>NC_050068.2:83841523-84442991 GCF_009764565.3 Dermochelys coriacea
TAATCAATCTTTGATGGTGAAAACCAAATCAACTATACTTTTCCCATCAAACGAGTATTTTCATTCAGTATCATTGATGCGAATGTCAACTGCTCTTTTGGAGTCCACTTCATTAATCTGAGTAAGAACTGCACCCTGTTCATAGTTCAGAGCATTTGTAGTCAGAGTTGTCAGACAACGAGCAGTGAGCAAGGTAAGTGTTTTACTAGTTAATTTATTTCCTGCTTCAAATCAAAGCTAGATTTTTCAGTATTTTTTCTAGAAGAAAGTGCCCTGCTGTAGCCACAGAAGTGGGGAGGATTTGTCTGGGCCAGCAGGGGAAAGAAAACACTGGGGCCCTTAAAAGATTGCCTCCCCACATGCTTCCTTTCCTTCTGTGTGCGGGGGTTCCTCAGTGGCTGATTAGTTGTACAGAAGAATGCAGCATAAGATTACTGGTACCTGTCTACCCAAAAGAGGGCTAATAAGCCCCTCTCCCTACTGAGGTAATCATGCAAGTCACCATTTTGGGGTGAGAAAGGTATTTCCTCCTCACTGCCACATTGGCCTGGGAGGAATGAGGTTTATATGCCTTCTTTTCAGCAGCCTAGGCAGCCAGTGGGTAGATTAGGTAGTAAAACTCATTTTGTCACAGCTTGGCAGGTGGACAGTGCAGATGCTCATTCAGGAGTGGGTGCGGTTCCCTGCTAAACCAGAACTGCAAGTGCAATAAGAGAAGGCAGCCAAATAAAGTGGGGAACTAGCTGGTTCTAGAGCTGGTTAGGAATTTTTCTGACAAAACAGTTTTGTTAGAAAATGCTGATTTGTCAAACTTAATGTTTCACTTACATGTCTTGGGTTTGATGAATTTTCATCAGACTACAGGCAGGTTTCCAATGGAGTCCTGCCTGATTTCCTGATGGGCGGCTTGGAGTTCAGGCTTCTAGGGTTCCTACCAGTCCCATCCTGCAGAGTGTTCTGGGGTCAGGAATCCTAGGGCTTCTAGGATCCATGGCTCTAAGGCAGCCTCATATGCCAGGATCTCTAATGCTTCCTGGGAATCCCAGCTCTAGCTTGGGCATGGCTCCCAGCTCCACAGCAGGGAAGCTGGAAGTCCTGAGATCCTTGTCTCAAGCTGGAATTCTCAGAGTTTCCAGGTTCCCTGCTCCATGGCAGACAACCTGGATGTCCTGGAAGGCATAGATTGACATGAGGCTCTCAGGATCCCTGCCATGTAGCCAGCTCCCAACTGGAGTTATCAGGCAGGAAACCTGGAAGTCCTAGTAGCCCTGGAAGCTCTGAAAGCTTCTTGGCTCCCATCTCCATGTCAGGGACTCCCCTCTCTCCAGGGGACCACTCCAGGCTGTCTACAACTCTTCTGGCAAGCAGGAGCAGCCCAGGGAGTCCCTGGGACTCAGTGCAGCTAGTTTTCTATTTCATGTTGGGGAAATCAAGCCAAAACAATTTTTTTCTCTGAAACACATTTTTTTGGAATTTCCTTTTGGCAAGAAATTTTAATTCCATTTTAATTCTGAAATGGAACAAAACCTTTTTCAAGATTTCAGAATTTCCAATGTAATGGGAATTGAGGTTTGACCAGCTCTTGTGGCGGCTCCTAATGTCTGGTACAGTAAGGGGGAAACCCCATCTTCCCCAGCCAGTTAGCCCTCATCTGAGCGGAGAGCTACAGTTCTGTGACCAGGTTAATCGGGTAGAGGTAGCCCTCTACCACTTGGAACAAATGAAAGTAGGAAGGATGACCTGCACTGGATGAGTCATTGCTGAATAAACAGTAATAAATCTATAAGCTAGGTAAACTATGTTCCCGGGGTCTTGTCTGCCTTCCTGTACTGTCCAGGATAAGAATTACACTATAATTGTATGCACGAGAGTTAAATTGGTAGCAAACATTTGCAATAATCATGGCATGAGGTAAATCCCAGAAAAGAACATTCAGTGATCATATTTGATCTTTGAAGAAGCCTGAGCGATTGCTATACTATTCCAGGCTTTTGGGAGGCATGTGATTGGAGAAAATTTTGTCTTCCTAAAATGACACTTACAAAAAAATCATTTTCAAACTAGCCTTATTTTCATATTGAAGCACAGCTATCAAGAACGCTTCTTGCTGTGCTGATGTCTTTCCAACCACTATAATATCATCCACATAACGGAACAAAGATTGGCTTTTAAGATTAGTTGATGTTAATCTCTGGAAAGAACCAAGGGCAGACGTATACCCATAAGGCACAGGCCATAATCAAAAGCCCCTCCTGTGTCCCCCAGAAAGGGCCGAACTATGTGGATGATCCCCTTGGACCTAAAATTTAAAAAGTGTTAGCCTATCGAAGGGGTAAAGTGTTTGGGGTACTGAAAAAGGTGACAATTCTTAGATTATGAGAGTTCCTTAATAGCTTCCTTTAATATCTCTAAGCCACTCTTGGGAAGTGGTTCTCAAACTGTGGTCCATGGAACATTTGCTGTTTGTTTAGGTAACACCAACAGACCCCGGTTGTTGGGATTGAATTTGGGGTCTCTGGAGTTTAGTGCATAAGCCTCTACTGTGTGAGCTAAAAGCCAACTGGATGTTAGCTAAAGCTGTAGGGCAGACTCATTTAACTCTCTCTCTCTAAGTGGTCTTGGTGCCACTAGATGGGACAGAACACCACACCTAGGAGGTGTGTGGGTTACATTTGCAGGGAGCTACCCACATAATGTTAGCTACCCACCTTCTCCTTCAGTCCAACTGCTAAACTAAGTTACATTAAGATAGCTTTTAGTTTTGTATAAGCAGCATCTTGACAAATTTAATTTTTTATTATAGCATACAAATAAGGTTTTTTTAATGGAACAATAAAATATCCTGCTTAATACTAACATCTCTCTTTGATATTATAAGGACTAGTTTGAATTATATCTGTATAATAAATGTTAAACCTTTTTATATAGTTGTATTTAGATGTACTACCTCCTCCTCCTGGGACAGCGAATGTAGAGTTAGCAATAGGACATTGGAGGTGCCTTCATTTCTGGTTTTATTTATCATTCATCATGGAGTTTAGATTCATAATGAAAGAGGTGTCCTCCAAGAGTCTTGAAAAGTTTCAAGCCTTACCTTCCGTACATGAGCTAGTAATATCAGTCAAGGTTTTAATTCAACACTCTGCTCTGATGTATTAAGAAAATGGGCCTTTAATTGCAATGTATCAATTAATTGCCTCAGTTTGTAATCGCATCAGAAGGAGAAATTTAACTTAGCCATCCCCCATATCAGGAGAAGTAGCACAGTAATGTTAATTTTCCAAGTATACAGAGAGCTCAAATAATAAAGATGGTTTGAACATCACCCAGATTAAATAGAGTGATGTTAATCAAAGAGTTGAGCAATTCTACACATGTTCCTGATGCAGTCTTTCCTGTTTCAAGAAGAACCTTCCTGTCTTTGTCTGACTTTGAGCGGGTAGCCACTATTTTATAACAGTGATATAACAGTTTTTCCTGACCTTGCTTATTACTGTTGGGTCTTAAGCCTCTAGACAAAGATTAGGAGACTATCTTCCAGAGGCATGAATATAGCTGTAAAACCAACACAATGAAGCTGACTTTACAAAGAATCTAGTACGTTTAGTCACTAGATGGCAGTAACAGCTAGCAGTAAGCTTGCAAGCTGGTCTTCTAAACCTTTTGCACATTAATCATACATACAGAAAATTTCACAAAGTACAAGCTGACAAAGACCTTGCTTTGCCACGATCAATCTTTATTCACCACTAGATTAAAGTGGTTAGATATTCTTGATTGCCTCAGGTCCTGGATAAAGCTTATAAATAACTACATATATGTTATCTGCTTAAAGGCTTTTTTTGGTTGGTTGGTGTGCAATCTATCCATTCTTGATTACACTGTTTGACCACCCACTACATCTGTTAGCTTTCCTGTAATTTTAATCTTTGGCTGTGTAAATGTTTAAAACATCATTTTATTATTTACGAAGAGAAGGATACAACTAATAGGGTGCAGTTGAATGAGCACTGTCTCTTCTCGGAGAGTTTCATTGCTGAATATCTTTATGCTATGAACCAAAAGGGCAACAGAATTGTGGACTATATTCTGCATTGTATTAGGGAATTCAACTCACACAGTTCTATTCCCCAGACTACTCTGTTAAAATAATACCTGACAAGCTACCAAAGATATACATCGTAGTGTAATTGGCACAAATATTTTCCTAGCATGCATTCAGTAATAACATATATTGTTTAAATTAAAATGAAAATATTTAGCCCAAACTCTTTAAAAAATAGGTGCCTGGGTACTGCTTGCTGCTCAGCACTTTTGAAAGTCAAGCCACTTATGCAGGAGCCTACATTTAGGCATTTGCATCACTTTAAATTTTCTTTAGTGTTATATGCTCTCAGGGCCTTTGTTAGGGACAAGCCAAGGATCCAGGAGCCAGTTAGCAGGAATCAGGCCAGGTTGTAACACTAGGAGGTCAGAATCAAGAGACAAACCAGAGATGAAGAGTCAGTTACGGAGAGCCAGGATACCAGGAGGTCAGGATCAGGCAATAGAAGGAGAGAACAGAAACCAGGATGCAGTTCCCAAGGGTCAGGCCAAGTCAGGATACCTGGGAGTTAGGATCAGAAGGCAGAAAAAGATAAACACCAGACCAGCAGTCGATGGCAGGTAGGGTTGTCAACCGTCAAGGATTGGCCTGGAGCAGTGGTGAGCAACCTGCGGCCCATCAGGGTAATCCTCTGGTAGGCCTCCAGACAGTTTGTTTACATTTGCATGGCCGCCTGGAGCTCCCAGTGGTCGCAGTTCACCATTCCCAGCCAATGGGAGCTGCGTGAAGTGGCATCAAGCATGTCCCTGCAGCCCGCGTAGCCTCTCACAGTGAACCGTGGCCACTGGGAGTTGTGGACGGCTGTGCAAATGTAAACAAACTGTCTGGCAGCTCGGCAGCCAATCACCCTGATGGGCTGCATGCGGCCCGCGGGCAGCAGGTTGCCCACCACTGGCCTAGAGTCTCCAGGAATTAAAGATTAATCTTTAATTAAAGATTATGTCATGTGATGAAATCTCCAGGAATACATCCAACCAAAATTGTCAACCCTAATGGCAGGGTAAAGCCCAGTTTTTTGGATAACTTTCTGTTTCCTCCTCTGGATTAAATGGTGCTCTGGCTCAATTAGGAGCCTTGTAACTCTCCCAATCAGAACATAGGGGCGGGCCTTGTGCCACAGCTGAGCTTCAGGGATCCCAATCCCAGCTGCTGGCAGTGGTATTGGAACAATTTTTATAGTGGGGGTGATGAAAGCCATTGAACAAAACTGTAAACCCTGCATATGATGGAAAACACTTCAAACCTGGGAGTGATGCCCCACCCGCAGCAACTGTAATTCCAGCACCCCTGGCTGGTTGGTGAAGGCTGCTGTCTCTGTCTAGCCAGTCTAGGTGTTTATATAGTAAGCATCACCATGATATTTGAGCACCTCATCTGTATAATTTTACCTGTCAGTGAATGCTTTTGTAAATTATATTTACCCATGTCACATTCACCAAGGCACCATGCAATAATTTTCATAATTATTCTAAAACATTATGATAAAAGAGCTCCCCTCAAAACTACACACACAAAACATAGGCAATCTTATATAGAAAACAAAAGGAAGAAGAAAAGGTTACAGCTAAGCGGGGAAATTATTTTTAAATTTCTGCTTTAAAAATGCAGTTAGAGGATGAAATAGATGTCAGGGGGAAGTTTTCCACAGCCTAGGCAGAGTCCTCCAGAGCAAAGTTACTGCCAACCTACATTAATGATGGAATCATTAAAAAAACAAATGGTGTTAGAACATTGACTCTGATTTATTACAGTAAACGTGACAAAGTCTTCATCATCATAGAAGGCTGAACTTTTGAGTATGGTGCAGTGGGAGGAAAGAAAGGAATTTTTGTTGCTTGTCTTATTCAAGAATATTGAACAAAGGATTAAAAGTTCATAGGTATTTAATATCATCACAGAATCTCCAGAAAGTCTGGTTTTATTGTTTTCTGTTTGTGTTAAGATGTACAGGTATCACAGTTCAAATGTAGATTTCAGATTAAATTAATCTGCATAGCCCTATAATGCTAACTGGTGAGTTGGTTGCTTAAAGGAAGTGAATTGAATTTAACATAGCTCCAAGTATACTCACTAGAAGAAACTGATCTTCTAAATTGTGTTGAAACCAACTGGAGTGTGTTACACTGGCATCCAAAGAAAGCAACAGGTGGTGATTTAAGATTTCCCAGATGAGGAATACAATCAGTTGATCAAACTGCTCTTGCCATTTACTTTGGGGAAAATATAAATATGCATGGATTGTTCTTTGTGGTCATTCTCCATTGGTGACCTATTAGATTCAGAAGCTACTGACTTAAGCTACATAACCATTACAGGCAGATATCTTTATCCTTTAGCCAAGGACATTCATATTAGTCAAGTATTCTGTTCCTTCTTTGGTGTAGGGCAATTTGTTGTTTAACTATTTAAAAAGAGCTTTTCATATTAATATTTCTCCTTAATTCTAATGTCTCTGCATTACATGTTTTTCTCTTTTTTTCTAAATATCCCCTGCTGATCATAGCCCAGACACAGCACAATAAGCTTTAGTAAAAGCTGACATTTATTCATTGCAAGTATTAAACATTTGAGCAGCCTGTAATTTAATCTTCTCCCTTTTTTGTTTTCCTTATCAAGTGATTCGTAGGCTGTGGAAAGCTCTATCCATTTTCTTGATTAATGCACCACAATATTATCTTCGGTTCTCTATCAGTGTGAAGTTTATAAAAACATAGTAGTACTCATGAAATGGACAATATCTCACCTAGAAGACAAGAATGCTAAATACATATAGTACTTTAGTGCCAAATCAGTTGAAACAAATCTGAAAAGGGGAAACAAAATGCCATTAAGGTATTAGTGGATTGAGGAGAAGTTCTCATGTGTATGCACTTTATGATGTTTTATTTGTCTTACACTAGCAGGAAAGCTGGTGGCCTGAATACGTAAAACATC
Organism: Dermochelys coriacea; assembly: GCF_009764565.3. NCBI lineage: Eukaryota > Metazoa > Chordata > Testudines > Dermochelyidae > Dermochelys > Dermochelys coriacea. The sequence continues at coordinate 83,848,563 of NC_050068.2, forward strand.
ATTTTTACACTGCTTATACTTAACTGATGCTTCCAACTTGAAACTGGTAGGCACGGAGAATAAGGATGATCTTTGTAAGGTCCTGTATTAATAAAAAAAAACACTCTGATCAAAATCTGTTTCACTCTATTCATTTAAAATATACTCAGATAAATTCAGTCTTTACAACATTGCAATTTAAGCCAAGAATTTGGAAGACTGACAAGAGTTCTGTTTTTATTTTGTTAATCTCAGAGATGATGGAGATAAGAATGTGCTTCTATAATACAAGTTTTATGTAGTGTGACAGGGTTGGGCCAGATGGCTACAGGAGAGTACTAGAAGGCAGATATATTAGCCCCCGGCTAAGTAGGTCCCTTCTCCCTGGGTAAGGTAACAGGGAAGGTTCCAGAACAATCAGGAACCTTCTGGAGACAATTAAGGCAGACAGGCTGATTAGAATACCTGTAGCCAATCAAGAAGCTGCTAGAATCAATTAAGGCAGGCTAATCAGGGCTCCTGGGTTTTAAAAAGGAACTCACTTCAGTTTGTGGTGTGTGTTTGAGGAGCTGGGAGCAAGAGGTGCTAGGAGCTGAGAGTAAGAAAGCATACTGTTGGAGGACTGAGGAGTACAAGCATTATCAGACACCAGGAGGAAGGTCTTATGGTGAGGATAAAGAAGGTGTTGGGAGGGGGCCATGGGGAAGTAGCCCAGGGAGTTGTAGCTGTCGCACAGTTGTTCCAGGAGGCACTCTACACAGCTGCATTCCACAGGGCCCTGGGCTGGAACCCGGAGTAGAGGACGGGCCCGGGTTCCCCCCAAACCTCCCATCTCCTGGTCAGATACAGGAGGAGTTAATCTAGACTGTGGGTTCACAAAAATGGCCAAACTAAGGGCTGCCGTGAAGCTCCAAGGCAAGTAAATCCGCCAATAAGCGCAAGACCCACCAAGATAGAGGAGGAACTTTGTCACAGTAGGAATACTAAAATAGTATAATGAATGAATGCCTTTTTCAGAAACAGGTGTTTAAAGTATTAATATCACTGCTCATTAATGGCATAAGAAATATCATCCCTCTTGCACATATCATAACATTCTATAATAAGATAATGGTGTCTTAAAGATACGTAATACTGTACTAATCATAGTCTAATGTGGGGCATAGAAGTACTTTTTTTTTTAAGTGAAGGAAGTGGAATTGAGCAATAGATCAGCAGCCCTGTGGGCTTGGGGATGAGAAGACAAAAACCAGGGGAGAGGAAACTGGAGATACAGAAAGTGGAGTGATTGGACCAAGTTGTTTTCTATTAAAACAACACAGTACACTAAATAACAATAGCCCTCTGGGCTGCTCTCTCATCCCCAAAATATTGATATTTTAAGAAATAACTCCATTTTAGGATTCAGGTGATATGAACTAGTCAGGCTTCATTCACCACTATTACAGTATGGAATTTCAGCTTTATTATACAGAAAATATTTGCATCTTAATTTGCAATCAAGAGAAAGGCAAAGGAGATAGTGACACTTTTTTATTAAACTGATCCATACAGGATATTGGAATTATGTTGGCCCAATACAATATCAGATTGTTTAATTGTCCATCCTTCTAATGTATGTTTGGGATACATTATCCATCGTATCAGTTTCCATTCAAAAAAATGACAGGTGATTAATAAAACACTTGTTACATATTTGTCCATCTCTCCATCAAGGCATTCATGCATCATTTGCTGAATGTGCTGTTAGTTTTCAACAACATAATTCAGTGTCAAAGTACTTCACAGCTATTGTAAGGGAATTTTTGTTGAAAAATTCAGCCAAACAGTCTATTTAGGGAAAAATACATTGCTTTCCTCCCACATGTTAAAATGTTCTTTCATCTGTTTAACTGAGAAACTTTTGAGTTTCCATGTGTTGGAGAAGGGACTTGAAAATTGGTAGGGGCATTACTCTAACATGAAGGATGTACCTTTTCTTGTTCATGTGACAATCTGCACAAAGTTGGCCAAGTTATAAGCTTCTGACAAATCACATGCTCATTAGAAGCTTAGAGTTTGGCAAATACATTCTCCACATTTTCTGTCTTGACTGAGCATGCTCCATTCACTCATACTTTCACAATGCAAGCTAGATTGTGCATGCTCCCTCATCACACACCAACTGAACCTGCTACGTTCCCAGGACTGTTGGGGCTGACAAGAAGTTTCCCTGCAATTGTTTCTCCCAGCTCCCAGTGGCTGCTGTGATGTCAGGCAGCAAAACTGAGGGCAGAGAGACTGTCTCCTCTGTGTTCTTAATCTCAGTGCTCCAGAGCTGTGTTCAAGTAGCTGGAGGAGAAGGAAGAGGTGCCTGATTCAAAAGCAGAAGAGTTAGGTGTATGTGAATGTGGTGGGGGTAGGAGGACAGGAGCAGGGTCTGGAGCCTGGCAGGACAGGGGCAGAAGTTAGGAAGTGAAGGGGAGGGCAGGAGCCTGGAGGAGAAGAGAAATAGGAGCAAGGGGCAGGGACAAGAGGCGGGTGTGTAGGAGGAAAAAAGCAGAGAGACAGAAGGGTCTATAACTACTAGAACACACTGTCCTTCAGAACCTAGAATTGAATCCAGGATTCCTGTCCTCAGCTAATAGCTGTGAAACACACTGGCAAAGTGTTTGTCCCTTTAGAAGCAAGTCCATATAGACAATAATAGGCTACTACTGCTATCAGTTACCCCACTCACTCAAAGTCATAGAGGTATGTACTATGGATCTGAACGTCCTAACCATGCTAATGAGCCATGTGCGGATCAATATCACTCCACAGAATAGAATTGCTTTTTCAGTTTGGTTTTATTTAAAAAAAAATAGGAAAACACATTTAAAAAATCTTAATTTTTGTAAAGTCAAACACTAAAAGGAAATGCCAGAATTAAGGTTGTATATGCAACTTTAATTCTGCCTCCTGGTGTGTATACATTACAATACAGTCTTTAATTGCATGATCACATGCAATTTTTTCTGTGACCATGCTTCATTCAGTTCCAACTGCAACAACATCTTACCCACATTAGTCACACATTGTAATTTTAATTACATTTGCATCCTTACTTAGCATTACCTTAGATTTTTTTATTTAGTAGATTATTTTAGATTAAAAAATGTTCACTTTTATATTGACCTGGATGATTGCTTCTATGGAAATGGATATTGTATCTGTGAAAGTGAGTCCAGAAATACTTAACTTCCTGAAAACACTCACTTTACCTTGTTTTCACTGATCTGCTCTCCACTTCTATGGATATGAGAGCTCAATAAGTGAGCGTGAGAACTTTCTTTTCAAGTTCAACCAATAGGTGCCAGTTTAGCAGGTTTTGTGCTGATTTAAGTGGGGAGAAGAAAACTTCTGACTTTTGAATCACATTACTATTTCAAATCTGAAGTACTAAACATTTTAATTGGAGTATTCTAAGTGCAGTACTTTGGAACTATAAAACCATCACCAAAGTCTTCCCTTCTGTGGCATGTAGCCTTGGATTTGTGTGTGTCCAAAATGGATCACTTTAAGCCAATTTTAATGTTCAAATTAGCAGTGACAGCTTAGACAAGACACTGAATTTGGAAACCACCTACACATCTAGAATAATAAATCAAATCTATCATAGAATCACTGGGGTCAAAAGGGAGCTGTAGTCCATTCTCTAGCTCCATGACAAGAGATTTTATATCCATAAACCACACCTGGAGGGTTTTAAGTCTAACCTTGAAATCTCTAGAGAAGATCATTTCACAGCTTCCTATAGCCATTTCTTACATTGAGAAAACTACAAGAATAACGAGGCAAATATTTAGCTAACATTTCTACTCCTTCAGGTTAAGCTTGTTATTACCACTTCTCTTCTTACTGAGAATAGTTGTGTGATTATCCTAAAATGCCTATTAACACATTCATTTACTAGAGCTGTTCATCCAGTCTTGTCCTGACTTGTTTCTTGCTAGCCTTCTTCCTTTGTCCAAGTGACCCCCTTGATTGCATCTCCCTCTCCCTCTTGTCATTTAGCCTTCTTCTATGTGGTCCACTACATCGTGAAACTCCTTTCAGACTTAGCCTGCCATCCCTTTGGCTTCTCCTTTTTCAAGTCCCTACTTAAAACATGGTTTTCCCCAAAGGCCTATAACCCCTATAATACCCACAGAGAAGTGTTAGTAAGTTAGACTGTGTAGCTGATCAGAAAATGTTTTTTAATTCCATCAAAATTTTGACTTATCATTGAAAACATGGAAACTTTTTGGATTTCTGAAAGCAAATGTTCTGTGCAAAATTTCATTTAGTTGAAAACCCAATTTTCTGTCAAAAGTTTTGGCAGAAAAATTTCTACCATCCCTTTTAGACACTACTACGTTTAATTATATATATCTAGTCAGAATTGCAGAACTAATAAAAGGTGTCCTACATTTTATTCTTCACTCATACCAGTTTCCGTTACCATTCACTACATCCCATTTTCCATCCTTTGTTTTGTAACTAATTAGACTGTGAACTCCTTGGGGTGGGGACTTGTCTTTATATATGTCTATAAGAACACCCTGCATAGATAATCAACATTTCCAGTGTGGTGGTGACAGGTGGGATTTTAGAACTGATCTAACTGTATATAACCACGGTAATTTGAAGTGTGTGGAGGACATAGGCTCAATCGTCTAGTGGTTTATACAAAACAAGATAAAGGCTGTCATGATGAGAAGAATGGCATGTTATGCTGCTATCTAGCAGATAGATTCATATGATTTAGCTATTTTCTCTAAAGTTTATATAAAAACTAAATTACAAGAACACTGGGGTTGCAAAATGAAGCACTTAAATCAGGAATTGTCTGCACAGTCTTAAATATGCTGCCTTATCTTATCACCAAGTTTCTTTTTTCTGTAAGATGCTTGCCTCATCATGGGCTTTGAACTATTAGGTGTTGGTCCAAGTTGTGGGTGGTGTCTGACCCAGGCACATACTTGCTGCTACCTCTGTTTTCTGGGATCCTGGTCCAACTTTATTTCCTGGAGGACAAAAAGGGAATAGTAACTGCACTCCTTACAGCCGTGGAGGCGGGGGAGAGTATAATTTTAACAGGTCTTTGCATGGTATGTACAGGGCTGTGGGGAAGATACCTTGCACTCCCTTTACTATGCCTCTCCATAATTGTCTATGAGAATCTGGCTCTCAGTTTGGAGGATGGATGATGTGCATATAATGAAGTAGAGGGCCACACTTTGGAGAATGACTATAACAAATTAATACACAACTACCTCTTTCACTAAACACCATTCAGCCTGTGCACTGATTGTGGTGGGTAATATTGATTCACATAGCGAAGTGATGGAGAATACACTGCAAGGCTTGGTAAATTGTTCCAATGGCTACTTACTTCTTTGGTAATCTACTTCTAGCCATTGGATTTGTCAGATAGATTAAAGACTCCTCTACTATCAGATCTCTTCCCTTCTCCATGTCAGTGGTTATAGATGATGACGAGGTCACCTCTTAAACTTCATTAGAGAAATAAATAGATTGAGCTTCTTAAATTTCTCACAGCAAATCAAGTGTTCCAGTCCTCTAATCATTCCTGTAGCCAACTCACAGTAGGGGTGGTGGATAAAGTTATGTATAAAGAAGGTAGGTGTATTGAAGAAACCAGCTGAATCCCCGTTTCATATTCTTAAATTGTGGCTGCCTCTTGAATTTCTGTCTTGGGGTCCCCCCAGTGTTTAAATACTCCAGTGAGGGACACTTTAGAAATGCTAATTGACAGACATGCAGTGGCTCAGGAAATAGGATTTTCAGTTAGCACTGAATCAAGTGCGTGGCGTTAGCAGCATATTTTTCTGGAAAAGCAGATAAATCAATCACATCTGTGAAGTATCTTTTAGACTGAAGGCCTGATTCTCCTCTCACATACACTACATATTCACCAATACAGCTAAGTGACTTCAATAGTTACTATTGATTCTCACTGGTGAAAGTCAGAGAAGAATGAGGCTCTAAAATAAAAGGAAGTTCTTCTTCACCCATCGCACAGTCAACCTGTGGAACTCCTTGCCTGAGGAGGTTGTGAAGGCTAGGACTATAACAGGGTTTAAAAGAGAACAAGATAAATTCATGGAGGTTAAGTCCATTAATGGCTATTAGCCAGGATGAGTAAGGAATGGTGTCCATAGCCTCTGTTTGTCAGAGGGTAGAGATGGATGGCAGGAGCGAGATCACTTGATCATTACCTGTTAGGTTCATTCCCTCTGGGGCACCTGCCATTGGCCACTGTTGGTAGACAGGATACTGGGCTGGATGGACCTTTGGTCTGACCCACTATGGCCACTCTTATTTTCTTATGTTCTTATGTTCTCTGTTAATGCAATACTAAGAATACAATGGCATATTTTTCTTCTTTTAGCATCTATTTTGTAAATTTACAGTATGAAACACAAACAACGTCCTTTATAAATGCTGCAGTTACTTTTCTTCAGACTAAAATGCAAATTAATATCTCACTGCCACTTGGATTTACTGTATGCTGAGACACTCACTAGAAGACTTTTTGGAGGAATTTGCAACATTATAGCTTTCTGGGTGTTTAGGCTCACTGCGGGAAGCAGATTCCTGTTTTTCTCAAGTTCAGACTTGGCATTTCCTTTATGCATTTTGCTAAGGTTATGTGATGTAGATGGTAAAGCTAAATTTTCATCCTAAAAAGAAGCCCAGGTAAGACTTCCTGAAATTTGTGCTGATAAAAGGCATTGAATTCTGGGAGAAAATAAGTAGAATCAGTTTCTCTGCAATGTTTTTTATTACCAACTTCAACCAGAAAAGGGATGTAGTGCTGTTATGATTAAACATCATCAGTACATTTATTCTATATAAGTTACTGAAACCTGGTGGAATGATTCCCATGATTGGAATGTTAAAATCAATAGTTGTAACCTATTTAGAAAGGGCTGAATGGGCAAACGGGGGGAGGAGGGGTGCCACTCTGACAAAAATGACTGATATAGTTCAGAAGAAAATAATCTTCAGTGCTTTATGGATCAATATCCTAACAGCTAAAGCACAAAAAGGGTTATTAGTTGATGTCTGCTACAGACCACCAAATCACACTAGGGAACAGGATGACTGGATCCCTACCCACCTATCTCTAACGTGTAGGAAAAAAAGCAAACAGAATAATTATATAATGTGCAAACAAAATAAAGTCCAGACCAGTAATATATATGTATATATACTGGTACTTTACTTGGTAAAGTAATATATATAATATTACTTGGTACTTTAAAGAAGCCAATTTCACAAAGCTGAAAACAATCATGAGCCAAATCATCTGGGAGGAAGAATTTAATCAGAAAAATGTGAACGATCATTGAGAATTGTTTAAGAACACTTTACTACATGGTCAAAAAGCCACAATCCCACAATGGAGGGAAAAGACTGTATTGTTTAAAAAATCCAATGAGTTAAAAGGGGAAGTGAAGGCAGTTATAACTAAATAATAATAATAATAATAATAATTAATTAATATAACCAATGGAAGAAAGGCAATGTTGATATTCCAGAAGACAGGAAGAAATCTAATGCTGTGCCAATATTTTAAAAGATAAATGGGATGACCTGGGTAATTATAGGCCTGTCAACATGACATCAATACTGGCCACAATAATGTAGCGTCAGACGCAGGATTTGATTAATAAGGAATTAAAAGAGACTAAAGTAATTAACGCCTATCAACATGGATTAGAAAATAGAGCATGTAAAACTAACTTATCTATCTTTTTTGTTGATAAGATTACAAGTTTGGTTGATAAAGGTAATACCATTGACGAAATATATTAGAAAGATCCAATATTAACATGGCACACATTAAATCAGAGGTGGGCAAATTATGGCCCGCGGGCCACATCCAGCCTGCGGGACCGTCCTGCCCATCCCGTGAGCTCCCGGCTGGGGAGGCTAGCTCCTACCCCTCCCCTGCTGTCCTCCCTCCCCCACAGCCTCAGATCACCATGCTGCCAGCTCTCTGGTCCACTGCTTCTGCTGGGCAGAGTGGTGGCATGGCTGTGAGCTCCTGCTGCTCTAAGTGGCATGATAAGGGAGCGGGGGTGGGGGTTGGATAAGGGGCAGGGAGTCCTGGGGGGCAGTCAGGGGACAGGGAGCAGGGGGCAGAGGTTCTGGGGGGCAGTCTGGGCACGGGGAACAGGGGGGTTGGATAGGCGTGGGAGTTCTGGGGGGCCTGTCAGGGGGCGGGGGTGTGGATAGGGTCAGGGCAGTCAGAGGACAGGGAGCAGCGGGTGAGGGGTTGGATGGGTCAGGGGTTTTGAGGGGGGGCAGGAATTGGGAGGGGGATGATAGGGAGTGGGGTCAGGCTGTTTGGGGAGGCACAGCCTTCCCTACTCAGCACACTTCTTGGGATTCCCAGTCTGGACAGCAGATGGATGACTCTGTCCCCCTTAGGAGGGAGTCTCCAAACACCTTGGGAGTAGTGGTCATGAACTCTCATCCCTAGGACAATGCATCCCATACCTTCTGATCAATGGTGTCCCCTTCTGATCCTTTCCCTCAGGTAACTCTTCCAAGGCATTCACAGCAGTAGTACCAATGCAGAGAGCTTGAAAGCGGTTGCTTACCTGTATCTGTGTTGATGGTATGTTGGTTCTCCTCCTTCTTCTTCTGGAGGACACACACTACCAACTTTCTTTCTTGTTCTTCAGCCCCCCGCACTGTCCTTTCCAATTCTTCGGCGTGCTGTGCCCATTGTACCAAATCCTGACTTCTATCTAGAAAGTCTTTATTTTTGGTGATTCAGCGCAGGATTGTTACTTGGGTCTCTAGTCCTTTAATCTTTTCTTCCAGCATAGAGACCAGATTGCACTTTATACAGATGAAGTTGCTTCTGTCCTCCAGGAGAAAGACAAACATGGCACATCCTGAGCAGGTCACAACAACTGATCCCTCATTACCCATATTTTCTACCTTGCACTGTATCAGGTGTCTTTTCAGATGTATTTACTGCTTGGAGAAGCCTGAAAGGCAAAAACTCTGTGAGCTCCCCCCCCCCAGCGAATTCCCAAGCAAACACCCTTTGTTTGCTTCTCCTCTGTTCACTGCTTGCTAGGTTCACAACTTGCTGTCTTTTTATAAGGCTGCTGGCTTGAATCAGTTGCCCTGGATCAAAGCTTCAGCCAGTGTGATGCTGTGACTGCAAGAGCTAATGCATGCCTTGGATGCATAATCAGGGCAATCTCAAGTAGGAGTATAGAGGGTATATCATCTCTTTATTCTTCACTGGGGTGGCCCCACTGCTGGAGTGATATGTCCAGGTCTGGTGTCCACAAATCAAGAAGAGTATTGATCAATTGGAGAGAGTTCAGAGAAGATCCACACGATTGAATAAAATATTAGAAAACATGCCTTATAGACATAGACTCAAGGAGCTCAATCTAATTAATTTAAGAAAGTTTAAGTTAAGGGAAGTCTTGATTACAGTCTATAAGTCTCTACTTAGGGAACAAATATTTAAAATGGACTCTTCAATCCAGTGGAGAAAGATAAAACATGATCTAATAGGTGGAATTCAAGCCTGACAAATTCAGTCTGGAAATCAAGCATGAATTTTTAACCATGAGAATAATTAACCATTGGAACAATTTATCAAGGGTCATGGTGGATTCTCCATCACTGACCATTTTTAAATTAAGATTGGATGTTTTCCTAAAAGATATTTTCTAGGGATTTATTTTGGGGAAGTTCTATGGCCTGTGTCATACAGGAGCTCAAACTAGAAGATCACAATAGTCACTTCTGACCTTGGAATCTATGAATCTTTGAATCTTTATTATATTATATTATTATATTATTATTAGTGTGCTTAGTGTGATCAATTCAGCTCGAGCAACCAGACTTCTTTACTCCATAATCGTACCCTGTATTTGTCCAAAAATACGTTACCCTTCAGTTGGCCATTTTCTGCACTGGCCAGGTACAGACAGTCGAGAAGTGCATGTCCCTTCAGTTCAGAGAGTGTGGGTCAGGTTTCCCGATCAAAGAGGGGTCTCCTTATGATCAAACACACACACTTTAGTCCTGTGCCTTCGTACTTTTTATCTTATCTGTCGGCCGTGTTTTAAAACAGACCAACCAATCAGGGTGGGCCAAATTATTAGTGTGCTTAGTGTGGTTACTTTGATATTATAAACTGTGAGCGGGTGCATAGTTTATCATCATGTAGCCAATTATCCCAAATGTGGTTGCTTTAATATTATAAGCTATGCTCGGGGGCACAGTTTATCTTCATACATATGAGCCAGCCTAAAGTATTATCTGGTTGCAGCGCATCCTCATCTCAAGTTTCAGTTTAACTTTGCAGAGCTTGCTTTTTGAAGCTTCCGGAAGTTTGAGGCCTAACATTGACAATACCTTTGTTCATTTTTAGTTTAATAATACTTTTGTTCATATTAATCATAATTAGGATTTTTTTCTAACTGCAAGGCTAGTTAAGTTCTGGAATAGGCTTCGAAGAGAGGTTGAGGAATCCATGTCATTGGAGATTTTTAAGAACAGGTTAGAACAGCACCTGTCAGAGATGGTTTAGGTATACTTGTTCCTGCCTGCCTGAGCATTGAAAAACTTACTGAGCTATATTTTAACAGATCCAAAGGCAAATAAATACTGGGCAATTACATTGCAAAATGTGCAAAATCCTTTGAGCTTTCAAAAATCCTTGGTGTATGCATGCAAAGGCAGATAAGACTAATAGAAGAAAATCATGAAAGGTTTAGGAGTCCCATTTACACATATTAAACCCTCTTCAATATACAACTATAAAGTAGCTCAGTACAGAAACACCCTAGACTTGTATAAAAGACAATGTTTTATATTTAATCTAAGAGTTTTAAGGAATCCAACAGCAATTCTTTGTAATTAAACTGAAGTACTATACAACCATAGACCCCAATGCTGCAAAGAGCCAATGCTACATGTGCATAACTTCACTGATGTGAGCAATCACAATGAATGGGAATATTCATGTAAGTAAATGTACACGTGCACTACTGAGAAAATATCCAAACAAAACTAAATCTGTTGTGTCCATTTAGATAACCAGACATTTAAAAAGGAAAAAAAACCCAAGGATGTAAAAGTAACCCAGCTGAGATCATAAAAGGCCAGAACCAAAGCCCACTGAAATAAATGGAGAAGGCCCATCTCAAGTAAGATAGATGGCTCCAAATGATCACAGCAACAGATAATCCTAAAATAACTTTAAATAAAGTACAAACATTTTCAAAATTGCCTTTAATAAAGTGACATTCTGTAAAGAAACAGAGTTTTTGTTAAAAGAAAAGGAGTACTTGTGGCACCTTAGAGACTAACAAATTTATTAGAGCATAAGCTTTCGTGAGCTACAGCTCACTTCATTGGATGAGTTTTTGTTGTCACAGAGCTTAACATGAGAGAAAAGAAGATGTGGATGAACTGCTATACTGTTCAATTTAAAAAAAATATCATTAAATGAAATAGCAGTCCATACACAACATCTGTACTAGAGCTCCATAAACATACTGAATACAGCTAAAAGTGTTTCTTCCTTTTAAGTTGGAGTTCTTAAGTAAAGATCAGAGAAAATTCTGGTATTATTTTAAATATTATTATTCAATATTTATATTACAATGGTGCAGGAAGGCCTCACAGGGTCAGACCCCCACTCAATCTGGAATGACACAGTTTCTGTCCAGAAAATCTTATTTCATTGGAACTATGTACATAAAGTTGAGCATTTTCTGGGATCATGGATAATAAGAGGCCACACATATGCATAATTTTATGGTTCCATAATTTCACTTCTTAAAGGGAAATGCTCAAAATATAAAAGTCATGTTGATCTTATTTCCTGTCCCTCCCACATATACCTGTCAACTTTAAGTTCATATGGTTCTGCAGGCAAGAATAGAGATGTTAATCCTAGTGTCCTGAGCAAGTTCCAATAGAATTAGTTATATGCCCCCGAACTAAATGACCCCTACAATTTCAAATAGATGTAGTCTTCTTCTTTTCCTATACTCCACTACAGCCTTTGAATGGTAAACCCCTGCCATCTTCCTTCCCCTGAGATGTCTATAATTAATTAAGAAGTTTATGAAACCTATGTCATATCATACTCCATATGGTATATAAAGCATATACTATACAGCATTCTACTGTGGCTCCATTATTTTTAATCAAACACACACATGTTCTCCAAATAGCCAGCCATATTATCTCAATTAGCCAGCAGTCCTTCCCAATGAATATCAGTTGGCACAAATTGGTGCCTTAAGAACCCCAGCACGGGCTACATATTTAAACTTAAGATACTTTTTTATTTTAAGCCCAATTTGGGCAATACATACATAAAGATACTCATGTACATCAATGTAAAGAGAATATGGGCCATAGAATGTAGAAAGAGTCTTGAAAGTCAGGTAATCCTAAATTAAAATGAATCTTATAGGAAAAAGTATCAGGATCAAAATTACTTTAATTCTACCTCATACACTGTACCTGAATACAGTGAAAACACATGCTTACTACTACTCCAGCCATGCTAAGGAATCCAGGAGAGGAGCATGAAAATATTTTCTGTATGATATAAATTTAAATTTCAGTTACTTTTTATCTGTTAACCTGTCATTGCAGAACATAAAGTAGACTCTATTATAACTTATAGAAATTCACTTTTTTGTTCATCCAATTGCACACCTTATTAAATCCTTCATTTAAGAAGCAAAGCACTATATCTGATGGCATTTCTGTGTATAGATGTGTGTAATACATACACACTTATGCAGCCAATGTATGAGATTGAATTGGAGAAGAGAAGACCAGTGCATTTTGGCTATATTACTATGATTACTCTGTACACATTGCAATGCTCCTTCTGCTGACAAAGCTCTCCTGCTTTGCCAACAAAATAAAATCACTTTAACAAGTGTCATAGAGCTATTTGCAGCAAAGTGAGATCGACAACGTGTCAGTGTCTACACACTGTGCTTGGTTTTGTCACTGTAAATGGCATCTAGGAGGTGTCCCACAATGCCCACCCTGCTCACTCTGGTTAGCAGTTTAAACTCTGCTACTCTGAACCAGGTACACAGGCTTCTGCCCCTCCCCCTTTAAAGATGCAGAAAATTTTGAAACTCCACTTCCTGTTTGGTCAGCATGAAGAGCTCATATCACATCTTTCTGGCTGACCACGGCAGCTCCACACAGCAAATGTTCTCCCACTTGGAGCACACCTGAGTTGTTGCATCTGCTAACGCAGTGGGAACAGGAAGCTATCCAGTCCCCACTCCACTCCAGCCATAGGAACTTCAATACCTATGGTCAAATTTCTCATGGCTTGTTGGATAAGGGCTACAAATGGGACATGCATCAGTGCCATTCTACAGTCATTCTGCATTTGTTCAACGTATTGTTGAAGCTCTCCTTGCTGCTGTCCAAGTTTTTCATGTAAGGCTTCATGAACTGTGGGAGTAAGGGGTATGCTGGATCTCCCAGGATCACTCTGGGCATTTCAACATCCCACACTGGAATCTTCTGGTCTGGAAACTAAGTCCCTGCTTGGAGCTTTCTGTATAGGCCAGTGTTCCTGAAGATGCATGCATCATACACCTTCCCAGACCACCCTGTGCTGATGTCCGAGAAATGCCCATAGTGATCCACAAGCTCCTGCAGTACCATAGAGAAGTACCCCTTTCTATTGACATACTCTGTCACAAAATGGTCCTGGGCCAAAATTGGAATAGGCATGCTATCCATCTCCCCACCACAGTTAGGGAATCCCATTGCCACAAAGCCATACAATATTTTATGCACATTGCCAAGAGTCACAGTCTTTCATAGCTTGCACAGTCTTTCATAGCTGGATGTGATTAATGACCCTGCACACTTGCATTAATACTGCCTCAATGATGGACTTCCTGACTCCAAAGTGATTCACAACTGATTGGTAGCAGTCTGGAGTCTCCAGCTTTCACTTTGCAATTGCCACACACTTCTCCACTGAGAGGCAGCTCTCATTGTGGTGTCCTTGCAATGAAGTGCACACAATTCCAGGAAGGTGGCTTTTCACATCCAAAAATTCTGCAGCCACTGCTCATCATCCCTGACCTGCAAAACGATGCGACCCCACCATTCCGTGTTTGTTTCCCAAATCCAAAAGTGACGGTCCATCGTGTTTCTTTCAATGGAACACAGCAGGTCAGTCAACTCTGATTTCTGTTTAGACTGGGTGCTCATTATATACTGCATGACCAGCCACAATGTGTTCATAACAGTGACCACAACAGTAGATAGCAATGTAGGATCCATCCTTTCAGACTGAGATGGCGAGTGAACAGTAAACGGGCTGCTGAAAAATGTTATGAAACACAGTGCGAAGCTCTTGGAATGTTGGGATGGAAATAACTGCATTATGGATGTTGAGCCACACCCATGATGCATTGCAATCCACTCCACCTTCCCACATCTCCTAGCTGCAGAAGGTGCGAGTAGCACAGTGGGATAGCTACCCACAGTGCACTGCTTTCAATGTTGATGCTAGAGTACCAACTGTGGAAGAATTCCGCTGACAGAAGGAGCATTGTGTGAACATTCACAAGTGATGTAATTATATTGAGTTTTGATTTTTGACTTAAATTGCATCGACAAAACTGTGTAGCGTAGACAAGGCCATAATATTATCACTCAATTTCACACATTCATCAGAGTACCAGAAGAATAAAAAACATAACCTACCCAACCTAACTTCTTGCGTAATGAGGGCCTCAGCTGTCCTTTCACAAACATTTATTTCAAAAGTGTTGTCAGTGCTGCTGGCAACACTATATTTACCCCTGGAATATTTCCAAAACAAGAAGACTACGGAATACCTCTTGTTTCTTAATATCAACCTGAAACCTTTTTAAAATGTAATCTCCTGTGCAATGAAATGAATAATATGTTAACAGATAGAGGGTCTGGAAATGTAGTCCATGAATTTCATTTTAGTGGTAACAGCCTTTTTGAATTACTGCAAGCAATATTCAACTTAACTCATGCATCTATTTGTTAGGAATGCAGTTTGTGGGTAACATAAATAATATAAATAGCTAAAACAGTTACTTTGATATACAAGTATTGAACTTCCTTGCTTCACTGCACTCAGTTCAACAAGAATATGATTCATAGAACAGTTCTTTAGCAATAGGGCATTTATTTTCCATCAAAAGGCAAAAGTATGGCTATCTCTGGCTTATATGTTTACTATGTGTTAATATTTATGCCTTTTGAAATTATGGGAGTGCCCAGTAGTGAAGAGTTGATTTCTTAGCTTTAATATATTGTCTTGTTAAAAGAATAAAAAATAAATCACCAAATTTTGGTATTTGCAGGAAACATGATTTTACATTGAACGGTGGAAAGAGAGTAACCCCAGATACAAAATACATATTGCTCTCTAGTATTTTCTCTGGAAGGAGGGAAAAAAGAGGATCAGTGAGTCAAAATAAAGAATGGTGAATATTATTTCTGGTTGATTGTAACTGGCAGATATCATCTCTACCACACCGATTCATGTTTCCTTTAGACTTGCATTATTTTCCTCACTTCACCCTTAAGAAGAGTAATTTATGAACCTTGAAATGTTCAGAAATGTTACTCACATAGAACACCAAATCTTACATTCTTACCAAAAATCAAGTCATACCTTATTTCTTGTTTAAACTTCCATCAAAGCTAATAGCAGTTTTGAGTGTTTGTTGATTTCCAAGATGAGAATCTTGGTTTGTGACTCATGCGGGAAATCTTACCTACAAAATCAATTTTCACCATATATGACTTTGATCCTTGGCTTTCTTGCAGTAGAGACTACCTAGATCCCCCTACTAACAGAGACTGACAATACTTTGATGGGAATCTACCATCATCCCAAAAACATGCAATAGCCTAACTCTGACCATTAGTAAATAAAACACCTCTGTGCTAGAGACCTTGCAAACTACTACCCAGTGTCTAAACACCTTTTTCTAAAAGAGACCTAGCCCCCCTGCAAAAAGACTCCAATGTCATCTATTGCAAGTATCATAGATTACTCCATTAGGCTTCTGGCCAAAGTATGGTACAGGTCTAGCATTTGTTGTACTGGTAAATTATCACCTACAGTCCATATACGTGGACATATACATATATACTCATCCTGCTTGTATCATGATCAGTAGAACTGGAGTCAGAGTGACCATGTTCCCTGAAGGGACTGTTATTGAGAAGACACCAGTTGAACAGGAAACCTGGGGAGTTGGGCTGGAACTACCGTATGGACAAAGCAGTCTACAGGGCTTAATAAAGTTCCACTTAAACTTAACCTACATTCAGCATCATTCTTTGCAAATGAAACACTGCTGGATCTCTTTGCAGAACGGTTATGTTTCACAGCACAAACATAAAGAAAGTGGATAAAAACAATACTCTTGTGAATGCAGAGAGGCACAACTTATCCCATGTTGCTTTATGCTGTCTCTGTCCAGCATGCTTTACTACAGAGCCCTCCAGCTTGCAAGCAGGACTTGGAAGTCCTCCCTGCTCTCAAAGTAAGTGTTTGCCATTCCGGCACAGTCCTCAATACACCTGAGGCACCTGATAGCTTTGGTCACCAAATACTCCTGTTTTGCCTTCAGGAACTTGGAGAGATGAATGGAAAGTCTGTGAAATGTCTCATGTATTGTTCTCAGATGGAAACTGGAGAGTCATTATGGCAAACTGTTCGTTCACCTCCAAAGTCGTCATCTGTGTAAGTAAGTGCCACAAAATTAAATCCTCTTCTCCATATTATTCCATATCTATATGAAGATATTGGAGAAGTGCTTGGTTAGCACAGAAGCATTCAGACAAGATCCAGATATGCATCTCCTTCCATCAAATGTAAACAGCATCATTTCACAGTTCTGTCAAAGCCTAACTGAAAACAAACCACTGTTGGTGGAAAGGTGGGAACTGTTTCACAAAAATTGACATGCTACATTAGTTCTAGTCACTCCATCACAAAATTCCAAAACTGCATGTTTTGACCAGCTCTAAATTGCACCTGGATAAATGGGAGCTAAAGTTAAACCTGGTAACAAGAAAGGGATGCAGACCTACTAGAGATTCCAGAAAGGTCAGGGAAGATGAGATGTATACAAAGATATGGGAACAAGGGTTTGGCCCCTTGCTGTTCCAGATAGTAATAGTCTCAACCCTATTTTCCACCTTCTTTAGAGGATTCCCTCCCCTAATCCTGCTTCCAAATCTGATTTATCTGGGAACCCAATCCCCTATTGAATGAGTACCTGTACAGGACATCTGCCACATTGCAACATGACCTATCCGAAAGTTACAATCACTCCCCTCAGATGCACAGGAACTAGTGTGCTTCTGTAACACCCTTCTGTCCAGCCAGTCTGGCAAGGCGCTCCACATCTCTCCTCCACAAGCTAAGGCTGTGCACCTGTGAGGAGAAGAATAAAAAGGGGAGAGAGAGGCAATAATTAAAGGGGGCCCAGACAAAGCCTTTCACTTGTAAGGCTGGTGGGGGAGGGGGGCATTTAAAACCCATCTTGTCATTTTCACCCTGTTATGCTGAAAATTTATTGTTGTATCTGGGATTTGTTTATGAAGCCAACTACTTTCTGCATAGGTGACCAGCACAGTTGTGAGCAGTATGGTTTCAGTTTCCACACCAGCATGCATTTTTCTAGTTTTCCCTTTACCTTAAAATGCTAATTTATGTACAGTAGGGGTTTTTTTAGGTCCAAAACTGTTATGCATCTGGTGCATCTTGGAAAGGTATTGGAAGAGACAGTAGAAAAATTAAATGTTCATTGTTGCTGAGTTTTAGTCATCTTCAATATTATCAAAGGCATATGCACACACAAAACTCCAAATAAATGCATTTAAAGAAAGAAATCAATCTTCAGAGGAAGAAGAAACCCAGACTCTTTAAAATTTATGAAAATATTTTGTAGAAAAAGGTGAGTAACAGTGAGGTTATGTAATTAGGAATGCACTGCAGTCTAAGACTTTGAAGTACAATGTTATATGATTTGTGGAAAGCTTATTTACGTTACATAATCATGTTAATACTATAGGCTTCTTTCATTATGCTACAGCATAATGACTGCAAGGGCATTTGATAAGCATGGAGAACATGAGAATAGAGGGGGTTCTGGCATATGGAGCAAGCAAATCAGGACTGCTTGGTTCCCTTAGTCGCTTTGCTACTGACTCATTGTGGATTTGATCCTGCGACGTGCTGAGTGCCCTGAATTTTCCACTGATTTCAGTACATTTAGGTGAAGCAACTACTGTAAGACTTCTTGGAATACTGATACAAACTGTAGATGAGCGCAAGTCTAGATCCTGGAAACAAGCACCTCCTGATCTTTAGGAAGTTCAGATTCAGCTTTGACCAAGTATAAGCTCTAGAATACACTGGCTGTCAGCAGATAAATTCCCTCCTCACCAATGTAAGAACAAACTTTATTGTTGACTACTGTACTGTAGTACTGTAGTACTAACTATATCTAAGCAGGCGGTCAGTAGGAATTACTTTTATGATACTATGGCTCAGTGTAACTACTCATGCATGTAAAGTTACCCAAGGTGTTTGCAGGAGTAGAAAGTTAGACTGTATCCATCTTTCCTACCCTTTGTATGCTGCTTGTCCTCACAGCACCTAGGACAAAGAGACTATGATCTCATTTAGGGCATCTAATAATACATGCTTATATCTGTAATATATAATAGATTATTAACTCTTTGAAGAAATGACTGTGTCTCTATAGTTTATACAGTGCCTGGTACACTGTAGCCCTGATCCTAATTAGAGTCCCTGGGCTACTGTAATGGAAATAATACAGAACAGCAATAAATGACAAACACAACTCCTTAGCTTTCAGTTTTGAGTACTTCTGCATTTCCTTGTCCCAGATAGGTCTTGAAATGGAAGTGCCAGAAACACTGTTCTCATAGTATTAGATGCCTGGCCAGAAGCAGAATGTATCAGACTTCTGATAGAGCCCCTGTTCTCATTAAATTTCTAGTGCAAGGTTACATAATCAAGAGGATCTGTGTAATTCATAAAAGGTTTGGAGGGGCCTTTGAACTCTGAGGTGCTTCTTGGAACTGACCCACCAAACCCTTTGAGATTTACCCATCACTACTGATGTTTCTGCCGTTTAGTTCACTGCATGCATTAATAAAGTCAAGTCACTTGTATACAGTCTGTGTGAAAGATTTCCAGCTTTAAAGATATTGTATTTCCTTCATGAATTCTGTAGACTGCATACTTTGAAACTTCAGACATTGACTATTCAGCTGGAATTTCCTCTGCATACAATAATAGGAACCCAAGTGGCTGGATTTGATCTACTGCAGACAGGTTTACACAGTCCCATTTTAACATTTTTCATCTCAACTTTTTTTTTTTTGAAATATGTAAGATATGTACCTGAAAGAACTTTGTGGAAAAAATATGCAGAGGGTTAATACTTTGATCCTTAAAGTAAAGATCAAATGATCAAACTGACAATGCGTCAATATGCATTTTTTCCAGCTATTTAAAATATTGCACTATATTTCATGTGTTATATTTGCAGATCTAAACACCTGAGTTTTATTCGGCCTTCACAGTCCTCAAAATGATTCCAGGTTGGTTTGGCCATGACAGTTTTAAATTCCAAAGCAACTTATGGGTTGTTATGTGGAGCTCTGTCCCCCTCCTTACTTTTTAAGTCCTCTGAGGGTTGCCCCTGGCTTAAAGGTGGAGTGGGGAAAACCCTTTCTACAATTTCAATTTCTACAAACATTTTAACCTAGTCCTATCCATTTTATGTTGGTGCTTTGCAAATATTGGGTCTAGAAACAGCCACACCAATTCTTTCTTGCTTCATTTCATAATTTGGGACCTGAAATGCTCTAACATCCCCTCAAATCATAATTGTGTGGGTTATGTTCACCTAGCACCTTGGGGTGGTGGGGCTGTGGGCTGCTGGACTGCCCTCCCCAGAAGAACTTAATGTAGGGAGCAATGTGAGGGGAAAGTGTTTGAAGCCTGGGGCAGCATCTTCAGACAACTTCTTTGGAGAATCTAGAGCAAGTTTTAGATTCTAGTCTAAACCTATTGTTAATGTTTTCCACAGCTTCACATGGTATGTGGGGCCAAACACATAAAGCTGTGAAAAGTTGGTGCTAACAGTGACTCTGGTGCTAGAATAAACCATTTAAACCTCTTCCTCAGCCTGATTTTGTTTTCTGTTGTGGGAGGTCTGACAGGTATGAGATAGTCTTTAGACAGTTTTTGCTACCCCTTATAACACAATTGGGATTTTAAAAAACCCCAAAAAACAGCTAGATACAAAAGGCCAAATGAGTACAGTCCTAACAATTTAAAATGCTTTCTGGACTGGAGGGTGACTTATATTAAATAATACTGAGCACTTGGAAAGACATTCCCTTCGTACAAGACAGATGTGCCAGTGCACTGCAATCAATGGGATTGAATCTGTTCTATTTTGTATCTCTCTCTCTTTGCTACTACGTCTATAACCCTGTATGTGAGAATGTTGGCAAGGTAGAAATGGCATCTAATTTCTAACATAGGAGAAACATGATTTACTCTCCCGTTCGCTTAGCTGCCACAACACCCCATTAACAATGGAGATGTCATCATCATTTTCCTGTTAAAAGTAATAATGGCAAATTGCTAACTTGCTACCCCAACTGGTTTTTGCAGACTGCACTATCATGCAAACAGTACACACATTTCTGGTACATTACTTTTATTTGGCTCTTTCAGAGCTGGAAATAAGATAGTTGTTGCTACTTTCACCAAAATGCTAGGAATTTAGACTTTGCTTCTAGATAATGTACAATGACATGGACTAAGGCACCATACATGAAATTACTTGCTTTGCAGTGCCTTTATGCAGTACCAATTAATTATAATTAAGTTTTCAGTCCCCCTGCCCTGCAAATCATGTAACCAGTCTTAGTGGTAAAAGGAATAAAAATATTGATTTGTCTTTGGACGCTAAAGAGTTATTAATGGTAATTAGCTTCTGTGCTGCAGTGCCTACTCAGTCCAACTACCCTACAAATGTGGCATAATCACATAGGGTCAGATAGATTTGCATTATCCTGGAGCAACTTCATTGTCATCAGTTGAGTTACCGCAGATTAATAGTGTAATTAGAAGCAGAATCTGGCCCATAAAAGTAAGGAAATAAAATGGGGAGTCTGATTTTATATTTTATTCAAATTCAGTGATGAAAAAGAGAGAAACACTGTCTTTCAATGACATGCTTTGTCCAGCTCTCCTTCCTCACACTGAGTTATGTTCATGAACTGTCTTTTTTTATATTGTAGAATTCCCTTGAAAGAAGGGTAGTAGGCAACAACAAAAGCAGGAAGGTTTAGTTTTCCTCTGTGGGGTCAGTTGAATTAGGTCTGGGTCATTTTAAATTCTGTCTTTCCCTTATTTCTCCCAATAAATATTTCAAGAGTTTGTATGGCCTTCCCTTTTCTTTTCACAAGAAATTGAAAAGAGCACAGGGCTTTTTACACAGTCAGTTTGGAAACCTGAACACTTTTGCCTGAAGCCTTTGTTCCTTCTACAATTACAAGTGACACCTGAGAATCCTATAACTTTAAGAAATTAGTGGTAGTGGTAGGGGAAACATATCTCCACTTTTACTGTGCGTTTACTTTGCGTACTTGACAACTCTTACATAGTCAGTGCTGGTTTCTCCCCTGTATAATCAATAAGTCAGTTTTCCCTTTGTTATAAAGCTCCTTATAAACTTCAATAGAGAAGCAGGGTTTTTAATGTAGGAATTGAAGAAAAAAAAGTCATGTCCTATTAGGCACAGTTCTGATCTCACTTTTACTCTGGTGTAATGCTAATGGAATTACTCCTCATTTACACCAGTGTATGAGAAAGTGGAATCAGGACTGCATTTTAAAGAATGCTCCACCAGAAACTGTTGTTTTTTTTTAAACTACCCTATTTCTTAGGAAAATGTGGCCTTTGCAGAGCAAACACAACAGGATTGGAAGAGAATCAAATAAAAGCAAATGTTGCCTATTCATAGGATATCATTTATAGAGTCATTTTCCAAACACTTGGTGCAGAGGTGGAACTGCCTTGGGGAGGAGGAAAGGAGATTCATTTGCTGTCTATTTACACAGGATTTACTGGTCACTAATTACCAGTCTTTACAGCACATATATACGTGTTCCTGTCTGAATAAACACAGCAGGTAGATGTTAGAAAATGTTTATATCAACTGTAAAATTTGAAATAAAAAGTAACAATCCTCTGTTTATAGAAATGCCTTTTTAATCAATTCAGTTTGAGCACTCAAGTATCTGTAATATTTCACATTCACTGAGCATAGCAAAGTTCACTTATATTTTTAAGTTCTTCAAGCTGATGAGCCACAATAAATTCAATGAAGAAAACTAACATTAAAGTACTGATAGGTTTACTCTCCTGAGCTTGAAAGCAGAGCAAACAGTTTGTTGCAACACTTGTATGTATCAATATATTTAGTCCTCAGGGAAATTCCCTTTTGCTGTGTTAGAAATGAAATGTCTTCTTGCAGTATTCTACACCATACGTCAACAGCAGGGATCTTCCCAGTGCCCTTCCTGATGTAACCAATTGCAGTAGGAGTGTGCTGGATAAGTTTCAAGGGATAATGTTAAAAATCCATCATTAAATTGAATGGAGGTCTCAAGTGATTTTCCCTGCCCCGATGGAATTCCTACTCTCTGTGCAATAATATTTTATCCTGAGGGCTAATAAAAGTACCCCTGAAGAGTTCATGTTTTTGCTTTTGGAATGGACTAAGTTGCACCAAAGGACTGATTAAAAAAAATAATGTTGGAGAATATCCCCAAGTCTCCCTTATATGGTCTTCACTCCACATCGCCATCCTTAAAGGTTGGACACTGTCCTATGTTATCAGTGTATATATTCAGGGATGAAGTCTACATATGTTCAGTGTCTGATGTTTACTATATCTGTTTATTCACTGTTGTACCTCCTTTGTTGATTGAAATAATATTTTCATTTAAATAGAGAAACCAATGAATTGATTCTTCATTTGCTCATCTGTCTTCCACACAGGCACATGAATCTCTGGCCTACTCATTTCATGCAAAAGAGAGAACTGCAATTCAGCACTGCATACCAGCAGTCTCTAAAGTAAAAGGAATTTATAATTGTTGTCATATGTTTTACATTGAAAGTACTTATTATTTGATCTTCTAGTGAAGATTGTCTGCTGTTAGGCTATAACTTCTGAATGATAATTCTTTGCATTTAGACATTTATTTTTCTTCTGAGGATCTCAGAGCACTTTGCATGACTACTACTATTCATGAGAGGTTTCAGACTATTCATGAGATATCACACCATTTTAAAGATAAAGTAGAATGAGGCACAATAAGGTAAAAGCCCAAAATTGTCATCTACTTTTGAAAGCCTTAGTTTTTGGGTGCCCAAGTCAGGAACATAAGGTCTGACTTTTTTTCAGAGGTGTTTATTGCCCATTGCTCCATCTGGAGTTAATGGAGATATCGCTGCAAAGCATCTCTGAAAAATCAGGCCCTATGTGTTTCAAGTTTGGCACCCCCAAATTAGAAGGTACTTTTGAAAAACAAGTATTAAGATTTGCCTAAATCAGGGGTAGACCTGTGACTGAAACCCAGGAGTCTTGCCTCCCAGTCCTTACTAGCTAAAGCAGAACTGTGTGCTAAAGCAGAACTGTCCAGAACCCAGTGCTGGACTGGGTTTTTCGACTTCCTCTGTAGCATGGGGTATGGGTGACTTGAGGGAGGCTTCTCTGCTCCTTGAAGTCTTTAACCCATGATTTAAGGACTTCAATAGCTCAGACATAGGTGAGGTTTTTTGTAGGAGTGGGTGGGTGAGATTCTGTGGCCTGCACTGTGCAGGAGGTCGGACTAGATGATCAGAATGGTCCCTTCTGACCTTAGTATCTATGAATCTATGAATCTACTGTGCCTAGTAGTTATAGGTTTTGTCTAGGCTTTAGGCCAATAAAACCTTCATTTATCATGTAAATATAATAAATTCTACAGGTTTAATACAACATAGATCTTCATCAAAATATTCTTACTCTATTACTGCTCACTAATCTCATATAGCAAATGACTCCAAGAAGGCAAATAACTTACCATGTTATAAGAATAACCAAACACTTACTGTTAAGTGTCTGATAGTACTGCCATGAGGTGCTGAAGCTGCTATATAGTGACAGGAACAAAATGGTTCCTCTTTTTAGTTTAGATGAGGGTATCCTTTCCACTGAAACAATAAGATCATCCTGATTCCACTAATACGTTCCAGCTATTGATCTTTCTAATGCCTCTTAATCAATGTAAGGAATGATATGTTGCTTTTGATAGGGAAAATTTGCAGTGTAAACATACATGATTAATACACTCAATATTAGTTAGCATTAGGCAGCTAATTTTCTGTTAGTAACTCACTCATTCCTTCATTTATTTGCCCAACATGGAGCTGAAATATCACCTGAGACTCTTTAGAATATGGGATGTGGTAGGCATAAGAAAAAAAGAAAAACACCAGAGAAGGAAAAGAGAGAGAAGCAGAGAACTTTGTCTGTTCCCTTTAATAAATATGTAAGGTACCCAGGTACCACCCTGTTGAGCACAACAAGGAAATCTAGGTGGATATGATATATGGAATATAAAAGAGATATGATGTTTGTAATGTATATGAGGGTAGACTGAAAGCCAGGAAATACAGATCTCATAGAGTGGGGAGTCAGGGTCTGTAGTGGCACTTTGGTGGGGTGGGGAGTTGGAAGTTATTGTTTGGTAGGAGACATAGTTTAAAGGCAAGTGGAGTTACTGGGGCTTGGGCTGAAATAAGGTGCAGTCCTATATAAGAGGCCAAGGGCATCATGAAATACAAGGCTGGTCTTGGGGCTGGGTGATCAGGGTGGGCACCAACATTCAGGGGCACCAAATCATTGCATTTGTGGGTGCCAACTCCCCATTTAAAAACTTTATTTTTTTTTGCTTTTACCTTTTGGGTGGTGGGGGTATGGGGAGGATGTTGAAAACATTTTCTGCACTGGGCAATAAAACACATAGGACTGGCTCTACAAGGCATGGCATACAAGGAAGGGAATAAAGATCACTGATAGTGCCTCCAACAGAGCAAATTATGCCCAATTATTGGAGAATTAATTCACTAGCTGGTTAACAATAGTAGAATGTACGTATCTGAATATTATTTAACTAGCTCCTTTAATAACAAAACTTGTCCACATTCCTTCTATACACACAATTTAAAGTACAAGTGCAAAGTACACATAAAGTACAAGCGCCAGATCAGCTCATGTAAATTAATGTTGCTCCATTGACTTCAGTAGACTTATGCTGATTTACCCTAGCTGAGAATCTGGCTCGTTATTTCTCAGTTCAACTTCTCCATAAAACACAGAAAGGGGGGAAATTAAAGAGCCAACCAAGCTATAAAATAATGATCTGTGAATGTACAGCATTTCTTGCTATAAAATGATTTGTCAACAAATACCTGATGTTATCAAATAATTTCAAGGGACTCATTTAAAAGCAAAGGAACTTAGTTAAATTCTCAGCCAGTATATTTGCCTTTCAACATTCCCATTATAAATAAGTTTTCTAATGGAAAGCCTGCAAAGTCCTCATAACAATAGAAGTACAAGCAAGTGTGGCTGCAATAAAACAGCACAGAACAACTTTACTGTTACTATGTGTGGGCAGTTTGTCATTACAAATATAGCAGCATTTTAAATAATGGGATGCCTGCTCCCTGAACACACTGCAGTTAGAATGAGTGCACAACAAATGTGTTCATTAAGATGACTATACTCGCAAGAAGGATGTAAAAAGAGCAGTCAGACAGATGACTTTAATGAAGCTTGTTTGCTTTGTTTCCTCTTCCTTTCCCTCTTTCCCCTATTTCTGAAGAGAAGTCATTCCTTATTTATAGGCATCTAGTTTATATGCTAAGGCATGCTCTTTGCTACATAACTTTCTCATGGGAATTTGTGTTCTTCTTTTAAAGTTCATATTGTTTATTCATTGAATTAGATTATATAAACAGCATGCTAGTTGCTGCATATATCCAGTGCTTTGTTTTATTTTATGCTGGGTTTTTTTTTCCAGACATGCGAATGATGTTTTCTGCTAGTTGCATAATATAATTTTATTATCATGAGAATGAAAAACATGTCACAGGCTTTTAAGATCTGTTTAGAGGATCTGATTAATCTGACAGGGACACAGATGAACTATCCTTTCTCTTTTTCTCTTCCTCTGCCATATTTCCTCACTCATTAATGGCTTTTATTATGGATATTTACCAAGATCTACCTGAGCTGAAGTGGAATATGGAGGAAGAAGTATCTCCCTCTAGAGTTAATAGTAATGTTATTGCATGAATGGTTCTTTGGGTTAAAAGAAATACTGATGCAGCCAATAAAATTTCCCCTAGTTGTTGAACTCAGAGGGTCTGATTCTCCTCTCACTTACTAATGGTGCAAATCAGGAGTAGCTACAATGAACTCAAGAGAGTCAAACAGAAGTAAAATCAGTGTAAGCATGAGAAGAATCAGGCCTTATGTTTATATAGTGCCTAGATTCTAGCTAAAAAGAAGCCCAGAAAAACCTGTAAAGGAACCATCTTGTTTTGGTAGCAGCTCCATGGAACCTGTTCTTTCACTTAATAAACAAGCAAGTCTCAGGCTGATGAAAGAATCAAACAGTATCATAGAGTCTCTATGGGTATAAATAAATGAATCAAACAGTATCATAGAATCTCTATGGCTAGAAATTCCATGACTGAATAATAAGTCTACAGTATAGCAGTACGAATATGCTACTAGCCTCCTAACCAGGATGGTGATGGTGATTGTGAAATACTCAGGGATATTAGAGAGGCTACAGAAACAGACAACTCAATAATAACGGGGGATTTAAACAATCATTGAGATTGGGAACATGTCACCTCAGGAAGGGATGCAGAGTATGATTTTTTTCTTTTTTTTAAAAAGAGAAAATAGTGTTTTTTTCCAAAATAAAGATTTTTTTTTGAGGAAAGATATTGTTTCATTGAAATTTGCCAGTTTTAAAGTGAAACAAACAAACAAAAAAAAACCCCCTGATCTATGAAAGGACAGACAGAGTGGAGACTCAAGAGTTTTGGTGGGCCTGTTCCTCACCACTGAAGCAAATCTGCAAGGCTTGTTGTGCCTGGAGTGGGGAAGCTTAAAAGGCAAAACTTGCCACAGGATGGGGTGGTGAACAGGAAGAGAGCTGCCCTGCTCTTCCCTTCCTTGCCTTGCCTGAGACGGTCTTGCTGAAAGGGAGATAGCAACAAGCCTACATGCTCCCAAAGCTGCAAAACCCAGCCTCAGAGAAACATGTCCCATGAGGAGGGGTTGGAGGTAGACCCCACTTAGACTAAGCCGAAAAGGCTGACCCAGGAAGACTGCCTGAGTTCCAGGTCACTCTTGCTTCTCTTTATTTTCCCATGGACTCCCCTCTCCTACGAGGGAAGAAAGAGTGGAGAAGAAATTTCTTTTATTTGTTTGCTCCAAGAACCCCCTGAGGTGTCTGATGGCGGGGCGGGGTGGGGAAGAGAAACACAGCATAAGGACCTGAAGTGGGGTCTGCCCCCCACATCACCAAATACATATTTTATTTTGGTTGAAGTTTTTTGTGGGAAATTTTGTGGGAAAAAAAACTAAAAGTTTTTCGAGAATTCCTCTGAAAAACAATTGGCATTTTGAAACCAGCTCTAATAAACCTGTGGGCTATTTTGCCAACTCTAACTGAACTATCTAGGCTTTTGAAATTCCCCTGCCCTGGCCTCAATATTATTTTTAAAGTCCTTTTCTAGTCTAAAACTGCAGCCAAAACAACAGCTATGCAGCCACTGATTGCAATGTTTTCCCTTTTAGTGTTTCATTCATTATCCAGTAAAAGTGTTTGACTTTCCCACTTATCCTTTACATTAATTGAATGTTACTAATTGTACCAGGTACCACTGCCATTACCCCTGTTAACTAATATGTTAGTCTGTGAGTTGTCCCATTGAAATAAATGGGAGATAGGGCCTGATATGCCACCCTATGTAATCTCAGTTCTGAAGATAACTGTAATGTGACCTTTTGTCCATATAGAATTGTACTAATATCAATCTACCATTTCACATTGTCATTGAACAACCTAGAGATGATAATAAAAAGTAACAAGCTTTTCTACTAACATAAATCTAATCTCCATATTCCACTGCCATTTCTATAAGTCTTCTAGTCATATTTCTTTAAAAATGTATGTGTATGTATTACAAGTGAGATTGGCAGCACCACCCATTATAAAGATTGTCTGTCTAATGTTCCTATTATAAGATGCTGTTTTCAGGTGCTTATAACTTTGAAAAAAATGGGCTGAAATTTTCCATGCCATCTGACTGCTTCAGACTGAATAATTTTTTTGTGGAAAAAAATTCATCTTTTTCTGAGAATGAGGATAGGGTAAAATACTTTCTTCTGCATGCGTTAAACATTTCTGGCAACCTCGTCTTTGAAGTGCCCTCATGCTTTGGAGCAGGGACTTGAAATTTGTCAAGGAGGCACCTTCATGAAAATCTGCCCAAATTTGGCCAAGTTATAAGCCTTTGGAAAATCACAGTTTGCATATGCTCAGTAGAAATGTTTTATTTAAGGAGCTAAAATCTCTGGAGATTCCATTTTCACTGAGCATGCTTGAGCCCCTCACAGCTCCTACAATTAACCAGACTTCTCATTCAGCATCCCCACAAAGTGACTTAGCCGGCTCTGTTAAGGGCTTTCCCTTTGCCTTTCCCTGGTTCTTGCATGCAGACAGAAAGCAGAAGACCAGAAGTCCAAAGTACAGGCAATGCAATGTTTATTGGGGTTAATCAAATAAGCATATCTATAGCTCCACACACCGATAGAGCCTTTTTCCCTGTGTTCCTCTTTCCCTTCATTAGCAGGCATAATTATACCTGCAGTGTACACCCTTGATCCTACCGCTTACAATATATGGTCATGTTCCATTTTGGAGGGTCGTGAGTCTGGGGGCTTTGGTACCACCTCGTTTGTATCCAGTGGGAAGGGTAAGGAGTGAGGTTATGTCCTGGCCAAGATCAGGCTTTTCTTTGGCTTTTAGTGTTTCTTATACCTTCCCTACTCATCCTCCTCACCCCTCCTGACTGGTTGCTTGATCTTATCTCAGGAGAGGAGTTGTGGCAAGAGTGTCCTTCAAGTATAGGCTTGTATATTAAACTCCCACCATACCCAGCAGCACTTTGGTTCTATTCCTTATTTTTTATCATTATAGTAACAAACCTATCTGGTTGGGCAGAAGCAATACACAGTGTCTTTGTTCACACATATTAGTAAGGATATAAAGTATCAATAGTCAAACGGGCAAACAAAACCCAAATTTTATCTCAGGCAAAGATACAGACCTGAATTCTTCATCAGCATCACTAACAGGCTCCATCTTCTCGCACCTCCTGCATGTGTGGCCAAACACAAGACTGAGCATGCAGTCCAGCCAAGGACTATGGGGGTTGAGAAGGACTTTCCTGTAATTACTGTTCCCAGCTGCCCTGGAGCACAAGGGGGTCAGGCATTGGCACTGAGAGCAAGTGGCTCTGTCTCTTCTGTGCTCTCACTGACCCACCTGCTGTCAATCATGCAGTGAGGAAGAGAAAGCTGTCTAATTCAAATATATAGGGGAGGGAAAGGAGTAGATTGGGACAGGAAGTTTTGTGAGACTGGGACTGGTTAGTTGTTGAGGCTGGGACTGGCTGGATAAGGAAACTGAGACTATAAGCTAGTGAGGAAAATGGGGGAAGGAGTGCTGGTGTTGTGAGAGAACTGGCTTTGATATAATTCACAGCCCTTTTGTTCACTTAGCTACCTCCCCCTCCCACAAACTGGCTTGATGTCACCACAGAGTCAGGAGAAAAATCTAGCCTTGCTTAGGCAGACAAAGCAGCTGCGGTTTTACTGACTGAGATAGATAAAGTGAAAGGACAGATTCATGAGAAAGGGGGTGGGAATGTGGAAAACTGACCTTGATTCTGGTGTTTGTAATTTTTATTTATTTATTTATTTATTTTTTCTGAAGCTGCTTTGCTGATAAGGAGACTAATGAGTTTTTATTGGCTGTTGCTAGGGAAATTGTTAACCTATTAGGAGTTATGTGCTTTGTTTGGAGAAACTCTATAAAGAATATTTTTAGAAAGTGTGCTTAGGAGCAGTCTGAGGAAGCTTTTATTTGGGCAAGGAACTGGCACCTAAACTCCCCATTAGCTGGAAGGAGGAGGAGGAGCCCTGGCAGCATGGCTGGTGATAGTTGACTTTGGGTAAATATAAATATTTAGGATGCTCTGAACTTGCTGCTACAGCATATATGTGTGTGAGTGCTTGAGACCTAATAAAAATAGTTTTACGTAAAAAGCACTCTTGCTTGTACCAATCATTTCTCAGAGAGAGGAGCTGTGTTCCCAATCATTTATTCCTGACACCACCTGGAGAGAAACAGTTAAGTTACTACTGCTTTGGGTTATGAAAACCCTGGGTAATACTGGGAGCTAGTTTGCTGGGGAAACAGTAGGATTGGACAAGGAACTTGGGGAGGGAGGAGACTGGGGCTAGGTGGACAAGGAGACTGGGACCAGGAACCAGTATGTGTGGGGGACAGAAGCAGGGGATGGACAAGAGAAACACATCCGATATGAGCTAGAATTCAGGGAGAGAACTGGGACTATCTGGCAAAGAAACTGGGACAAAAAGACAGGGACAGGTGTGGGAGACCAGGATTGAATGAAGAGTGGGAGTCTGATAACATAAGACAGGCAGGGAGAGAGAGAAATTGAACAAGGGAGCTGGGAGGGGGAACAGATACTGGCTGGACCAGGAGATTGGGGATGGGGTGATAAGCCTGAAGAGTAGCCACTAGGACTGGATAGTCAAATAGAATTGGACTTGGAAAAAGGCACACAGAAGAGACAGGGCCAGTTTGGCTGGGATGGGGCAGAAGGAGTCAAGCTTGAAGGGGATGGTCAGAACAGTCCTTCCCCAGTAGAGCCCTTGCAATAGAACCCAAGATTACCAAGTCTCATCATTCCTCTGCTATCAGCAAATATCTATGAAACCCATTGGTTAAGTGTGTGTGTTTGCTGATATACATCTACTGTTGATATCATTTACTCAGCTCAAATGGCAGACATCTGTGAGGCCTGCTGAGGATCCATGTGAGTGTCAATGTGATGCCTCATAATGGAATTTGCTTTGTTTAGTTTGCTTATTTAAATCCTATGAAATTAAACATTACAGTGATGAGCTTCACAGAAAAGCCCATGAAGGAATTAATAATTCTGTCTCAAAGCTGGGTTTGAATACTATGCAGTACATAAGGCCTAGGATACATATTTAACAATGAAGATAAAACAAAATATTTTAATAGCTCATAAATTGAGCACCATGCACTGAATGGGACAGGGGCTCCATGGAAGAAAAGTGATCATGGAATTGATGACTGTATACGCATAAGAGGGTTAAATTAAGTTTGCACAAGCATCTTAATTTTGGCATTTCCTAACTTTTAAGTGCTTGACATTTCAACCCCAATAATGTTCTTTTAATGTGTGTGTGTATGTTTGTGTGTGTGTATGTCCATGCATATATATACATACTTACTATTGTTGCGGATGTGTCATATACACAGATGGCAATAGTTAGGGAAGGCTCCTTACATCCACAGTATTGCAGACTGAGAGTATTCAGAATCATGAGATTGGCTTAAAAATAGTACATTTAAGTTCTTTTTATTTGCCTTTTTTCTTTTGAGACTTTAGGGGTTAAGTTTGCAAACTTTTATCTGAAACCATGAGGAGTAGAAGCTACTTTTTTAAAAAATGTGATTCTCATGTAATCAAGAGAGTCCAAGATCTTGGTAAAAAGAAAAGGATTACTTGTGGCACCTAAGAGACTAACAAATTTATCTGAGCATAAACTTTCATGAGCTACAGCTTACTTCATCGGATGCATGCAGTGGAAAATACAGTGGGGAGATTTATATACACAGAGAACATGAAACAATGGGTGTTACCATACACACTACCAAGAGTGATCAGGTAAGGTGAAAAAGAAAAGGAGTACTTGTGGCACCTTAGAGACTAACAAATTTATCTGAGCATAAGCTTTCGTGATCTACAGCTCACTTCATCGGAATGCATCCTATGAAGTGAGCTGTAGCTCACGAAAGCTTATGCTCAAATAAATTTGTTAGTCTCTAAGGTGCCACAAACACTCCTTTTCTTTTTTGCAAATACAGACTAACACGGCTGCTACTCTGAAACCAGGTAAGGTGAGCTATTATCAGCAGGAGTGTTTTCCTTAAAACTCCAAATACTTCAAGACTTACAATCATGTTGCAAAGATTGATAACATTGCACCTACCCCATTGGGCCTCCTCATAAACGCTGGGCAGGAAATGACCCAATGTAAATTCTCCTTATCACACTGTATTGTCTATGCTATTTCTTCTCGACCTATTCAACCGGGCAGCCTGCCCCTTTAAGGGCCAGAAAGCCTTGGGTCAGTCAGTCCTGTTCAGTTTGCCCCACCTTGTTACACATGCACTACACATACACAGATGTTGCACTTAAGAGGAAGGCAGCCCATCAGAAGAGAGAGCTGTGAGGACAGCATAAGGCAGGCAGAGACTCCGGGTAGGAAGGCCTGAAAGTGACTGCTCATGGAAGATCAGGAACTAACCCAAAAGAGCCCAGGAGGGGCTTAAGGGAAGAATAAAAACTGAGCCCAGAGGTGAGGAAGAAGAATGCTTGAATTGGAAGAGAGTGGACAGAACCCTTGTGAAGTAGGGGTTGGGCCCAGTTTAGGACTGTGGCAAAGAGTTTGTGGTTTGTTTGTTTTGGACTTGCATACCCTGGAAGGTGCAGACTATTGTTTGGAGGGCAAGCCAGTGCAGCAAATCCATCTCTATGCTGGAACAGGCTGAAGATTGTTGTGAGGAAATTGTGGCAGAGCTCTGCAATGTTGGGTGTCGCTGCAAGGGGTGCTGGGAGAGGTTCAATCTTTTAACACAGATAAAAAGCTTCTCTCACTAATGCCTAACAAAACATACCATGAATCTTCACTGTGGCATTAAAAGGGTGTTCTGTTCCAAAAAATACTACAAAGTGGCTTTTTCTGTACTTGCCAGTATCATGTTCACACAGGAACCAGTATATGGCAGTCTCCTGTTTGATTAAACACCAATCTACAGGAAAACAATCTTCAGCATTGGGGCAACATTAGGACAAATGTTGTTTTTTTACAAATTTGGGGAAATCTAATTTTCATATGCAGTTATATTCAGACTCACCATTTATAGATTAATGTAGTGCCTACACAGTACCTCTCTCTTATTTCTAGGGATTGTATCCACCATCTTTGTGGTGTCACCTGATAGTCCTTTGTTAACTTCCTTTTATGTATTAGTTTAGATGCCTGCGTCTTTGTATCACTGAACTGCTGGTACAAAAAACTACTTGGTGTGAGAGAGCTGAATTGATGAACACTTAGCTGAAGGATTTCCCCTTGCATCCTGTACTTTAATCATATTTAAACATTTCTTTTATATGAACACTTCAAAAAGGAGGAATCTAATTCCCACTTAGTTCATGCAATGGATGAATGTCATAGGTAACACCATCCTAACCTCTAGTAGAAGGGAAGATTGAGACAGGGCAATAATTGGTAGTGCTCTGATGTGATGGTCACGAGGACCATATAAGTACCTGAATGGTGATCTTATCAGTTTCAAGAGGAAACTTCTTGAGAAAGTACAGCATACTTGAGGGATAGCTGGAATCTTCAAGAAGAAGTACTAACATTCTCAACCAACAATGTACTGTGTTGTCTCTCCTCATGCTTTTTTAATTATACGCTCTTCAGAGCAGGGACTCTGTTTGACACAATTTTTCTTTTGTAAAACTCAATGGACATTTCTGGAAATATAAAAAGATGATAAGGAATTCATTTCCTATTGTTATAGTCTGTATTTATTAATACTATTAAAAACCTTAATTTCCAGTCTTTTATAGCTTCCAGGTAACAATGTTAGGTACTTGGGAACTAGAATATGTGTCTTTCGGTGTCAAGGTGGGATGATGGTTATTGTTCAGATTTGTCATTTGATATCAGTCTCTTTCTTATTATTCATGCAGTCATTTCTATTGAAAGTTCAAGATGATGTTTGCTGGAGATGTAACTGTGCTATAGAGGTAATGCACATGTGACTTTTGATCTTTTAAGACAGTATTCCTATCCTAACCTAAGAACATTCTGTAAAGAGGGGAACATTTTCTTCCCATCATGTAAATCAAATCAAGTATTCTTTTTTGTAAAAAACTGCGTTTTGGTCAGAAAACGTCTGAGACTCAGGGCTGATGTTTAACATGTACTTTGTGGTTTTCAGGAGTTTTTACTGGAGCAGAGGGAAGCGGGAGAAGAAAAGAAAGAAAATAAATTGTAAAACTTAGTTTCAGGATGCAGATTCCATGGAGCAAAACACAGATTTATAATTTTTGTTTTCAGAAGCAAAACCAGAACACAAAACAGTAGTGGAGTCTCATGCAAATAAGCCAGAGAATGGTGAAGTTGAAAACAGTTTCAAACAACAATACTAACATTTATCTCAAAAGGCATTCTTGTTTCAGACAGGAAAGGAAACCTCTTAGTATTGCTATCTAAATACCAATGAGCTGACAACTTTTAGATTTGAAGACTGTGTGCTTTGTGCAGGTCACTATGACCAAAATAATCTGAGGCAATAATTGGCCTTCCCTCTATAGACTAAGAGTTTCTCTGAGTCATAAACAATGAGCCTAAAACATCCTCATGCAGCCTTCAGAGAGGGCTACGGGAAGTATTTGTATGTGGCAGAATATAATGTGAAACCGCTAGGTTCCACTTTTCTCATAATTTAAAATTATAAGAGGAATTAATGTGCATTGAGGGAAGAAAAAAATCTTTCTAAGTGGGCTAGTTTTCTAAACAGTCACTTTCTGTCTAAACAGACTCAGGCAGAATTTCACCTCAATAACTTGTCTACAACTGAGATTAGCAAGTCCCTCCAGCTTCATTGATCCTTCAATAGTAATGTGCTGTGAGAATATAATGTATAATGTATTTATCTCTTTCTCTACACCATAAAAAGTGTGTAGCAGAAAATTGGAGGATGGGAGTCATATGGATGTTACTATGGAGTGTTGCATGTAATTCTAGGTTCCAGACACTTCTGCTTCTCCCCCTGCCCCTTTTATTTTAATGAATGTTGTTAATCTATGGAAAATGCCAAAAAGGAGATCAGAAAATACAAGGAGGAAAAAACACCCTATTATAAGATTTAGAGCTAGAATTAGCAAATCTACATGGTCTTCACATACCACAGACCTGAAATCAGTGGAGGAGGTTGATGCTTTTTTAACTCATCCTTGGGAGCAAAATCAAGTTTTACTACATAGATAAGTGTGACACATGGACAGAAAGGGTTAAGCAACTTGCAGGATAAATTACCCAAATTCAACCTTTAAAGACATATTAGAGAAGTATATTCATGGTAATTAGGGCTATTCCTTAGAAATAGTTAACATAGCCATGTTAAATGGCCTAAAGCTTTGAAAAGCAAACCTGTATTGTTAGAGAATTAGAGGTAATACTAATTGTATGTGTTTACTTATATCTTGTTAGATGTTAACCATGTAAACAGACTGTTTCTATTACTATAGCTATTGATTCAGAAATCAAAAGAGAATATTAACATTTAGATGAAACATGGTGTGATTGTGATAATGTCATTGTGTATTTTTCACTTTGATGTTTATTGTAAACTGTGTATGAACTGCTTAATGCTTAATGGATAATTACCTTATGTTAATTCATGTAGTTAATTACCAGTGATGTTTAGGAAATAGAAGGTTACTTCAAAAACTTGATTGTTCACCCCAGGACTGCATGGTCAAGATGTTGCTAGAAAACTATATAAAAAACCTCTTGGGACCTGATCCTTTTAATCTTAAATCTGCTTATGCTTTATGAGGGGAAACATTGAGCCTCAAGATTGAGGTCTCCAGTTTCACTTGGATCACCCTGATATTGGACATTGGACTGAACTTATGAATGAATTGTAAAAGAACTCTTTGCAGTGCTAAAGCTCACCCTCTCGACTATGAAACTGACCTGTGAACCCTATTTATATCTGTATGTATAATGATCTTTTAACCAATACTCTCTCTCTCTCTCTCTTTACGTTTAAAATAAATTTTAGTTTAGTTAATAAGAATTGGCTGTAAGCGTGTATTTAGGTAAGATCTGAAATATTCATTTATTTGGTGGATAATGTGTCTTAATCCTTTGGGACTGGTAGAATTTTTCATATGAAGAACAAGGTTTTCAGTAATCCCCATCATATTTAACTTGGCTGTCTGGGAGGAAGCCCAAGGCTGGGTTGCTTTAAGGGAACTGTGTTTTTTGGCTTCTGGGCAATCTGTAAGGTATTATGGAAGCTGTTTTGTTGCTGGCTTGGTGGATCTAAGTATTAGGATAACCACAAGTTTGTGGGATTGTCTGCCCCATTCTTTTCAGTTTTCCCTAATTGAGCAATCTCAGTGTGGCTCCTCTGGGACCCTGGTCACAGTAAGAAATGCAAAATGGCTGGTCAACTATGCTAGCCCTGTTAGGTGGAATTAAGGAATCAGTATAACTGCATACTAGAGTGATTTTTTTTCTGTTTAAAGAGCTAAGATAGATATCAGAATCTTAAAATTATAATTTATTCAAAATATTAGGTCAAGTGCAAGAGGCTGAAGTCAGGAAAAGTTAAGCTAAGATATGCATACTAGAGCGGGTAGTTAAATGCCTACTGGAAAACCAATAGACACCTCTCAGTGTAAGATGGATATAGTAATATATCATCAGCCTGTGTAATCAGCATTTGTTAGTCTCGAAGGTGCCACAAGTACTGCTTTTCTTTTTGTAATCAGCATAGCTCCATTGACTGCCTGTTTTTTCACCAGCTGAGGATGTGGCCAATAGTTCCAGGATCATTGGAGTGCTGAAAGGATAAGAATTAAGTAATGGTGAACAAATGTAAAACTAACTGGCTTTGATGTTGAGTGGTTTCCTAGAACTGAGAATAAGGGTATGTCTATACTGGCAGTTGCATCGCCACTCAGAGAGCGCTGAAGGGAAACCACTGTTGTGTGTTCAAACTGTCAGCTGCCTGCACAATAGGATGTTCACTTTTGAAGCACTTGCAGCAGTATTCAGAGCGGTGTACTATGGGCAGCTATCCCACAGATCATCTCTTCCTTTTCTGCCATTAAGAGTTGTAGGAAGGTGGAGAGCATTGCAGGGCATCTTGGGTCCTGTCCCAATGCCCCGTGATGCATTGCTTCACATCCCAGCAATCCCAGTGCTTCCGTCTGCATTTGGTGCCATCTTTCAGCAGTTTGTGTACTGTGAGCTCTGCATCTTCGGTCTGCACTGTTGATTGATATGCAGCTCGCTCTCACTAACATGACACGAGTGGCAGTGGAGTTATTCCTTAAACTACAAAGGCAAGAGAAGTTCAGCATTGATCTCGCCACACATAGTAGTTATAACAATGCTGGTTCTAGCGGGACCCAAATGAGAGTGCCAATTCAGGACAAATTGCTTAAAACAGGGCAGTCACAACCCAAGGCTAGGGGGTTTCCACCTCTAAGGCAAACCAACCCAGACAGACAGACAGGACTTTGGTTTTACCCCACTGGCTAACCACAAGTCACACAAGCAATTCCCTTAGACCCAGTATCACCACTAATGCCACTCTTTATGGGGACAGATGGTTATAAAAACCAATACCCCAGAGGAAAAGAAAAAAGGTTATCTTGATCCCAAAGGACCAAGCCCCAGACCCAGGTCAAAATACAAAGCAGATCTTACCCACAAATCACGTTGTTGCCAATCCTTTAGAATCTAAAATCTAAAGGTTTATTCATAAAAAGGAAAAGATATAGATGAGAGCAAGAATTGGTTAAATGGAATCAATTGCATACAGTAATGGCAAAGTTCCTGGTTCAGGCTTGCAGCAGTGACAGAATAACGGAAGGTTCAAATCAAGTCTCTGGAGTACATCCACAGCTGGGACGGGTCTTTCAGTCCTTGGTTCAAAGCTTCAGTGTAGCAAAGTCCCTCCATGGGTATGAAGCAGGATTGAAGACAAGATGGAGGAGCTGCAACAGCTTTTTATATTCTTTTTTCATGTGGTCTTTCTTTCTTTGTTCCAAAGACAAGCTGTCCATCACATGGCATGGAAAAAACCTCAGAGTTCTGTCCATAGGCATGTCTGGGCATACCTTGCTGACTCACTAGGCGTGTCTGCCTTCTCTCAATGGGTCAGTTGTATAGCTGATGGTCCTTAATGGGCCATCAAGCAAGTTAGGCAGAGCTGACACCAGCTTGTCTAGGGTGTCACCCAGAAGCATAGCACAAGTTTGAAATACAGATAATATAGAGCCAATATTCATAACTTCAACTACAAAAATGATACACACCTACAGACAGCATAAACAAAATCAGCAAACCACAACCCTGTCCTAGACACCTCATTTGACCCCCTTTATATAAGATTTGGTGCCACTGCAGGACCTTGGTTGCAGTGATGATCTATACGGCCCCAGATTACATCAATAACGTCACAGTAGCTACAACACGATATTGCTTGTGGTATTCACGGAGGTGCTGACCATAGTGGAACACCACCATTGGGCTCAGAAAACAAGCACTGAGTGGTGGGATCACATCATCATGCACATCTGGGATACTGAACAGTAGCTGCAGAACTTTTGGATGAGGAAAGCCATATTGATGGGCCTGTGTGATGAACTTGTCCCAGCTCTGCAGTGCAAGGACATAAGAATGAGAGCTGACCTGTTGTTGGAGAAGCACGTGGCGATTGCACTGTGGAAGCTGGCTACTCCAGACTGCTACCAATCGGTCGCTGTTGGACTCATATTGTTGGAAATGTGCAGGGCCATTAATCACATCCTGCTCCAAAAGACTGTGACTCTGGGCCATGTGTGTGACATTGTGGATGGCTTTGCACAAATGGACTCCCCTAACTGTGGAGGGGTGACAGATGGAACGCATATTCCAATTCTAGCACCAGACCTCTGATCCATTGAGTACATTAATTGGAAGGGGTATTTCTCTATGGTTCTCCAGGCGCTTATGGATTACCATGGGCATTTCACGGACATTAACGCAGGCTGGTCCGGAAAGGTGCATGACGCACGCATCTTTTGGAACATTGGCCCGTTCAGGAAGGTGCTAGCAGGGACTTTCTTCCTGGACCAGAAGATCTCTGTAGGGGAAGTTGAAATGCCCATTGTGATCCTGGGAGACCCTGCCTACCCCTTAATGCTGTGGCTTATGAAGCCATACATGGGGAACCTTGACAGCAGCAAGGAGCAGTTCAACACAGTCTGAGAAAGTGCAGAATGATTGTTGAGTGTGCTTTTGGCCATTTAAAGTCCCACTGGTGCTGCCTATATGGGAGGCTGGACCTGGTAGATGACAATATTCCTATGCTTATAGCTGCATGCTGTATGCTCCACAATATTTGTGAAGGGAAGGGTGAAAACTTCATTCAGGACTGGACCGCTGAGGCTCCGCACCTGGGGGCTGAATTTGAACATACAGAGACCAAGGCTATTAGAGGGGTGCAGTGCGGGACCATAAGGATCAGGGATGCCTTGAGGCAGCAATTTGAAGCTGAACGACACTAATATTTGTTGCTATGCTCAGGAATGCAGTGCTTGTAGTGCTAGGAGGTGACTGTGATTGTTGCAGACAATGCACTATGAAGGTTTAAGAAAATTGCTTGTTGCTTTGCAGGGCTGTGTTTGTGTGAATGGAATAAAGATCACTTTCAAACCAAACCAATTATTTTATTAAAAATCAACAATCAGAGGAGAGCGACAAACAAAAAAACACATCAGCACTGTGGGGGATGAGGGAAGGGAGGTCCCAGGAGCAGGTGGAGTCCCGGGATGGTTAAAGATTTGTGTATGTCCCCCAGGTATCCTATGCAGCCTTGGCCTTTGGAGAACAGTGCAGTGGATACTGTACTTCAGCAGGGCTAAACTGCAGAGGGACGGGTGTTGAGTGCAGTGGGTGGTAGGAGTCCACAGGGCTGGACTGTAACAGGGCAAGAGTGGAATGCAGTGGGTACAGATTGGAGTCAGGAGGTTGAAAAGAGTGTGCTGGCAGTGTCTGGGGGGTGCATGGGGAAGAGTTTTGCGATAGCGCCTGCAGGGGTGGGCAGGTGCGGAGCTGCTAGGTTAGCAGTGCTAGTAGCACCTGGAGTGTGTCCGCTTGGCACTCCATAATGTTTAAGAGTCTCTCCATGGCTTTGTTCTGGCACATCACATTCTCCTCTCAGTTTCTCTTCTCTCTGACCATTGGAGATGTCATGATGCACTCCTTCAATTCTTGTTTTTCAGCTGTGGAGTGCATCATGACATCACACAGAAAGTCCTCTTTAGTTCTTCGTGGCTGTTTTCTAGTTCGGCGCAGCCATTCAGATGATGATAACAAAGAGGGAAGCTGGGCTTCCAAGATCATATCTGTGAAATCAAAATGCAACATTTTATAGAAGCAGGTTGTTTGCAACACATAAACCACTGATTCAGTGATTTAAAACCCAGCCATTTTTCACATACCTGTCACTAACTGGCTGACCCCAGGCAAACATAGACCAGCATAAAGCAGCCACAAGACCCCCAAAATGATGAGTAATCGCAGTTGCAGGGGAACTCAGTGTTCCAGGACGGTACTATACACTGCACATGTGGCTCTTGAGGAGAGTCAGCACTATAAGGGGAGGCCTTGTAATCATTCCTGTCCCTGCATTTTCCACAGGCTGTGTTCATTATGAAAGATATCTCGCTGCTGAGGGTAAGCAGGGAATCAAGGGATGGTCTTCTCCAAGACTTTAGCTTCTGCCCTGGCCCTCATGCAGCTCGACTATGTGCAGCAATGTCCCGTTCCCCCTTGTGACAGCAGAGTGGCGCGGGAAAGTTACTCTTAATGCGGCAAGAAAAAAAACAGCTCTGCCAAAGAACCTGTGGCAGCTGATTGCCCAGTATCTCCATGAGAGTTTTGTGGAGATCTTTGAGGCAGATTCCGGTGAAATGAGGGAGTCAATCCTATTCCGCTGCTCAGATTAGGCATGTGGTGGTACGTGCATCATACAGACACTAGCCTGCTTTCTGCAACCCTCTTGCCACCAACAACTCACTTCAGAGATTCTCAAAGTCAAAGCCACTTACCAGGGGCCTCCTCTCCTGTTTGCACTTTGTTCCAACAGTTGTGACTGTCTAGCCTCCTCTGGGGTAGAGAAGAGCTCCTGTCTGCATGCATCTCTGACCTCTGAGTCATCCTCTGCCTCTGGGTTCCCCTCCCGCTCCACATCCTCGTCCAAGATTTTCTCCTGCTGGCTCGGTCCATCCTTGACTGGCACACGAGCCACTGAAATATCCACAGTGGCCTTTCAAGTGGAGGTGGGGTCATCACCGAGTATCACATACAGCTCTTTGTAGAATTGGCAGCTTGTGGGCACAGCACTAGAGTGGCTGTTTGCCTCCTGCACCTTCCGCTATTCCTTCACTTTGACCCTGCACTGCAGTGTGTCCTGGTCATGGCCCCTTTCTATCATACATTGTGAAATCTGTTCATAGGTATCATAATTCCTATGGCTGGAGCGCAGCTGGGACTGGTCAGCCTTCTCTCCCCAAATGCTAATGAGGTCCAGCATCTCGGCATTGCTCCAACTGTGGGATCGCCTGGTGCATGCAGCAGGCATGGCCACCTGGAAAGATGTGCTGAGACCACTGCACGTGTCACCAAGGAAACAGGAAGGGGACTTTCAAAATTCAGAATGAATTTAAGGAGTGGGGATGCCAGCTGGTCACCTAAGGGCAGGGCAGTAGAGTTCAAGCAGAGAGGAAGAATAGACATTGTGGGACACCTTCCAGAGGCCAATTGCAGCACTGTAATCGACCACAGTGTCTACACTGGCACCACAGAACTGTAGCCCCTGCGCAGAAAGCTCTACACCTCTCATCGGAGTGTTTTTTTTACAATGCTGCAGCTGCGCAGTTTCTGCGCACTAACTGGCTTGTCAATGTGTACACCTGGGGAGTTACATCACAGAAAGCTGCTTTACTGCACAGAAACTTGCCAATATAGACAAGGCCTTGGTTGGTGAACACCCTGTGGTGACTGTAATTGAATTCCCAAGGTTTTAGCATAAGAAATGGTACATGTGAGAGTCTAGAAAAATGGTTAAGGTGGAAATACCGATTTTTTTGGGAAGCTTTCAAATTTAGGGATAAAGATGCTGACATGGAAGAAACCAAAATTAAAGGGAGGACTTAGGCTTTGCACAAATGGGGAGTAAATGCTATAGATTGGTTTCCAGCTAAACTCTTACTCATGCATGAAGTTTATGGACAGATAGCCTATGGAATATTGCTGATGGG
Organism: Dermochelys coriacea; assembly: GCF_009764565.3. Classification (NCBI taxonomy): domain Eukaryota; kingdom Metazoa; phylum Chordata; order Testudines; family Dermochelyidae; genus Dermochelys; species Dermochelys coriacea. Next base: position 83,891,275 of record NC_050068.2, read on the forward strand.
GCAGATTCTGTAATCAGTTACACTAGTGTAATCAGGAGCAACTCCACTGATCCCAGTGAATTGCACTGGTGTGTAAAACTGATGTGAGTTTTACACACCAGTGACAGAATCAGGACTAATTAAATTAGAAATATTTGGATTTTTTGAAAGAGTGAGATGTGGAGCCTTTGCTCAGGAGACAGTAATTCTGCCTCAAGGAAATTATAAGAAGACAGAATTCACATCTGTATACTTCTTTTCGGAAGAGATTTGCTTTTGTGTTCTTACTTTGGGCTTAATATTTTGAGAAAACAATTAGTCTTTAAGACCATAATTGAATACACTGACAATTTGTTAGGTGTCTCTTCTATGGAAGGTTTTGTTTTTCTCAGGGGCTATCTGTCCCTTTTTGCTGGTTGTAATGTGCCTTGAGCAGTCTGAATACAAAAGTGAATCTCTTTATAGAGACATTGGACCAGAGTTTCATCTCACATGCACTTTTTTACACCAATTTAACTCCCTTGATTTCACTGGAGTTATCTCTTGCTTACATTGATGTTAAGTCTTATTCAGGCCTATGGAAATTAAAGAAACAAACAAGACTTCTACTTTCTTATCTCCATCAAGGAATGATACCTAATGAACACTTTAAAAATACATAATTTGATGTGTTGTGCTATTTATGAAACAACAAGAGTGTATTGCATTAATAACACATGAAGCAGGAGGCAAAAAAAAAAGCCACTAAGGATATTGCCTTTTCTATACAATATTTCCAACTACATTAGGGGAACGCTCTTGGGCTAGTGATGGAGTTAAATAATTACCTAGGAGATGGATGAATTTTATTAGCACAAGTATTTATTGGGTAACCTCAATTGGTATGCAGGTTTATCCACTTTATTGAGGTTTATTGTAAAGTGCTTATTTAATTAATCTAAATTTATATTTAGTTATTTAACATGATCAGATTACTATTGTACCCTTTGCTGTAATGAGCCGTTTAAAGGTTTGATAAAAAAAATGCTTTAAACTGCTATTCCAACTGCCTTCTTTTGCTTAAGTTATTTGCAGACTCTCCAAAGATGAGGAGATGCTTATCAAACTATCTCAACTGCCAGGGCACGCCGCTTAACACTAGAGGAGATTTTAGGCGAATTGGTAATCAACTATTCACCAATGTGATTGTCACCAGAGCCTGGGTACCCATGTCCAGTCTTTTCAAGGAGGCTTAATTCTTTAAACAGAGGTAATCAAACAAACAGAAAATTGTCTTAACTCAATCCTTGGCCCAGGCTTCAGGGTCACCCTTCCCAAGGTTCTCTGGAACTCCAACTCCTGGCAGTCTCCCAGCCTCTGTCTCCTCTGCTCCTCTCCTGGAGTAGCCGCCACAAGGCTGCTTCTCTGAGCCCATGGCCCCTTGCTCCAAGCACCCACCACAGGAGCTAACTCCACTCCAGTATGGCTTTGTGTTCCCAGGGCTCAGACTGTCTCAGCTCTTCCCACAAGCTGCCTACTAGCAGCCCATTATGAGCCCAAGTGTAGTAGCATTGCCAACTTTATAACTGCACAAAACTGAACACCCTAGCCCGACCCCCTGCTCACTACATTCCTCCTCCCTCGATGACTCACTCTCCCACACCCTCACTCACTTTCGCTGGGCTGGGGCAGGGGGTTAGGGTGCAGAAGGGGGTGAGGGGTCTCCTAGGATGTGGGCTTTGGGGTGGGGCCAGAAATGAGGGGCTCAGGGTGCAGGAGGGGGTGGCACGTTGAGACAGGGGGTTAGGGTGCAGGGGGGGTGAAGGCTCTGTCTGGGGATGCGGGCCCTGGGGTAGGTCCAGGGATGAGGGTTTTGGGTGCAGGAGGGGGCTCTCAGTTTGTGGGAGCTCAGGGCTGGGGCAGTGGATTGGGGCCTCCGGTGGCTCCTGGTCAGTGGCACAGCAGTGTGGGGGGACTAAAACAGGCTAGTCCCTACCTGTCCTGACTTTGTGCTGAGCCCCGGAAGCTGGCAAGTGGCCAGCAGATCTGGCTCCTATGTGGAGGCACAGCAGGTGGTTCTGCACACTGCTCTTGCCGCAGGCACCGCCTCTATAGCTCCCATTGGCTGTGCTTCCCAGCCAATGGGAATGCGGAGCTGGTGCTCGGGGTGGGGGCAGCGCATGGAGTCCCGTGCCACCCCACTCCCCCACCTAGGAGCCGGACCTGCTGGATGCTTCCGGGGTGCAGCATGGAGCCAGAACAGGTAGGGAATAACCTGCCTTAGCTCTGTAGCATGGTAGATCAGACTTTTAATTGCCCAGTCAGCAGTGTTCCAATCAAAACCGAATACCTGGTCACACTAAGCCAGTGGTGGGCAACCTGCAGCCCATGGGCTGTGAGACACTTTGTTTACATTGATTGTCCGCAGGCATGGCTGCCCGCAGCTCCCAGTGGCCGCAGTTCACCATTCTCGGCCAATGGGCGCTGCGGGAAGCAGCATGGGCTCATTGCAGCTCCCATTGGCCGGGAATGGTGAACCGTGGCCTCTGGGAGCTGTGGGTGGCCATGCTTGACGATGGTCAATGTAAACAAAGTGTCTCGCGGCCTGCCAGTGGATTACCCTGATGGGGCGCTTGCAGCCCGTGGGCTGCAGGTTGCCCACCATTGCTCTAAGGTGTAGCCCAGCTAAGGGTACTGAATGACCAGGTTTTCCCGGACATTTCCTCTTTTTTGATTCTCCTCCCTCTGTCTGGGCAGATCTTTCAAATAATAGGAAATGTCCAGGCTTTTTTCAGAGCAGAAGTAGCAGCTCAGAAAGAGCTGTCTCCATGCCCTGATTGGTCTGTCCGCTGCAGCCACAGCTGCCAGATCCTACCCAGTCAGGGCCTGGCTCCCAGCCCTGGGGAGGGGCAGAGGCATGGAAGCACTGAGTGACGGGCTGGCGCTGCATCCCAGACCTGTGCCAGCTGTTCTGCCACCATGACACGGAGTGACACTGCCTCTCATCTCGAGAGTGAGGCCCCCCGTAGCCCCTCCCATGCCCTCCAAAGACCTCCTCCCAGTACACACACCCCTCCAACACCCCCAAAAACACCTAGTACTTCCCAGTACACACACCTCCCCCTGCACCCCCGCAAATATTTCCTCACAGTACCCACATACCCCTCCAGCATCTCACCCCTCTTTAATGAACTAGATTGGGTTGATCTGCTCAGGTCCAGGGGAGCTGGGATTAGACTATTCACAGGGACCTGTTACCCTGTGATAGTGATCTTCAATAATTTGTTTATGCTGCTTTTTTTAAAATAGAGATTTAACAGGGGAACTATCTCTTTGGAACCACTGTCTGAGTCAATTTATGTTTGTTTGTTTTTTTGTTATTATTGTGGATATTAGCTCATGAACAGAGTAATGATCTCCAGAGTATTAAGGGCTTGATTCTCCTCTCCTACTGGTGTAAATCAGAAATAATTCTATTGAATTCAATGGAGTTACGCTGAGATAAAACCGGTGTGAGTGATGTGAATAAGGCCAATAGCTCCTCTCTTCTTTAGTAAACTTGACCCCTAGATGAAGAAATAATCAATCCTGGTATAAGTTTTGTGAAGAATTTGAGGAAAGCAGTATAATCCTCCTTTCTCGGATGTGAAGTGCTACCAGATGTCAAGTAGAGCATTTAATAGCCTTCCTACTAAATTTGGAGGCAGGACACAAGGGAATTTCTGTCTAATTCTATTGAGTTAATCACTGAGAACACAATTGGTTTCCTCCTACCTTAGTGTTTGTGGGAAATGTTTGCTTGGTTTCTTGCAAAACATTTGCTCCATAAGCTGATATGAGGGGATTTAACTATAATACTTTTACCTTTTTGTGGTGGGATGCAGAGAAAATAAAATCTGCATTTCAGAAAGTAACAAAAACCGAAATTAACCTCCCCCAAATGTGTGGTCTAGGAAGTGAACATTTATGTGCCCAGAACACACTTTCTTTTTTTGTAATAGCTCTCTAGCCACTGGATTTAAACATCCACAGCAGAAAGTAAGGGCTAAATCCAGTTGCCCATACTCATGCTCAGTAGCACCTTACTCCGCAAATAGACGTGTTTAAATTTATAACAAAGTACTCATCAGCATGAGTAAGGGTGTGAAAACCTAACCCAGAGGAAGACTGAGCAGAAAATACTGTTTTGTTTTGTCCCTCGCCCATCTTTTACTGTAACAAGTCTAGAGATTGTCAATTTAAAAAAAAAAACAGAAAAAAACCTAAAAAAAACTTCTGTAAAATTTGGTTTCTTTTATCAATCAGCTCTAAACATGCCTCGGTTTATATTCCATGTGAGGGGAAAATATGTAGCTCTGGAAAGGAAAGGAATACATAGGATACTCAACTTCTTCTCCATTTCCACCCTGCCTCCCAGCTATAATGGCCAGTGTTCCAGTTTTCCACTTAAAATACACCCAAGTCATTAATGTGAATATTTAGAGCTAGCCAAAACAGGTTAGTGAGTTGCTTCTGAACAGAATAAAACACTGAAGTGTATGTTTCTTTTATATAATTCACTTCTACCATTAACATAGCACACATTATGAATGTGTTTAGTATAATTTACAAACATTCCATCATGGCATATTTTGAATAATGAGAATTAATAGGAAAAAAATTGCACCATAGTAATAGAAATTAATGAATGATTCATAAGAAATATACCCAAAATGAAAAAAAACTATAGGAGGAATGTTCTTTCTGAATTTTGTGTGGGAGTTAAAGGGAAGAAATATATTACTAGATGACAGGTTTCAGAGTAGCAGCCGTGTTAGTCTGTATTCGCAAAAAGAAAAGGAGTACTTGTGGCACCTTAGAGACTAACAAATTTATTAGAGCATAAGCTTTCGTGAGCTACAGCTCACTTCATCCGAATGCATCCGATGAAGTGAGCTGTAGCTCACGAAAGCTTATGCTCTAATAAATTTGTTAGTCTCTAAGGTGCCACAAGTACTCCTTTTCTTATTACTAGATGAATGTTCCTTCAGAACTTATTAACATAAAATTAAGTGTTTCATTCATGAATGCATGTGCAGGGACTGTAAAAATCTAACCTAACCTCATTGATTTCTGGAGTGGAGGTAGCAAAGCCTTTCTGCAAGACATATTTATAACATAAATGATTCATATGTCCATTCTCCAGGTGAACTATGGAAAGGTACTACACTTGAGCTCCTTTATTGAAACCTTAGGGAATTTTGTCTTCCCTTATGAATGTTACTTAGTCTGATTTATTCTTTATTCTTATATTGTTTGCTCAAGACTTTTTAAAACTAGGTTTTGTCTTGATGCATAAAAGTTAGTAAATTTTAAACAACATTTTTGAAATACAAAATTTTCATGTCTAAATTCAGTGTTTTTTGTCTAAAACACATATATTGCCAAGCATATCCATGCATTCCAACCATGGGTTATTAATTATGAAATAATACAAGTATTTATAATTGGCGGTGGTATCATGGGGGAAAACCAAAATTTTTGGGGTAGACTGAGACACAGTATGCATTTTATTTATATTTTTGATTTTTAGAAGCTTGTACACCGTTTGATAAATACATGTAATATTGTTACAGTCAAGCTCTTTGACAATGTTCTGACAGACTTAATAAACATTCACTGACATTTGTGAATTATTCATTTTCAGTCCATTGTTTTTCTGCTTCATTATGAGAACCATAAAGTTGCCGTCTTCAGCTAATCAAAATTGTACACATGCCATTTCATGTGTTTAATTGTAGAAAAGCACCTTTTGTTGCCATGAGTGTCCAGGAGGTATATATTAACTTTATAAAGCTTGCTCAACTGGATACTGGATATATTTGTATTGTGTATATAATGACAAATGTTTTGTAGACATTTTGGAATTTCTCTGTTAGGCTGATGTATTGTAGACTCTGATTATCCTATTTAACTCTCCTAAAGGGAAACTTGGAGGTCTTTTGAATAACATTTGTCTGGCTCCAGAATACACTTGGATTAGTCTAGTGTTTCTAAGAAGTCTGTCATTCCGACAAAGTGGAAAAGTTGAAAAAATTTCAGTCTCCAGTTAGTGGTATTTTCATTCATTTGCAGATGTCATACAAGAAATCTGATAGCTTATTCTTCCCAGATGACAATATCTTGTTTCACCATTAAATCTTTATCCAAGTAACAGCTTACTCAGAAAAGACACTTTTCCCCCCTGCAACTGTGTCTTTGGTAAGCTTCTCAATATGTTCAGAATGTCTAACTGTCCATTTTATTGGTTGTCTAGTAGAGAGAAGTTTTTCAATTGCCAACATTGCATTCTTTCTATTCTCCTTTCTTTTTTTGGAGAAAACTTCATGAGAATCTGTGACAGACATGGCAGGATCACTCGTGACAACAAGCAGAGAGAACAAGTAAAAATCAGACTTTAGAAGTGATGAAGCAGCTCTAGCTTTACCTCTATCAAATCCAGCGGCTCCTTTTTTGTGATCATTGGTTTTATTCACAGCTTACACTATAGGCTCCAAGTCCCTAGCTATCAGCTCTGACTGATCACCATGTCAGTTTCATGCTGCATAATTTATTTGTATTTGATGTTATATAATTCACCTAATTATTGTCTGTTAATTCAATGATCAGCACCTGTCTCTTATGATCTCTCAATATGTTCTGGGGCTTTTTTCACTATTGCAAAAAAATTGCTATCAGGAAGGAATATTTCTAAAGAAGAATAGTATCCACCAAATTAAGTTCAGTTTTTGATACCCAAAATCCACATAAATGTTCTTTTTCACCACATTTTTGCTGGCTGGTGCATCCCTAAACATTCCCAACATAATCCACCCTCCCCCCCCCCACACAGACACACACACATTTTTATTTCTTTATTTTAGTTTTCAGGATAAAAAGTTGTTCTTTGATTGGCCATTTGCATTTCACATATGCTATTACAAATAAAAGCTGATTTGTATTGCTGGTGGTGGTGGATCCATCCAAATTTTTGTAACAGCTCTGTATTTTCAGTCTAAGAACTCCACTGTTCTGTAGAATACTCAGCAGTTATTAAATATTATCACTAAGTATTTTTTTTATGTTTCCCATAAAGTAGTAAACATTTTAACTCCTTATTGTGACAATTTAACTTGGACCTGAATCTGGTGCTCTTTACAAGTTCACATGTAGAATGAATATTTAGTCTGATGAAGTAGTTGGCTCTAGCCAGTATTAAAGCCTCTGATCTAAGATCTTCCAAAAGACTTCTACTAACTTCAGTGGGCTTTGGATCACCTATTCTGATAGTTTATTGACAAGTCAACACTAATATACAACCACTAACTATGTATGTGATTGGAACTGTGTTAGGTACCTACTGATTCTTTGTCTTACTATCACTCATTTATCTTGGCAGCTGTGCTTCCAATTAGTAAGAAGGGCGGACCACACAGACAAATTGAGGCATGTCAAATCTTTCCTGTCAACTCAGTCCCCAACCTCCCAGAGATGATGGCTATTGCCAAGTGCCGCTGCTTGTTATTTTTACCTGGTCACTCAGACTTCGTTTCCTGTAATGGCAATATTGGACAAAAATTGACAAAAATTGCACTATAGAAAAGTTACCATATTTCCTGCTGCAGAATGACAGCATATCCCAGCAATGTTGCTTCATTTCATGTCTTGACAGAAAAAAAGATCATACACTTATGTCTGCCAATAATTTAAATACTTTCTGCTTTGAATATACATGTTGGGATTCCAAACAATGCAGTATATTCTGACAAGCAAAGCAAAAACAGGAATTTTTGTCCTCTGGGACAAATTGGAACAAAACATGAAAATAGTGAAACTTTTCACACAACAAAATATTTTAAAAGACCTTACTTTGAATGCATAACATCTTGATTTGATTTTGAGTTTTGGTTTGTTTGAATTGACCCAAAATGAAGCACTGCAACATTAAATTGCATGATGCTATGCTGTATCACAGGAACTGAAGTTTGGGAGACTCATGCCAGCACTCTCTCCAGCCCAACTACATCTCTCATGATGCACTCACAGTCATGTGACTTCTATTCTGCACCCTGCAGGTTGGCCAGATGGAAGTCCATTTTGTATCATGGGAGATGTAGTCTGGCCGGGAGCCCAACCCAAAGGAGTGAACAAGGGGCCAAACTAAAATTTCTGTGTGGCAATGCTACATCATAAGGAAACACAATTTAATGTTGGGCTATCTGAACACATTTCAGGTCAGTTCAACAAACCAAAATATTCTAATTTGTTTGGATCAGTTCTATACAAAATATTTAATTTTTATTTATTTTTCCTGACAGGAATTTGAAAATTTTTGGCAAAATTGAAATTCTATTTTGGAAAATTTTGATTTTTGCAGAAACTTCATTCTTTTCTGGAAAAAAAAAACATTTGAAGGATAATGCCCTGTCAGCTATAATTCTGACATTAATTAGTGCACTGTATTCCCATAAATGGTACCCATAATCTCAAGGAGGAAAGAGTGAAAAAGAAACATCTCTGGTTGAAGGAGTGACCAAATCAAAACCCTTTAATCATACACCTTCAGACTCTACAGTGTTTGAATCAAAATCAATATTATGCACTTTAATCAAATTGGTGACAGGCATAATGAATGAGATAAATGATCCATAATTAAAACTGCAGTATTTAAAGTTCTACTTAACTGTCGATACACAGGACCACATCCTCTACTTAACTGACACATAGGAGATATACTTAAAGGTTTCAGTGTAACAGTAACCTAATATGGTTTAATTTATCTTTGACAAAAATGTTTAACAAATTCAATGGGTTATTCAAATAATATTAATTCCATTTCAAAAAAGGCAGGCAGGCAATTAAAAAAATTCACACTGGTACTATAATGTAATAGCACACATTTATTAAATATAGTAATAATGACTAATCAATAACATAACTGATGTATTCAACTGAACAAAGTATAGCTGTTTGCAAAGGTTGTTTTGATTAAAAACTTACAATACGGTTGTTCAGAATATACATATGCATATTCAAACAAACATTAAACATCAGAGGTTTTGATTATTTATAATCCCTGCATTGGACCAGATTCTGATTTCATTAAAGTTGTGTTTAAACTGGGGAAACTTAATCTGGAGTTGCAGAGGTGTAAATGAGACTAGAATTTGACCCTTATGTGCATATTGCACTGTGGTTTTTGTATCTCAATAAATATATGTACTTGCTAATCATTTGGAACTAGAGAGTTGCCCCAGACTCTGAGATTTATCACGTAAGAAATAGAATTCTTTCTTTCTGCACAGAAGCAGGGATGGAGGTGGATATCAGCCACCCTGACATCATTTCCCTCCTCCATGAGTCAGGTTCTATGTGGGAATGGGGAGACTGGGTAGGTGGAGGGAGGTCCTTGTGGTGCCTGGTCAGAAGAAGATAATACAGTCTGAAGGTTATGTGAGCTGCTGTGGTACAGGACCTTCCGAGTACTGTGTCTTCAAATTCACAGAGAGCTGAGTGGTGCTGGTGTTGGAGAAGGTGTGGGTGGTAGCCAGGAGCTCAGGGCCTCCCTAGAATAGGGATCTGCCATGTGGGAAGCAGACCCTGTGGCCTCTTCTGTAGTTGGGGGATGGGAAGAGAGCAAATATAGTTGCGGGATGAATTTGCCTCCTCCTTTACTACTACAGGAGAGGATAATCCAATGCATAATATCAAAAATATAATCTGCCCTGGAACCTTTCTGGTGACCATTTTTTTTAGATGACTATTAATATATTACATTTTATTTTTTTCAAAACTGATTATTTTACTGTACATTTCGGGTGCAAAAATTCTGAATATGTACAGAATTTAATAGGGATTAAACAAATTGGATTCTATAAAACTGCAAAGGGCTCAGCTAAACAATAAGGTAAAGCGCCTTCATAATTTCAAAAGTGCATTAACATGTTGCAGGTTAATTGCTCTGTATATCCAGCTGGTGTACTCTAAAGTTTCCCTAGTGCACTTTAATATAGTGTCATTTCAAACAGCACTACATTAAAGCATGCTAAGGTACCATTAGTGCTCACCAGCAGGCACTACACCAGCCAATAATATATATCATGTTAGTGCACTTTAGAAATCACACCCTTGTAATGCATTTTCATGCTCCATACTCATCCTTTTTCTATATTCTATATATTCTATAGGATGGTCTAAAACATATAGGAAAGTTGTCATTTTATATTAAACTGTGTATTAACCTCTTCTCTGGGAAACCCAATATGTTTTGATGTGTACAGAACTAGTTATTCTTTCCCTCATGTTATGAGTATATGTAGATTTCAAATTATAATTGAGTATCAGGCTGTGGAACATAAAATTATTTTAAAATAATCCCTGACATGAATTATAAGAAACAATTAATTAGTTCACTATGTTTCAGATATGTCTGTTCACGTTACTCCTTTTATGATGACTGACATAAAAAGTAAATTCTGTGCAGTGCAATTCTTTTCTATGTGGCTGTTAAAAAGGATATGCCATCTGTGTGGCAAGTTTAACATATGTACAAGAAAGGCATGCAGTGTCTTTCTTTAAGGTGACATCTAAGTCAAAGGTATCTTCTTGACAATACATCATACATTTGTGTAGTAGCTATAGATCTCAATGCTTTCATAATTTGCAGGTTTATGAGAAAGTAATGGTTCATTCTCTACAGATTTGTTTGAAATTTGCTCTGACTTTAGAAAGTGAAACTTTGCAGGTTCATAAGTATGTATCCTGCAGATGTATCCTAAATTGAGCTATACTTAGATTTAGTAGGAGGTTAGCAACAACAGAGAAATGAAATACATCTATCATGTTTCCAAAACAACTAATTTTTTTTTGATTTTGCTATAGACTTTGAAAAACTAGCCACTGTGTGCAATTTTTTAAAGTGAAGAAATATCTCTAGCATACATAGCAAAGAAAAATTTCATTATGATAACTTGACAATTGTTTATAACTACCTATATATTGAGAAGGTATCTAATATTGAAGGCTTTATAAACGAGATGAAAAAGGCTTACCAAGATCCAATGGCCTGATGCTGAAGCTAGACAAATTGAAACTGAAAATAAGGGGCACACTTTTAACAGATAATTGGATAATAAACCACTTGGATAACTTACCAAAGGAAGTGGTAAAATCTTCTTCACGTGAACCTTTTAACGAAATTGCAAAGCAGATCCTCAACTGGTGATTACTTCAATGAAATTATGGCAACTTAAACACCTGAAGATCTGCCCCTGTATATCTTTCTGAAAGTTATATGTTCTAAGTTCAACCAGAAATTATGGTCTTGATGGAATTCTTGAGGAAAATTCTGTGACCTTTGTTACATAGGAGATTAGATCATCATGATCCTTTCAGGCCTTAAATTAGGTAATTAGCAGTAGAGATGCTTCAGTGAGTAATATACTTCCGCTAAACCAATAATATTGCATTGTAAGCCAGATCCTGTTCCTGCTGTACCAATGCAGACAAAATTCCCACTAAAATCAATGTGTGTTTTTGTGTATGTATCTATGAAAGGTCTGGGCACTTTGTTTAATGCTTCTGGTACTTTGTGCCTTTTTTTTCACTGCATGTTAAAAAATTAAAGGCAAAGAGATTTTCAACTAAGGCTCTATCTACTCTTAAAATGCTACAGTAGGACAGCTGCATCTGTTGTAGTGCTTTAGTATAGCCACTCACTACAGAAATGGGAGAGACTCTCTCATCACTGTAGGTAATTCACCTTCCCAAGATGGAGAAGCTAAGCTGATAGAAGAATTCAACTGTTGACTACAAGCGCTGTCTACAGTGGGGTTAGGTCGGCTTAACTATGTTGCTCAGAGGGGTGTATTTTTCACACCCCTGAGCGAGGTAGCTGTGTCAACTTAACTTTTGAGTGTAGACCTGGTTTAAGCCTATTATAAATCAGGTTTTGTTTTACCTTATTCTAAGAAAAGTCTATACTAGCTTCTAAAGAAATAAAAGTTTCTTCAGTTACATTTTAATGGCATTAATCTTTGATGAATCCAAATTGGCATTCCTTTTTCTATTATAGAAATTACTTTGATTAGTTATGCTCCACATACAGTATGCCTAAACTTGCAAAATTCAATCATGGGTTAAAGATAGACACAACATATAGTATAACAATGCATGTAGCTCAACGTGATAGAAGACCTATAGGCTTGATTATGATTTCACATGAATCAGTTTGACTTCAATGCTCTTGACTTGCACTGAACCAACAGCCTATTCTTGTTTTAAAAAGTGCGAGATCAAGAAATGCAAAAATAAATTAATTCAAATAAAATATGCCAATAAGGAAAACCATACTGCCCTTTACCCTCTTTCATAATGCAGTATCAAGGGAATAGCCAATGAAATTGAAAGGAACACTTTTAAGGCTGATAAAAGCAAATACTTTTAAAACAAGACATAATTAACCTGTGGAAGTAAGTGTCTCAGAATCTTGTTGAGCTCAAGAGTTTAGTCAGATACAGAGAATTAGACAATTTGTGTGAATGAGAATATTTATGGTTATCCAAGGATACGTCTACAGTACGAAATTATTTCAAAATTATTCTATTCAAATTTTCAGAAGGTATTTTATACATTCGGTCTTCTGTATTCCCACTACAGTGCATGAATTTGGTGGAGTATGTCCACAGTATCAAGGCTAGAATTGAATGTTGAAGCGGTGCACAGTGGGGAGCTGTGGAGTTCCCGCAGTCCCTGCTGCCCATTGAAATTCTGGGTTAAGCTCCCAGTGCATGATGGGGCAAAAACATTCTCGCGGGTGTTTCTGGGTGTATGTCATCAGTCGCTCCTCCCTTTGTGAAAGCTAGGGCAGACAATCGTTTTGTGCCTTTTTGGTGTGCAGGCGCCATACTGCTTTCGTAAACCGAACAGCACCCCTTCCATTGCCACTCTGCTCTCCTATGTTTCACACCCTTTTTCCAGGATTACCTGTGCAGGCGCTATAGCCATGGAGCCCGCTCAGATCTCCGCTGCAGTTTTGACCATTGTAAATACCTCGGGCATTATCCAGCAGTATGTGCAGTACCTGCAAAACCGGGCAAGGAAGGGATGACAACGCAATTATGATAGTGATGAGAACATGGACGCAGACATTCCTAGAAGCACAGCATGTGGCGATTGGGAGATCATGGTGGTGTTGGGCCACGTTCATGCCATGGAACGCCAATTCTGGGCCTGGGAAACAAGCACAGACTGGTTGGACCGCATAGTGTTGCAGGTATGGGATGATTCCCAGTGACTGAGAAACTTTCGTCTGCGTAGGGCCATTTTCATGGAACTTTGTGACTTGCTATCCCTTGCCCTGACGTGCAAAGACACCAAAATGAGAGCAGCCCTCACAGTTGAGAAGCAAGTGGCCATAGCCCTGTGGAAGCTTGCAATGCTCGACAGCTACTGGTCAGTTGGGAATCAGTTGGAGTGGGCAAATCTACTGTGGGGGCTGCTGGGCAGCAAGTAGCCAGTGCAATCATTGACCAGCTGCTATCAAGGGTAGTAACTTTGGGAAATGTGCAGTCCATTGTGGATGGCTTCAATTCGCTGGGGTTCCCTAACTGCGGTGGGGCGATAGACAGAATACATACCCCTATCTTGACCCCAGAACACCGGGGCAGCCAGTACATAAACCGAAAGGGGTACTTTTCCATGGTGTTACAAGCACTAGTGGATCACAAGGGATGTTTCACCGATATCAACGTGGGATGACTGGGAAAGGTGCATGATGCTCGCATCTTCAGGAACTCTGGTCTGTTTGAACAGCTGCAGGAAGGAACTTACTTCCCAGACCAGAAAATTACTGTTGGGGATGTTGAAATGCCGAAAGCTATCCTTGGGGACCCAGCCTACCCCTTAATGCCATGGCTTATGAAGCCATACACAGGCACCCTGGACAGTAGTAAGGAGCAGTTCAACTATAGGCTGAGCAAGTGCAGGATGGTGGTAGAATGTACTTTTGGATGTTTGAAAGCATGCTGGCACAGTTTACTGACTCGGTTAGATCTCAGCACAATCAATATTCCAATTGTAATTGCTGCTTGTTGTGTGCTCCACAATATCTGTGAGAGTAAGGGGGAGACATTTATGGTGGGGTGGGGAGGTTGAGGCAACTTGCCTGGTAGCCAGTTTTGCACAGCCAGACAATTAGAAGAGCGCAGTAAGGTGCGCTGCACATCAGAGAAGCTTTGAAAGCCAGTTTCATGACTGGCCAGGGTACGGTGTGACATTTGTGTTTGTTTCTCTTAAAGTTACCCGCTCCCTATATATATGAAAGGAAATAAAGTCACAATTGTTTAATAACCGTACTTTATTATTTGTTGCACAAAACATTGAGAGAAATCAGAAGCTAGACAGGGGAGGGGGGTACTGGGTTGGGGAGGAGGAGGCGGGAAGGACAAGTCCAGAAACCAAATAAAAATTTAGGATATGACAGCTTTCTGCTGTTTGTGCAATCCTCTGGGGTTGACTGTGTGGGTCCACGTAGCCTCTGCCTCCCCCCCACCCCGTGTTCTTGGGCGTCTGGGTGAAGAGGCTATGGAACTTGGGGAGGAGGAAGGGGTCTTATACAGGGGCTGCAGCATCAGTCTGTGGTCTTGCTGCCTTTCCCGCATTAGATGCACCATACATCAGAGCATGTCAGTTTGCTTCCCCATGAGATTGACCATAGCATCCTGCCTGCTTTCATTGCCTGAAAAAAAGTAGATAAATTTCAAGTATGGCTTCATTATTTAGCTAGTTTTTATCAAAACTAATTCCCTGGGGCATTTTAATGAGAACAAAATGTGCAGAGAGCCATACACATAAGCTGATGAAAAAGTACTTTAAAATTAGATGCAATTACGGTTAGGTGCTTTTACTTGGCTTAATTTTTCCATTATCTAAATAAATACGAGTCAAGAGGCACTTACAATGCTTTACTTGATAATTTATGCATAAAGGAAGTCTTCATCAGATGACCTTAAAATAACTACTAGAGACTTCTAATTGTTGAAAATATCTCTGTTGCAAAAGGAACGAGAAAAACAGAAATAACTAATTTCTGATCAGAAAAATGTTTGGGTGAAATATTTTTACTATTTTCTGTTGACAGATTAGGTCATACTAAATTGCTAGAGCATATATAGGAACATAGGAATTGTTTCAATGGATCCAACCAGTGTTCTATGTAGTCCACTATCCCATTTCTGACAGTGGCCAATTCTAGCTGCTTCAGCAGAGTGTATGAAATCCCATTGTGCACCATTAGAGGAATAGCCTTTCTATAGGGGAAGTTTATTCCTGACCCAATAAATTAGTGATTTAGCATTTACCCTTCAACTAGAAGGTTTATATACCTAACTTTGTTTAGCCAGTGTAAGGCCTGGTCTACAGTACACGGTTATTTCGGAATTAGCTGAGTTACTTCAAAATAAAAATGATTTCGTCCACATGACCAAACCAGTTTTTTTTTTATTTATAGGGCTCTTTAATCTGATTTCTGTACTCCACTTTGATAAGTGGAATAACGCTAAAATTGAGATCGCAGTTCCGGGTTACTGGTACTGTGGATGCAATTTGATGTTATTGGCCTCCAGGAGCTATCCCAAAATGCTCCCTTGTGACTGCTCTGGACAACACTCTCAACTCCAATGCACTAGCCAGGTAGGCAGTAAAAGCTCGGGGAACTTTTGAATTTCCTGTTTGGTCACCATCAGCACAAGTGACCATCAGCACAGTCCACCATCACAGGCGACCACACAGTCCTGGATTCGCAGATGATCTCCAGCATGGTCCGAGTTACTGGGAATTACTGGATCTCATTGCATGTTGGGGAAACGAATGTGTTATGGAAGAACTACATTCCAAAAAAAGAAACGCAAATAGGTACGCTAAAGTCTCCAGGGCCATGATGGAAAGAGGCTAATCCAGGGACACAGAGCAGTGTCGTACAAATTCAAAGAGCTCAGGCAAGCGTACCAAAAAGCCAGGGAGGCAAATGGATGGTCTGGGTCACAGCCCCATACATGCCACTTCTACCATGAGCTGCATGCAATTATGGGGGGTGACACCGCCACTACCCCACCACTGTTCATGAACACCTGCAAGGGGGGGAGTAGCATGGATCAAGGAGGATGAGTTTTTGGAGGTTGAAGAGGAGGAGGAGGAGGCAGTGCACAGGCATCAAGTGGAGAATCCGTTTCCCCCCCAGCCAGGAACTATTCTTAATGCTGAAGCCAATAGCCTCCCCCCACTCCCAAGGCATGCTTCTAGACCATGACCCTGGAGAAGGCACTTCTGGTGAGTGAGAGTTTGATCGGAGCCACGCGGTGGAGGGTGGGGGGAAACCCAGCTGCACTGGGCTGTTCGCGTTTAGTTTAAAGGGCTCATCCCTGCTCAGAGCCTCATTGGAGCCATGCAGTGTGCATGTGTGGGCGGGGGAGAGGGTGTTGTGTGAAACGATCATCCCAGAGAGCCCGCAGGCCCTCCTTTTCTATGGCAAACCCACCAGGAATTGCTTGCTATGGGAAAGAGGGCTCGGCAGTTTGAAAGTATTGAAATGAACGTGGAAGAAGCAGAACCCCGTGTGCCCCTAGGGCTTACCATGGCTGCCTGCAAGCTGAATTCTGTTGCCTGGCTGCATGTGATGGCTTATCACATCAAAGTGGCAGGCACTTCAGTATAAGAGGCAAAATGCGACCTTGTACAGAAAGAACATGTGCTGTGTACTATGAATTCCCTGTTTCACTGAGAAAGAGTGTCCCCTTTGTTCTCTAAAATGTATCTTTTAAAATACTACCCTCCATTTTTCTCCTCCCACAGCAGGTGCAAATGTTTCAACGCGGCCCCTATCTACTCCGTCCCAGAGGCTGGTCCAGATTAGAAGGTGGATAAAATGAACTCGGGAAGACATGTTTGCCAAGCTCATGCAGTACTCCTGCACTGATAGAGCCCAGCTGAATGCATGGAGGCAAACAATTGCGGAGTCGTGTAAAGAACTACATGAATACGAAGAGAGGAGGGATGTGCGTGATACTTAATAGGGATACACACTTAAACCTGTTCAGTCTGTCCACAGTAATAATTGTGGTTCAGTAAGAATGTCTATTAAGGTATTAAGCTTGGCTTGCACTTTATAGTTCTATAAATTAGTGTTATCTAAATATAAAACTCTCAGAATTAACTTCTGTGCAAAATACAATTTTGCAGATATTAGGCATCATTACTAATGGTAAAACAAATTGGAAATACTTTACAAAAGAAATTCTATATCTGCCTTCTATGGAGAGTGTTAGTTAGTGAGAGTTCTGATCCTGAAGATACCTATGCACATGCTTAACTATATTCACAGGAACAGTACCAATGAAGTCAAAGGGACTACTTATGTGAGTAAAGTTAAGTACACATGGAAGTGTTTGTAGGAGTGGGTCCTTAATTCCCCAGGGGCTTCAAACTCCTAAAACACCTTGTGTTTTAAAAGAATGAGAACATTTCCCTCAGCAAAAGTGCTGTTATGGACAAAGGAACCGGACATGAGAAATGTCATGCATCTCATTTTACACTGATGCATTTGGCAACCCTGTCACACCTTGTGAGAAAAAGTATTCATCTACACTGCAGTTAAAAATCCATGATTTGCTTGTGCCAGGTGGCTCAGACTCATGGGGCTTGAGCTAAGAGGCTATTTAATTGTGGTAGAGATGTTTGAGTTCAGGCTGGAGCCTAGCTCTAGGACCTTGAGAGGCGGGAGAACCACAAAGCTTAGGCCACAATCCAAGCACAAACAACTACATCACAATTAAACAGACCATTATCCCAAGCCCAATGGACCAGCAACAGGTTTTTAATTGCAGCGTGGACATACTGAAAGCTTAGTGATTTTTTGTGTGTGTTTAGAAAACATTTAGGTAAACTTTTTCCCAGGCTATTCTAGACCAGCATTTGGGAAAGGCGAGGAAGCTCCACAGGTTTCAGCAAGATTGCCAGAGAATCATAGAAGCTCAGTGAGATTTTAGTGGGGTCTTTAGGTGAGTAAAGGCAGGATTCACCTCTTCCCACCTTGAACTAAAGGTTGCTCCGCATTTTAAATGAATGTACCAATGTGTCATTGACAGGAGATAGGCTTTTATCAGTTTCTTTTACCAAGACAGGACTACAATATGGCAAGAGGGATGGCAGCTATCTTCAAATGGGTATTCATTCATTTCATTTTATTTTAGCTATGCAACATTAACAACTTTTACCCTCTGACAAAGTGCCTTTGGATAGATTTAATGTGATAGCGGGGATTGTGTCTCTGAAACAGCACAGAGAACCATTAAAGAATAGGTATGAAGCAGCAGGGACAAAATGTAAGCTGTATATCTGCTATATTCTCTCATATTTGCAATTTTTATTACATTTTCACATGATGCACAATACTAGCTTCCCTGTTGTGTTCAAATATCGATCTCAGGGACTATGGGGCCAGCATGAGTGTCGTAAAATTCTCTCTCTGCACTGTATCTGTATGTTAAGATTTTTGTACTGCTGCATATCACTGTACCATCAGGATGCCTTCTACGTAAACTGGACAGACATTAACAAACTAATGAATGGATCTCTTTGGCCCCTTCAGATTACAAAAAGCTTTACTTCAAGTAGTCTTTATTTAGTTTGTTTTCCTGATTGGTTGGTTTTTTTTTGATGAGATGGGGGGGTTAGGTAAGCAAGAGTGAGAAGAGGGAATGGTTGATGGTTTGAATGTTATTCTGATAGTGAAGCTTTGATAAATAGGAAGCTCTTACAGTGTTGCCCCAAATCAGCAGATGCTGGATTTGTTTGATCTGATCTGGAAGCTCATTCCACAGCGGGAGTCCCCTTTACTGAGAGTATGTTGTCCCCAGATCTAGTGCCCTTCATTCTGGGCTTTGTGATCTTCATTATTCCAGAGGAAAGCACTGCCCTAGCAGCTTGTAGATGGAGATTTGGAGTACATATTTCAAAAGCATCTAAGTGATGTAGGCTCCTACATTACATTTTTTCAAAAGTGTCTTGCTCTTCCAAGAGCCAGATTTTTAAAGGTATATAGAGCTAAAGTTGCAGATAGACACCTAGTGGGATTTTCAAAAGTGCCTAGATTTCAAGCACCTTGATTTTAATAGGAGTTCAACTTCACTTCTGAAGTTTTACCCATCATCTCTAATGTAACAGGGAGCTGATCCATCCAAATGTAGTATACCAAAATATCACGGACTGCACTGGAACATTTCCTCTGACTTTTGTTGGCACTGCATCTTATCAGCATTAGTGTGTGTTAATATGGAGTGAAAGTCATGTTTAATCATAGGCCCATAAAACTAAAATATGACATCCCCTAGTGGTCCAAATAAGTTGTGTTTTGTTTTTAGTAGTGCTGATTGGCAAGTATTGATCACAGCTATTCTGATGTTCAATCATCTCTACTGTGAAAGTAGCACTGGCATCGCTGTGGCATATCTAATTAGCACTGTCAGCTGGAAAAGAAAGAGCAAACAGCTTGCAAGATGAACTGAAATAAGCTGAAAAGAACAATATTTAGTGTTGCTTTTCTCTGACAGGGCTAAGGGCAGCACCTAAGAAATTCATGTCCATTCAACCCTTTCTTTACAATTTCCCTTTTACCTATTTTGTGGTCATGCCTATTTTAAAAACAAGTAGCTAACACAAACAATGTAAACCAGTGAACAGCAAATCTGGTCAGCATACACAGAGTCAAGACTAATACCTTGTCTACATGAAAGGGAAAAGTCGATCTAAGCTATGCAATTTGAGTTACGTGAATAGCGTAACTCAAATCAAGGTGCCTTCGATCTATTTACTATGGGGTCCACACCACACAACGTTGATGGGACTCTCCCATTGACTCCCCTTACTCTTTTCGATCAGGTGGAGTACAGGAGTCGATAGGAGAATGATCGGTGGTTGATTTAGCTGGTCTAGAAGACCCACTAAATCGACTAGTGTTGCATCGATCGCTGCAGCATCGATCCTTTGGTAAGTGTAGACAAGCCCTAAGACACTCCTCAGTTAAGTCTAAAGGGGACGTTCTGTTGATAAACACAGGCATATTTTTCTCTGTCAAAGGGAAACAAAAATAAAGGGAAAATAAACAGTTTGTAGGTCTCTAGGGTGACCTTTCCTCCCAAGTGTGTCTATATCTTCTTGTTATGGCTTGGTCTGGAAATTTCCTGGCATTATGATCTCTCAAGACTAGGCAGGACTCAAAGCAAGGGAGAAGACTTCGGCCAGCACTCTAAGCACCCCTAAGTCACTTCCCTTTCCTGTTTATATAATAACCTACAATGCATAATATTGTAAAAACTGGCAAAACAAATTGTGGATGCCTGTGCCTGCTTGCATTTGTGGTATTCTGCAAAAATATGTTTAACCACTGTGCCCATTCTTTATCATTTACATGGATTTACATTGGTCAATTGGGGAAAATTAGATTTGGGATTAAAATTACAATTGGTTGGACTTTAAGAGTCTGGTAACAGAACAATACTTCAGTTATCAGCCTAGTAGCAAAAATTTCTGTAAAGGATGCATTGCAATGAGTTACTTCTGATGAAATATGTTTTTAATAAACCTTTGACCTGCATATACAAGTACTAAACAATATGCTTGTCTCAAACATGTTCTACTTGTAGGTTTATAAAAGACACTACTGAGTCCTTCTAGGTCAGATTTTTAGAAGTCATGAACCATGAAATGCATATTGAATTACTCATCTGTACAACCAAGTCTGGGAGACAGCCAATGTGGTTATCCATGATTTTGAATTTGGGAATATCATATTTCATTTAAATATTGTTCCATATTTCTTTGCTGCTTTCCATATATCATTAGATCGTGTCTCTTAAACATAACCCAGATTAAGAAGTGGTGTAGAGTCCCAGCAGTCGCAGTGGGAGGTGGAGTACCTAAGGGAGCAAGGAGTAACTCTCCTTGAGTAACTCGGCAAGCAGGCAGACAACTCCAGTTTCTACATCCTTATACTGAGTGCAGCCTGCTCCTCTTTGTGTCCAATGGGTAATATAGAAGAGCAATCATAGAATCATAGGGTTCGAAGGGATCGCAAGGGTCATGTAGTCTAACCGTGGCCAGGATTTGTTGTGTCTAAAACATCCTACGAGATGGCTATCCAGCCTCCTTTTGAAAATCTCCAGTGAAGAAGCTTCCATAACCCCCTGAGGCAGTCTGTTCCATTCTCCTACTGTTCTCACAGTTAGGAAGTTTTTTTCCTGAGATTTAATATAAATCTGCTCTGTTGTAGTTTGAACCCATTGCTTTTTGTCCTGCCCTCGGTGGCAAAAAAGAACAAGTTTTCTCCATCTTTTTTTATGACAGCCTTTCAAGTATCTGAAGATCACTATCATGTCTCCCCTCAATCTTCTCTTTTCCAAATTAAACATACCAAGTTCCTTCAGCCTTTGCTCATATGGCTTACATTCCATTCCTTTGATCACCTTTGTCACTAACCTCTGGATCCTTTCCAGTTTCTCCACATCCTTTCTATACATTGGTGACCATACTGGACTCAGTACCCCAGCTGAAGCCTAACCAGCCTGAGTAGAGCAGTACCATTACCTCGCGTGACTTGCAAGCTATGAATCTGTTAATTCAACCTAACATAGCATTTGGTTATTTTGCAACAGCATCACATTGCTTACTTATGTTGAGGTTGTGATCTACCACAACTCCCAGATCTTTCTCAGCAGTGCTGCTGCCAAGCCAGTTTCCCCCCATTGTGCATTTGGTTTTTCTTCCTTAAATGTAGCACCTTACATTTGTTGTCTGTAGCCCAGTTCTCCAATTTATCAAAATCCTTCTGAATTTTAGGTCTATCTCCAGAATGTTGTCAATCCTCCCAGCTTTATGTAATCTGCAGACTTGATCAATATGCTGTCTATACTTATATACAAGTTATTTATAAACATATTAAACAACACCTGTCATAAATATAAAGGGAAGGGTAACAACCTTCCTGTATACAGTACTATAAAATCCCTCCTGGCCAGAAGCACAAAACCTGGCTGGCACGTGACCAATAGGACAAATAAGGGGACAAGATACTTTGAAATCTGGGGGTGGGGGGAAGGTTTTGGTCTCGCTGTTCTGTGTGCTTGCCAGACACAGATCAAGGAAGCAAGCAATCCCACTCCATTAGAATGATTAAGTTCTAGCAAGGGAATGTGTTAGCTTATTTTTGTTTTGGCCTGTGATTTTCTCTGTGCTGAGAGGAAGGTGTATTCCTGGTTTCCTTTTTGTAACTTTAAAGTTTGGCCCAGAGGGAAATCCTCTGTGTTTTTGATTGCCCTGTAAGATTATTTTCCATTCTACTTTTACAGAGGTGCTTCTTTTACCTTTTTTTATAATAAAGTTCTATTTCTTTTAGAATCTGATTGGGGTTTTTTTTAGTGTCCTAAAAAAACCCATGGTTAGTCTGTGCTCATCTTGTTTATTCCCAAGCCTCTCCCTAAAGGGGGTGTGAGGGCTTGGGGGGATATTAGGAGGGAGTAGGAACTCCAAGTGATCCTTTCTCTGAGTTTGTCTAAATCACTTGGTGGTGGCAGTGTTACCTAATCCAAGGTACAAGGAAGAATTTGTGCCTTGGGTAGTTTTTAACCTAAACTGGTAGAAATAAGTGTAGGGGGTTTTTCATGCAGGTCCCCACGTCTGTGCCTAGAGTTCAGAGTGGGGAGGGAACCCTGAGAACACCCGACCCAGAACACATCCCTGTGGAACTCTACTTGAGACCTCCTTCCAATCTGACATCATTCCATTAATAGTTACTGTTTGTTTGCAGTTGTTTAACCAGTTATGTATTCACTTAATGGCAGTTCTGTTGAGCCCACATTTCTCCAGCTTACTTATCAGAATGTCATGTGGGACTGTGTCAAAAGTCTTGCTGAAGTGCAGGTATATAATGTCCACTGCATTCCCCCTATCCACCAGATCAATTACCCTGTCAAAGAAGGAAATCAAACTGGTTTGGCATGATTTGTTGTTAGTAAATCAGGCTGGTTGCTAGTGATTACCCCTTCCTTCTACAGATATTCACAAATTGAATGTTTTATACATTGCTCTTGTAGCTTCTTAGCTATCAAGGTCAAGCTGACCTGTCTGTAGTTCCCTGTCTCCCCCTTTTTCCTCCTCTTAAATATGGGCACTATGTTAGCCCTTCTCCAGTCTTCTGGGACCTCTCCTTTCATCCATGAGTTTGCAAATATTATTGCCAGTGGCTCCAAGATTTCTTCCACTAATTCCTTCAGTACCCTCTGGTGAACAGCCTCCGGCCCTGTTGATTTAAATTCATTTAAATTGGTCAGAAGAGCTCTCACATGTTCTTTACTTATCCCAGTCTGCATCCCTTCCTCTCTATTGCCTATGTCTTTATTGTCAATGTCTCCTACCTGCTGCCCCATTAGGTCACTCTCCATGCCTAGAGATTGGAGGTATGGGAATGGAGTGGTCCTCCCACTGTCTTGAATGCAGGGACTGCAGTTCTCTCTAATCCTGATACAGGACACACACAGGGAGAGGAAGGATCTTTACTCGCTATGCTTGGCAGACAGAAGCTGACTCTTTGTGTGGGCTGCTCAATGTGGACCTAGTGTAGTGCGCCCTGTTGGCCAATCTGAAAAATATTTCATTGATAGGCTTGGAAGGGTAGCTTGATTTGGGAATGTTTATATTATCAGGCAATTCAGTGGGAGATTCGTTTGAGGAAAAACTGTAAGATTTGGCCTCATAATGGGAAAGGAGAATGGAAAGAGCATATCAGCTAATATTTTAGAAACCTTAATGGCAAGCATGGGTTTCATGGGTAGTTCAGTAGGAAAAAAATCTCCATCAGTTCCCTTCTCTATGTTTCCTGACACAATAATAATAATTATTGCTGCCTAAGTGCTAGCACCTTCTAGTGTCCTGTTAATACAATTTCATGGTATATAGACAAGTTTTTGCTCTTAATTAGTTGTCCATTAGTTCTATCTGTACTGACAATCTTTGTCCCAAGTTTCTGCACTTTGAAAAAAACTGAGATAGTAAACCTTGAAAGGTGGTGTTTATAATGGCAATTGTGACAGAAATGTAAGAAGACAGCAAGGACTTTGGAGATTTAAATAACATATCATAATCACACTTTCCCCCTCTTTAAACCCCTTTGGTTACTAATATTTTAGAAGCTTAAAACTGAAGTCTGCTTGCGAACTGAATTTGTCTTTCTTCTTAGAATCAGCAGACACTGAGATTGTTGTCAACTAGTTCCGGTTGATTACTTATTCTCTGTGCAACAAACATGAAAGATTCTCTCCTCTACACACCAGCACAAATATATAGAAATCTGTCTGCTTCTGTATGACAAATATAAAATCAGTCATCTATACTCTTGCTTATAGCATTTTATATGCATGCATAATATGGTTGCATATGTAATCATCTCAGTGACCGGTCAGAGGAGAAAATATCAAAAGTTAGTATGAAGAATAAATGTGGCTTTTGATAGTTAGAGCATGGAGGAGTTAAGACAGTTTGCACCAGTTGAGGATCTGCCCATAGGAGTGTAAGACAAGATTCAAAGTTGTATTCCTGATTCTCAATGATTAGTGAATCATTGTCTCTTAGGCCAATATTGTCAAACTTAGGTGTCTAAAGTTCAGTATCCAGATCCATATTTAGGCATCTATAAATTGCTTGATATTCAGTTGCTGAGCACCCTTAACTGCCACTGAAGTTAATGAAAATATTGATTTTAATAATTCCCACCCCTGTCATCTATTTACTCATCTCTAAAATGGGGATAAGCTCTCAAAAGTGGAGCTGGTCAGAGAAATGACTTTTTCTGAAGAAAATGCTCATTGAATTATTTTAATCAAAACTAATTTTTTCTTCAATTTTGAGCAAATTAAATGGAGTATTTCTGGTTTTAATAACCAAAAATAGAAACGTTTCCAGGTTTTTTTAATTAAAAACACAAATATTTCCATACAAAAGTACATTTTTCATTAAAAAATCTGTATTTAGTAAGACCCCTCTTACCATCAGAAACAACAACAAACCTTTTTCATTAGAAACAAAATTCAACCAGCTCTACTCACAAGACTTTGACCTAGATCATGTAATTTAACAGAGCTGGTCCAAAAAACCCAAACCAAAACAAAATAAAATATTGATGGAACAATTTTCTGTTCTAAAATTCAGTTCAGTCAAAATTGATATACTTTGAGAAATTGTGTCAGTTTTGTCAAAATTTTGTTTAAGAGAAAATGTTGAGATCCAACAATGCCAAAACGTCCCATTTCAGCATATTCAGAATGAAACCTTTTAACTTTTCCTTTCAAAACAACTTTTCATTATAAACAGTTGAAATTAGAATGTTTCATTTGACCCAAAACAATTTTTTTTTCAGAATCTTCTTTTGTGGTAAATTTTCAAATTTGAGTTTTGTTCTAAATTGGAGTAAAACAAAATTTTAAATTTCATAATCCTCTCCAAAATGGAATTTCCATTCTCTATACAACTCTACTATTTACATGGTAAAGAGGGTGCCTAGGTCCCGGGCCTCCCATTTCTCCTTGATTGGGCTGAGGTTAAGTAATTTGTAATACCATTATGGAATTCTGCATAATACCCTCTACTTGTCCAGCCAGCCAGCTTTACTGCCCAGTGGAGAAAAGGCTATGCATAATTTCTCCATAGGGGAGCCTCTATGCTGAGGCTTTAATTGCAGTTAGCCTTACAAGTCAGTTCAAGTGGGAAGAATCCCTGCTTCTTGACACATGTAGCTTTGTAAGTGTCATAAGAAGATAAGAACGGCTGTACTTGGTCAGACCAAAGGTCCATCTAGCCCAGTATCCTGTCTTCCGACAGTGGCCAATGCCAGGTGCCCAAGAGGGAATGAACAGAACAAATAATCATCAAGTGATCCATCCATTGTCTTCTATTCCCAGGTCAATTACAACCTGTTGGAAACATAGGCCCTGACTCTCTCTCACTTTCAGAATTCATGCAGTGAAATACCTTTCTCCAGAGTACTCCCCATGCGCCAGATCCAGAGCTGGTGTAAATCATTATAGTTATGTTGAAGTGGATTTATACCACTGGCCTTTTGATCACAGTGAGAATGCTCATGGAAACCAGAAATTGTGAGGAAGTGAGGCAGAATCTGGCTCTATGTTTGTAAAATGTTTTGGATTTAAAAATAAATCCTATATATGTAAAGTTTTATTATTAATATTTTATGATTTATTTTTTAATTTCTATCCCAATTCTTTCATTTTCCAGGCCTGATTCTCCTCTCTTCTAGACTCACACTGTTGTAAAACAGATGAATGTGAGAACCTGGTATAAAATATCTCCCTTGGGTTTATATTAACCTCTTTCTATTGTAAGGTTAAATAGGATTTTTTTATAAAGTAGTATCACTCCTTGATTAAATATCTCAAACGGTCTTATTTTTACATTATTATTATACTTTTTTTTAGAAACAGTGAATAGCAAGAGAACAATCAAAATAGTACCATGGAAATTAACAATATGTTACTGCTAGTCACTGAGAGAAACAAAGAGAGCTAATCAGTCAGATGCCTAGTACTTCAGCTAAATTAAATGCTTAAAATAGAATTAATTAGTCAGGAAGGTGGACATGCTTCATAGTGCAACTACTTGTGACCATTAATATCACCAAGGAGAATAAATGCAAGCTGTAATTTAAAGGAACATTTAACCTCAGAGTAATCAACCTACTGTATTTTTAATACCTCATCTTTTAAGGAGGCCCAGTTACACAGTATTATAATAGTATATTACATACAAATCCCTCCCCACCACATTAAAAGGCATGTCATGTAGATCACAAAGACAAGCACTCAAAAAATAGGAAATTCAAGACTGTAGTTTGCTTATGCAATCTTATTTCTGCCCTGTTGTGTGTATGCATTATAATACAGTGTTTAATTACAAAATCTCATGCTATTTTTCCACACGATCCTTGTCCCATTCATTTCACTGGATGAATAGTGCTAGGGGAATGAGGCATCTATTCAATATTTCTCTTTAACCTTAACGCCTGGGGCCAAATAGCTAGTGTTATTTATTGCATGCCATCCAAATGCAGCACTTGTCATTAAATTAGTCATTTCCTCATGGTCTTTCTAGACTCATTACTTCTATTTATGAATGCCTTACAATCATTAATGAATTTATTTCCACATGAGATGAGAGAATTATTATCCCAGTTTGACATTTGAAAAACTGAGACAATGATACTGGCCAGAGACCACTTAATGAATACTTGGCAGAGCCAGGCTTAGAGCTCAAGACCACATGATTCCCACCATGTGTTCATTCTTCCAGACTATACTGCCAGAGTACTCTCAACTCCCATCAATTTCAGTTGCAATTGAGAATTCTCAGCTCTTCTGCAAATCAGTACCCATGTGTCTTAAGTTGGGCACCCTGAAATTGAGAAACGCACGTTTAGTGGCCACTTTCTAACATTTTATTTCAGTGATTTGTTCAGAATACCATAGTAAGACTGTTTCAGAGACAGACTTTGCATATATTCCTATAGGTTCATAGAATTCAGGGTCATAGGAACCGTTAGATCCACCCAGCTGATCGCCTGTATGTCACATGTCATTGAATTTCACCCACTATCCTTG
Organism: Dermochelys coriacea; assembly: GCF_009764565.3. Taxonomy (NCBI): domain Eukaryota; kingdom Metazoa; phylum Chordata; order Testudines; family Dermochelyidae; genus Dermochelys; species Dermochelys coriacea. Next base: position 83,918,964 of record NC_050068.2, read on the forward strand.
TCTGAGTCTGTTACAGTTCAGGGCAACTGCACCTGTCTTTCCCCTCAGTGGTCCAGCAAGGGCATTCACTCTCAGGCTTCCAGATCCCCAGCCATTGCCTTTTGGGTGGAGACCTGCATCTCTCTCCCTTCTGACTGGGGTATTCCCACACAGCACAGTTTCCTTCCTTCACTGTGTAATCTTTAACAGAGATAGGCTGCCTAAGCAGAACCTGCTTGCTTTCTCTTTCGCACTTCCTGTGCAAGCCTACTTTATTCTTAAGGTAAAAAGCATTGTAGAGAATGTATTAAAAACAATAAAAGAATCTACATGCACACTAATAGGTTTACTAGAATCCACCCCAACCCTAGCATGGGTTCTGGCGGGAACAGTTCTTCAAATCAGCACCCAAAGCAATTCTTTGTTGCTTCCAATTCATCACAACTTCAGCCCAGAAGAAGCAAGTGCACCAAATGTTTTGTCCACTCTTTATGCAGTTCAGAAGTCTTTGATGTGGAGTTTTCAGGGGCAGGTAACCAGCAGACAATGGGCTTTCCTCCACAGGGCATAGCTTGAAAAGGGAGGATTCAAACTGAGTCATTCACATTCCCCAGGTACTTCCTAGGAAAATCACTTCACAGGTATTGTTCCAAAAAGTCCTTTAAAGTTCCTAATACCTTTCAGAGATTGCAAAAAGAAAAGGAGTACTTGTGGCACCTTAGAGACTAACAAATTTATTTGAGCATAAGCTTTCGCGAGCTACAGTCTGTGTCCTAGAGAAAGGACATGCATACAATTCCACAATAACACATGCACAATTCTATTTTTAATACAATGGACTCCAAAGGTGTTAAAGCTAATTCAATAAAGTTTGTTCAGAATATTGCAGGATAGGGTCAGTCTGTCACAGGGCCCAATAACTTATGTCTGGCTAAGGCATATCTTCCAGAAGGACATCCAGTCTTGATTTGAAGACAATGAGAGATGGAGAATACATCACATCCCTTGGTAGTTTGTTTCAGTGGTTAATACTCCTCAGTATTACAAATATGTGCCCTATTTCTAATTTGAATTTGTCTGTCTTCAGTTTTCAACCATTGGGTCTTGTTATGCCTTTTGATGCTAGATTAAAGAACCCTTTAGTACCCAGTATTTTCTCCCTGTAAAGATACTTGTGGCACCTTAGAGACTAACAAATTTATTAGAGCATAAGCTTTCGTGAGCTACAGCTCACTTCATCGGATGCATTTCGTGGAAAAAACAGAGGAGAGATTTATATACACACACACAGAGAACATGAAACAATGGGTTTATCATACACACTGTAAGGAGAGTGATCACTTAAGATAAGCCATCACCAGCAGCGGGGGGGGGGGGAAAGAGGAAAACCTTTCATGGTGACAAGCAAGGTAGGCTAATTCCTGAAGGACGAGCCATCACTCTCACAGATCTTGGGAGACAGACCAGTCCTTGCTTACAGACAGCCCCCCAATCTGAAGCAAATACTCACCAGCAACCACACACCACACAACAGAACCACTAACCCAGGAACCTATCCTTGCAACAAAGCCCGTTGCCAACTCTGTCCACATATCTATTCAGGGTACACCATCATAGGGCCTAATCACATCAGCCACACTATCAGAGGCTCGTTCACCTGCGCATCTACCAATGTGATATATGCCATCATGTGCCAGCAATGCCCCTCTGCCATGTACATTGGCCAAACTGGACAGTCTCTACGTAAAAGAATGAATGGACACAAGTCAGACGTCAAGAATTATAACATTCAAAAACCAGTTGGAGAACACTTCAATCTCTCTGGTCACTCGATCACAGATCTTAGAGTGGCTATACTTCAACAAAAAAGCTTCAAAAACAGACTCCAATGAGAGACTGCTGAATTGGAATTAATTTGCAAACTGGATACAATTAACTTAGGCTTGAATAGAGACTGGGAATGGATGAGTCATTACACAAAGTAAAAGTATTTCCCCATGGTATTTCTCCCTCCCACCCCACCCCCCACTGTTCCTCTGATATTCTTGTTAACTGCTGGAATTAGCCTCCTTTTCTTTTTGCGAATACAGACTAACACGGCTGCTACTCTGAAACCTGTAAAGATACTGTAATCAAGTGGCTAAGAAGCCACCTTCTTGATAAAGAGCTCAATTGGTTTTGTTTAGGTCTCTCACTGTAAGGAATATTCTCCAGCCTTCAAATCATTCTTGTAGCTCTTTTCTGCACCATCTCCAATTTTTCAACATCCTTTTTACTCTGTGGACACCATAACTGTATGCACCATTCAAGTATCAGCCTCACCAATGCCCATAGACAGAGGTGAAGTTACCTCCCTTTAACTCACTACTTCAAGTTTTATTTTTAATCCAAGGATTGCTTTTTGCCACAGCATCACTCTGGGAATGCATGTTAAGTTGCTTTCTACTATGACCCCCAAATCCTCTTCGGAGTCACTGTGTTCCAGGGTACAGTCCCCCATTATGTTAATATGGCCTGTATTTCTTGTTCTTAGAGGTAAAACGTTTGCATTTGGCTGTATTAAAATGCATTTTGTTTTAATAGGCCCAGTTTACTAAGTGATCCAGATTACTCTGTATGACTGCCCTGTCCTAATTATTTACCACTATACCAATCAATCTTTGGGTCATCCACAAAGTTTATTAGCAACAATTTTATATTTACTTCCAGATCATTGATGAAAATGTTAAATAGTGTTGGACTTAGTCCTGATCCCTGTGGAACCCCACTAGAAACACACCAATTCAATTATGATTTCCATCTGATAACTGATTTTTTTAGATTTGTCACTTAGCCAGTTCTTAATCCACTTAACATGTACTTTGTTGATATTGTATAATGCTAACTTTTTATTCAGGATGACATGTGGTACTAAGTCAAATGCCTTACAAAAGTCTATATCAGTGGTTCTCAAAGCTGGTCCGCCACTTGTTCAGGGAAAGCCCCTGGCAGGCCGGACCGGTTTGTTTACCTGCCGCGTCCACAGGTTCGGCCAATCGCGGCTCCCACTGGCCACGGTTCGCCGCTCCAGGCCAATGGGGGCTGCAGAAAGCGGCATGGGCCAAGGGACATGCTGGCCGCCCTTCCGCAGCCGCCATTGGCCTGGAGTGGCGAACCATGGCCAGTGGGAGCTGCTATCAGCTGAACCTGAAGATGCAGCAGGTAAACAAACCGGTCCAGCCTGCCAGGGGCTTTTCCTGAACAAGCAGCGGACGGGCTTTGAGAACCACTGGTCTATATGTATTTAATCTACCTGTACATCTACAGTTACCATTATCTACCAAACTTGTAATCTTATCAAAGCATGAATTCAGGTTTGTTTGACATTACCTATTTTCCATAAAACCATGCTCATTGGCATGAATTATATTCCTAACCTTTAATTTTTTATTTACTGAATCCCATATCTGCTTTTCCATTATTTTGCCAAGGATTGACATTAGGCTAATTGGCCTGTGGTTATGTAGGTTATCCTGCTTGTCTTTTTTGAATATTGGTGTGACATTAGTACTCTTCTAGAATTTTCCAGGTGCTCCAAGATTTATTCAAAATCATCATTAGTTGACCAGAGATCACCTCAGCCAGGTGTTTTAGGACTCTTGGGTGCAAGTTATCTGGCGCTACTGATTTAATAGAAATTTTTTAACATTGCCCTGAGTAATTGATGGACAGGAATGTATTTCACCATCCTCATATGATACATCTACATTATCTTACTTCTATCAAAAAATCATGTGAATACATATACTTTTCCAAATACAGAACAGAAATATTTATTGAACACTTTTGCATTTTCCACATCATTAACAATGTTATAATCTCTAGTCATGGGCCACAAGACTGTCCTTTATAGGACAGAATTATGCCATTTGTGCTACAGGTCTAACTGTGAGTTGACAGAAAGAGAAGGTTGTTATTCATATGCTGAATCTTGGGGACTGTCATGATAATATTCGAAATGAGCACTCCAATGATTGGGACCTAGAGATGCAGTGGTTGCTCTTTGCCTACAGAGCTATACCACATCCCAGTTTAGGGTTTTCACCATTTGAACTTGTATACGGCCGTGAGGTTAAGGGGCCATTACAGTTGGTGAAGCAGCAATGGGAGGGGATTACGCCTTCTCCAGGAACTAACATTCTGGACTTTGTAACCAACCTACAAAACACCCTCCAAACCTCTTTAGCCCTTGCTAAAGAAAACTTACAGGATGCTCAAAAAGAGCAAAAAGCCTGGTATGTTAAACATGCCAGAGAGCGTTCCTTCAAAGTAGGGGACCAGGCCATGGTCTTAAAGGTGCTCCAGGCCCATAAAATGGAAGTGTCATGGGAAGGGCCATTCACGGTCCAGGAGCGCCTGGGAGCTGTTAATTATTTCATAGCATTCCCCACCTCCAACCAAAAGCCTAAGGTGTACCATATTAATTCTCTAAAGCCCTTTTATTCCAGAGAATTAAAGGTTTGCCAGTTTACAGCCCAGGGAGGAGATGACGCTGAGTGGTCTGAAGGTGTCTACTATGAAGGGAAAAGTGGTGGTGGAGTGGAAGAGGTGAACGTCACCATGACCCTTGAACATATGCAGTGACAACAGATCAAGGAGCTGTGCACTAGCTACGCGCTGATATTCTCAGCCACCCCAGGACTGACTGAACGGGCATATCACTCCATTGACACAGGTAATGCTCACCCAATTAAAGTCCAACCTTACCGGGTGTCTCCTCAAGCTAAAACTGCTATCGAACGAGATCTAGAATATGCTACAGATGGGAGTAATCTGCCCCTCTGTCAGTGCATGGGCATCTCCAGAGGTTCTAGTTCCCAAACCATATGGGGAGATACGGTTTTGTGTGGACTACTGTAAGTTAAATGCTGTAACTCACCCAGACAACTATCCAATGCCATGCACAGATAAACTATTAGAGAAACTGGAATGGGCCCAGCTCTACCTTGGATTTAACTAAGGGGTACTGGGAGGTACCGCTAGATGAATCTGGAAAAGTCAGCCTTCACCACAATTGTCGGGCTGTATGAAATTAATGTACTCCCTTTCGGGATGCGGAATGCACCCACTACCTTCCAAAGTCTTGTAGATAGTCTCCTAGCAGGATTAGGAGAATATGCAGTCGTCTACCTTGACGATGTGGCCATATTTTCGGATTCCTGGGCAGAACACCTGGAACATCTACAAAAAGTCTTTGAGCACATAAGGGAGGCAGGACTAACTGTTAAGGCTAAGAAGTGTCCAATCCGCCTAAACAGAGTGAATTAACTTGGACACCAGGTGGGTCAAGGACCTATCAACCCCCTACAGGCCAAAGTGGATGCTATCCAAAAGTGGCCTGTCCCAAAGTCAAAGAAACAGGTCCAATCCTTCTTAGGCTTGGCCGTATATTACACGCGATTTGTACCACAATACAGCCAAATCGCTGCCCCACTGACAGACCTAATCAAAAAGAAACAGCCAAATGCCGTTCAGTGGACTGAAGAGTGTCAGAAGGCCTTTAACCAGCTTAAAGCGACACTCATGTCTGACCCTTTACTAAGGGTCCCAGACTTTGACAAACCGTTCCTAGTAACCACAGATGCGTCCAAGCGTGGTGTGGGAGCAGTTTTAATGCAGGAAGAATTGGATCAAGAATTCCACCCTGTAGTGTTTCTCAGCAAGAAGCTGTCTGAGAGGGAAAGCAACTGGTCATTCAGTGAAAAAGAATCTTACGCCATTGTCTACGCTCTGGAAAAGCTACACCCATATGTTTGGGGACGGCGTTTCCACCTGCCAACTGACCATGTTGAGCTACAGTGGCTTCATACAGCCACAGGAAATAACAAAAAACTTATTAGCTCTCCAAGATTTTGATTTTGACATCCAACACATCTCAGGAGTTTCTAACAAAGTGGCTGATGCACTCTCCCGTGAAAGTTTCCCAGAATCAACTGGTTAAAATCGTCCTTGAGATGTGGAAAATATTGTTAGTCTTTATGTACTTGGTAGTATATTTAGCAGTGCATGTGTCTTATTAACTCTGTTTTCTCCTAGAGCTCCAGAAAGAAATCAAAGCCAGCGTTTCACCCTATCTGTGATTTGGGGGCATGTCATAAATATAAAGGGAAGGGTAAACACCTTTAAAATCCCTCCTGGCCAGAGGAAAAACTCTTTCACCTGTAAAGGGTTAAGAAGCCAGGATAAACATCGCTGGCACTTGACCAAAATGACCAATGAGGAGACAAGATACTTTCAAAGCTGGGGCATGGCGGGAGGGAAAAAAAGGGTCTGGCTCTCTGTGTGTTGTTTTTGCCAGGAACAGAAAAGGAATGGAGTCTTAGAACTTAGTAAGTAATCTAGTTAGATTCTGTTTTGTTTAAATGGCTGATAAAATAAGCTGTGCTGAATGGAATGTATATTCCTGGTTTTGTGTTTTTTTGTAACTTAAGGCTTTGCCTAGAGGGATTCTCTATGTTTTTAATCTGATTACCCTGTAAGGTATTTACCATCCTGATTTTACAGAGGTGATTCTTTTACTTTTTTTTTAATTAAAATTCTTCTTTTAAGAACCTGATTGTTTTTTCATTGTTCTTAAGATCCAAGGATTTGGTTCTGTGTTCACCTATGCAAATTGTTGAGGATTTTTATCAAGCCTTCCCCAGGAGAGGGGGTGCAGGGTTTGGGAGGATTTGGGGGGAAAGACATTTCCAAGCCGTCTCTTTCCCTGTTATATATTTGTTAGATGCTTGGTGGTGGCAGCAGTAAAGTCCAAGGGCAAAAGGTAAAATAGTTTGTACCTTGGGGAAGTTTTAACCTAAGCTGGTAAAAATAAGCTTAGGGGGTTCTTCATGCAGGTCCCCACATCTGTGGGGAAGGAACCTTGACAGGGACGAATAAAGAGGAGCAGTTGCCAAGGAGAGCTCAACCATCTCTCTCCCTTCTTTTCCAATTACATTTGTTATGGCAGCAGCTGGGCTGTATTCTAAGTGTTCCCAGTGCAACATTTGGTGGTGGTGGTGGCGGCGGCAATGCTGCTTTGGTGGTGAGCCTTGCCTTATCTTAGAATGTTTGTAGTCAGTTTTTATTTCTGGAAGGTTGCCAACATTTTTGCTGATGATGCAAATGGCACAAGGGAAATGACTATTTTAAATAGTTTATAACCCAACTAAACCTGAAATGAATTTCTTGGGTCAAAGAATAGGCACTAATCTAACCCAAAGGCTTTCTCCCAATGAATTTCAAGTGTTTCCTGCAAAAAACGGTGCTGTTAGAGCTTCTCAAAAAAGATTATAGAAATATTTTGTAATGGAAAGTGTTAGGGAAGCTAACTACAACAATTACTACAAATTCCCCCTATAATCCTGATTCCAGGGTGATGAAGACAGTATAGATTCACAGGGCCAGATATAAAGCAGCATACCTTCATTGACTTCAGTGAGGCTACACCAGTTGAGGATCTGGCATGTAATGTGCAGTGTACAATTGTTGGGCAACCTTGATTCTCTCATGGGACTCAAGAATTTTCTTGGTCATGTGAGTTCCTGCTGTCTGTGAGACCATAGTGCTACTGTGTTCTATCAGTGCTACCCTGAGGCAGTTCAGACAGGAGCTCTTGGTCCCACATGCTGATCTGTGGTTCTCTGTTGCAAACAGAAATTATGACTATTCCTGCTGAGAATATCTAGAAGGAATAAAGACTGACTGCTTTCGGTACTTTTGATTTATGCAAGTAAGGAAAAAGACAGTGGTCTAATCACAAAGAGAAAATAAAAGATGGAGAGAGAAAGAGAGAGAGAGAGAGAGAGAGAGAGAGATTTATTTAACAGTAAAAGTAAAATAACTAAAGGGAAGAGAGAAGAAACTAGAGTGACATAATGAAAATGGTAATGAAGTAAAGCGAAACAAAGGAGAGAAAAATTGAAGCTAAAGAGACAGTCAGAAAAGGTAATGTCTTGGAGAGATGAAAAATATAATAGAATTTGATCATGTAAAGACCGTATGCATTTAAATGATGCTAAATGCAAATATTACATCAGAATTAGGATAAGGGAAAATACAGAACCTTAGTCCTGAAAAGAGAGATCCAAATATATTTGCAGCTAAAAATCCAGTAAAAGAAAACAGCAAATATATAATAGATTAATTCATATTTCTAAAAAGTTGGATACTGTCAAGGTTCCTTTCCCACTCTGAACTCTAGGATACAGATGTGGGGACCTGCATGAAAGACCCCCAAGCTTATTTTTACGAGCTTAGGTTAAAAACTTCCTCAAAGTACAAACTTTGCCTTGTCCTTGAACCCTATGCTGCCACCACCAAGTGTGTTAAACAAAGAACAGGGAAAGATCCCACTTGGAGATGTCTTTCCCTGAAAATATTCCCCCAAGCCCTATATCCCCTTTCCTGGGGAAGACTTGATAAAAATCCTCACCTATTTTCATAAATGAACACAGACCCAAAACCTTTGATCTTAAGAACAATGAAAAAGAAATCAGGATCTTAAAAGAAGAATTAATTAATTAATTAATTTAAAGAAAAAGTAAAAGAATCACCTCTGTCAAACCAGGCTGGTAAATACCTTACAGGGTAATCAGATTCAAAACATAGAGAATCCCTCTAGGCAAAACCTTAAGTTACAAAAAGACACAAAACCAGGAATATACATTCCATTCAGCACAGTTTATTTACCAGCCATTTAAACAAAAGGAAATCTAATGCATTTCTAGCTAGATTACTTACTAACAAGTTCTAATACTGCATTCTTGTTCTGTTCCCGGCAAAAGCATCACACAGACAGCCAGACCCTTTCTTTCCTTCTCCCCCCCACCCCCCCGCCTCCAGCTTTGAAAGTAATTTGTCTTCTCATTGGTCATTTTGGTCAGGTGCCAGTGAAGTTATCCTAACTTCTTAACCCTTTACAGGTGAAAGGGTTTTTCCTCTGGCCAGGAGGGATTTAAAGGTGGTTAGCCTGCCATTCATATTTATGACAGATACAAAATTATTTTGAGCCTGATTCTCGGCTCCTTTGCACCATGTGTAAGGATTTATACGTGTCCAGAATGGATAATGGTTTTGAAATGCTACTATCCTGACTTTTTTAGGGTTTTACACACACTTTGCACAGTTATAAATGATTACACAAGATTGAAGGTGGTGTGTGTATGTTTGTGTGTGTGTGTGTGTGTGTGTGAGAGAGAGAGAGAGAGACCATCAAAATGGATAGGTAGGCACAAAGGAGAACAAAGCTAATATAAGACTGAAAAAATTACTCTTAGTTCTATTGCTAGCATACTCCTCTGCAATGCACTTTATTGTATATATTAACTGCTATTAATTCCTGATATGACTTATAATTAGAGATGGCCTTACATTTTTCATTATAGCTATTCAATTAAAAATGGGTTTATTTGACACAACTAAAAATTTTCACAGAAAATGTTTATATTATTTAGGGGGGTTTATTGAAAAATTTCTAAATGAAATAATTTTCATCTTAAGAAATTTCGTTACCATTTTTTCAGTTTCTTTTTCCTGCTTTCTCACTGCAAAATAAGAATCCCTCAGGTAGGCTCATGATTAGGGTTAATTTGTAGGCCCCATTATTACAACAGCTGATGGAGTGTACATGTAGCACATGGGGCAGGGCCAAGAATGGACATTTCTGTGACAGAATATAAACTGTTTTAAATTACATAGGTGTCTTTTCTGCCCAGAGGTCCCAGACCTGGGGGAACGGAAAATGGTCCTCTCAGCTGCATCCATTATAAACTTCGCACAGCTGGAAAGGTAGCCCATGGGCTCTTCTTGAGGCCTGACCCTGCAGCAGTTTTTGTTTAGGAAAATACCCATTGATTTCACTTCAGAGCAGGGGACAGTAAGTCACAAAGTTCCATGAAAGTAGCCCTACGCAGACAAAAGTTTCTCAGCCACTGGGAATCATCCCATACCTGCAACACTATGCGGTCCCACCAGTCTGTTCTTGTTTCCTGGGCCCAGAATTGGCGTTCCACGGCATGAACCTGGCCCAACACCACCATGATCTTCCAATCGCCACATGCCGTGCATCTAGGTATGTCTGTGTCCATGTCCTCATCATTATCATAATCGCTTTGTCGTCGCTACCTCGCCCGGTTTTTCAGGTACTGCACGTACTGCTGGATAATGCACGAGACATTTACAATGTCAAAACTGCAGCAGAGATCTGAGTGAACAAACAGACAAAAAAACAAGCAAAAAGAGTGAAGGAAAGGTATTAAACACAAATTTTGAAGACAGGACAGAGTCTAGTCATAATTGGAGTCTAAATCATTACTTACCTCCCGGAGTCCATGTTTACAAAGCACTTGGAAGATATAAGGTGCTATAGAATAGAATAGAATAGAATAGAATAGAATAGAATATCAGGGTTGGAAGGGACCTCAGGAGGTCACCTAGTCCAACTCCCTGCTCAAAGCAGGACCAATCCCCAAATAAATCATCCCAGCCAGGGCTTTGTCAAGCCTGACCTTAAAAACCTCTAACGAAGGAGATTCCACCACCTCCTTAGGTAACCCATTCCAGTGCTTCACCACCCTTCTAGTGGAAAAGTTTTTCCTCATATCCAACCTAAACCTTCCCCACTGCAACTTGAGACCATTGCTCCTATATAAATGATAATCTTGACTATTATTTATTACTTGGTATGTGCCTTAAACTATATGAAAATATTTGTTATTATTTAACATCCAGATGATGACTGATGGACAGAACACAAAAAACAACAGTGAAATATTTAAGGAAACAAACAAACAAACCTAAATCAATAAATAGGCATTAACCCTTTATAAATTCTTGAGCAAAATGGGACTAGAGAAGACAAGACAATTGCTGGCATAGAAAGTGACAGTGGCACAAAGCACACAGCTTTGGTATTGGTGGTGTGGTGAATGTACATGAAGGTTCTTCCATTTACATTCTAACCTATGTGGACTTCAATAAAGCATCTGACATGGTGACCACCTGAGAAACTGTTAGTTAATTGGAGATGACAGCAGTTAGTACAGGAATTGTAGAGTGTGAAAGTGCTAAAGGGAAGGTGACATCAGATTGTGCTGAAAGGAGAACTATTGGGCTGAATAGAGGCTACTAGTGGAGTTCCTCAAGGATCTGTCTTTGGTCCAATCTTATTTAATATTTTTTATTAATGGCATAACAATGTGCTAATGAAGTTTGCTGATGACACAGTGTTGGGAGGCATCATCAACACAAAGGACAATCAGAATATTATACAGAAAGAATGGGATGAACAAGAGGACTGGAGGAATAGGAATGGGATGAAAGGTTAGGCACTTAGGGACAAATAAGAAGAATTTCTGCTATAGCTGGAGATTCATCTGTTGTAAATGACAGTGGAGGAGAAAGACTGGGGTATATTAGTCAATCTCAGGACGATGATGAGCCTCAAAAGTAATGTGTTTAAAAAAATTCAGCAGCACCAGTTCTGGGATGTATTCAGCAAGGTATTTTCATTGTAGCTAGGGAAGTATTAATGTCACTGTATAAGACACTGGCAAGATCTCATTTGGACTACTGTGTACAATTCTTGTCATCCATGTTCAAACTGGAAGAGATGCAGAGAAGCGTTACTAGGATGATCAGGGGAATGGAGAGACTATCTTCTGAGAGGAGACTTGCTTGTTTAGCCTAGCAAAAAGAAGACTGAGAGGGGATATGATTGTTTTTTATAGATATGTGAGAGGGGGGAGGCAAATGTTAGGTAGGGAGAAGAGCTATTTAAACTAAAGGGTAATATTGATAACTAAAAGATTGCAAGAACAAATGGATCTAAACTTCCTATCAATAGATTTAGACTGGAAATTAGAAGGTTGCTGACCATCAGAGGAATGAAGTTCTGTAACAGCCTTCTAATAGGAGTAGTAGGGGCAAACAACCTAACTAATTTTAAGATGGAGCTTGATGAGTTTCTGAACAAGGATATATGATGGGTTGCCTCTGATAGCAAAGGACTGGGCTCAATGATGCAGGAATTCCCTTCCAGTCCCATGTCCTATGTTCCTATGTTGTTACTTTATGCAAAAATGTCTTTAAAACAACCCAACAAATATAAATACTGAAATTCTTGAGGTGTGAAGTTTCAAAACTAACTGCCATGGTTGACATGGGGTAGTGCTTTCATTAAAGGGCAGGCCATTTGAGAACATAATCCACATTATTTTGTGGCTGCTGACTTGAAAAGACCTACTATGATTTTCAAGGGGCGGACAGAAGAAATTTGAAGCCCACTAGGATATGATGTATGAGGAGCAGGGATCCTAAAAATCTGTTTGCCATGGAAAAATGTGGAAATTGTGTTTTTTACAGAGAATCTTTAGTTATTACATTTTGTGAAAAAATAAAAACATATATTTACTAAAGGTACAAGTGTCACTTATTCAATGAGTGCAACCTCCGCTTCTTGTGGTTGATTTTTAAATGTGTTTTAAATTTACATAGCTAAACATACTCCAATAAACTGCTTCCGGCGCATAGAGATTACTGAACAGCATGTAGGGGTTCATGTTTTAATTTGTCTTAAGTTTCACTTCAGCTTCCAGACTATTAAAGTTATGAAAAGATATCAAAAACTTTAAAAATCACCTTTAAAGATTGTGTTGCTGAGTTTGGCAAGGAAAAATTTCACATTGATGGCAATGTGCTGTTCTGTACTGTATGCAGCAAGGCTGTAGATTACATTCAAAGGCAGACGATTGTAGAACATGTGGAAAGCGTTAATCATAGATGGAATGAAAAGAAATGAAAACAAGAGGCTGGAACAGCAGGGCCATCAACAACAGTCAAGAAACAATGCATTGTGTCTGGATCATTCCAGTGTTTTATAACTGCCAAAGGACAGTGTGAAACTATCACTTCAAATTTCGTTAAATGTGTGTACAAACAGACATTCTTCTGCATAAAATGGATTTACCTTTTGTCAGATTTTTGGAGCAAGCACATTAAGGGAGGCAGTGCCATTCCAAAATCAGATCAATTGTTCTCCCATTACTTACCAACTCTTTTTGAAAAGGAAAAACAGCACCTTCTCAATTACCTGAAAGGAAACTGCATTGCCTTGATCGCTGATAGAACAACTGACTTCCAATATAGACACGATTTCAACATTTTATTTCAGGTGCTTAAGATAGATCCTCCTAAGCATTACCACACCACAGCTTGTAAAGACCGTGTAAAGTTAATCATTCCACTATTTCACAAGACTTGATTTCTTGTAGGGTGGAATTCAGCCTCTCACTTGATTGAATATTGAATATTAGCATCTGTAACAGACACGGCGAGCTACATGGCAAAGGCTTGGAATGATGTGCTTTGTAACCTGTGGTCAAACTGTGTACTGTGACAAGGTCAGGCCAGATGGCTACAGGAGAGTGATTCTATTGGGATCCAGGAAGGCAACTATTAAAGTGTTCTATTGGGGACATGGAGCAGAGAACCCCGGACACTGCTCCTTGAAGGTGTCAAGGGAGCCAGCGAACGCCGTCCAGAGGAATTCTGCTTGGATGTGTGAGCAGACAGAGGATCAGAAATAGGCCCCACAGTCACAGGAGACCCCATCAGCCAACCTCCTCTCCGTGGTCTTGTAGATGGCCAGGGCTAGGAGGAAGTTGACAAGGAGGTCCTGTGACTTTGTGGGGCCATGGATAGGGAGTTCGTAGATGAGAAGGTGAGGGGAAAACTGCAATCAAAAACGTAACATGATGTTCAAGAGGAGCTGGAAGAGGGGCTACAACCTGGCACACTCCAGGTAAACATGCACCAGGGTCTCCCTCACACCACAGAAGGGACAGCTGTCCAGGATGGTGGTGAACCGTTCCAAGTACATGCCTATGCTCGCAGCTCCATGAAGGATCCACCAGCTGATGTCCCCGGTAGACCTCGGGACCAGGGTGGAATATAGGCTGGTCCATCAGGGCTCCTCACCCTCCACAGGTGGCAGAAGGTCCCGCCACTTCTTGACGATGCGGGATGCAAGGGTGAGGAAATGAAGGGTGTGTAGCACAAGAGTGTACAGATCTTTCCTTGGCTCGGTCTGGAACCGAATTGGCTGCAAGTCATGCAGCCGGCTTGCAGTAAAGGGTGGGATGTCTGGGTAGGTCCATGGGATGGGGGCCCGATGAAAAGGTCCAGGGGGGCTGGGATGGAGGGTGGGCAGGGTATGCCCTCTCGCAGGACCCGGTAGAGAAAAATCCGAGCAGTGGGCAGTAAAGTGGCCCTTACCTCCTGAAGTACGCTCCGTGGAGTAGGAGGCCTGGAGAGCCCCATGCACTGAGTGAGCATCAGGGCATCAGTGAACATCTGCCAGGACTAACCTCTGGCTCACCAAGGGGGACTCCATCTCCTGCACATGGAGCTGGGGGTTGTGTAGCAGGGGGTCCAAAAGGAGATCCCCCACCTTGGTGGCCGCCATGGACCTGGTCATCGAGAGCAGTTTCCAGGTCCAGAGGAGGTCCTGGTAGAAGACTGGCAGCACAGAGACGTCTCGTGGAAGACCTCTTGGATGGAGATAAAGGAGCTGCCAGTCGTATCGGAGCAGGAAGGCGTGCACCAGTACTCTCCTCGCCGGACTACCTGCACCATAAAGGAGCCTCTGCAAGGTCTGGAGGCGGAAGACATGGACCTGAGTGTGCAGACACTTCAGGCCCTGTCCTCCCTCCTCTATGGGCACGTGGAGGACCCCTTCAGAGACCCAGTGCAGGCCTGGCCAGAAGAACTCCAGAATTGACGTCTGGAGCCAGGACCAGGGTGTTGAGCCGGTACCAGAGCATGGACAGGACTAGCTGATTGAGCACCAGTGCCCTCCCTCAGAAGGAGAGGCACCGGAGTAGTCCTGTGCATTTCAGGACCTGCTCTACCACCTTGCCCTCTATACCTTGCCAGTTCTCCAGTGGAGATGGATGCATGGCAGAAAGGGAAACCCCGAGATAGAGCAGCGGACCCGTGCTCCACTGGCTGGTCTGAAGCGTGAGTAGGAGGGAGCTCGCCTGCCATCCATCCCCAACCACCAGGCCAGAGCTCTTGAGCCAGTTGAGCGGGGCGGAGGAGGCTGCCAAGTATATGGCCTGGCAAACCTCCACTCGCACCAAGTCGCCCGGATCCTGGACCACGAGGAACATGTCAACAGCATATGCAGACAGGACCAGCCGCAGCTCTGGCTCTCACAGCACCAACCCCATCAGCCTCCAGCAGAGGAGACAGAGGAAGGGCTCAATCACCAGAGCATACAGCTGGCCCAAGAGGGGGCACCCCTGCTGTACTCCCTCCCTCCCTGCTCAGTCAGGATCCAGTTGAGCCTGACCAGACACTCCGTGGAGGTGTACAGCACCTGAAGAAAACCCACAAACTGGAGTCCGAAGCCGAACACTCACAGAGTGCCCAGGAGATACGTGTGGTCCACTCTGTCGAACACCTTCTCCTGATCTAGGGACAGAAAGGCAAACAACAGACCCTCCCTACACCCAAGCTCCAAGAGATCCCAGACCAAACACAGATTATTGAGGATGGTACAGCCCAGGATGGTGTAGGTCTTGTTAGGGTTGACCACGTCCACCAGTACTGACCCCAGCCACAGTGAGATGGCCTTCGCTACGACTTTGTAGTGCATGCTGAGGAGTGAGATGGGAGGCCAATTCTGAAGGTCGTGGGTGTCCCCCTTCTCTGAAAGCAAGGCAAGCATGGCTCGCCGGCATGGCAGGGGGAGGACCCTGCTCTCCAAAGACTCGGCCCAGATGGTTACAAGGTCTGAGCCGAGGACTTCCCAGAACTTGCAGTGGAACTCAACAGCCAGCCCGTCCATGCCCAGAGATTTATTGGTGGGCATGTGGCGGAGGGCTTCCGAGAACTCAGCCAGAATGAGAAGCCGCTCTAGCCGGTCTCCGTCACCTGCGCTGACCATTGGGAATCCGTTTCAGAGCACTCTGCAAGAGTCAGGATCAGGCGGATCTGGGGAGAAAAGGCCTGCGTAGAAGGACCTGGCCCTCCTGCACATCTCTGCTGGATCCGTGAGGGGGGTGCTGCCCTCTGCCAGAAGGCAGGTGATGTGCTTCCTGGCCACCCTCCTTTTCTCCAGGGCATAGAAGAAGTGGGAACCTTGATCCATCTCCCAAAGGAGGCAGATGTGGGATCAGACAAAGGCACCTTGGGCTGTAGGTCGGGGGAGAACAGGATAGTCACTCCAGCGATACGAACTGTGAGGTGGCTAAAATGGACCCTGTCCCCCCACTCCAGCTGCCAGCTAGCTTTGGCGACCAGATCTGTATGAGTCTCCTGCAGAGTACCCCCCACTCCTGAAGGGAGGAGAGCACCTGGCACCTGTGTACACGCATCCTACAGCCCTGGGTGTTTAAAATTACAAAGATGATGGGTGCCATGGAGAGGGTTGGGGGGATCCTCATTGGCAGGGATGCTCTTGGCCCCCGTTGGGCTGTGCAACAAACTGTGACCCACCTCATAGGCAAGCAAAGAGTCACGGAAGCCACAGACCTGCTGGTAGGTCGCAGCGGCTCAGAGGATTTGGTAAAAATCCCCTCATTGTTGGAGAGCGAGCTGCACCTTGTTGCGGGACCCATGGATGTCTTCGAGAAACTCTTGCAGCTCTTCTTGCAGTATATGTAGGTGCGGGGTCACTGGTCCCCAGCGGTCCTCCAATGGGGCCCCTGACACAGCCCCATGGCCTACCGAGACAGGCAGGGAGGGGGCAAACCCATGGCGTGGGGGCCTGATGTGCCAGTGCCATGCAGCCCGCCTCAGGCCCCTGACTCAGTGGAGGGTGACAGAGGGAGAATAGCAGCCCCTAGGGGGTCAGGACAGGGGAACACAAAGGCTTCTCCCAGGGGTCATCCTCTGGGAAGGGGAAGGAGACGGCCTCAGGGGCGGCAATAGCAGCATGGGAGGTGGAGGGGAGGAGAGTGTGGTCAGCATCGGGGCAGGGCAGGGGTCAGAAGCAGGGTTGGGGAGAGGGGCAGTAGTGGAATAGTAGGCCCCCCTAGCTGAGCCACTGGGGGATGGCACTCTTGGCTGGGCTCAGGGGTCTGTGGAGTGTGAAGGGGGCCCTCAACAAAACCAGGCTCACGCTCCAAGGCAGGTGTTGTGCCCACAGCATCCTTAGGTGGGTAATCATCCGAGAAGGAAGTTGGCTGCCCAGCATTAGCAAGGGATACCCTTGGTAACTCAGGTCCCGTCTGCATGGCACTGGCCATCACCTCGATTGGCTCAGTGGCTGTTAGCAGCTGCCATCTGCAGCCAGGCTGGCAGAAGAGTCCATTGGTTCCTTGGAGGCGGGAGTGGAAGCAGCGGTTAGGGTGATGGAGAATGGGGAAAGGGGGGCCAGGGTGAGGTCATCCAGATCGAGGCCTGCTGGCAGGGGTTCGTCCTCCCCCAGGTAACTGTGGTCAGACCCAGGGCTTCCATCTCCTCAAAGATGGAGGGGAAATCACCACCCACCACCCCGGGGATCTCCTTGCCGGCACCCGAAGCGACGCTCATCTCGGAGCATGCAGGCAGTTCATGTGGCAAGGGAGCAGGAGGGGTTCCATCGGAGGCCTTCTCGAGGAGGGACTCCGGAGGAGGTGTAGTGATACCTTCCATTGCTGCCATATCTTCCCCAGCTGGCACTGATGGATGGAATTCTTCCGGGGGCAAGGCAGAAGGCTCCATGTCCGTGGCCCCCTTCATGGTCTTTCGGGAGGCCTCCACATTAGATGGAAGGAGCAGAGCTCGACTCTTCCGCTTGCTCCGCTTCACCTGTACTAGGACCCAGCCATCCATGGTGTCATCTATGGGCTGGCTAACAGGGTCGAGTTGGGGAGCATCTGGGTTTATTTAGTCTGAAGAAGAGAAGAGTGAGGGGGGGGATTTGATAGCAGCCTTCAATTTAGCGGGCCTAAAGGCATTAGGGATTTATAGATCAAATCCAACCCCTTCAACTCTAGTTCAGAAGCCAATAGCTAACCAGTGGAGATCAGAGAACAATGGTATCATGTGCTCTGAGGAAGACTGATTTCTTAGAAAGCAGGACAAATCCATTCCGTAATGGTTTTCCTTTGACTGAATGTTTATTTAAGCTGTAGAGCACATTGTACCAATCAAATTTTGAGATGGCGAAGGCATGAATGAGGATTGTAAAACCCTCATCCAAAATAAACCATCACAACCTGATTTCCAAATGGAAATGGGGAAAAACCAAACCATTCTGGTCACCATTCCTGCATTGACTATCTAATGACAGCTGGGATCCAACAGTACCCCAAATTGTGTCCTTTAAGAACAAAAGGAAGATACACATCCTTCAAAAAGAGAGGCAGATTTCTCCTTCTCAACATCTTTTAGTTTTCCCCAGCCTACCAACATCACATGAATCTCATCTAGATTTAGCTTCAGCTTGCTGGTTCTTGTCCATGTCCCAAACTCAACCAGACACTCAGTAAGGTTTTTGAGAATAGTGCTGAAATAAATGAGACAGAGATACAGTTTAGTGTCATCGGCACACTACAGCTCGTGTCACCTCAGTAACTTTCCTAATGGCTTGATATACATATTGCAAATGAGGAAGAAGCATGTGGGGTCACCCTTGTTGCACATCTTGACAATACCCTCAACCTGTCCAATGCCACCTTCTGGGAATGGTCAAGAGGAAGGACTATCAGCAGCCCAGGCTGCTTCTGCTACAGTCTGCAAATGAATCAGTAACAACTCATGACTAATGCTATTGAAGGTAGCAATAACAATAACTTTTTAAAGTGGGCCCAGTCATCAGGAGAGTTCCATTATACAGTACCTGCTTAAGCACATAGTAAGAGACTCCCCTGTCCTGAACAGTTGACAATCTAGAAAGACCAAAAGAAACAAAGAGAGGAGTGGAATGTGCCATATAAGTAAATTGATCAAGGTGATGACATGCACATATCTCATTAGTTCCAGTTCTATTGGTTTTACCCCAAGATAAACAATATATGAAGGTTAGGGGAGAGGGTACTATTACAGCAGTTATTCAAATTTTTATAACTGTCATTTGCAAATAGTTAATGTTAGCACTACATAAATGGCTTTCACTATATTTAATATTGATATATTCTGTATAATAAATACAGTAGTAGTAGATATCACTGTATAATAAATACTGTGTAGTAAATATCACAGTATTATGGATTAGTCAAAAAGGAAAAGGTAAGGATTTGAATTGTGTCCAATTAAGAAAACAACATGGTTTCTCATTAATCTCCTTTACTCTTTTGTTCAGATGGAATCCAGTCACATTTTCAAGATATTTGTAAGTTTGATAGTGATATTTTTGTAATTCACATGAGAAATTAATTGTTTTTTTCAGCTTTTACACACACACACATATATCCAGCACGCTGTATGTAAATAGTTAAAATATAGGAACTTTGGCCTTGATTCCACACATAAATACATACTGTCCTCTTACAAGTGTTTGCTACAGTAGTGGCTGCCCACAGCACCTATCAAAACCTTATGCTGACAGCTAGTTGTTGGTCTTTTAGCTGAGGGAGTAGGGCTTGTGTTTTTGCTGCTGCTGATACTCAGTTATTTGACTGTCTGTATATACTGTAGCCATGGTTTATTACACATGCACGTAAACAAGTAGCTAATTTGACCTGGTACATGGTAACACAACCTCAGAATAGCTGGGACTGGAATGAATTTTTGGAGTATTTTTTACCACTGTGTTATGTTGCATGAACTACATATGAATGACTCTTCAATTA
The DNA here is from genome assembly GCF_009764565.3 of Dermochelys coriacea. Classification (NCBI taxonomy): domain Eukaryota; kingdom Metazoa; phylum Chordata; order Testudines; family Dermochelyidae; genus Dermochelys; species Dermochelys coriacea. Next base: position 83,938,742 of record NC_050068.2, read on the forward strand.
ACAATATAAGACTACAGTATAAGGGCACTGTTAGTATGTTTCTCTCTATGGCTCATTGTATCTACTGTATCTACTGTACAATTCATCAGTGCATACTAATTTTATACTTGTTGTAATTTACATGAGAAAAGCTTAGTCTTGTCAAGGTCAAATGAAGTTTGAAACAACTCATACTAAGCAGTAAAGCACTGTCTATTCAGACTTAATTAGAAGTGCAATAAGAATTAAAGGAGAACCCAGTCTGGGTCCTTTGATTAAATATCCATTTTAATTTTATTCTGAAGAATACAGACAAATGCTATTCTCTCCAGCCATCCATTACAGTGTTCTGGGATGTGCACCGTAATTTATGCAATTTACATTAGGCATCCTTCTTGCGGTAGTAAGCCCCTAGCCACCAGCATGTGAAAATAGATTATTACTTAAATATTATTTGTAATATTTTTATTAAGCCTATGTATGCCTCAGTTTCCTCTATACTTTGCATGGCTATCCAGTCAGAGGAAAAGGACTAAATTTGCTCTCAGGGAAGGCTGAGAGACATGGATGTGTATGCTTCAACCAGCTGTCTGAGCAGATCTAATGGATCATTAAAAAGATCTGGCTGAGGCTGATTCATACCAATGAAAAATCTGAGATGACAATGGAAAGCCCACTCACCAGGACACTGGCACTGAGCAACCAATAACTCAGAGGGAGGAGGATTTCCCCGCCTCTCATCAGGGAAGCTGAGCACAGACACCAGACCAAGAACAAAGGACTTGGAAGTGTAACATGTTGGGGGATAAGAGTTGACTTCTAGAAGAAGTTAGGGTGACTCTTCACCTGGGAACTGACTAAGGAAGGAAGTCAGAGAGAGACAGACAGACAAACAGAAAGCCTGAAAATGAAGTTCTCTACAGTTTGACTGATGGATTGCTCTGGGTTGACTAGACTGGACTGTGCCTTATCCTTCATTTCTGTGTGATAATTTAAGGACTTCCTAAGATGAGTTCTAGCTGACTAATAAACCCACTGTTTGGAATACTCTGCTTGAGTGTCACTGTAAATACTGGTTTCAGAGTGGTAGCCATGAAGTGGGTTTTAGCCCATGAACTTTATGCCCAAATAAGTTTGTTAGTCTTGAAGGTGCCACAAGTACTCCTCGTTCTTTTTACTGTAAATACTTAGTGAGATGCATTAATCCCCGAAGAATGTATGAGAGTGAAGACTCTACCAGGAGTCTACCATAATTGGACTCACTGAACATAGCTCATGCTATGAAGCAGGAGTGCTGAAGTCCCAGAGCTTCAGTCTCAGGAGGCAGTGAAGTTGTGTGTCCCACCCTGAAAGAAGAGTGAGACCCGTTAGGGAGGGGTGACACAGCAAAGCAGTTTCTCCAAGAGACTGTTCCAAAGGGGCCATAGCACTGATCCACTGGATCTGTGACAGAGGTGTTGAAGGTCTTATACTTAAGCACACATTAACCACATATAATATCACTCAATCCACCTCAGACAGATAACTGAATTGAAATAATTCTTTGAAGTTTATATATTTCAAACCAGATACTTGAATCAATGAATTACTCTGGTCCCCCGACTCATCTTCTTTCCCTATTTCTTTTTTTCTTGATACCAGTATATGTTAATGTACTTGGGGAGAGAGAAAGTTTGAGTTTCTTAATGAATTACACACATCTTTTAATACAATATTTCCAAGAAAAGGCATAGAGATGACTTTCTGTTTGTATGAAACAGGCTGATTCTCATTTGTCCTGTGTGAAAGCTTATCAGTTACAGCTAACTGAATTAATGTTTATGGCATATAATTAACTATACAATGTTAGTTTAGTGTTCTAGAAGTCTTACACATATTACAGAAAGTTACTGATCATATAATAGGTAAATCAAACAAGATTTTCAGAGTCTGCATTCTGATCTTGGCCATATCATCAGTTTTTGCTTCCACGGGGTCTAGTTGCATCTGTTTCCTTTTGAGCTATAGCTATGGACATAAATAATTTCTAATTACTGTGAAAGGACACCCCCCCATTCTGGTGAGCTCTTCTAAGCTCATTCAGTACTAACTATGTGCATCTGTAAGACATGCTGTGCCTGGAGGTGGGGGATGAAAAAGGGAAAACATGCCCCAGGAAGTAGCAATGAATGGGAAGAAGACTGCTGTGCATTAGAAATGGATCAGACAAGAGGAAGACAGTTCTGGGCCTCACTACCCCTGAAATTGCATGGACCTGCTGTAAAGTAGGGTGTCCCAAGAGGAGGTAGACCAAATTAAAAACAGTAGGCCGGCACCACTTGTAGGTATTTGCCTACACTAGATGAACTGGGACATGATAATTCAAACAGTCTGCTGTCACTAACACAATAAATAGTAACTAAATAATTTGAGGCCCCTGAAGGTAATCACCTTCACTAGTATGGTAGATCCTGTTCATGACTGTGCTCAAAATCAGATGGATAACTTCAGTACCTAGAAAGATAATGAAGTAAATAACTAAACAATCAATTTGCAAATATGTAGAAGATAAGTGATAAGTAACAGTCAACATGGATTTGTCAAGAACAAATCATATCAGTCCAACCAATAGCTTTCTTTGACAGGATAACAAGCCTTGTGGGTAGGGGGGAAGCAGTAGTTGTGGTATATCTTGACTTTAATAAGGCTTTTGATACTGTCTCAGATGTCTCATAGACAAAGTAGGGAAATACAGCCTAGAAGGAGCTACTATAAGGTGGGTACATAAATGGTTGAAAAACAGTTCCCAGAAAGCAGTGAACTGTGATTCACAGCCAAGCTGGAAGGGCATATCAAGTGGGGTCCCACAGGGATCAGTTCTGGGGCCGGTTCTGTTCAATATCTTCATCAATGATTTAGATAATGGCATAAAGAGTATATTTATAAAGTTTGTGGATGATACCAAGCTGGGAAGGCGTTGCAAGTGCTTTGGAGGATAGGATTAAAATTCAAAAGGATCTGGAAAAACTGGAGAAATCGACTGAAGTAAATAGGATGAAATTCAATAAGGACAAATGCAAAGTACTCCACTTAGGAAGGAACAATCAGTTGCACACATACAAACTAGGAAATGATTGCCTAGGAAGGAGTACTGCAGAAAGGGATCTGGGGGTCATAGTGCATCACAAGCTAAATATGAGTGAACGGTGTAATACTGTTGCGCAGAAAGCAACCATCATTCTGGGATGTATTAGCAAGAGTGTTGTAAGCAAGATACAAGAAGTAATTCTTCCATTCTACTCTGAGCTGATAAGGCCTCAGCTGGAGTATTGTGTCCAGTTCTGGGTGCCACACTTCAGGAAAGATATGAACACCTTTCAAGTATATATATAAGTTTGTTACAAAGACGGTAAAAAATTGCTCTTATTAATCTCTGAGGATAGAACAAGAAGCAGTGGGCTTAAATTGCAGCAAGGTAGGTTTAGATTGGACATTAGAAAAAACTTCCTAAATGTCAGGATGGTTAAGCACTGGAACAAATTGCCTAGAAAGGTTGTGGAATCTCCATTATTGCATAGGTGCTGTAACTTGGAGTGTTTGTGGGGGGGGGGAGAGGGAAGTGCTGCCCGACCCCCTGGCTTAGTTTCAGTTATTTACAAGGTTTACAGTTTGGTTCAATGGCTCTCAACACACCTACTATAAACATTGTTCCAGCACCCCTGCATTTATCTCGTTTGCTCTTGCCAATTGATGATCGGTTGACAAGAGAGCAAATGGGACAAATGTACAATTTTGTCCAAAAAGTCAGGATGTCTTGGGCAGGGTTTAAAAAGGAGACTGTCCCAGCCAAAACAGGACATATGGTCACTTTAACTAGGTAGCAAGAAAAGGAACAAAAGTGAAGGAATGAAAAGGAAAGAGGAAACTGGCTTATTATTTACAATAAGTCAGATAAAAAAAGTTAAGGGTTTGGTTTATTCATGTTTTAATTTCTATTTATTTTATTTTTGTAAGTATGCTTAGCTTAGGGGAAAGAAGTTAGAGCCAGAGCTGGAATCAGTGACACAAATGTACTGTAAGAAATGAGGCATTGGGAGATATTTGGAAGAGGGAAGAGATGAAAGCCTCTAGGTGTTGGATCATATTAAAGAAGTTCTGTATTAAAATCATAAATGAGTTTGATTCCCCATATTTTAAATTCCAGGGTATTACTAATTATGAGGTCTCTTGGTTTTCGGTACTGTTTCTTTCCCTCTATGTGTGAAACTTGCAAGCTGCTAATTGTGTTAGTACATTCTAAGACAGAGTCTGTTCTCAAAGCAATTCTTTGTAAAAACAACTACTCACACAGAGAGAGACTCAAAGCAATACTCTGTAACAACAGAAACAGCACCCAGAGACTCCCCACCCTTTTGTTGTATTCATCTCGTTTTATTAACAATTGTGATTAAAATAGAGATAGAGGATGTATGTGGATGGATGCTTGGTGTGGATAATAACTGAATGATGAGGGAGGTGCCAGCCTCAGAATCCAGAGTCCATCGGCTGAAGAAGGCGTCAAGTGGAAATAACCAGAGGACCGCCGGAGAGCAGACTGGAATCCACCCAACAGCCTCAAGAATGGGAGAACCAAAGAACAAGATAACATCTGGCAGCATGGAGCTGTCAGGAATGTGCCATCTGCTGATTGATTCAGCAACAGCATGATGAAACAGTTCCCATAGACTGGCATAGGAAGAAATTCCTATAAAAATGGACTCTAGAAAGTGAGAACTTTGGGTTCTGATTCTGCAAACCAACTTCCAGGAACATCAGATGAGCATCTGACAAGGCCCTGCTCCCTCCTCATGTCCAGGCCACCTGGCCAGTGGCTTGGCATGAGCAACTCTAAGGCTGGTAACTATGATAACAACCTTGCAGAATCTGTGTGTGTGTGTGTGTGTGTGTGTATGAATGAATGTGTGAATAAATATGAAATTGAATGGAATGTTATAGCTATAACTAACTGCTTACTATGATTCTTTCTTTATTCACAATAAATATGGCATTTTGCCTTTTCCTCTTTAATAAGATCCTGCTGGTTTTTATTTTATTGGTATAACATTGATACTCAGAAGGAAAGAAGCTACCATAGAGTAGGAGGAACAACAGAGAGAAAGTGTTAATTTGTGAGTGGGAGAAAGAGGAAAACACCTTGGATATCTTACAAAAAAAAATAATTCTCACTTATGGTATTGCAAGTTCAGCTGAACCAATATAGGCCAAACTCCTGTGGTGAGACTCATTTGAACTAGCAGGGCAACTAAATCAGCCTTTCAGAAGGACTAACCAAGGACAAAGCTTTCACCAGGGCCAATACTGGCATATTGGAACCAGAGTTAACATGAGTATAAATCTTATTGTAAAATATCCTGTAAATCTTATTGTAAAATAGCTCTGATCAAAAGGAGCATTAAGGGTGGTGGGTTAGCACAGTATAGGGAAAGAGGCTAATGGAAGGTAATGAGAGCTGAGTACAGAAATAAGCAGCGCTACTTAGGTTTTAAGGTGAGTGAGGTTTGTTGTTTACCCATAAATTATAACCATAGCATATTCATTACTACCAAAAGTATGTTAGGGAGCTTAGTTACCAGGAGGGGAAAATGTGCTATTCTACAATAATTTCTTCTTCCTGATTGCATTGTTATTCATATCACTTAGATTCAAATAAATAGATGAATTAGTTACCAATGCAGCTGACATGTACACACCAGCTGTCAAAGTGCAGACTGTGGCTTATGATGTCAAGTTACAGTGTGTCTCTCTGTCAGGGACCATAGATCATAGACCTTAGATTGCAAGCTGGACTTTTGGTTCCTCGGCCCTTTTAAGCTCTTCCAACGGGTTAATCCAGTCAGTTTTAAACTCCAACTACCCCACTCTCTAAAGATTCATGTTTCATATGTCACCTTTGAAACCCTACATAGAATATCATTTCCCTGGTAGGACCCAGCCACCTTCTCCACTGATTCAAGTTCAGGCCACAAGGAATATGTAGTTCACGAGATCCTGGATTCCAAACATAAACGTGGCTGTTGATCTGGTATCTTGTTGACTGGGAGGGGTATAGCCCTGAGGAACGCACCTGGGAGCCAGTGGAAAATGTACATGTAAATGTTCCTTGTGCAGGTGTTCCATAAGAATCACCCCAAAAGTCTGGTCTCACATCATCCTGAGGGCACCCTGTGGTGGTGGGGGGGGAGGGTGATGTCAGGGACCACAGGTCTTGAATCTGGGACTCTTATATGCTAGTAAACTCTATCCTGCTAACAGTCACTGAAACCTGATAGAGGTTGCCAATCCTGGAACATGATTGGCAGGATGCTGGGGGGGTCCTGATTTTTCCATAACTTCTATGTAAACCAGGCACAGGAACGGGAAGTTGTCCATGCAACTGGGATCCACCCTGCTTTGGACCATGTGCCTTCCAGTTCCCCTGGATTGACTTTTTGGTATCCTGACTATTGATCCATTGTTCTGCTCTCAAGTTTGTTTCCTTCCTGTGATCTCCTGGTAACCTGACCGTACCTGCCCCCTGATGCTCAACTCTGTTTACCCTCTGGCCTCTCTGGGACTCTGACCTCTTGGTATCTGATCTGGCCTGACTCCTGCTTTGACCACTAGGTCAGGCTGCTCACATCCCGGTCACGACAGTCTCAAGCCTATTTTTCGTCCTTTATTATCATATGGGTCTTCCTTGGGATGTTTTTTCTTTTACCTCATTATTTATTTTATTCACCCTAAATCAGAAGAGCAGCTCTATTGAAGTTAATGGAACTATTCATATGAGTAAGAGCTGTACAGCTTAGCTCTCTGTTTAGTCTCCACATTAATTAAATGGCAGCCTTCCTGAGGCAGTGATAGAATTATCAATAATACCAAGTAATCAAAGTTAATCAAAATAAAGCATGGAAGTTATGCTGTTTAAAATACAAATTATTTGAGTCCAGAGGTATTGGGTCCAATAAAACAAAGGATCATATTAGCCAATGACTAAATTTATAGGGCAGTATATGTGGAAAACTAAATCATACTGGGAAACTCACCATTTGACACACATATGACCCATTAACATTTGGTGTTCAGTATTGTCAGGGAAAGTACAGGGAAAATGAAAATGAGACTAGAAAGATCAAATAAAATCTTATATTCTTACTAGCATAATGCCATTTCAGTCTTGTCCTTTAATGTCCAAAAATTCAACACATCTCAGCTTTTGAGTGATATTAGTTTGGAAAAGGAAGAAATCAGTTCCATGATGGTTCACTTTCACTTATGTAACTTTTCCATCAATAATCTCTCTCTCTCTTTTACTTCCTCAGTGTTTCTATTCCATATGGTAGGATGTCTGAAATAGATTTTCTTGACACTATTGTGTCAAAACCTTGACCCAGACTTTGTGCTTTCTCTAACAGAGGCAGAAAGGAACCTTCATTTCCACTAGAGAAATTGACTGTCTATATATGTATCACCTATGCTTCTGGGCTTTTAACATTAATGGCTTGAGCTGAATTCAATTGGATTGGGAGCACAGTATTTCAGATCATTACAGGCGGTTTTCAAATTGAAATGCAGTGTCACGTTGCCCTGTATTTGGTTCAGTACAGTTGGTTCAGTACTGGTTTATGCATTTCCACGCAAGCAAAGTATTAGCAGTGAGAAATATACTATATGCTTTTCTAGAAGTTTTGACAATAGCAAAAGAGCTATAATTTTTACAGCACATTATTGTAGTTTGGGGCCCTGTTGTGCTAGGCACTGTACATACTCAAAGTAAGACAGCCTCTGCCCCAGAAAACTTACAATAAAAAATAAGATGGGAAAGGAGACAAGGGGCTTGTCTAGATGGCATGGAAAAACACGCCAAAAGGACGTGATTTGTCCAGTGTTGCATTGTAACTGCCCCATGTAGACATTGTTGGTGCTCTCTGAAAGGTACCTGGCAAACCTCTGGAGAGCTTTGCTGGCACCATCTATGACAGACTGACAATATATTGCAACATCCTGGACAAACATTACTGAATTAAGTTACACCTTACTGAATTAGGTTTAGTACCTTTAGGGTCCATGTTATGAAAAATGCAATTGTATATGTGTCGTTGTGGAATTATATGTAACTCGTTTAGGAGGAAAGGGAGGCTAATGTAGTTCCTCTGGTTATCAATCTTTTGAAGCCCCTGGAGAGATTTGCATATATTAGTTCAAACTGGATTCTGTGGGGAGCAACATACAAAGGATTTTTAGATAAACTGTCTGGTTTTAAAAATGACTTAGGGCCTTCTTCCTGAGCCAGCAAATGGACAGGACCCCTGATCCACAGAGGGCCCTAATCCTTAGGGAAGGATTGGAAGGGCTGGGTCTACTTAGACCCCATAAGACCCTGTGCTTGTTCTGAGTTGAAGCTGTGGTGAACTTGAAATCACAAGGCAACCCCTTAGATGGGGTATTGAGGGACTACTCCTGCCAGAGCCCATATTAGGGTTGAAATGATCTCTGGTAAGATTATTAGCATGTATGTAGATTCTTTCATTGTGTTTAATGTATCTTCTCTGTAATGCTTTTTTACTTAAGAGTAAAATAGGCTTGCTTAGAAAGAACTGTGTGGCAATTCATTACGATGGGTAGTTGCACTATTAACTGTCTCAGAAGAGAAAGAAAGCCGGCCTGCTCAGGCAACTTTTTGCTGGAGATAACACAGTGAAGTAGGGAATTGTTCAGCCTGTAAACACCCTGGTAAGAAGGGAGAGATACCTGTCTCTACCTTGAGAGGTGATGCCAGGGGAGCTGGAAGCCTGAAAATGGGGGCCCTGGCTGGATCATAGGGGGGAATATGGGTGCAGTTGTTCTGAACTGTGACACCATGTAGACAATCCTAGGTTCTCAGAAGTGATGTAACTTACTCAACAATCAGTGTCTGAGCCAGGAGGAGAATCTAGCTTTCCCGACTCCCAGTTCAGCTCCCTATCTCCCAGACTACAATGCTTCTCCAAATTGTAATATAACCTGTGCTGTTTAATTTCAATCAATGGTTGCATCTAGCAAATGAAAATGGATTGCGTCTGGTTTTCTAATAGAATTCAATCTAAATATTGATCAAGATTGTTAGCTAGGCAGATGACTGAAGTATTCTGTGAAACTTGCACATATTTGAAACATTAAGATACTTTAAAAACAAAACCTATTTTTTGGTTTATGCTTTCTTGGACTTAGCACTCCAGTAAATATAAATTCTCCTATTCTTAAATTCATATGTAAAACACTTCCTTTCTTCCATTAGATCTGTTTTCAACCTTTCAGTAATTTAAATAAACATAACATAACATAACAATATTAGTATATTACCTGTTATGCTGGATGGCAGAGTTGTGCACAGTTCCGTGGATGGTTTTGGAATGACCTAATTCTGTACACTCAGAGGAACATCAGTGGCTTCAATTAACAATAATATAGACCACGTAAGATTGATTTTATTCTTTCTTTTTCATCATATGTGTGATGAGTTCCCCAGGGGTGCCACCTGGAACTGGGGTACCACTGAGCCCCCCGACCCGCCAGCCTGGTATCCCTTTCACACTGTGCTGTTGTGACCAGCTGCAAAGCCCTTCAAGATTGCACTTTCCCTAGCATTCACACAGGTAGGGACACACCCAGCTGCAGTTACATGCAGGTTCTCTAACCACCAGCCTAGAACCCCAGAGCTGTACTATCCTGCCCTGGTCAAATGTGGCCAGTATATGGGTTTAATACCTGGTCTGCCTCTCCCTCAATGTAAAGAGGACTATGCATACTTGGGTAACCAAGCTGAGATTTTCCCCAGACACCTAAATCAAATGCACACTGGTTTGTATTAAAACATAAAATAAGATTATGAACTACAAAAGATAGATTTTAAGTGATTATAACTGATAGCAAACAGATCAAAGCAGATTATCTAGTAAATAAACAAAAATACAAACTGATTTAACAGACTAGATGAATTAGCAAATTCACAGCCTGAGCAAAAAACAGGCTGGCAGATTCTTAAGGCACAAGCTGCCTTTGCATTGCAGCTTGGGTTTCCCAGGTTTTCATACACAGGCTAGAAATCCCTTTAGCCTGGGACCATCACTTCCCTCAATTCAGTCTTTGTTCCTCAGGTGTTTCCAGGTGTGTTGTTGTAGGGAGAGTGAGGTGCTATCATGATGTCATTTACCCCTTTTATATCTTCTTCCTACTTGCTGGAAAGTTCTTTTGCTGTGACCTTGGTCAAACAGGTCCTATTGTGTAGTGCTATCTCTGAGAGGTTTCTATCGTACACAGTTCCTGGGCTAATCCTTGTGCTTGTGTGCATTTCCTCAATAAGCCATTGACATTGTTTGGCCTTTTTATTGTTATACCTGAAAGGCAGCTTGTGAGTGTTTTCATCCGCACATGTTTCAGTAACGCCTACCTAGCCAAACTTCCTAACTTCACATATGATAATAGCACATACAATCTAATGAGATATTAATGCCTAGCAGATAAAGACTTTTGGACTGATACCTCCTCACAAGGCCTACTTTGTGAAAAACATATTGTAATTATATGATAGTAGTGAATAAGGGTGTGCCAGTATGTCACAATATGTATTAGGCAGAAAACAAAACTTGGCCCAGCCTTCTTCATTGTGTCTCAGAACTTTGGCAAAAAGAATCAAAGGGTTACCAGAAGATTTTTACCAGTCCAGAAATCAGCAAGTGATATCTCAGAACCCAGTTCAGAATTAGATTATATTTTGCCATAGAGACAAAGGACAAGATATTCCTCTGGTCTAGGTAGGGAAGGTATTTGTGGAGTATGGCACTCTCTACTGGTGCAGATGAGTAACTTGCACTAATATTCACCCACTGTTAATCATGGCAGAAAACCAGAAGCATATGTTTGCAGGCACAGAGAACCTATCATGGCCAATTTACACCAATCCTTGCCTGACTTCTATTATCCCAACATCCCATATACATCATGTGAATGAAGTAGCTTAAACTCTGTTTTTCAGCAGAAGCAGCATGATAGCCACTTAAGATTTATACACAAGATTCAATCTACAGGACCTTCAGCACTAAGTAGAGATCCCTTCATTTCAGACCTGACAAAGAGCTACTGATTTATGTTGGCAGTTAGAAGTTGTTTATCTCCCTCACAGAATAAGGGCCCGTGACAGTGCTGCAGAAATATGACTACACACAGAATGCAGCCTGACTAAGTACATCCCTCAGTTCCAAGAATATATGTGACTCATAAAGACAGACTATGAACATTTTTATTTAGGGACAAAGTGTCAGTGGAGTGTGATAAGCTCAAATCAGAGACACCAAAGAACAAATGTTCATTGGAATTCCACCAGAGATAAATACAGCCTTAAGTGAGTGGACCTACCAGAGCCATCCCTTGGGTATGGCGAATCGGGCTGACTGCCCCGGCCCCAGGCTTTGGGGGTCCCACGGGTGGGGAGGTGAGGCGGGTGGGCGAGCAGGGTGAGGAGGTGAATGGGGAAGTGAGCGGCAGGTGGGCAGGTAGGTGGGGGAACAAGGAGGACACCCCCTATCAGAACCTCACCCACCACTCAGTGCCTCCTGCCCACCGGCGGGCCCTGCCAATCAGCGCCTCCCCCTCCCTCCCAGTGCCTACCTGCCTGCCATGGATCAGATGTTTCGCGGCATCAGGAGGTGCTGGGGTGGGGGGAGGAGTGAGGGTGCAGCATGCTCAGGGGAGGGCATGTAACGGGGGGTAAGAGGCGGAGCAGGGTGGGGGCAGAAACGGGAGAGAAGAAGCAGGGTGGGGGTGGGACCTTAGGGAAGGGGTGGAATGGGGGCAGGGTCTGGGCAGAGCTGGGGGGGCACCCCGTTTCTAACGTCCTGGGCCCCACATCCCATTAGGGGTGGCCCTGGACATACCTAAAGACAGAGAACTTTCAGTAGCTCATCATAAGAAATATGTAGCTTTCAAATTATAGAGTTTGAGATTAACAAACAAACCAATTTTGAAGTAAATATTGCTAGAGAGCCTGTAGTTCCGTCCATCCCATAGGAATAATCTCTGGTAGACAAAAGGCTGATCTTTTCTACACTATGGGATAGTTTGCTCTTGTGCCCTTAATAATGTCTCTTTGAAAAACTAGCAACTCTCTTGAACTGTTTTTTCCCTTAGATTTGCTTCCCATAGGATCTTACCTACTAAGTCCATACAACCACAGCCTCTTACCTCTGGAGGAACAAGGTCACAACCTAGCATTATGACACTGTCACAATATACAGTGGGAGGAACAGCTATGGGCAGTGAGAAAACATATATATATATAATAATTACCAAAGTGGTTAGGGAAGGACCAGCCTATGATGAATGTGATTAGATCTGGACTTGATTTTTTTCTGGTCTCATATATTTCTTGCAGGTTGCAGACACTGGGAATGTTAGATAGAGTGCACTCAACCAATAGAGGACAGAAGAGTGCAGGAACTGTAGCAACTTCTCTTGACCAACTAGAAGCAATACACATTGTGATGCACAGCCTTGAAGGCAGAGGGAAGGGTGGTAAATCAGGGAAAGAGAGGAAACCTTCAACTCTCTAAACAAGCAAAAATAGTGCCAAGGGACATAGATTCATAGATACTAAGGTCAGAAGGGACCATTCTGATCATCTAGTCCGACCTCCTGCACAGCGCAGGCCACAGAATCTCACCCACCCACTCCTACGAAAAACCTCACCTATGTCTGAGCTATTGAAGTCCTCAAATCATGGTTTAAAGACTTCAAGGAGCAGAGAAGCCTCCCTCAAGTCACCCATGCCCCATGCTACAGAGAAAGGCGAAAAACCTCCAAGGCCTCTCCAATCTGCCCTGGAGGAAAATTCCTTCCCAACCCCAAATATGGCAATCAGCTAAACCCTGAGCATATGAGCAAGATTCACCAGCCACATACAACAGAAAATTCTTTCCTGGGTAACTCAGATCCCATGACTTATCCCAAAATATCTGAAAAGGAATCTGATTTACTATTTTATTTACTATATCAGTTGCTGACACTTGTTCTTACAGTTCTTATATAAGGTTTGTTTGAAAATTGTAAGGATCTGGGTGTGGCAATAACACTATTTTGCTGATGTTTCAGATGCCTTTGCTCACACACTCTGACCTGCAAGGGTTGTTTTTTTTTAATTGGCTTCATTAGTACTAATGAAACTATTCTACCTTCCAATGACAATTAAAAAAAACAAGGCAAACAAGCCACAGGAAAGATGGGTGTAGTGGGGATGTCTACATTTTAGTAGCGGTGGTATGTTAACTTCTTTCCCAGTGTGAAAGTCCTTTAAGCTGTTACCCCCTGCTCCTTGCCAAGTTTGAGTTGATAGGTCTAATGCAGGGGCACTTAATGAGGACCAAGGGAAAGCCAACTTCCCCTACCCCTTCAGAAAATATACAGCTCAGTAGCTGCTACTGCAACAGACGCCTGCTCTATATTGGCACTGTCTGGTGGACCAATATAGAGGTGCTAAATCTGAGAGAGACTAGGCTTTTGCCCCACTTCTTTCTTTCAGCCTTGACTGGATGACAATATTTAGGGAGCTTTGACAGAACTGAGTTCTGTGATCCCTGCTCAAGCTCCCTGAATATTGCTCTGGTTCTCTTACGTCTGGCATCCCTCTGTGACTGAGGACCATTGGCTTTAGTGAAGATCTCAAGCCCATTCAATTTTGTACCACAGAATGGAAGTCTAGCTACAGTCCTGCTGAATCATTTGGCTGGATAAAATAAAGCCCACTATGGTTATCAGTACAGCATGTGCCCAGTGACATTCTTTAACTGATACTAACTATAAAACAAATTTTGCCTTTCTCTGTTATGCTTGTGCATGGTCCACTAGGAATTCAAAGAACTGATTGTCTTGCATCTGTTTTCCTTGGGATTTAACAATTCAGAATGGTGTCTATACATAACTAATAACTAATAACTGCCCTAGTTGATTGATATTGATATTGATATGACACTATATTGATCTTTCAGGTGTTTAGAATGACTGTTGCCTTTTGCAGTTCATAAATTGACTAACAGTGAGGCTCTGCACTACAGCCAGACAGTTTCTATAACTTTAAAATTTCAGTAAAATATTTGAATTTCAAAATGTTAAAATAAATAAAATAACAGGAGGAGAATGAAAAAAACTTTTCTGTATTATTTTGCCCCTCACCCAACCTGCTGTACTCAGTTTATCTATAACAGGCTGGCATTCCCGCCTTCGCTCCCTCTTCCCCCAAAACACCCCACCAAACTTGCAGATGTTAATTCTGCTAGAAAAGCATTAAGTGGGTTCTGCTGAGCTACTGAGGCAGGTGACTCAGTATCTCACCTGGATGTAAGAGTGGCTCTTCGGTACTGTTACAATAGAAGGGTGGTAGTTCCTATGGAACCAAGAGCTTCCTGTCACACCAGCTGGAGCCTTCCTGTGTCTTTATTGTAAAAGGTTTGTTGTTGTATTGGAAGACCACACTCAAGTCTGACTCTTCCAAAGTAAAAATGGAGTTTGCAATATCAAAGTACATAACAGGGATCTCTATCCTGAGGAGTGCATACAAGATTGTGACCAAGATTAAATTCCTTTGTTTTGCCTTGCAGAGCTGGGATATATTCTAAAACCTGACATTCCACCAAATCTTTTTAATTCATTACAAACATAAATGGAGTGTGTGTGTGTGTGGGGGGGATTCCATTCTAACAAATTCTATTTAAATAAAGTGAAAATAGTGTTCAATGAATTTGTTAAATTAAATGGAAATGGGGAAAAGTCCCCCACATTTTACACTTTGCAGAATGAAATCATAGGATTGTGTCCATATAGCTCAGCACTTCATACAATATTAATTTAGAAATCTATTTTTATCTAAAGTCAAAATAAAACTTTAGAAAGGAGTTAAACTTCTGAGAGCCAAATCCTTCTGCCAATGAAGTCAAGTGCCAAATTCTTATGGATATCAATGGGACTAGGGTCAAGACCTTAGAGTCAATATGAGAATAAGAAATCAATATGACTGCAGAACAGAATATTAGAGTTGGAACATGTAGGCAGAGGAGGAAAAGAGGCAGATGAGTTTCAGCGAATTCAGTATAATGTTGCCCTTATTATCTTTGTGGGAAGTTAAGGAAAAAAAGTGAGGTTGAGCAAAAAAAATGTGTCCATGGCTCATGGTTTCTGTTCCTCTCTGTGCTGGAGGTCAGCAAGTCAGATCCCTGAACATTACCGTGATGGATGCATCAGCAATGTATAAATACATAATTGTAAAAAAAGAGAATGTGTTTGAGACCTGAATTCTATTTCTGCCAACCACTGACTCAGGGAGATATCTATGTATTTGGGTCATCTGCATATTTCTAGTATCTGGGCCAGAAAAGTGGCTACTTGCTCAATGGGCTTATTTAACTTGTTGATAGTGTGGCCTGAGAAAGTTCACAGGTGGCAAAAGAGAATGTCCAATGCTTGTGTAGTGGAGGCTGTGGAGTTGGAAGTATTTGTTTTCTTTGTTCATTTGTTTTTTTATCTTTTACACAAAATATGTTTGTGTGTGGGGATTGGCACTGAACATGGAGGAGGAAAAAGAAAGAGAACTAAGTGTATCCGGGGTGGTCTCTCTGTTCTTTACTGATTTTTTTAAGGTCTTGATTTCATCCCATAGCAAAATAAGACTTTTTTTTAATCTCAGAATTTTTTATAGGAATGAAAAATGGTTTCCCACCCAGCTCTAACATTCAGAATATTTATGTAAATGATTACTAGTGAGAATAAATATTGTGCAATTTGGCCCATAGATTTTAAATCCATTCATAGCTAGGTGGTAGGTTGTGGTCACTGGATGATATTAGGGGAGCAGTTTTGGGAATGTGGCTTATTGATGTATTATGGCCCATAGGTTTCATGAAATCCTTGCTCTGTTTTAGTTTAATCATCTTCAGGGCAATTGCAAAATTTTGGGGCTAGAGGGGACAGGGTTAGTGTAAAATAATACAGCAGAAACACTCACAATATAGTGTTTGACGCAAAATTTTTTTCACCCTTTGTTAATTGTATTATAATTCAACATGAACACAATATTATGGATTATTTGATGCACACTATTATATTAGTCAATGGTGGCACTTAACTCCCTATTCATTTAATAACAAGGTGCTGATAGAGTTAGAAATCTGAGTAATTTTATTCTAAAAAAATATGCTTTAGCAATTTCATGTTCTTTGATCTTATTTAAGTATATTTCATGATGATGCAAAAAGTCCTTATTCATTTATATTAGACTATAACATCAATATAGATATAATTAATTCCAAAGCTGTTATGTCCAAAAGATGTGTTGTTCATTCACAGAAGCCAACTTTGCGATTTTCAAATGATGGACAGATATTTTGCTGACGATTTGGGCATCAAAATATGCAGCATAATTTGATCTTTCTGTCAGTGTTATATTGGAATAGAAAACAAGCAATCTAATTTTTCTTTCTTTTTGTGTAATGGACATTATTTTAAATGAAAGTCATACTTCAGTATTGTATCAGTCATCCTCTCTAGAACTTTTTGACAGAGCCTTATATTAATATATATGCATAAACACATATGCATCTAAATCACCAAAAGAAAAAAAATATCGTTATGTGGATTATGGTGTGCATTGTTCCAATAGAAATAATGTACTTCTTCATTTAGTAAGATAGCTATTTATATCCTTATCACATTCTCTCAAACTCACCATTGATCACTTGATTGCCTTTCTTCCAGCTTCATCTCCCCAGTTTTTATTTTCAAAGTGAAGATATGAGCACTGTAGTTGCTATACTGGCTCAGTGTTGCTAATGCAGTATAAGAAGAATCTCTTATATTTATATATCATCTCTTCACTTCAAAGAATCTGAAAGTACTTTACTAATATATTATGTATATATAATATGCATCTGATTGTCAGCTCCATGCCTTCTTAGGTACATGCAATTTAGTGAACTATCTACCCTACATACATCCTTACTCTTGTCAAAGTGCCATGGGATCTTTAAGACAGAAATGGTCAACTTCAGTTTTCCATTTCATCCAAAACAAGCACATCCAATCGAAAGTTCCCAAAGCTGTACAGGAGCATTAATTTAGTAATAACTCAGAGAAGGGAACCATATTCTAAATTGCCTATGTCATGTCTCTCAGCGCTCTTTTTTTTCCTTGGTAGTCTCCCATCCAAACACTGACATGGTCCCAACCCCTCATAGCTTAACCAGATCACCCGACGACACAAAGTATACCATTCTTGTTTGATAAGAATAGCCACTATTTATACATTCCAGAACAAGTCTAAATTTTCAAAACCTAGGATTTTTTCCCCAAGCATTTCTCTTTAGAGTCTTTAGTTTTAATGTTTTTACAATACTGTAAAGAGCTGCAATGAATGTACAGAATCTGTGTCACTCTAGCCATGTTCTTAGTCTGTGGTGAGAATGATCTTAATTCTGTGTATCATAATCATAGAATCATAAAATCATAGAATATCAGGGTTGGAAGGGACCTCAGGAGGTCATCTAGTCCAACCCCCTGCTCAAAGCAGGACCAATCCCCAACTAAATCGTCCCAGCCAGGGCTTTGTCAAGCCTGACCTTAAAAACTTCTAAGGAAGGAGTTTCAACCACCTTCCTAGGTAACACATTCCAATGTTTTACCACCCTCCTAGTGAAAAGTTTTTCCTAATATCCGACCTAAACCTCCCCCACTGCAACTTGAGACCATTACTCCTTGTTCTGTCATCTGCTACCACTGAGAACAGTCTAGATACATCCTATTTGGAACCCCCTTTCAGGTAGTTGAAAGCAGCTATCAAATCTCCCCTCATTCTTCTCTTCTGCAGACTAAACAATCCCAGTTCCCTCAGCCTCTCCTCATGAGTCATGTGTTCCAATCCCCTAATCATTTTTGTTGCCCTCCGCTGGACTCTTTCCAATTTTTCCACATCCTTCTTGTAGTGTGGGGCCCAAAACTGGACACAGTACTTCAGATGAGGCCTCACCTATGTCGAATAGAGGGGAACGATCATGTCCCTCGGTCTGCTGGCAATGCTCCTACTTATACATCCCAAAATGCCATTGGCCTTCTTGGCAACAAGGGCACACTGTTGACTCATATCCAGCTTCTCATCCACTGTAACCCCTAGGTCCTTTTCTGCAGAACTGCTGCCGAGCCATTCGGTGCCTAGTCTGTAGCGGTGCATGGGATTCTTCCATCCTAAGTGCAGGACTCTGCACTTGTCCTTGTTGAACCTCATCAGATTTCTTTTGGCCCAATCCTCTAATTTGTCTAGGTCTCTCTGTATCCTATCCCTACCCTCCAGCGTATCTACCTCTCCTCCTAGTTTAGTGTCATCTGCAGACTTGCTGTGGGTGCAATCCACACCATCCTCCAGTTCATTTATGAAGATATTGAACAAAACCAGCCCAAGGACCGACCCTTGGGGCACTCCACTTGATACCGGCTGCCAACTAGAGATGGAGCCATTGATCACTACTCGTTGAGCCCGACAATCTAGCCAACTTTCTATCCACCTTATAGTCCATTCATCCAGCCCAGACTTCTTTAACTTGCTGGCAAGAATACTGTGGATCATAATGCATCATAATGCATTTCTGGCAAATGTAGCTCTGTTATCTTAAGATTTTTACATGTTTGAGCTGTAAGTATGAAACAGAGCCTCCAGGGCAGCTTGCACAACAATGAATTGTTGATCACATTGAATTGCAGAGCTACAGGTTATGTAAGCAGCCTGTTTGAGCCATTGAGCTTTCTCTTAGCTACATTTGAGAGGAAGTGAGAAGAGTCCTCTGGCTCAGTCATCCTTCTCCTGCCCTGTGGAGAGGGGGAGAACATAGTATGCTGCCAGTGGATTCCTCCATCACCCCAAAGAACATAGGGGTAAGAATAACATACTACCACACTCTTGATCCTCTTCTGGGAATGAGGGGCCAGAAGACTGTGCTGTGTTATTTCTCAAACTCTCTCTCTCACACACACATATGCACTACGTGGGAGAAAAGAGTGACTCAGTAGTCTAAAATCCAGGGAAAATGAAAAGCAAAAATGCCCATTGGTTGTTCCTGAGCACAGTGGAAGAATAGAAACCAAGAGACAACAAGCCAGCAAGAGAGAAGGACCTAGAAAAATATTCAATCTTCCATTTTGCTGCTAACCAAAATACAAATTTGCATGAAATCTGGACTCTGGGACCTATATGCACATCTCTAGTTTTGAAGGCATTATCTTTAGCCATCTAGACTATTACATCTAAAAAGGCAATGGGATTAATCTGGTTGAACCTGATGTATAAATAAATATGTTCAAAATGACACCAGAACTTAGAATGTGTGTTAAACTTAGGACACTGACAAAAATATTACTAAAGTGGGATCCATAACGTGTGAAGTTAAAACATAAAAGTTGTAGGAAATCATATTTACATGGAATCCCTGTAGCACACAGATGTAGTTGGTCTTTATCACACTGTGTCAGGTAAGTTTCTGTTTCATGGAGAACCTATCTGAAAAATAGTTGATTTCATTGAGGTTGAAAGAAAACTCATTAAAAGTAAAAGCAGCAGAGTTTCCTCACTTTTTTATAGTTATATTTCTACTATCCTTTAAACTACCAGTCCCTAGCAACTCTTTAACTTTATTTAGTATGGAGACATAGTTGAGGTAAGTTATAGTGTAGAATCTTGAGTCTCCCCTATTCCTCAATTTAAAAAACAAAACAATCAGCAAAGTAAACATGTCAGAGTCTGTTTTGTATCCCTTCATTCAAGACTCTTAATCTTTCTTCTATGAAGTGACATCAATCTCCTAAGTATATGCTTACAGCAACTGCCGTTAAAAAGACAGCATTTTCCAAGAACTATCACACACAGCTGTGCTGCATTCCAATAGGCACATATGTGAAATCACTATATATTAAGTGTTAGAAATGCTGAACTTTTTTGATGACTACTGCTTCACTTTTACTTTCAATCTGTGTTGTAACTAACTTTGATTATAATTTACCTCTGCAATAAGATGAATTCAATACTCAATCAGATGGATGTTCGCTGTTTTCAAATGATGTGGGTCTGTAGAAATGGATCACAGGAAAAATAGTTTCTGATTAGCTAATAAAATCTTAAAGAACGTTTTGGGGAATTTGAAAATCTTCATGTCCACAATTCTATATCTTTGTGTTAAAACTAAGAGTCATTTTTGTTTTTTCTCCCAATTTATAGTCCTTATGCAGACGAAAGGCACACTGACACCAATAAGTCTTCAACCTGAAGGGCTACAAAATTAGGACTTATATATATTATATCCAGTCAAATACTTATCAGAGATTTCCTGGGTAGTACATAATATGGAAAGTCTGAAATTCCCTTCATTTAATCAGAACTGTAAATCTTAATCTGCAATTTGTGAGTAACAAGTAGCAGTGCATCACCACTGTCTAATCAGCTGTAAAATGTAAGAGGATAAAAATTGGAGATGGACAAAAAGCATTTTCCCACTATGTTTTTAAACATAGTGTATTGTGCTAGTAACAATAATGTTATGTGACAAAATATATCAGCAGATTGACATGCCACTGATGTATGTGTGCTACTGCTATGAATGAGCTGCAAGGAGATAGCAAAAGCAGAGTTTATCTTTCAGCTTAGGCTTTCAGACATCTTGATGGGAACATTAGAAAATTGTCAAATTAATTTCATGTTTCCTAACATAACTATATATTGAAATTTGCCCTTGAAGAGCTGAGTATGGTCTAGGTGATTGAGGGCTTTAAGGAATGAAACAGTTTAATTTGCTTAACAAGTTACCTTTTGCATATTTTAACTACAGATCTCAAAGTATTGGAAATGATTTAGGTATTTCAGAAAAAAGGCTACCTGATTATCTTCTCATGCAATGAGCTTGAAAAAGTGATCCAATGCTTTGCATCAAATATGCAATGCAACATGTGAGCCCCGTTTGAATCTCTGCTTACTGCACAAGTCAAATGATCAAATTAATCAAATTAATTAATAATCAAATTAATGCCAAGTCTTGTTTCTCCAGTATGGCCTGAAACTCTTTGGTTTACACTGAAAAGATAAGCAAAGATCTTGTAGCTTCAGATGGAGGATGGTAATGATGGCTAACCAGTAATGATTAGACCCTGAAGCCAATATGCCTCTTCATGTTTGGGAGGGAGGAAAAGTAATTTATGCTTTGTGTTCATGCTGAGTGTAAACTGTAGCTAAGATCCATTCTTTAAGGGATTGTGCTGGTTTTGTTAATTGACAAATAGCATTTTTCAAATAGGCTTCTGAGAACAATATTCTATTTATACTGAATACAGAAAGCAGGTTTCCAAAGGCAGATATAGAATATCAGGGTTGGAAGGGACCTCAGGAGGTCATCTAGCCCAACTCCCTGCTCAAAGCAGGGTCAATCCCCAATTTTTGGCCCAGATCCCTAAATGGCCCCCTCAGGGATTGAACTCACAACCCTGGGTTTAGTAGGCCAATGCTCAAACCACTGAGCTATCCTTCCCCCCAGACAGAGAACAGGAAGATTCAGATGCCAGCATTTATCACTCAGCAGCTAGAATGGCTTCAAACATGCTAATGAACTCTAACGTTCTCCCACAGAGCAGGAGTAAAAAGCTTTTACAAAAGACCTTTTTTTAAAAACAACATTAGAGATACAGGGTCTTTCCTTTGCAATCTCCCCCCACTCCTTCATTCCCAAAGCTACGCTGAAGTCAGTAGAATGCTGGCAGGGTAAGGCACTACAGAGTAGGAGTAAGAGTAGCAAAATCTAGCCCTAAATCAATAGGCTTATTATTTGTATTCCAATAGTACCTAGAGGAGTGGACCAAGATTGGCACTCTACAAACATAGAGTAAGAGATGGTCCCTGCCATAAACAAGTTTACAGTCTAAGGGATAGATTGTGACATTGTGACTGAATGTCAAGATTATTTGTTAGGACTGCTCTGGGAGGAGCCCAGAAGGGAGATTGTGACAGTGGGAATCACAGCCCCTCTCCCTACTGCCCCTGGGAGGGAGTATGCTGTATGCCCAACAATTCACGAGCAGTAGCAACATGGCTGGCTGTGTTCTGGAAACAAGGTCAAGGCTCTGCCCACCTCTGTGAAATATAGAAGCTATACGGAGCCTTAAAACAAGCTTATTAACCCAAGACACACCCACATGGAAGTGTTAATGAAAATCGAGGCTAAGAACCTTTTAAAAATTCCCAGTTTCCAGACTTTTCTAAATTTTTATTTATCTTTCTTGTCTGTGAAGAACCTAGCACAATTTAATATTATGGGTGAAATTCATCTCAGCACAAGGCTGGTGCATCACACTGAATCCCATTTTATCCTTGTTTTAAGGGCTTAGCGTGAATTCCTCCCTCCCCCCCCCCACTGAAATAAATAGAAAACTCCCTTTGACTTAAGAATGAACTTCTGCCATAGTGAATTGGAACCTTAAGTAGAGATGGGTCCTTGTGCTGGTTCTCTGCAAAGAGTGAATATCACCAAGAATGAATAATCCATCCATCTGAATCCAGGGAGAACCCCATTGCTCTAATATGAATGTGATTTGTACATGAAAACATACTTGCTTATACACATAGTTATTAGACTTTTTAATGTAGAAGTAATAATGTTGTTTATTAGTTTTTGCATATAAATAGTTGCTATTTGATGAAGGTCACTGCACGTTACCTACAATTATGCGATTTTTTGTTTGAACTGTATATATTGTGTGAAGGATATGTGGAAAATAGGTCCCTGTACTATTTAAAAGCAACAAAGCTATTTTAAAAAGAAAAATCCATATTAACTCAGAGGAACTCCTTTGTCTGAGATAAACCCTGGAAATGCATTTCCTAGGTAGTTACTGAACAGAAAACAATTAACTATTTTAAATTTGGCTTTACTGTCTTTCTCCTACTCAACTCAATAAGTAGGGTTAGTCAGAGGTGGCCAGATTCAGCTCTCACTTGGGTCAATGGAAAAGCTTCCATTGACTTTAGCAGAACTGAGTCAATCCCATGGATTTCTGCACATTGGGTGATGTTAACCCATCATAGAAGAGCCTCAGAAGGAGGAGAACCATAGAGCAGGGGAATGACAGTTGTGGAGTGGGTTCATGGGAGAGCACCATGCATTCACTCATGTGGCAAAGATGAACTGGGTTTAGTATGGAAGAGGGCTGTAGAGGCATAGTGTGGCCAGTGGGTCAACAATTTCACAGATCCCGTGGCAACAAATGCCTGAGTAGGTGTATAGGACAAATGCCCCTCCTCCCCCATTCTGATGATGATGGGCGATCACTCGTTCCCGAGTATGATCATCTTCCATGGGAGTTATGGATCCTCAGCTGGCTAATGAGGTCAATCCTTGAACCACAAGTTCTATTACAATGAGGGCAGATGTTTTCAGGCTCAGCAAGAGGCTGTTGACCATGACTGGAGACCAGTCTCTCCTTCTTCCTGTACCTCTTGTTCTCTTGGGCTTGTCTGCGAGCAAGTTCAAAATGCAGGGGACCATCACATAGGACTTCACTCCATTTTAAGCAATCCTGGGCAAGTGTCTCCCAAGTATCAATGTCAATATTACATTTTTTTAGGTTGTTCTTTGGCATCCACCCCATTGTAGCCTAATGATGAATACCCTCACCACTTCATTTGCTAGAGATGAAACCAATAGGTTTCTATAGAGATTACTTTGGTAACCTAAGGAATTTAATAGAGAATAGTTACCTTTCCATGCTGGAGGTGGGATGAGGAGGGTCCTATGAAGGACATGCAGAAGGGGTGGTGGGAGAGGTAGGAGGAGAACCAGGAAAGTATAGTCAAAGAAGCCAAGGGAGGACAAGATTTGAAGAAGAACATGGTTAACCATCTGAAAGGCAGCAGAGAGGTCAAGGACGGTAGAAACAGAGTACTGGTTCTGAGCTTTGATTAGAAAAAAAGGTCATGAGACTTTGGTGATACTGGTTTCAATGAAGTGCTGTGAGGTGCCATAGGTCTGAACTCCAGGTACACTGAGTGGGAGCCTTATCCTCTGTGCTACTAACCTGCAGCAGCTGATGAGGGAACTGCTGCTAATACTCTGCCATCAGAAGCTACACCCACTGACTAAGAATGGTCAGATGACTAACAGCAGACTGCTGATTGGACACCACCAGCCATAAAACTTCATGTCCTTGTCCCTGTCATAGTTGCTAGGTCTGTTGATGCTTAGATCCCGGAGACCAAATCCCTGCTACCATGCCTTGTTCCTGCTTCCTTGCCCTGAATCCAGTTGCTGACTCTGGCTTTGACCCTTTGTGTAACTATGACCCTGAGTCCAACTGCTCCAACTGCTAGGTCAGACAGCCCTTGTTATGGGCCCTAAAGGTGCATAGGAAGCAGCTGTGATAAAGTGCTCCCATTCTTTATCTCCATTATGCGTATGTTAGATCCCTTTGTTCCCTAGGAACCTCTTTCTCATTTGATAAATGCTGTGACCAATTTTTTTCTGGATTTTTTTAATGTATAGTAAGATACAATTTTCCAGAACCTTTCTCTCTTGTGTCTTTATCACTTATTTGCAACTCTTAATAGATGAGTGGTGTTTATGTTTCCATATAACAGATTATTTGGAGAATAAAGACAGGGGAAGATTCATTTTTGAAATCCTTTGCTTTGTTTTTGGATAACATGGTTGTTGGTGCTTGCTTTGTTTGTCTGAATGTAGTCTTCTTGAGATGCTAGTAAAAATCTGCTTTCATTAAGATTCTGCCTCTGCCTGTAATTTCCCTTCTGTTATAGTCCTTGAGGGAAACCATCTGCTTTTTCACTGTTTGTCCTCTTATTCCACTATGGGTTCTATTTCCCTTGACAGTAACCCAGAGCATGCCCTATCTTATCTATTTTCCCTGTTCTGTTCCTTCTGGGTCTGATAAAGCTCAGTCTATTCTAACATCCCTTTATCTCCCACACATTGAATTTCACATACCAGTTTAGCTACTTGTTTCATTAGAATAGCAATCCTCTTAGCAAATGTTTTGCCTGCTGCTTTCTGTGTGGTTTCAACAGTTTTATACACATCATGTTGTATTCCTAATTCGGCTTGTGTTTGCAGCTTTTTTCTCTTGCCAGGAATCTGATTATGAGCTGTGTTTGTAATTGGGTGTGATAGTTCTTTACAGTTGCCAAGTAAATTGATTAGCACCTGTGACCTCCAATTTCTCATTCTATATATTCAAAGATGCCCAGTCTGAGAAGAGAGAGATTTGTTCAGTTGTGCCTTGAAGGCACTGGCCTATTCTGGGACACTGTGGAGCTACACCCCAGGGGAGCTCAAGGAGGAAATCTTCCCCATCTTTATTCTCCAAATAATCTGTTATCTGGATACTAAATGATAGCATTCACTGTAATATCTAAGCACATCAAGGATATAGCCACCTTCCCAACTTCCATAGGAGCAGAGGGAGTGTGATCACTGCTACATCTTAGGAAGCATATTTCCCTTGTGTGCCCAGACAGGTTTGCTGGGGAACCATGGGCCCACCTCCACCCATCCTCCTTTGGTATGTCTTCCACCCTATAGAGCACCAGGAAAGGGCAGTCTGGACTGTGTGCATGTTTAGATTCTGCGCAGAAATGAAAGGGGTGTGGGTGCAAAGCCTTTTTGCACAATGGCCTGCTCAAAGATGGTCCACAAATTAGTCCTCAAACAGTAAGAAATAATTATTTATGAGTTCAGAACATTTTGCACAAGTCCTGCTAGCCCTTCTGCAAAGAGGACAAGACATTCTAATTGAGATGATGCTATACTCTACAGTCCAACAGTGCCAAAATGAAAAATATAGCAGATACATTTGTGCTTTGATATGACCACAAATGCCAAATTCTGTTCTATTAAGAAATATGAAAACATGTCCTTAGGATGCATAGAATTGTCTGACTAGTAAACAGCAGTAACACACTACTATCAGTTGTGGAGCAGAATAACACCCAATTCAAAGAAGCTTCAAAGATTAACAACCTTAATCTACATTTATAATTGGCAAACATTTCCAAATAGCTAAACTTCAAATTAAATCAAAGTTGACTTATTTTGCTATGATTCAGTCATCTTTATGAAGATAAATCTGTGAGTGTGTCTTCTTGGCTAATTATCCTGACAAGGAGTGGTCTGGGAACTGCATCAGATGAACAACATGGCTCATACCCTAACAACTGGCAACTGGAAAGCAGGTGTCTGATCATCTGTTTTCCTTTTGCGGTACCAAAGGTCCACATTAACTTTAGGCGGGGGGAAATATATAAGAATATGCTCCACTGTATGTCTTCTACCTCAGATCCATGTAGTATGTGTAGTGTTTGAATTTGTTCCATTCACATAAGCACTAGCCAAGAAGCATAACAAGACCCCCTCAGAATTTTTCATTTGATTGATTTACATCCTGTCCTCACCTATTGTTCTGAAGGGCTGCGGTGTGTGTTTTTAAAATTTTCTGAACATGTGAATGAAATGGTATCACAGTTCAGGATTTCAAACATTCAGTTAATTAGTTACCTGATAAATGGGGATTCAATAAATTAAAAAAAGCACAGGACATTTTGTTTAAAAGGGTACTTAATTATAGTAGAGAACTGAGCTCTGAGTTGGGGGTGTCTAAATGTTTCCATTCTAGATAAGCTTTTATCTGATGCTTATTATAGTTTCTCAAAGTCTTACATTGCAGAAGGAAATTTATTCTCTCTGGTGTCTGTGGGAAGATGATTTTTTTTAATGTCTCAATCACATTGAGTAGAAAGAGGATGGGGGAAATACAAACTTTTGCCATTCTAAAAAGCAATATACTTTTTTTATACATTTGAGACATATGTGATACAAACCTGAAATTTGGATGGAGTTCACCTGGTCATTCAGTGGTCTGGTGGCAATCTTTTTATTTTATTATTCGGCTAAGTTATAAAGGTTTAAAAATATATTTTCTGTATGCAGACTCTTTTTCCTTGTACAACAAAAGATTAATGCAGTGGATTTTATCTAATGGTCCTCCCAATTTTCTATTCATAATGCACATGTTTGTACATGAAACTTGGGAGGAATTTCTCATTTAATGTGTCTATGTATGTGGGATTTGTTCTGTAATGATGCATGTGGAATAAGATAGGGATCATAAAGCATGTGCTGTTTGACAGGTTAATGGACTAGATCAGTGGTGGGCAACCTGTGGCCCACAGGATGCACACAGCCCATCAGGATTATCTGCTGGCGGGCCGCCAGACAGTTCGTTTACATTTGCACAGCCACCCACAGCTCACAGTGGTCACGGTTCACCATTTCCTGACAATGGGAGCTGCGGGAAGCAGCGTGGGCTGCAGGGACATGCTCGCCACTCCTTCCCGCAGCTCACGCTGGCCAGGAACGGTGAACCATGACCACTGGGAGCTGCGAGCGGCCATGCAAATGTAAACAAACTGTCTGGCGGCCCTCTAGCAGATTACCCTGATGGGCCACATATGGCCCACAGGCCGCAGTTTGCCTACCACTGGACTAGATAAACCCCGGTCAGATTCCGTATGGCAATCCCTATATATAAGGCATGTATAGTATGAGACATAGATCATATGGAAAAAGGCCTCAGTCAAAGCCAGATTGTCTCTGGCCCCTTCATCCATAGAAGGAACAATTTCAGTCTCTGATGCCTTCATGCTTTCCCTTTGGCTCTGTTCATGCTCTGCATTTGCTCAAAGAGTGGACGGCACCTCCATATGGGAGTAGTAGATTGCACAGTCCCTTCTCAAGCTCCCCTTGAGGTCTTGCCTCACCAAGTATGACTCCAATGCTGTGCAAAGTGTTCTGATGCTGTCTAGCAAATAGTTCCATATGATGGAATGTCTTTGTTTAATAACTTTTAAGAAGGGAGGAAATTCCATACAAAAATGTATGTGAAAAGACGGTTAAACTTCAAAAGTTGGGAAATGCCTGTGCAAAATTCAGTATAGCTCCTGGTACATACATACTATCAGTGTCTTTAAGTCATAATCACTTGCTATTTTCTCTGAAGAACCTCTGTCTAATAGTGCACAAATTTAATGGACAATATGTAATTAATGAGGCAGTGATGTGTAGTTAATGGGCCAGGGATTGATTTTTCCTCACTAAATGCTTGATTTTTGGTGGATGGAATTGAGGGGGTGACATTTTATTTTCTGTGTAGTCAACTCCCAGTAGCTATTTGCCACTTGGCTTTGCTGGTTCTTCCTGCTCAAACATTAGGCCAGGTTACAAGGAAATTTGTTGGAGCTTTACAAATAACATCTATTAATTCTTGATTCATCCCTAGAATGTTTGAGCTTTTGGCCATGACTTCCACAAACAATAAGACAAGCAGTCTCCCTAACAATGAAACAACTTAAGGTGCAGTTCTCTAGGAACTAATGCTTAGCTGGAAAGACACTGCAGTCTTTCACTCCTCACTGCAGAGGAGTTTATACTGATTAGACCTGATTCACAAATTTCAAACAAATATGTTATGAATTGAAAATTGGAAATATTTTATAATAGAATTTTTAATAGAATTTTGTATATACCTTTACCACGTTTTGACCATCTCTAACACCAAGTTAAATTTAAATTTGAATCATGTTACTGCATTGAATATTCTGTAAGGTAAATACATAGGAACCCTTGTGGAAGAACTTGAAAAGCTCCTTCCTAAGAAGAAAAGGAGTACTTGTGGCACCTTAAAGACTAACAAATTTATTTGAGCATAAGCTTTCATGAGCTACAGCTCACTTCATCCGATGCATTCAGTGGAAAATACAATGGGGAGGTATATATACACAGAGAACATGAAACAATGGGTGTTACCATACGCACTGTAACAAGAGTGACCAGGTAAGGTGAGCTGAGCTATTACCAGCAGGAGAGTGCGGGGTGGGGGGACCTTTTGTAGTGATAATCAAAGTGGGCCATTTCCAGCAGTTGACAAGAATGTCTGAGGAACAGTGGGGAGTGGGGAAGGGGATAAACATGGGAAAATAGTTTTACTTTGTGTAATGACCCATCCACTCCCAGAGCTTCCTACCAAGACTACAAAAAGAAGAATTCTGGGTGGACTCCTCCTGAAGGTCGAAACAACAGACTGGACTTCTACATAGAGTGCTTCCGCCGACGTGCATGTGCTGAAATTGTGGAAAAGCAGCATCACTTGCCCCATAACTTCAGCCGTGCAGAACACAATGCCATCCACAGCCTCAGAAACAACTCTGACATCATAATCAAAAAGGCTGACAAAGGAGGTGCTGTCTTCATCATGAATAGATTGGAATATGAACAAGAGGCTGCTAGGTGCTTGGTGCTAGGCTGCTAGCTCCAACACCACTTTCTACAAGCCATTACCCTCTGATCCCACTGAGGGTTACCAAAAGAAACTACAGCATTTGCTCAAGAAATTCCCTGGAAAAGCACAAGAACAAACCCGCACAGACACATCTCTGGAACCCCGACCTGGGGTTTTCTATCTGCTACCCAAGATCCATAAACCTGGAAATCCTGGATGCCCCATGATCTCAGGCATTGGCACCCTGACTGTAGGATTCTCTGGCTATGTAGACTCCTTCCTCAGGCCCTACGCTACCAGCACTCCCAGCTATCTTTGAGACACCACTGACTTCCTGAAGAAACTACAATCCATCAGTGATCTTCCTGAAAACGCCATCCTGGCCACTATGGATGTAGAAGCCCTCTAAACCAACATTCCACACAAAGATGGACTACAAGCCGTCAGGAACAGTATCCCCAATAATGTCATGGCAAACCTGGTGGCTGAACTTTGTGACTTCATCCTCATCCATAACTATTTCACATTTGGGGACAATGTATACCTTCAAATCAGTGGCACTGTGATGGGTACCCGTATGGCCCCACAGTATACCAACATTTTTATGGCTGACTTAGAACAACACTTCCTCAGCTCTTGTCCCCTAATGCCCTTATTCTACACTTATGACATCTTCATCATCTGGACCCATGGAAAAGAAGCCCTTGAGAAATTCCACCATGATCTCAACAATTTGCATCCCATCATCAACCTCAGCCTGGACCAGTCCACACAAGAGATCCACTTCCTGGACACTATGGTGCTAATAAGTGATAGTCACATAAACACCACCCTATACCGGAAACCTACTGACCGCTATTCCTACCTACATGCCTCCAGCTTTCATCCAGACCACACCACACGATCCATTGTCTACAGCCAAGCTCTATGATACAAGCTCATTTGCTCCAACCCCTCAGACAGAGACAAACACCTACAAGATCGCTATTAAGCATTCTTACAACTATAATACCCACCTGCTGAAGTGAAGAAACAGATTGACAGAGCCAGAAGAATACCCTGAAGTCACCTACTACAGGACAGGCCTAACAAAGAAAATAACAGAACACCGTTAGCCATCACCTTCAGCCCCCAACTAAAACCTCTCCAACGCATCATCAAGGATCTACAACCTCTTCTGAAGGACAACCCAATCACTCTCACAGATCTTGGGAGACAGGCCAGTCCTTGCTTACAGACAGCCCCCCAATCTGAAGCAAATACTCACCGGCAACCACACACAGCACAACAGAACCATTAACCCAGGAACCTATCCTTGTAACAAAGCCCGTTGCCAACTCTGTCCACATATCTATTCAGGGGACACCATCATAGGGCCTAATCACATCAGCTACAATATCAGAGGCTCGTTCACCTGCACATCTACCTATGTGATATATGCCATCATGTGCCAGCAATGCCCCCTGCCATGTACATTGTTCAAACTGGACAGTCTCTACGTAAAAGAATAAATGGACACAAATCAGACGTCAAGAATTATAACATTCAAATACCAGTTGGAGAACACTTCAATTTCTCTGGTCACTCGATTACAGACCTAAAAGTGGCAATACTTCAACAAAAAAACTTCAAAAACAGACTCCAATGAGAGACACCTGAATTGGAATTAATTTGCAAACTGGATACAATTAACTTAGGCTTGAATAGAGACTTGGAGTGGTTGGGTCATTACCCAAAGTAAAACTATTTCCCCATGTTTATCCCCA
Source organism: Dermochelys coriacea (assembly GCF_009764565.3). Lineage (NCBI taxonomy): Eukaryota > Metazoa > Chordata > Testudines > Dermochelyidae > Dermochelys > Dermochelys coriacea. The sequence continues at coordinate 83,969,890 of NC_050068.2, forward strand.
CTCCCACTCCCCACTGTTCCTCAGACATTCTTGTCAACTGCTGGAAATGGCCCACCTTGATTATCACTATAAAAGGTCCCGACCCCCCCCTATTCTCCTGCTGGTAATAGCTCACCTTACCTGATCACTCTCATTACAGTGTGTATGGTAACACCCACTGTTTCATGTTCTCTGTGTATATAAAATCTCCCCACTGTATTTTCCACTGAATGCATCCAATGAAGTGAGCTATAGCTCACGAAAGCTTATGCTCAAATGAATTTGTTAGTCTCTAAGGTGCCACAAGTACTCCTTTTCTTTTTGTGAATACAGGGTAACATGACTGGTACTCTGAAACCTGTCCTTCCTAAGAGTTTCACTAGTTAGAGCACTGTATTTCTAGAAAACTGTATCCCATGGTATAAGAATATTTTAATCAAAAAGCTCTTCTACTACCCCGTGACCCCAAATTAAATTCTACCTTTATTCCTGCCAAACAGGAAGCAAATTAAATTAACTACCTGCCTGAGAAAACTATTCGAGTGCTTGCTTAAGAATATTGCAGCTGCATTGCAACAATAAATCTGAATGCTCAAGAGAGCATGGGGTTGTGAATAATTTAGTCAGAAGAGATGAGGGCTGATTCACTACTGTGCTACCCAGCTTTATACAGGTATCATTCCATTAAATTCAATGGAGCTATGTCCACATAAAGCTGAAGTAAGAGGATGATGACTCAGTCTCTCAATCCTTACTATATGTCAACTATAATTTTTATAATAACAGTATTAAAACTTTGAACACATGCTATTAAATGGTTCCAGTCTATTCTGTATAGATTCTTACATTGCACTCATCACCATAGTATCTGAGTGCCTTCCAGTAATGCACTAAGCAACATGACTGCACATCTGTCATGTGTGTCTTGTTCTCTGATCCTCTCCCCAGAGGGAGAAATGTGTGCAGTGGAGTGTTTTGTGGTGTGTTTTTCTATGCTTACACTATTTATCATTTTACCAATTTTCCTTCTGTGATTCAGTTCTTTACAAAAAGCCCTGAAGAAGAGACTTGGAATTACAATGGATTATTAATTTGGTGTTTCTCCCTTTTTATTTAAATTGTTTAATTTAACTGTATACATTTTTATGTTTGAAAAATTAAAGCATCAACATTTTCAGTCATGAAGTTTGGGGAAATACTTATTGTTGTGTCATTGTTGTCTACACAACATTAAGAATATAAGAAACCACACTACAACATTTGGTGTCCAAATAACTATGTCTACTAACTCTATAAAAACATGGTAGGCTTTGCTACATATATACACTGCTGTTCTGGTGGCTTCTACAATGGAAGACAGGGAAACACACTCTAGGAATCCCAAACTATTTAAAGGGAAACTACCCATTTTTGACACACTGTATGTACCTAAAATTGTGGTCATAAAAAAATCAGTATTTGTTAGCTGTTACAATAATCTCAGATAACACCACTGGCCATTTTTTAAAATTTATAATGATTATTATCCTGCTGTTTGTAAGTTCTTAAGGGCACAGACTATCTCATTAAGAATGCCCAATAGTGTACTAGATTTCTCATGATATAAATAAGATTTAGTCTATGCCCAGGAGAATTTACAATCTAATTTAGGATGAGATTGTGACATACCAGAGTACAATCCAGTCTAATGAGTAGCAGTGTCATCCCTGCCCTGGAACCTGCCGTGCCCTTTACAATGCCTTGCTGCTCACAAACAGCCTCCAGCATGTAAGTCACTTCCAGCTATGTCTGTGCTGCAGCCAGCCATCCATCCATTCACACCTTACTTCTTATCAGCCTTAAAAATTACCACTGAGTGACCCCAACAAACTCCCAGGCACAGATTTTCCCCAGAAATGTATTTTCTGTGCTGCCAAACCTGTTCCTGGACAGTATGAATATATTAAGTCCATTATTCCTTTATGGGAATAATATGCACACAATATATTATCCCAAATGGAGTTACCCAGCTACTTCAACTTAAATACACTGGATTAGATAAAAAAAAGTTTATTAACTACAGAGAGAGAGAGATTTTAAGTGAGTACAAGTACAGAGGCATAAAAATCAGACATGGTTACAAGAAAAAAACAAACATTTTCTGATGCCTAACTTAACAAACTACACTAGGTTCAAAGCAAAGTTTTTCGAAACACCGTATGCTTTTAGCAGTCCTCCTTAGGTCAGGACTCCACCCCAAAATTCCAGTGAATGCTTTCTTTGTCTTTTCAGATGCAGGAATGTGATGGTCAGGGAGAGAGAAAGGGGTGCCTTTGGGTGTTTGACCATCCTTTTTATAGTTTCAGTACTCCTCTTCAAAAACATTTAGAGCTGAGAAAAAGGAGCCGAGGAGGCAATGTGGAAGGATATTCTCTCTTGTTTTTTTCTCTTGTGTGAGCTTTCATATGTCCATTCATGCTTCAACCACCATTACAGAGGATATGTGTCCATGCTGATCACAGGTTCTCCTTGATAAAGATCCAAAGCAGTACGGACTGACGCATGTTCATTTTCGTCATCTGAATCAGATGCCACCAGCAGAAGGTTGATTTTCTTTTTTTGGTGGTTTGGGTTCTGTAGTTTCCACATCGAAGTGTTGCTCTTTTAAGACTTCTGAAATCATGCACTACACCTTATCCTCAGATTTTGGAAGGCACTTCAGATTCTTAAACATTGGTTTGAGTGCTGTAGCTATCTTTAGAAATCTCATATTGATACCTTCTTTGTGTTTTGTCAAATCTGCAGTGAAAGTGTTCTTAAAGTGAACAACATGTGCTGGGTCATCACCTGAGACTGCTATAACATTAAATATATGGCAGAATGCGGGTAAAACAGAGCAGGGGACATACAATTCTCCCACTAGGAGTTCAGTCAGAAATTTAATTAACACATTTTTTTTTAACAAGAGTCATCAGCATGGAAGCATGTCCTCTGGAATGGTGGCTGAAGCATGAAGGGGCATACAAATGTTTAGCATATCTGACATGTATATACCTTGCAGTGCTGGCTACAAAAGTGCCATACAAATGACTGTTCTCACTTTCTGGTGACATTGTAAATAAGAAGAGGGCAGCATTATCTCCTGTAAAAAATTTTTATTAAAGCTGTCTAAAACCCACATAATTTCTTCCCTGCTCAATTTTCTTAAAATTGAAAATGCATTAATTTCCCCTTATAAGTGTTTAATCTTTTCCTAATCAACAGAAAATATGGATTGGCTTGTATTTGCCTCCAAATTCAGTTCCTGTGTGAGACATTTAAATAATTAAACTCAGATCATAATCTACTACTTTTTCAAGATGCAGATTTCTTCCTTTTTGTCTTTGGGAGTAAAAGATGTCATTTTAATTATACTCTGCATATTTTGACTGATAGGAGGAAGGTAAATGAAGTATTCATAAAAGTGAACTTAATAACATTTGCAGAGCCTTAATGCTGCTTTGCATGCTCAAGAATCATTTAATCTTGCTCTTTAAGTCTCTCCAATTTAGCACTTATTTGCAGTACCTTCTATTTCATTTTTAATGTTGGTGACAAATTACTACACTTTCACCTTTTCTTTTAATAGCATACAATCACATTTCTGTGAATCTGAAAAAAAGATTTTGACTTTTCATATACCTTCTAAACTCTTTTAAAAACACCCTATTTACATTTCCACCTTTAGACTCCCTTTTTTTCCTTGAAAGATACAGCAAAATTTACACAACTGCACACTTTGATATTCTGAGGCTTCAGCAATCTAAATTTACAGTGGAAACTGCTCTGAGTTGAAAATAAACTAGAAAGAATGACCAATAGATTATATGATTTTGAAATTCTGAATCTGTTCTCACAATGCGAAATATTTTGCCTTTTAAAAAATGTTATTTCTGTTTTATAGTTAAGTACACAGAGGGAAAAACAGCATGTGAAATACACAAGTAGGTAAACAGGTTTTTAATATGGTGTTATATAGGGATAATGCTGCCATACTTGCAGCAGCATTGGTATGCACAAATAGGTATGAGAGCAAAATATTTGGTGCAGCACAGATATATAAATGTATATTTTTGGGTATTTGCTGCAATATTCACAGAATCATGGAAATCTAGAGCTTGAAGGGACCTCAAGAGGTCATCTAGTCCAAACCCCTGGGATGAGGCAAGACCAAGTATACTTAGACCATTGCTTACAGGTAGGTATCTAACCTGGTCATAAAAATCTCAAATGGTGGGGATTCTCCAGCATTCTCCAACTTCCCTTGGTAACTGATTCCAGTACTTAATTATCCTTATAGTTAGAAAGTTTTTTCCCCAATATCGAAATTATATCTCCCTTGCTGTAGATTAAGCCCATTGTTTCTTGTCCTACCTTCAATGAACATGGAGAACAATTGATCACCATCCTCTTCATTACAGCTTTTATCATATTTGTAGACTATCAGGTCACTGTTCAGTCATCGCTTCTGAAGGCTAAACATGCCCAGTTTTTTAAACTTTTCCTGTCTTATTTTCTAAACTTTTTATTAATGTTATTGTTCTCCTCTGGATTCTCTCAAGTTTGTTTACATCTTTCTTAAGGTTTTCTTGCTAAAAATTGGACACAATACTGCAGCTGAGACCTCACCAATACCAAGTACAGTGGGACAATTACCTCCGATGTCTTATATAAAACTCTTCTGTTGATAGACCCAAGAATATACACCTTTTTTGCAACTGCATCACATTATTGCCTCATGTTTAATTTGCAACCTGCTATTATCCCATATCCTTTACAGCAATACTGCTGCCTACCCAGTTATTCTCCATTTTGTATTTGACTTTTCCTTTCTAAGTATAGTATTATGCACTTGTCTTTATTGAATTTCATCTTGCTGATTTCAGACCAGTTCTCCAACTTATAAAGGTCCTCTTGAATTCTAGTACTGTCCTTTGAAGTGCTTGCAATCCCTCTGAGCCTGGTATTCATAACTTTTATAAACATACTTTCTTCTCCATTATCCAAGTCATTAATGAAAATATTAAATAGTACCAGATCTCTGCAGGATCCTGCTAAATAATCCTCCCAGTTTGACAGAGAATCATTTGTGACTGGTTGCCTTGCCCTTCCATGGTGCCACCTGATATACTGGGGTCCCACTGAGCCTGCCCGTTCCACCAGCCAGGACTCCCTCACCGTGTCCTGCTGCACACACACACACACAGAGGTAGGGACACACCCAGCCACAAAGGCACACAGATACTGAGATCAACTCTGTGTGGGAAACCTCGGCTCAGGGATTGCCCACTTTCTTTGGGGGTAAATTGCACACCTCCTTTGGGATAAAAACCCAAAATTATATGATCTTGCCTAGTATAGAGATCTATAAAGCATAAGCTCATGAAATTTGTTCCCTCCCTCAATGTGGAGGAAGATATGCACAGCTTTTTGCCCCCTCCCCAGTTTTGAATGATACAAACTGGTGTTGGAATAAACAAAAAACAAGTTTATTAACTACAAAAGCTAGATTTTAAGTGATTATAAGGGATAACAAACAGAACAAAGTAGATTACTGAGCAAATAAAACAAACACACTGTCAAGGTTCCTTCCCCACTCTGAACTCCAGGGTACAGATGTGGGGACCTGCATGAAAGACCCTCTAAGCTTATTCTTACGAGCTTAGGTTAAAAACTTCCCCAAGGTACAAGCTTTGTCTTATCCTTGAACAGTATGCTGCCCCACCAAGCGTTTTAAACAAAGATCAAGGAAAGAGATCACTTGGAGACATCTTCCACCCAAATATCCCCCCACCAAAAGACCTACACCCCCTTTCCTGGGGAAGACTTGATAATAATCCTCACTATTTGGTACAGGTGAACATAGACCCAAACCACTGGATTTTAAGAACAAAGAAAAATCAAACAGGTTCTTAAAAGAAGAATTTTAATTAAAGAAAAGGTAAAATAATCAGCTTTGTAAAATCAGGATGGTAAATACCTTACAGGGTAATCAGTTTCAAAACATAGAGAATCCCTCTAGGCAAAATCTTAAGTTACAAAAAGACACAAAAACAGGAATATACATTCCCTCCAGCACAGCTTATTTTACAAGCCATTAAGCAAAAGAAACTCTAAAGCATTTTCTAGCTAGATTACTTACTAACTTTACAGGAGTTGTAAGGCTTGCATTCCTGATCTGTTCCCGTCAAAAGCATCACACAGTCAAATCAAACCCTTTGTCCCCCCACTCCAGATTTGAAAGTATCTTGTCCCCTCATTGGTCATTTTGGGTCAGGTGCCAGCAAGGTTACCTTAGCTTCTTAATCCTTTACAGGTGTAAGGGCTTTGCCTCTGGCCAGGAGGGATTTTATAGCATTGTATACAGAAAGGTGGTTACCCTTCCCTTTATATTTATGATACACACAAACTAAGTTCTCACTCTAAATGTTGTTTTAAGCAGATTGCAGAATTTCTCTGTGGACAGACAACTCTTGCTTGCAGCTTAAAAATCCAGCTATATCCTTCACAGGACAGACACCATTTTGAGCCCGAGTTCAGTACTTCTCCCTTTTCCCTGTTGTCTTTGTTTCTTCATTGTCTCAAGCAGTTATCTTGGGTGGGGCTTCAGTGAAGAACGAACCAAGATTAACTCACTCTACAGCCTTAAATAGGATTTGCATATGGTGGGAATCCTTTGTTTCCCAGTTTGACGCCCCACCTCCTTTTAATGGAAAAAGAGTAGAAGTCCTACATGGTGTCCAGTATCAGGTGACATGATCACCTGACCCACAGTGTCAAAGCAGCATCCCAGGAAATTCTCAGGAAGGAGGGAGATTAGTATCTTCCGAGACCTATTGTTCCCCCTAATGGCCCATCCAGGCTGTTTCCATACTGTCTGGTGGGTGTTCCCTAGGTGAAAACACAATTGTAATTGTTACATAGTCAATCTTCCTAACTTTAGATTCAGAAATGATACACGCATGCAAATTAGATAGTCATATTCAGTAAATCATAACCTTTCCAATGATATCTCACATGATCCATCTTGCATGAAATACATCTCAGTTATGCCATATTCATTTCATAAGCATATCTCTATGAATCATATTTCTATGAAGAATATAGGGTATAATGTCACACCATTGATAACGCCTCTCTGAATATGTTTATTCAACCGATTGTACACCCACCTTATAGTAATTTCTTCTAGAACATATTTCCCTAGCTTGTTTATGAGAATGGCATGTGGGACCGTGTCAAAAGCCCTACTAAAACAAAGATATGACATACCCATATCCACTAGGCCAGCAATTCTGTCAAAGAAGGGAATTAAGTTGGTTTGGTGTGATTTGTTGGTGTTGTCCATTATTAGCTCTCCTTCCTCACTAAATAGTGGACCTACACTTTCATTTGTCATTCTCCTGATTCTAATGTAAAAAACCTCTTGTTGCCTTTTAAATCTCTTGCTGGTTGAAACTCATTTTGCGCCTCAGTCTTTCTAATTTTTGCCCTACATGCTTGTGCTATATTTTTGTATTCATCTTTATTAATTTCCCCATGTTTTCACTATTTTCTTGGATTCCTTTTTTTTAAATTATTTTCAGGTCATTAAAGAGCGCCTGATACAGCCATATTATTCTCTAGCTATTCTTCCTGTTTTTCCTTTGCATTGGGATAGTGTGCTGTTGTGTTTTTAACACCACCTTTTTGAGAAATTGCTCTGTATCCTGAACAATTTTTCCCCTTAGATTTTCTTTCATTGAATCTTACCTATCAGTTCTATGAATTTTAGTCTGCTTTTTTAAAATCTATGTCCTTATTCTGCAGTTTCCTTCTTTCCTTAAAATCTATCATTTCATTATCAGTTTCACACAAGTTGATTCACCACCAATTCCTCCCTCTTAGTCAAAGTAAATCTAAAATGGCTGCCCTCCCTGATCACTTTCTCTATCTTCTAAAATGAGAATTTGTCCCAAATACATTCCAAGAAATTGGTAAAGATTTTGTGTTTTTCCATATTACATTTCCAATATTGTTATACCCTGATAATGTACTTTTACAAATGTTATACACTAATGTTTGCATTGATATTTGAAAAATTGTTGCAACTTGATAAGACTGAAGGTGCTATTTATTCAAAACATAAATTGGCAGTATCATTCTGGAGATTGTACTTAAATTGTATTTGACACTTTTTGGAAATTAGGCCTTTAATCTTTTGGTCTCTTTTATATATACTTGCCTAGCTCCCATGTATGTGGATAGGCTAAATACCTTAATATTTGTAGAGCACTTTGAGTTCTTCAGATTACTTGCATGTACATATTTTATTTACCTGAGACTAAGATAAATGCTGAATCAGGACCATAAGCAGCTTTCTTTAATAAGTCACGAAGGGAACCTGATAGTGCTCTAATGCAGTGATTCTTAAATGTGGCCACCAGGGCCTTTTGTGGGGCCACGACAGCCTCCTGGACAGTGATGAAGGGGGGCAAAGCTACGGTCCCTCCCTCCCTGTTGCTTCTGCACCACCTCTGGAGGAACAAGGTGAGTTCTCAATTCACCTGGAGGAAAGGGGGGCTCAGGTTTCACCCCGGGGTAGTTGGGTGGCAAGCTTCAGCAGCAGGACTTTGGTGCTGACCCTCTGCTCTGCAGTAGTGGGGCTCACCACCCCTCCCTTTACGCTGGGGCCCCACTGCTTCCCCCTCGGACCTCCCCATCCAAGGCTTAATTTGTCATGGGGCTTGCTGATAAAAATGATATTAACAACCATGCAATTATCACTTATCACAGCCTCCCAGCCAGCTACTAAGTGTGCTGAGAAAAGCGATAACAAATATACAAATGTAATTTTCCACTTATACATTATTTTTATTATTGAGTCTTTAAAAAAAACCCTCTACATAAATAAATTACAATTAATTGGATGTGTATATGTGCATATTTATTTGTTTTTCCTGAAGTTCATTAAGTACTTAAAGTGTCAGTGTGGTCACCAGCAAGAGTTGGTGGTCGCACTTTGAGGCCACCACATTTTTTTGGGTGTGAGAACCATTGCACTAGTCCATTTTTTTGCCATAAGTGGGGACTTTTCTAGTTCTGATGCAGAGCACCAGTGCAAGAAAAAGAGGACCAGAGATTTGGAGTATTAGAGATATAACATCCGAATAAGGAAAATGTACTTGAACACAAGGGCCACTAAGCACTTTTAGAACTTCACTACCACATTGTGCCCTACAATGAACAAGCATAACTCTCATTAAAAGTAGTTGGCTTTAGAAGAGGAAGGGAGGATAGACAGTTGGGCCATAGGCATAAAAGGTCAGCTATGAATGAAAGAAAATGTTCAAGATATGATCTGGCCATGCTTAATTATTTGACTAGTAGTGTCTTACACCACAAGCAGTTCTACTGAAATGGTGGTACTTGCAGGGGAATTAAGGATTACAGAATCTGTCCTTAAACATGTTGTAAGTTCACCGAGTTACTTGGTGGTTCTTTAATGCTTTGTGCTGTTGGGCAGGGACTAATACCAATCAAAACATAGTTTTAAAACAAATTGAAAATTACTGGTGAAAATTTGTGTTATAACATAATTTAATACATACAAATTTAAACAGTTTAATTCAAACTAAGAATGTTGTGGATGATTTCTGGAGCAGTGTTTGGGTATGTTTAAAAAATAATTCTGTTCTATTCAGTCTCATGAACAGAGCTAAGTAGAAGCATTTGAGATAAATTGAATATCTGGTAAATCATATTTAGTTACTCGCAATTACTCTTCACATATTATATTATTGGTAACTATTTCCATGCCCTGTAGGGAGTAAACACTGATGGCATAAAAGTCATTTTTAAGAATGTTATAGGGCAGAAGAAAAAATAACCTCAATACAAATTCCACAATTTAAGCCAAGAAGTAACTGATATTCCTCCTACTTGTCACCCTCTGGACTCATCACCTCTCACCATACAGACTTAATGATACAGGACTGGTAATAAAGCATAAAATCATAATGAATTTTTGGGAGATTGTTTTTTAGATGGAAAATTCATTTCAGCATGTAATGTTTCTTCATTTAAACCTGACAATTTAGCATCTGTGGACTATTCTCTGAATAGTTCAACTTTGTCATTTTTGTTACAAATGTACTCAGTGCCATTTGTGATGCTATATGTTTGAAGATGACCATTGGTGTCATTGTTACTACCACTGTTATAGAATTCCAACAAATATGCAAAGTGTATCATGAAGCGTGTCAGTAGAAATGTTAAAATCTGTCAAGTATGATTATCCTGTTAAATGCATGTATCATCACTGTATATGAAGTAATGACTATTGTCTATATATTTGTATCTCAAATGTGTTTGTTCCTGGGTTGACACACACAAGGTAGTTTACAACCAGTCTCACCAGCCCAGACTATTCAAGATTGATGGATCATTAAGAACAATCAATTCTCCAGATAATTCTTCCTGAGGATGCCTCACATAAAAAAGAACAAATGACCACCCTTGTTATTCAGCAAAACATGTAAGGGCATGGAATATGGATATGTGACCTTGGACTCCATCTTTGTCAGTAACTTTCCATATATAGGGGCTGTGGACTTTGTGTGGGACAGTAAATTTCTACACAGATGGCAGAGGATAAAAAAGACATCTGTGACTCTCCATTTTGCTTCTTTTCTACTCCACTTCTCTAGAATGTGGATTTTTAACTAAAAGGAGTATTTTGATAAATGGACTGAAGACCTTCCAATATTTGTATATTTCCAGAGAGACTTTTTCAAGCCATTCCATCACTGCAAATGTTATCTAATGATTTTGCAATCATTTGTATGTATATGATCTTTTAATCATTTATAACTCTCTTCTTTTAATTTATTAATAAATCTTTAGTTAGTTTATTAAGGATTGGCTCACAATGTGATATTTGGGTAAGATTTGAAATATATATTGACCTGGAGGTCAGTGTCTGATCCCTTGGAATTGGTAAAACCTCATATATGGTGAACTGGGTTTTCAGTAACCTCTTTATTAAACCTGTTTGTCTGGATGGAAGCCAAGGGGCTTCAATGCCTAAATGGGACTGTGTTTGGCTTCTAGTTAACCAGTGTGGTGCTACAGAAGCTCCTTTGTTACTGGTTTGGTGAACCTAATTATAGAATAAATCACAAGTTTTGGGGGATTGTCTGCCCTGTTTCTTGCAGTCTGCCCTGAGTGTGGCATTCTAACTGTGGTTCATTCCACCATTCAACACACACTTGACACAGAGATGTGAAAACTACCAGAGTAGATTTAGATTGGACACAAAGCCCCTAAACGATGTAAAAGTAAGATTTATTTCACCTTAATTTAAAAAAAAAAAAGTCCAATGTGAATCAAAAAGCAAAAATAATCCATTTTCACATACCAAATATGAACCTTATTATAATATAGCACATACTTCATAGTCATTTGGTGACACTGCTTACATAAGCTTGTAAGAATTCTTCAGGTATATATAAAATCTTTGTTTTGGTTACTAGCATGTTAAATGTACAACAATGGATAAAAGTGACTCCCTTCCCAAAGGGTTTTAAGAAAATAAAGGGCAAGATTTTCAAAAAGAGGAGCCTAATATTAGCTCCCAAACTTAAAGCCAGGCCCTAAAGCCCATGTAATTGCGTTGAGTGTGGGTTTGGATAGAACTTGTGGGTGCTTACCACTTGAAAATCAAGTAGGTGCCTAATATGGAATTAAGAACCTAGGCTTGTGCTCCCATCTTTGAAAATCTAACTTATTAATATTAATAAATTATAAATAGCTAATTAACATTTTTGAGTACATATAATACTACATGTAATGATTAAGACTATAAACACTTTTAAGCTTGTTACAAAAAATGCAATAGTAAAAATGCTTTTTAAAAATATTACATTTCATTAAAAATAGAAGTAGTCACATTTGATGACCATAACTATGCATCATATGTTTCCTGATTAAAAATAATTCAGTTTTAACTTAGTTAAGATTGACAACATAACAATCTCAAAAACTACAAATCTAGAATATTATTGGTAATGCTGGTACCACTGAAGAAAAGCCTTTGTGTGTCATACATTTTCTTAAATAAAAGAAGTAAAAATGTGCATTACGCAATTCACAGATAACCTTAACACAGTTTTCCACAAACATACTACTTCACTTAACAAAAAGACATCCAAAGATTTGAAAAACACTTGCTACTAAAGATGGGACAGTTAACAAAAGTTTGAATGCAATTCTTGCCATCCCTTTATTTTAAGTGGTTCAGATCCAATGTGCTGATTTAGCTCAGTCATAAGAAATGAGATGAACTTGGGAAACTTAGATCAGCCCTTCTGGAAAAGTCCTACCCAGTTTAATATGTTGAGGGGGAAGGGTGGAGAGAAGCACCCTAATAGGGTTCTCTAGATATCGACGACCTGATGATGGACCATGAAGATCAATGAGAATTTTAACACTGATTTCAACAGAGTATGTTTGGACATTTAATCGTATTCTATAGAAATACTATTTTAAAAAACCCAACAAAATATAATAGAGAAGGATACCCACTTTATAGAGTTTTGTTTAAATCGTCTGTACCAGGCATATACATTTCTATTAATTTCCATATAATGGTTCAAAAATATATTCATCTATCATTTTGTATTAAATTCTATAAGGCTTTCCAATAAGGTAGGATTCAGATCTAATAACCAATGCCTGAAAATTCAGGAACATCTGTTTTTAAAGTTTTGGCTTGAGCACAGCTCCTCTTCCAACATGAACATCCACAATATATCTAACAGTAGCTTAAATTGATCAAATTACATAAATGACACACTTTCAAAACTCTCACTCACATGTTCCAACATGTTTCCAGAAAAAAATGGGATGTCTGTATTCACAGACTTTTAAGGCCAGGATGATGAATGATCATCTAGTCTGCTCTCCTGCACAACACAGGCCAAATAATTCCAGCAAGTAATTTCTTCCCCAAGTCTACTAGTTTCTGTTGTTAGAACATAGCTTATAGAAAAAATATCTGATCTCAATTTGAAATCCTCAAGTAATGGAGACTCCACAATATCTCTTCCTAAATTGTTCCATTGGTTAATTACCTTCATTGAAATAAGGTACAATTTTTTTAATTATCTGAATTTGTCTAGTTTCAATTTCCAGCCTTCGTAACTTGTTTTGTCTGATATGATAAAGAGTCCTCTATTATCTGAAATCTTCTCCCAGTGTAGGAACTAGGGAGTATATTATCTCTTAGTCTGTTGTAAATATTTGCTTGGCCTGCTGTAACACACATAGGAAAGTGTCTCTTAATCAGTGTGTATCAAGCTAGTCAAGTGAATCCTCTCTTCAATATAATCCTAACAGCCTCACCTCATCATGCCTCCCGTTGAGCCTGTGAACTGATTAGCCCAAGGAATAGCCAGATCCAACTTCTTTGCATATATTTTATTTTATTTTCTGTCCAACTGGGAAACTGACACATATCAGAGGAGATAGAGGTGATTTTTCTGTGCTTGATTTACTTTTTGATATGGCAAGCAAAGATGGAATGCCCAGTTGAGAAGATCAAGGTTCAGTACCAGATTGAGTTTTCAAAAGAGTAAACATTATTTCCCACCAGGGTTCAAAGACAAGTGCGGAAATATAGTGAGGCTGGCTAGCTATGCAGTATTTCCCAGTCTGCAGGGAAACCCTAATCTAATCTGGATCAAGCTGCTCAATTGAGTTCAGGCTCTGATTCTCTGCAGTATGCTTAGCTCTCCTCAAATGCAGAACAGGACTGATGTTTATAATGCTAATACTTTAAAACTGTGACTCATTCCATCATTTACCATTATGTTTTTGAAGCCTATTTTTCCTTACCGAGCATCTCCTGTTAAAAATATCTTTCTAGTTCTGCTACTAATATGGTTGCATATGACAGTGTAATTGCTGACACTATGTTAGCGTGGATTGGTCAGTATATTGGGCTTTAAAAATTAGCTCTCATATCTCAGTAAGTGAACAATATTGTTTAATTATTTAGAGCACGCCAAAACTGTATAAAACTGTGAAAAATAGAACACAATTTCTGCTTTACAAATCTGTGACAGGGTCCTTTAAAAGGGGTGCCATTAATAGAATCTAACTGGTAACTGTGGGATAGAGAATATTGGACTTGCTTTTCTTCCACTTGACTGATTCATTTTCTTCCATTATGCTTGAGGGAGGCAGGGATTCATCCTGGAATGGCAACCAAGCACATGCATCAGTTACACAGTTTAGAGCTACTTGAGAGTCCTAGTGCTAACCTGAACTAAATGAGCAACTGTGAAGCACAGGTCTGGTGCCGCTGAGATTTATCATAAAGGTAGCAGCTCTTTTCCAAATGTGGAACCACTACTCAAAACTTTTTTCATTGTGTTTTTCAATGTGTTGTTACATAGTGACTTACAGCTATAATCATATTGCCACTTTAGACACCTAAATTCCATAATCAGGTCCAACTGGGATTAACAAAACACCTCCTCAGTTGCTCTTAACCCTGTAGATCCCTAAAATCACTGACTAATTTTTTTGCTGTGAAAATTCCCGCAGAACCCCTATGTTTCTGCCTCTTAGCATGCACACTGCCACTCCACAGCAGGGGTCTGCATGCCAAGCCCCAGAGTGATGAATGAACTGGGAAAAGATAGGTGTTCCTCTGCCTAAATTGCCTTCAGGGCCCAATCTGGTAAGCATGCTCAGAGCTTTCTTACTGGATTGGGCCCCTATAGATGAGTTTACAGAAATGGGCATGGGGGGAGGACCTCTCTTTGCACTTTTAGCCCAGTGGCTAAGGTACTCTCCTGGGAGGCGGGAGATTCCCAGTTCAAGTCCCCTCTCCACCTGAGAGACAGCAAGAAAAGGCATATGAACTACCGCCTCCCCAGTAAATGCCCTAATCACTGAGCAATGGGATTTTCTGATGGGGAAGGGGTCCCCGAGTCTCTCCTGTTGAATCTGTTGCTTTTGGGCTAATGAATAAATAAAAAATGGAGTAGGGGAAGTGGATCCTGGGTCCCGCTCCTCCTCAGTGAGGGTACTAACTATGAGGCTACAGAATCATTCTCATGCTTGCTCTCTCTGGGCCAATAATTCCATTATTATTTAATCCAAAGTGGAACATCTTCAACAGGAGAGAGTGAAAGGGTCTATATCAAACTATCCCATAGCCCAGTGGTTAGTGCACTTGGTAGAGAGGTGGTAGAGCCTAGTTTAAATCTTTCTCCCCTCAGGTGGAAGTGTGACTTAAAGTGGGGGTCTCCCACAGTTCCTGTTGAGTACCTTAACCACTGGGCTAAAATGATTATGAAGGTTATCCTCCTCCTCTCCACCCCAGGCTTCTTGCTAAAATGGTGTAGGCTAAAACCAAGCAAAAGTCTCCAGCTGAGAATCCCAAGCAGAGGGAGGTGCCTCCCTGCAGTCTGGATTTAGGCACCTATCTCTGAAAAAGGGGCCAGGTTTGGCACCGCCCATTGGCTACTTTAGGTGAGGAGCCACCCAATGCACTGGCTTTTTGTGAATCCCATTCTGAAGCGCCACTTTCCCCCCATTCATTCTATCAGGAGCTTAGCCGCCAAAGTCAGTCTTTGAGAATCCCAATGATTTTCTAGGCACCTCAAAGTTAGACAGTGCAATGCTAATACCTAAGTTCCTTTTTGAATATAGCCCTTTTAGCATACACACCATTTTCTATGAGTTCTATGATTTAATAATGGTATATTAAACCCTTCCATCCTGAAAACTGGAATATTATGATCAAGGTCCTATCTCCTTAATAATTCAGCAGCTGTAGAATTCAGCTTTTTTTTTTTTTGGTGTGGAAATAGTCTTCCCCATTTCAGCATAGGGACAGTGGTCAGCTCATCAGGGGGATGGGAGAGGCGAGAGCTCATACCCAGATATGATTGAACCCAGCCCCTTGTGCTCAAAGTGCATGTATAAGTATGCATGGGAAGGGGCTTCTCAGCCTCCTATAGGCCAGCCTCAGAGGTACAGAGGAGCTCATTGGCTCTAATGTCCCCACCCCTTTAATTTAAAGCTTCACCAGATACCCAGAAGCCACTTGCAGCTAGTGCTACCATTTCTCCCTCTCTGTAATTGAGGTACATTGAGCTGTGTTTCCAGGGTCCAACTGATCACCTCTTTCTAGGAAAAAGGAATTTTTGACATTGGATCAAATTGTTAAGGGTCCAAAGGGCTGGGTTTTTTGCCTGTCTTTCACCATTATGGATTAAAAGGAATATGAACAGGAATGTAATGCTAGGAGGTAATATATAAATGTTTAGTTCATCTGTACTTGCCACCAGTGTACAGGGCAGCTAAAGGTTGAATTGTCTGGTTAACATTGCAGCATCTGAGCCCCAAAGAAATAATAACAATTAATAATAGTTCACAATTAATAGTTAATAATTAATACATATGAAAGTTCCTTGAGATAAACAATACTCTCCAAAATATGGAACTAATGTGACATTTGCCTGCCTGTAAAAGGGCACAGATGAGCCCTTTTATTTTTTTCCACTTTGCACCCACAAACGAGCCTAGACCTCTGCTTTGGTGCAATCACCCAAACTCTTTATTTACAGTACAAGTTCCCACTACCTTGTAGCTACAGACAGCATCAGGCTTATAGCCTCGGGGACTGCCAACTCCTGCAGCCAGCAGGGGAGCATGACCTCTAACTCCCTGGCTCCTTTCTTTCCTTAGCTGTTTCCTGTTTGCCACTTAGGCCTGGGTTTACTCAGCCAGCTCCAATTCTTTTTCCTGATTGGAGCTGGAATGACAGAAGGCTGGCTTAGGGTTTCCTAGCCAGCGCCCTCTTACACTGTGCCCAGATACACCTTTGATGTATTTTAAAACCCTTCAATGAAATCTTTCTTCTACTTCTTTTATATTAATTGTCTTAATTATGCTCTTCACAGGGGCTGTGTCATTTTTGTGAATGTTTGTGCTAAGCACTATACTAATGTAAGTATGTAAGTCACAATAAGTATGTAATGAATAAATAATAATGATGCTGCATGAAGTCCTGGAACTGAGACTAGTGGCCCATTGCAGGGAAGCTGAATTGCAAAATTTCCTCAAGATAAATAATGCAAACAAAAATAGCATCAGAAGCTCTTTAATGGTGAGGTTCTGTTGGTTGCTGTGCAATGTAATGAAATCATTGCCTGCTATGACTAGATAAATCAAATATTTCTTCACAGTGTGCAGGTACCTTATTTAGTCACAGTATAAAGCTCGTAACAAGCAGTGTCATAATGCCCATTTTATGCACCCAAGAATGAATTTCCAAATATACTAAGTGGTAATGCAAATTGAGGATGATTTAGTAATGAAATGAAAAATCAGTTTGTGGTTGCTGCTGTGTTTTTCAGAGAAACACAGCTGAAAAGTTACAATCTATCAATCTGAATTCTATGCAAGCATAAAGGTCAAAACATAAATCTTATCAGAAGATTTTGACTTCTTCCTCCTGCTCTCCCAATGACTTTTATTGTGTCTTCTCAGAAAAGCCCAGGCGTGTTTTTTTTTTTTTTAAAAAGACTTTTACTGTGTTCATAAACAGGACCTTGAACTGGGAGTGGAGAGGAGTCACACTGCTCCAGTAGTGTTTCATTCACAAACCTGAATTCAGGTTAAGTTGAACAAGTGGAACTTTATTAAACCCTGTGGACTGTTCTGTCCATATAGCTGAGTTGCTTCCAGCATAACTCCCTGGTGTTCTCTGTTTCCATTGGTATCCTTTCTATAACAGTCTCTCCCAAGAACAGAGGCCCTCTGATTCCAATTCCACTGATCATGCTTAGGCTTGGCAGATTTTTTAAATTGTATTTTTAATAATTTGACATAATATCAATGTTTATTTTTAAGCATTTTTTATTTTTATTGATATACATTTTCACTGTTTGGGGCAGGAAGGGAGGGTCAGACAACAGGGGTGTCACAATAATTATATAATTACAGTAATAACAAATATATAATATATATATAATAACAAATTTGTTAGTCTCTAAGGTGCCACAAGTACTCCTTTTCTTTTTGCATAATTACAGTAGATATTGAAAATCAAAAAGTTAAAGCTTCATAGCAGTTAAAATACAAATTTTCAACATCACTTGTCAAAATATGCAATGTAAATATCCTTGAATCAAACTCTAATAAGTTCTCAAGCAGTATGTTTCTTACTATACCCATCTGTATATTTCAATTATCAATGGAATGTTTTTTATATATTTGTGTGTGTGTGTGTACAGTTTAATCTATGTTAAACCAACATTTACATGATATATCTTCCCAATTTTACAAACATTTTAATATAAATATTAAAACCAAATAATTCACATTTTAACCCCACCCTATGTCCTTTGCTAAGAAGATGCTAGCACAGAACTAAGCTGGAGTTTCATGTACACCAGGACTCAGTTGTTCACTGAATCTTTGAGATAATTTGGTCTCCCCAATGGGCAACCACACTGAGAGTGACCTATCTCTGTCTTTTTGTAATCTGTCTCCAAGTCTAGCAAATTATTTGTCTGTGGAGTCTCCTCCCTCCCTCCCTGTTGGGTTGGCTTCCAGATGGTTCTCTCTCTCTTTCTCTCTGTTCTGTGATTATCTCTGCAGGCTCTCCCTGGGTGTTGTATGGGCTGGCTCCCATCTCCTGTTTCTTCAGATCACTTGTTCCTCTGGCATAGTCACTTATAACCTAGATGCCACTTTGACCCTCACAACTCCTTTAGTCCACTCCTTCTGATGTC
The DNA here is from genome assembly GCF_009764565.3 of Dermochelys coriacea. NCBI lineage: Eukaryota > Metazoa > Chordata > Testudines > Dermochelyidae > Dermochelys > Dermochelys coriacea. Next base: position 83,988,681 of record NC_050068.2, read on the forward strand.
TCTCTAATGGATGGATTCTCAAAGGGTTGCCTGTCTCCAGAACCGGTAGCTCCTTATCATATTCTAGTGCATACTTTCTCTAATTATTGGCCCTCTCCTCTCCACGGTATCTCCATCATGGCTGCAAAAGATCTCCCCTTACTGGTAGCAGGCTTTTGGTCCTTTGTCCCATCAGTGTCTGCAATGGGCTGTTTTGGGACACTCATCATGCCAAAAATGTAAACAAGGTGTCCGAACCAGAGGAATAGCCTTGTGTAAGTCTCTCAGATGTTTCACAGCTTGATTCCACCTTACCATTATTGGGGACATGCTGAGGAGTAGGTGTGGTGGTCAAACTCCCATTTATATGTAAATTCCTTAATTCTCCTGATGCACATTGGGGTCCATTGTCAGTGAATACGGCATCTGGAAAACTATCTCTCTCAAAGTGGGCCTTCAGTTTGGCAATCACTGATTTGCTTCTTGTATTCATCACCTCCCAACCATTTGAATAGTAGTGCACTGTATTCAAGCATAGGTTTCTAATGAAGGTAAATAGGTCCATGCCAACCTTTTCCCATGATAGGTGCACAGCTTTTGTCACAACAGTCTCTTTATGATGGCAGTTATCACACAACAGGCAGGTGTCCCATCCTTCTATCAAGGAGCACAGTTGTGTATTCATTTCTGGCCACTAAGCACAGTCTTGAGCCTCTTGGTGCCCAGGTGTGAGGCATATATTTTTCTATGATATCCTTAAATATGAGATGGGGACAACAAATCTGCCCTTAAAATATGAGTCCATCCTTCACACTCTGCTCATTTGTTCATTTGAACATATACTTCTGCTCCTACCTGTACTTGGCTTTTGTCTTCTGGCCACCCTGCTCTCTTGACTGCCTGTAGTTGGATGTCCTTTTCCATAGCCTCTTTGATTTCCATCAGCTTTGCTGTTGAAACTGGGAAATAGTGCAGCATATTAATAGATTCAGTGGCCTGATCCTCTTCCCCTAATTCACTGATGCTGAATGTCAGGATGTCAGCTAACATCAGAATAATCTGGACAATATCTGATCTCTAACTGGTAGCACAGGAGGTGCATCAAAATATGTTGCAATTTATTTGGAGAATTAAGGGGTTCTGCTGTCATTGTTTTTAGGGCTTTGTGGTCCAATTGAACAATTACTGGTGGCCATAGGGTACTAATGAAGTCATTCCACTCCAAATTCCACAGCTAGAAACTCTTTTTCTAGCAGGCCATACCCCTGTTCAGTCTCTGACAGGCTCTGCTGACATAAGCAACTGGCTGCTCCTGCAGAAGATCTCACTGGTCCTTCTCCAATGCATCACAGTGTCTGTGGCTCTGCTGGCTGGTAGTACTTCAGGACTGGGGTATTCATTACCATTTGTTTCAATGTATCAAATTCTTGCTTTTTGGGGACCTGTCCAGTCCCACTAAATATTCTGCCTTGTGAACTGACTTGTAGTTTCCACTACTGCATCCAGGTGTGGACAGAAGTTGGACAGAAACCTCATCATTCCTGTGAAGTATTGTAATCCTTTCACATCCACTGGAGATGACATGTCTCTGACTGCCTCGATCTTGTTAGCATCTGCTTGCAGTCCCTCTTCTGTGAGTTGATGTTCAATGTATGTCACCTCATGCTGTTTGAGTTACATTTTTTTCTGGGTTCAGTTTTATGTCCTTGTCCTTCCATTGCTGTAGAAAAGCTTGCTGTTTTCTGTTATGGTCTCGTTTAGCTCTGTATCATTGCTCCCTTCACCGACAATGAAGATTCATAGATTCATAGATACTAAGGTCAGAAGGGACCATTATGATCATCTAGTCCGACCTCCTGCACAAGGCAGGCCACAGAATTTCACCACCCACTCCTGCAAAAAACCTCTCATCTATGTCAGAGCTATTGAAGTCCTCAAATCGTGGTTTAAAGACTTCAAGGAGCAGAGAATCTCCAGTAAGTGACCCATGCCCCATGCTACAGAGGAAGGTGAAAAACCACCAGGGGCTCTTCCAATCTGCTCTGGAGGAAAATTCCTTCCCGACCCCAAAAATGGCGATCAGCAAAACCCTGAGCATATGGGCAAGATTCACCTGCCAGATACTACAGAAAATTCTTTCCTGGGTAACTCAGATCCCACCCCATCTAACATCCCATCACAGGCCATTAGGCCTATTTACCATGAATATTTAATTACCAAAATCATGTCATCCCATCATACCATCTTCTCCATAAACTTATCGAGTTTAATCTTAAAGCCAGATAGATCTTTTGCCCCCACTGCTTCCTTTGGAAGGCTGTTCCAAAAGTTCACTCCTCTGATGGTTAGAAACCTTCGTCTAATTTCAAGTCTAAACTTCCCGGTGGCCAGTTTATATTCATTTGTTCTTGTGTCCACATCGGTACTGAGCTTAAATAATTCCTCTCCCTCTCCGGTATTTATCCCTCTTATAAATTTATAGAGCACAATCATATCTCTCCTCAACCTTCTTTTAGTTAGGCTAAACAAGCCAAGCTCCTTGAGTCTCCTTTCATAAGACAAGTTTTGCATTCCTTGGATCATCCTAGAAGCTCTTCTCTGTACCTGTTCCAGTTTGAATTCATCTTCTTAAACATGGGAGACCAGAACTGCACACAGTATTCCAGAGGTCTCACCAGTGCCTTGTATAACGGTACTAAAACCTCCTTATCCCTAGTGGAAATACCTCTCCTGATGCATCCCAAGACCGCATTAGCTTTTTTCACAGCCGTATCACATTGGCGGCTCATAGTCATCCTATGATCAACCAATACTCCAAGGTCCTTCTCCTCCTCTGTTACTTCTAATTGATTATAACTTATTGATTATAACCAGCTTATAACTAAAATTCTTGTTATTAATCCCTAAATGCATAACCTTACACTTCTCACTATTAAATTTCATCCTATTACTATTACTCCAGTTTACAAGGTCATCCAGATCCTCCTGTATGATATCCCGGTCCTTCTCTAAATTGGCAATACCTCCTAGCTTTGTATCGTCCGTAAACTTTATTAGCACACTCTCACTTTTTGTGCCGAGATCAGTAGTAAAAAGATCAAATAAGATTAGTCCCAAAATTGATCCTTGAGGAACTCCACTGGTAACCTCCCTCCAGCCTGACAGTTCACCTTTCAGTAGGACCTGTTGTAGTCTCCCCCTTAACCAATCCCTTATCCACCTTTCAATTTTCATATTGATCCCCATCTTTTGCAATTTAATAATTCCCCATGTGGCACAGTATCAAATGCTTTACTGAAATCTAAGTAAATTAGATCCACTGCATTTCTTTTGTCTAAAAAATCTGTTACTTTCTCAAAGAAGGAGATCAGGTTGGTTTGGAACGATCTATCTTTTGTAAAACCATTTTGTATTTTGTACCATTTACCATTGACTTCAATGTCCTTAACTACTTTCTCCTTCAAATTTTTTTCCAAGACCTTGCACACTACAGATGTCAAACAAACAGGATATCATCTGCAATTATTTTCACCCCACACAGTCCTTCTAGTGCTTGGGTGAGTCTTCTATGGAACACACTCTGGGGCTGGGTTTATGCCCATCACCTTGGGCAGCCATATGGAGAGACCAAATGGTATTGCAAAGGTTGTCAGTATGCTGGACTCTTAATCCAGGTTTATTTGCCAAAACCTATTCTTCACATAATAGACCATAAATATTCTGGCTTTGGAAAGTTCTGGCAAGATGTCATCAATTGCGGGCAGTGGAAAGTGTTATCTTTTCAAAATATGGTTCAGTGGTTTTGGGTCTATGCAGATGGTAATTTGCTGGATGCCTTGTTTGCCACCACTATGGTGCTCACCCAAGCTGTGCTAGCCTCTACGAGCTGCTATGATACCCCTGTTCTGCAGACTTTTGAGTTCCTTGGATATTGCATTGCATAATGCCACTGGACATTTCCTTTGTGATAAGCACACAGATTCCATTTTGGGGTCTACTTTCAATCGTAGCTTTATTTAAGGTAACCGTTGCTTCGTCAGTCTCAATTTTTCTCCCTCTGTCAGTGGATCCCTGGAGTAAATCAGTCTTATTCTGGTCGGTTTTAATTCTTCATGGTGGTTTATTTTTCAATATTTACAAGCTGGGGCTTCAGGGTAGGCCAGGCAGTTCTCTAAAGCAAAAAACAAACATACAAATAAAATCAAGAGAGGGCTATGTGCTTATCAGATACTAACACAAACTTCAGTTTGTAACCATTGTTTTTTGGGTTTACTGTGTGCTAAAATTTTCCTACAGGTTGCATTATGCTCTCATTTTACATTATTAGATTGTGCCTGATGTTTGTAATGGTGGTCTTTGAGTCCAATTCACCCCCAGGAATCATAATGAAGGAGATTGGCTATTCAGCTGAAATTGCAAAGGACATTGCTCTTTTAATAGTGTTGCATGCACGGAGGTTAGTATTGTTCCTTGTTGCTTTCCTATCCTGGCAGTGTGAACCTGATATGCTCTCAGACTCAAGGAGAAAGTCACGATGTCATCACCACTATCTTATGTGCCATACCTATCTTGTACAAGTCAGACCGAATCTTTCCAAGACTTTGCTCTTATACTGCTAAAATAGCTCAACTTGCCACATTCCTTGCAATGTGGGGCACTTCTCCTTTACCTGCCGATGCTGTCTCCCACAGTAAATGCATCTCATGAGGGCTATTGCCCATGGCCAACTGCTTCCTTTGCTGTTATTTCATTGAGTGTACTTCTGGGAGCACTGCACTCCTAAGGTCTTCATCCTTTCTCTCAAGGCTTCTCCTGCATACCCCATGTCTAAGCATCTGTATAATGTGAGATCACCTTCCTAAAGCAGCCTTTCTCACAGGTGGTGATCCCAAGTGCCGCAGCCCACCCATCTGAAATTAGGAATGTGTCAAATCCCAAAATTGTATACAGCAGTCAGTGTGCATAACATAGTAACATTGGGATCTATCCCCATCCTTTTGAATTAGTTTAGAATGAAAAACATGTGTCTCGCCACAGTTTCCTTCTGCTCTGCAGAGCAGTATTTCCCCAGGCCTCCAAGGACTACTGTGAGACTTGAAGCAATGATGAGCTCTGGAGTGCTGCAGACCTCACTGTCTTTTCCCCCAATGGTAATTGGGAAATGGTAAGGACGTTTTGGCTTCTAATACATGGCACAAATCATTACCATATGTATCTTGTAAAATCAATATTTTACATGCCTTCACTCAGAATAGAAAATGTATATTTTAAGTGCATTAGCTAATTCATCTATCTATTAGTAATAAAGACAGGTATTAGGTTGCATAACATTTTGTTTCAAAGAACTTCATATGCATTGTTGCATTCTTAATACTATATACATAATGATCATTAAATTTTTGTTTTGGAGGGGAAAGATCAATAATTTGTGTCCCTCATGAAAAATATATATTTGAGCCAAAATGCCATGAGGGCAATTGAAAGACTCCCATTGAAATGAGAGGCCTTTGTATCAGGCGTTTGAAGCTCTAGGTGTAATGTGCTATATAATTACTGTTAATGATGGCTGATACTCCAACTGTTATCCTACAATACATAACACTGACCAAAAGCAATTGAATATATTGAAAGATAACAATAAGAAAGCTGCTTTTTTATGGTTGCATAAGCTGTTCTTAGAATCAATTGTAACACAGAGGCAAGGCGCAGCATACAGCATGTCAGGATGGTCAACTTTTTTCATCTTCTCAAGGGACATGCACAGCAACTGCTGGCTGTGTCAATGGTTCCCCCTGTGACTGCAACTACATATTTTTCATGATTTCTTTTCACCATAAATTCTTTTTGAAAAATGTTGCAAGCCTCATAGTGTACCCAAGAGACTAGATGCTTCTTTTTTTTTAAACAAAGAAGATTCTACTAACACTCTCTTCAGGACATAAAATATTGTATCCAAGAACAAAAAAAAATATTTTCAAAAATTCTATAGCTCAGGCTTTGCTAGGACAAATTGCTGCTGCTACATGGGAAGAAGAAGGAACAATGGATTTCTCATTTTTCATTTCTTTATCTTATTTTTTCAACAAATATGTTTTTCCCTGGAACATACTGTTTCCATTAAATGTACAATATTTTATAATTATAACTACATGATACCCTCTTATATTCTTCCACATGGAAACAAAAAACATGGAGAGAGGAGGAAGGAAAAGCAGAATATCTGAGCTTCACTTTCAGAAAGATCAAAACCGTGAAAGATGTTCAACACCTGCAGCGCCCCACTTCCCTTCCCTCCACTGGCAAGTAGAGGTAATAAGCACCTCAGAGTTTGGTCTAAAAATCACTCAATTTCTTCAGGGTGACTGGATGGCATTGATGGTGAAGAGTCTTGGAGGTTGCTTAGGGGGCCTTCAACCCACAGGGTCTGAGAAATATTACATCTAGCCTCACTGATCCTGGAGCCTCTGCACCATTCGTATGTCCCCTCACTCCATTAACATTCTGCAGGAATTGGGAAGCCATATTGCCTGCCATAAGCTGCACCGTAGCCAGAGCAAATGAGGGGAATTTAATAGGGTTTGGAGCTGCACTAACTCCAGTGGCGATATCTGCTGCATTTTGAAGGAAATACATATAATGTCCCCTGCTTACATAGTTAGAGGGGTTGAACCTGGGACCTTTAGTTTTAAAAGTATGCACCTGTACTGCTTGACCTAAAAGAGTAACTCCATTAGCTGATAACTGTAGTGGGCTCTTTTCTTCTTATGTGGATTAGCCACAAGAGGTGGACAAAAACCCACATACAGAAAGTATAGTCTAAGGAGCTATTGTCAAATGTTGACCTGCCTCCTGACTCCCCAAGGCCCTGCTCACTTAGTACCATAAACTCCTTCTCCTGGGGGATATTAGTTCTGGGGCTCAGATTGACGTAACCAGAAGCAAGTGGGGGGCTGTGACGCCTCTAAGAACTCTCCCTGCTGCCCTCTACCAATCAGATAGGATTTCAACTCTGTAGAACTGCCTCAAGAATAGGTTTGACTAGTCAGGTCAAGTTGCGGGGTGATCAATCCAGAAAAGAGTCCTTTGATCCCACCCTCTATGAACTGGAGTGAGTTTGAACCTCGTAGGACCTCCCCCAGAGTGGGTTTGATCAATCAGGGCAAATTCTTTGGTGGGAAAACCTGTCCAGAAGTGGTTCATGTGTCCCCTCTAAGAAGTCCTCCCACTGCCTTCTACCTATTGAAGTGGGTATCATCCCCATAGACTCTCCTGGAAAAGAAACATGTAACAATCAGAATAGCACAGTGGTCTATGCTGTAATACCTGATCTCTGGAGCTCATTGGTTGTCTGGTTGGCAGCGCCACCCCTGGAAGCCCCATCACTGTGTGGAAGGGCCATCTTGTTTCAAATGCATGTTTATTTCAAAAATCTTGGGAATGCTGAGAGGAAAAATGGCTTCCTTTACCACCCCCATGAGAACCAAGGAATTCAATTTAGTTTAGAGTGCTCTATCTCCTGTGAAGAAAACACATTATCAGTGACAGTTCTGAGGAAGAGGAGGAAGCTGCTGAGGGGATCCCTTTGTTTCAGCTGTTGATGGATATACCAAAACTTGGCCCAGAGACACTGGCGCTCAGAAGGCAGAGTGACCTCCATGATGGCTTGTTTTTGTCCACTTCCGTGTAGGAAAGCAACCATGGCTTGTTGAATACACTAGAGTACAAGGTGAATGGAGAAGAAGTTGCTCAGATAAATTGACTGTAAATACTGGTAATCAAGGGTGGTGTGTAATGGGGTAGGAACCAACCTGGATTTGCATAAATCTAAAACCAGGCGATTTACAGCTATTTCTTTCCTGAAAATCTCTCAACAACTCAAGGATACTTTTCTAGAAGACTTTGAGAACCTACTCATCAGTAGCCCTGTGGTTTAAATCTATCATACATCAGCTGTTTTGGCTCATGCTGAGACACGGATCTCAAAAGAAAATGCTGGATAAGAACAAAATGGAAGAATTAACCAGCTCAGATCCCGTAATGGCAGGGGTCATGGCATCCATTTTCCAGAGGCAGCTTTAAAATGGGATGTAAAACCAGGTGATTAAAAAAAACTTATTTTTGTTTAGATTTGTTGATGTGGATGTGTCCCCTCCATACATGTGTTAGTAACAGACATTACAACTAATAGTTATGTCTACATAGTTGACTCCGTTAAAGACAATATATTACACGCCTGAGTAAGTTGGGAGCTTCAGAATGGTGAACCCTCTTTTTTAAGCGACCAGAAAGTATAATGTAATTTTGAATAGACGACAGGCAATAACTTAACTTTCAGAGCAGGATGCTTTCACTTTACACAAAATTGGCTCGAATACACTTTAAAGGAAACAAGACTATTGTTTCAGATATGGATGCACAATGGCAGGCAGATTTGGTGGATAAGCTGCTGTTCTTCAAACACAACTGTGCTTTCAAATAACAGCCATGGACAGTCTATCTAAATAAGCTTTGGCCTTATGCCTAAAAGTTTATGGTTTATGCCTAAAAGACAAAATGGGTGGTGAAGTGTCTGAAGTCTTTATAACTATTTAGTTAATGTCATGCACCTCAAAAATTACAAAATGATTGGGAAAAGATTTTTTTAATAATTTTCTTACAGATTTTTTAAGTGAAATGATGTTCACCATTTTGTTATTAATAATGAAGTGAACCCTGGGATTGTGGTGTGATTTAACAGAACTTTAAAATGTAAAATGTGGAGATATTTTACATCCCGCAACACATTTAGTTACATCAACATGTTACCTGCATTTATAAAGAGCTTTAACCAAAGCTTTCACAGAAATATATGTACCAGACCTGTTGATGTTGACCCCCCTCAATTTTTCTGAAGTAATGGAAAATGGTTTCTGGAGCCAGTTTTAAAATAAAACTGGTTGTTGCCCCATTTAGAAAAGATGACTAAGTGAAACTATCTAAAACCTTGAAAAATATATATATATTTAAATGAGATACCATAGTGGATGAAGCCTTAACCTACATACTAATTAAAAGATTACAGAGGTGAGACAAAAAGGAAAAGGAGTGCTTGTGGCACCTTAGAGACTAACAAATTTATTTAAGCATAAGCTTTCGTGAGCTACAGCTCACTTCATCAGATGCATTCGGTAGAAAATACAGTGGGGAGATTTATATACACACACAGAGAACATGAAACAATGGGTTTTATCATACACACTGTAATGAGAGTGATCACTTAAGATGAGCTATTACCAGCAGGAAGGAGGGGGGGAACGAGGAAAACGTTTTGTGGTGACAATCAAGGTGAGCCATTTCCAGAGGTGAGACAGTTACTGGGTCTTTTTAACCTGAAGAATAACAGAAAATTAACCCATCACATTCTGGGGCGCAATCCAGACCAGTGAAGAGTCGTCTCACGTCTTGCCCTGTAATACTGACTGCCTCACAATGCTTTGCTACTGTGGCTTTCTGCATAGGATGTCCACAGTAAGCCACAAGTATGCACTCTGTGACTATGTATGGTAGCCCTGGCCCAATGCTAGATCCTGCCTGCAATACCACAGACTTCCACAGCCTTGGTTAACAACTGGTAAGGTGACTCCACACTGTCCCCAGCCCTGCATTTTCCCAAAAATATGTGTTCTGGAATGTCCAGCACAGTTCTGGAACAATCAGAGGAACGTTAAGGGCCATTGCTCCTTTAAAGAATCAACATCCAACAGTTTGTTATCTTAATTTGAGTTACCAATCAGTTCAGTTTAAACACAGCACTGGATTGGTTTACATTAAAAAATAAAACAAGTATATTTAATTCCAAAGAGATAGGTTTTAAGTGCGTACAAGTATATGATAAAAGTCACAAAAGAAATAAAGATAAAACCCTTTCTAGTTATTAAAAGTCAATGAGTTAGACTTGGTTCAAGGTAAAACCTCACCTCATGTTTCTATCAAGATGACTGACCAAACTCATAGGTTAAGATCTATACCCCAAAGTCCAAGAGCTGGTATCTTTTTCTTCTTAGGTTAAAGATAGATAACTTTGGTGCTTGTCTTTTATAATGCAATGACTCTTAAATGAATTCATCTGAAGGATACTTCCAGATACAAGTCTATTTCCAACTGTGAGGTAGGTAACATGGAATCTGTCTTGAAGGAAGTTTCCTGCTGCTTCTTCTCCTGCTGGATTTGTGTCTGCTAAATTTTTTTTTTTTTAGTTCCTGCCCTCTCCTATGCAATTAGATCAACGTTAGACATGTGAGTGTCAATCTCCTTCCCTGCCGTGTTAATGTGATATTTGTCTTGTTAGCTTGATGGGTCTGTTTACATGATATGTAAATGCTTTCTCATTGTCTTTCAGAGTACTATGGAAATAACTCCAATAACTTGGCACACAGTTGTTTGCACCTACATTATGCAATGATGATAATAACCTATGAGTCATGAGCTTTCCATTGATACCTTTCATGACATTTACCAAATATTTTTTATAACATTAAAGAATTGGGGTATACTTGAACGAGCTAATTTTGCTGCAGTTCATTACCAGATATCTGTGTGCCACTTGTCCTCTGCCCTTGGATTCTTCTTAATGTCACATAACCCCAAACAGCACAGGATTGAAAAACACCTCCTCTGAGAAAGGAAAGGGGAGAAAAAAGCAGCTACTGGTGAAATGCTTGAGGTAGCTGCTAAGATTAACAGCTGGGTGGAAGCTTCTCAACTTTGTGATATTTAGACATGAAAGAAAACAATTACCTCTTCAAAGAGAGAAAAAATGAACAATGGTGTTTATATTATTTTGCCCAGCAATGTCAGCTATATTTTTTGACCCCAAAACAGTATGGATTTTACAATACAACTAGTTAAGTCCTTGAATCTCCCTGGGACCTGGGGCCTGGAAATACAATACCCACACAGTTAGAACAGTATCAGTGAAGATACCCCTTTTGAAATACCCTTTGGAGTTAAGAAAAGGATTTTCATACTACAACGAGGCTATTACTTGTCCATACCCACGTTACTGAATTATATGAACAATACCATGGCTAGTCATCTGGTACTGCTTGAGGTGGTCATGAACTACAACTCTGTAAGTAGAAAAGTTAAGACTTAAATCCTCCGATGTTCCTTATGCATATTCTACTGGTGTGTGTGTGGGGGGGGGTAAATAATATTTTAAGTTTGGGTCTCAAAAATCCCTTGGGGTTAAAAATTCCTTGGGATCAAAAATCTGCTTCTTAGCAGACATTACAGGGTGTTCCAACTCTTTGTATCCCTGTTTTATCACTGCATCCCCATCCAAGGAAGGGACAATGAGTTTTTCACCATTGGGTATGATGAACTGCATTACATCCCTATCTGTAAACACCATCGACACCATTACCCTTGACATAAAGACAGAGCAAAACACACACCTCTCATTTAATTTTGGCAAGGTGATCATCAAGCTGCATCTGCACTCCTGGATAGACTGGGGTTTTTAAAAAGCAAAATGTTATGATCCCTAAAAAATGATAGGAACCCTAACCTGTAGAAAAACTATGACAAAACTCAAACTGGATATGTCCTCTCTGGATATCATGGGGCCCCTGTGATGTATGGGGCTAGCATGGGTGGAATATTCCATAGCCTCTTTTGAAAAAGCAGTGCCATTTTTGAGGAAGGAGCTACAGGTTTAAATGTAAAAAATGCACTTGAAACATAGCCAGAGGTACGGTAAGCCAGGTCTCCCATGTTGGTCTGGAAAAGATGGGTAATATGGCTTCACAGTAGAGATGGAGGTTGATGTATATTTAAACGGAGGAAGCTTAAGAGAAAGAGAAATGCATCATACCTGCGATGCACAAGTCCTCCAAAACACTTTAAAAGAAAGGGCCATGCAGGACCAGCCAGAGGTGAAAGACCAAAAGGAAGCATGAGAGAAAGAGGAGATGATCTCCCTGGTAAGAGAGATATTTTAATCAACATGTCTTTTGTTCACTGCGGGTCTGAACAATTTAGCAAATCCAAACTAGACTTATTTGAAATAGCCCCTATGCAGACCAGCATTGAGGAAAAACAAAAACATCAAAGTACAGCCTTTATCAATCATTACAGCGACTGCTCTGTTTGACTTCATTATAGCAGGGAATGGCATACACTGTATGGATTTAAACTATAAGCTATTGTACCTTTGTTGAAAGATTGTAAAAGAAGATGGGATCACTCTCAATGAGGCCTGGTGAATTACACTCTGGCTTCTGCTTTCAGTCAGTTGGATGTTACGTTGGGATACTGCTTCATAAGCCAAAGCAACCATTGTTACCCTTACAGAGCCTTTGTAGAATTAGTACTCAATTACAACGATGACCCCCTCGTCACACAATTTTCCTCCAGCCTGTTTTACAAAGACACTCCCAAACAACACAAATTAATGGAGTTGGACGGCGAGTATCAAGGGTTTGTGAGGTGGGAAAACCTGATGACCCAAAGCAGGAAGACAGAGCGGTTGGGTCATCTGCACAGTGACATTTTTTTCAAAAAAAACTTTTGTTGAATGGTGTGGATGTGAAATGTAAACTGAAATTCAATAAAGATGCCTTCTGCTTAATGGGAAATTAGACCAAAATTAGACCAGTGTTCCTTTTTGTAAAGAAAGTATGGGTCACCCCAGCCATCTGTCTGGGGCACTCACATATTGCTAATGTGAACTACTCTGTGGAGCATATGGGAATGAATGTGTTTAGCATGCCCAGAGACAGCAGGGTCAGTAACTGGAAGATCCTGTTCTTGGGGCAGTTACCAGAATGCATGTTCTTGGATTTGTGAATAATGATGCCTTTAGTGGAAATTACACTAAAAACCCCTTTCACTTTAAACATTACAATATTATTGTGTGGCCTTGTATGTGAATGGTGAGCAGATACCAGCTAAGTCTCTGCAACCAGACTTGGAAGCTGGGAACTGCGGGAGAGAGTACATGAATCTGGTACAGACAGCTGGTAAACACACGAAAGATCATTTTCTATTATAAATCATTTTCTGGTATAAGTGTTTTCTTAAGGGTATTTTTCTCTATTTGCTACTGATTTTTGTTCCTTACGAAAGAAGACTGCTGCATCTCTATCTTTTGGGGTGTTTTCCCGTGGGTCTATGCTATAGGCCAGGACTAGATCTTTCAAACTGTCACAGTTGATCTTTTCAGTTTTCTATGCTAAGGGTAATTCCTTTGACTTTCATATAGGCCTTTCCTCCAGACAGCTTATACCTGTATGTTTTTGGACCTGCTGACAATGTGATGTATTGATCTGGGAGGATGTTTCTTCAGTAGTCCCCTGAATAATTCCCGAGAGGAGGGTTCCAGTCTCCCTCCCTTTTCACAAATATCACCAAGTCTGTGTCATAGAAGAGGCATTGCTTTTGCAACATATCTAGCCAGTAGTATAGTTCTAAGCAGAAGTAGTCAATGGTATGAAGCTATGAAGAAGTTCATATTGCCAGAGACCATTCTGCACTCTTTTGCATGCTTCCAACATGTGCAAGTTGTTTCATCATCGATAAACTTACTGGATGATACCTCATAATTGAGGGGAAATAGGTACTGAAAGTTCTTCAGGGTCTTTCATGATGCTGGTTCTAGGTAGGTTTGTTCTTTTGCTGAATTTACTCCACAGAGAATTTAAAATCAGTCTAACAATTTAGCATAAATTAGGCAAATAGCATTAGTCCCCGCTCCAAAAAAAAAAAAAGCACCCCTAGGCATCAGATCACCACTCAACACCTCCCACTTGTGCTCCCATGCAGTCCTGACTACATATCCTTGGGTTTTTTTTTCAGATAATCAGTTTTGAGCTGTGTCTTATAATCTTGAAAGTTGTCTCTGTCATAGGGTTCTGCATTTTCCCCCACAATAACAGGTGACAAAGCCATGGAAAAAATGCCAGTTAAATTCAAAGTCTGTCTGTTTCCCATCAGTGATGGTGTAACTGTCTAGAAAGTAAGGTCCCACCTGTTATTTCCCATGTAATGCATGCTGTATCTGTATATTTTCTTTAAGTAGTATACAACAGTTACTCAATAACTGGGGTCGAATATGTCTCTTTCTGTTTGTGATAATTGTCTGGAGGGAGAAGAGCTGACCTGTAAAAACATAAACCTGTATATATATGCAGTCAGATCCCAGTTTTATATACTGAAAAGGAACTATAGACATTTTTATCTCTGAATTTATCAGGATGTTTCTCTTCAATATCTTCCATCTCTGTCATTTGAATGATCTCTTTTCTGTACAATATACAGGCCTGTCTCAAAATGTTGATATCCTGCTGACAATAATATGTGAGTTCTTTTGCAAGTCAAACGTCTTATATTGATTGTGTGGATACCAGTCTAGAAATTCTGCTTTCTTCTCAGGCATCATGCTGGTAATGCTCCATCCCTGGCATAGGCACCACATAATTTTGGCTTTTTTAAGAGTTAAAAAATGTGGGAAATACCCTTTATAACCCTCAAACCCCATCGCCTGTGGGAGCTTGTTAAGCATCATAGGCAAGAAGTTAGTCAAAAAATTGAATGCCCAGGGCCCTAACTTTCACATAGATTAGTTTACTACCCTGAGTTTTCACTTCTATGCACATCTTTTCCTTCAGTAACTGTCTAACAATGAAGTACATATCAAAACCTTTGGAATTGCGCACTGTAAATGTCTAGTCCTGGAACTTTTTGTCAATAAACGTCTTAACAAAGGTAGAAAGACACTCATCACCCAGGGTTTTTCAGGTTTTAGGGACATAGAAAAAATATAATTGGACACATGCAGCCCTGTCTCCTGAGTGCATTCAAATTGTAAAACAATATATATACTTTTCTGATGATTCAGGCTTTCTAATGTTGTTCATGAAACACAGGTGACTCTCTATATCCCCAGAGATCAAACCCTTGCACTGCTTATAGTACCTCCTTTTGCATTTGTGTCCCTGGTCCATATAAGGCTGACAGTTTTCACGTAAAGCTTGACAGACATTCACCTTGTTCTTTTGATGCCAAGTATACGTGTCTGTCTAAACACTCTTTGGACATGTAACATAGGGTCAAGGCTTCTGAGTTGCACATCCATACTATTGAATCATAGGACTGGAAGGGACCTCAAGAGGTCATCTAGTCCAGTCCCCTGCACTCATGGCAGGACTAAGTATTATCTAGACCATCCCTGACAGGTATTTGTCTAACCTGCTCTTAAAAATTTCCAATGCTCTACCAGAGGTGGCACTGGTATCTGCAAGCATGGTTGTCACTGGGCAGGGTGTGGCAAAACTCACAATGATTTCTCACACCAAATAACTTTTTCACATCCACAACCACATAGTAATGCTCATCGTGCAGCAGGCTGAAAAAAGTTGTGGGATGCATTGGGTCCCCTACTTGGAAAAACAACCACCCACCCACCCCCATTACTCCTCATAAAGTATTAACTGTATGTTGACTTGTAAATGCTGTTCAAACACTTCTCTATCTTGTTTTGATCTGATCTGACCACCCAGTTTCTCATGCAGCTTTCTTGTCCTAATGATTCTGCATCTGCAGGTATACATGACAGCTAAGAGGCCACCCATAAAACACAGATTAGTACTAGTGTAAGTCAGGTCCACTAAATACTGCCTCTTTTTATAGATGATTACACTGATGAGGATAGAATCTAAAAACTCTACAGCCATCCTCACTAATGTTTTTTACAATTGTCACAATGAGGCATATTGTCCCATCAACATGTATCTCTCTACTACTCTGTAACAATTTAGCTGTCTGATTTGAGAAATCTTCAGCAGCCAGGTCATCCCTAGTTCTTCTTTCAAAACAGAGGATTGCTTAAATTATAGCTGTCTATAAGTAATTGAACAAAATAATCTGGGGCTAGCCTACCATTAAAATTACCAAGAACTATATCCCTCAGTTTATGGTTTTCATAGCCAGCCAGTTTGATTTTATTCACTCAAAATTGACAAAATAAAATTCATCACAATACACTGCCTCCCTCAGCCTAGGTAATTCCCATTACTGGCTTTTCACTCACCCCATAAACACTTCTGCAAAGGGGTCTGTAGCTCCTCTAGAGGAGCATCAGATTCACATTTATTAAGTCACCATTTGAGAATCAGCCTCTGAAAGGCCATTGTGTAAGGGCCTATGTATTAGAACCCAGATCTGCAGAGGATAACCCATCTGACATTCTCACTGTGCCAAGAGGTCATGCAGAATCAGGAAGCATAGTGGAAAATAGATACCACAGGAAGTGCCATCCAAGGGAGCCAGAGTGTCAGTAACCTGTGGCCCTCTGATTGGCCAAGTGCTCTATTTAATCTGTGAAGCAAGGCGGGGGGGACTTGCTCCAGGAAGTTATCTGGGTGTCGAGGACTCGAACCCCCGATGGCACGGTTCGTTGTCTGACCGGAGAGAGACAGGCAACACCAGCAAGGTACGAACACAAAGCTCTTTACTGAAGAGTGCACACAACAATAGAGAGCAGCCCGTCTCCAAAGAGAACCAGCCGCCTCTGAATAAAACTAATAGGTTTTTATAGACAGGTCCATCGCGTCACAAATTATTCATGAAATAGCCCCAACCCTCCCCCCCCGCCCTTTGCTATTTAAAGGTCCTTTATCATGCATGCATACCTATCTTCTATTGTATATAGCTTTTTGCAAGTTGTTATGCCTCCCCAACTTTCTTATTAATCCAGTTGTCAAACCAGAGACAAGGAGTTAAAAACATACATGAAACAAAAACAGGGAGTGGAGACAGTGTGTCTCCATCTCACCCTCAGAACATCTGGTACGATAATGCAGGAATGCAGGCCTCCCCTTTTTCTCACTCTCTGTACCTTAAACAAGTATTTTGTCATTCTACTTTCAGAGACTTTCCCAGCAGCCTTTCTTGGCCTGACTTTGGTTTGGTTGGCATATCTGCTTCATGTTTAACTTTTCTCACCTAACAGTCCCTGCTTTGTTTCCAGAGTGCCATAAGGGAACTCTTGGGACATACTGACTACTGTGGGTAGTGATTTAGGACTATTCACTGGTTGGTAGGGCACAGCTTGGTATCCATCCAACAGCTACATCTTAACATAACATACAAAACTATTAGGCCACAAATAATTACAACGGCTCTGTGAAGCAACTTATGTAACCAGCCACCTATATCCGGAACCCAATTAAACAAATTGCTCCACCATGAGTCAATCCGCTCTCCTCCATGGTCTTTTGCAACTTGTATAAGGTGGTTTGCTCTTTCCCTGGTGGCATTATAAACATCCAGAACATATACACAGCATTTTTGCCCAATTAACGCACATGTTCGTCCCTGGGAGGCCAGCAAAATATCTAACGTCAAGCGGTTCTGGAGGACCATCTGCCTTAGTTTCTTTTGCTCAGTTGCTAAATCTACCAAGGCCTCGACAGTAGTATTTGCCATTACCTCCAATACTCCCTGAAGTCTCATGACTCCTTTTCCAATACACCAAGTAGCGCCCCCACAGGTGAAAACAAATCCCGCACAAGCACCTGTCCAATCGTTTAGGGCACACCAAGTAAGGGGATGAGAGTCATTAATGTCTTCCTCCACCCCTCTTACATTTCTGATTTTTCCTTGAGGAAGTTGTGAGTGATATACTACAGGTGGTTCTACCCAAGCCAAATAGCAGGATTCACTCCATGAAGGAGGGAGGGCTAGGTATGCCTTGTTACCACACATCTGGTATACTCCAAAAAGAGTAGGAATGACTTTGGACCAGGTATTATTAATAATTTTATGCCATCCGGTCCAAGATGGGAGGAGGGATAATTTAGCCACGGAGGTGTTAGAGGAACATAAACACATAGTATGAGTTGGCAAGTTATACCCAAGCATGCAATTTATAACGTAACGCTCAATCAACTTATGATCTTTATACAGAAAGTGTTCTTCCCCACGCAGACTGCACTTGTTACCTGCAAATCTATGCCACGCAGAGGTGCAAGAGGTTGCCCCATCCAAGAGAGATGTTAGGACCTCTCTTACTCCCAAAATGAGTGCCGTTAAAGTAAGCGTTGCACTCACTATTTCCTAATAAAAAGAAAAGGAGTACTTGTGGCACCTTAGAGACTAACAAATTCATTAGAGCATAAGCTTTCGTGAGCTACAGCTCACTTCATCGGATGCATTTGGTGGAAAAAACAGAGGGGAGATTGATATACACACACAGAGAACATGAAACAATGGGTTTATCATACACACTGTAAGGAGAGTGATCACTTAAGATAAGCCATCACCAGCAGCGGGGCGGGGGGGAAAGGAGGAAAACCTTTCATGGTGACAAGCAAGGTAGGCTATTTCCTGCAGTTAAAAAGAATATCTGAGGAACAGTGGGGGGTGAGGTGGGGGGGAGAAATAACATGGGGAAATAGTTTTACTTTGTGTAATGACTCATCCACTCCCAGTCTCTATTCAAGCCTAAGTTAATTGTATCCAGTTTGCAAATTAATTCCAATTCAGCAGTTTCTTGTTGGAGTCTGTTTCTGAAGTTTTTTTGGTGAAGAATAGCTACTCTCAGGTCTGTAATCGAGTGACCAGAGGGATTGAAGTGTTCTCCGACTGGTTTTTGAATGTTATAATTCTTGACCTCTGATTTGTGTCCATTCATTCTTTTACGTAGAGACTGTCCAGTTTGACCAATGTACATAGCAGAGGGGCATTGCTGGCACATGATGGCATATATCACATAAGTAGATGCGCAGGTGAACGAGCCTCTGATAGTGTGGCTGATGTGATTAGGCCCTATGATGGTGTCCCCTGAATAGATATGTGGACAGAGTTGGCAACAGGCTTTGTTGCAAGGATATGTTCCTGGGTTGGTGGTTCTGTTGTGTGGTGTGTGGTTGCTGGTGAATATTTGCTTCAGATTGGGGGGCTGTCTGTAAGCAAGGACTGGCCTGTCTCCCAAGATCTGTGAGAGTGATGGGTCGTCCTTCAGAATAGGTTGTAGATCCTTGATGATGCGTTGGAGAGGTTTTAGTTGGGGGCTGAAGGTGAAGGCTAGTGGCGTTCTGTTATTTTCTCTGTTGGGCCTGTCCTGTAGTAGGTGACTTCTGGGTAATCTTCTGGCTCTTCCTAATGCTATTTTTCCTTTTTCAAAAGGCACCATTGACCAACTCGTTTCCAAACTATTAGATACCTGCTCTCAGAGATGCCGGTATCCGCCCAGGTAATATTTAAATTGCCTGAGGAATCCTTCCATGATGGGGTCCAGGTCATATTCATTGCATTAAGAGGAATAGGGACCATGGGAAGACCCTTTTGGCTATCGGCTGGCATTAATGAGCACACCCAGCATGAAGTATTTGGTAGGGCTGGCATACGAGCTTTCATTTCATGGGCAAGACGAATAAATGTGTTAGATCTGTGTGAGTCTATAATCTTAATTCCCCATACCACCAAAAAAAAAGATAACAAATAACAAACAGATTAAAAACACATAAACCCAGCCTAAAGAACGGGGCCATACCTCTCTGAGTGGACACCACCAACTCAAGGTTTTTTAGCTGCAGTCAGAGCTTCAGGTCGCCCAAAGGGTTAGCAGTCCATTTGTCTTGAGCATAGATGTCGTCTGCTTCTGATTCACCCGGTTCACGGTGGGGTGAACGTGCGTAGCTCCCTCGAAGTCCGATGCCATCTGCTTCTGGGGAACCTTTTTCCAGGTCAGGTTCCCTAGCAGTGCAATGCAGGTTAGCTCTGTCAGTGGACAAGGGAGAGGTTACTAGCACTTCACCTTGTCCTTTTCTCTGCTGATCAAAAGGAGGAAAGAAAAAACCCAGAAGGAGGGACAGGCTGAGCAGTATCAAATGAAGTCATCTCAAGATGGAGGGGTCTTTTTGCAGTAAGAAGCATGGGTCCAGGCAATCAGTACTTGGCACTTCACAGTGGTGTTGGTAATTAGCAGGACTTAATAAGGGCCTTTCCAGCATGGGGCCAGAGTAGTCTTTCGTTGATGGACCTTTATGTAGACCCAGTCACCTGGTTTTAACAAATCGCAGGTTTGCTCAAGATCCTTGGAGTAGGACTTCTTTCACCTGTAAATACAGAGACCTAATACATTTCATTAATGTCTGGCAGTGTTTTGCAGATCTCATAGCCGCTTGGGCACATTCAAGCCCCCCTCTTTCTTGGCTCTCAGCCAAATCCTAGCTGTGAGTAGTGTCCTTGGGCAGGCCAGCGTCTTATCTTTGGACCAAGCCTGCCAGCTACAATGTTGAATTACCTCGTCCTCCGTTCTTTTTCTTCTCCCCTTTTTGGCTTCTATTAACCTGCAAAGGAAACTTTCACTTTCCACTCACACACCTTTGTTCAAAAATGAACACATATACATTGCCCATTATACAGCACTTTATTCATATAGTTAAATGTATGCCACATACACCCTTCTAGTAAAATGACTTTATTATGGAGCTTTGGAGCAACAAGCCAGGACAAGCACACCCTCTTTTGAGTAGTCCACTTGGTACAACCTCTGGTGTCCAATAGCTTTCCTCCCTCCCCAGCCCTCTGGCTAGAAATTTGAGGTAGCCAGAAGGATCCCATGTATAATATGGGGAATGGGTTAACCTTTCATGTTCTTGCTTCCAAAGACTGTGTACGGTGTATGAATTTTAACAACAATTTTTCAATTAAAAGATCTGGCCAATGAAATTTCTTTTTCTTACTTAAGCAAATGTATTAAACTTTAGTATATCACATTTTCCTGATATTATCCAAACACTTTGTATTCCAAGTTGAATAAAACAAGTATCTACACTTTGATTTAACCATTCTATTTAGTTTTAAACTAAACTGTCCTATGAAAAATTAAATACAGCAATTCTGGCCACAAGACAAACACAAGACAGAACATAGAACACAGAACATAATTCCTATTGTGCCAGTAAATTCATGATATATTGAATTGCTTTTCAGCTGGCATCAGTTTTCTCTGATTTTCTGAAAGACAAAAAGAACATACATCTACCCCTTCTGGGCAGTCAGTCATTGCTTAAAATATTTCCTTTTCATACAAATACCCTTGTTAATTGCAGGCAAAACAGAGGAATTACCCATATTTTCTTGTATTTGTTTCATAGGCAGTCCAGATTTCAGTGACTTCTACCTTATTAGTTAGGCAATATACATTAAAACAAATGCTTTCCGGCTTGCTTTTGGATTCACAGCTTAAAGATTCTTACTTTAAAAAGGGCACAATAAACTTTACCAGACTTTTGATTGCCTTTTACTTTTAACTCCTGCTGTCAAACACACAGTGACCTGAAAAGGAAGACACCACCTATTGTAGCCCCTTGGAGCCTGGTAAGATATTAATTGAATAGCACTGTATAATTGCATTCCTTTGGAAAAGGGCCCATTTTCCTCAAAATGGCTGCAAAGAAACCAAGAATTCTTTTTCATTCTAGTATTTCACAAGGTTCAACTACTTAATTCCCTCCAGCAACTTCTCACTTTTCTTTCTTAAATCACTTGCTTATCTCCCAAAACGACACCCAATCATCTCAGATTTTACCATTCCAAGTATTATTCCAGGATTTACGTTTCCCATTCCTGTAATTATTTACTCTTTTCCTTTCACTATGCCCTCAAAGTTTCCAACCTGTTTTCCAATCTCTCTATTTGTTGCCTGCCCGCTTGGGCCCGATCCTATTTTTCTTTCTGAACTGTCCCTTCCATGAGCACCAGCTTTGTCCCACTACCAATTTAACAAGGAGGGTGGGCTTCTTAACTAGCCCCTAGCCCTCCTGGTCTCATCTCTTAAATATTCTCACTCACAAGGGCTACTTGAGTCCTCCCCCTCTTGTCACCTGGACAGAACGCACGGCCAATTGGCAGTTTAACTATTTAATTTCCTCTTATGGCAGACACACTGCTGTTATGGCATATGCTGAGCACAAATGATTACATTTTGACAAGTCTCTGAAGGACTTGCTTAGCCAGTGCTTTCTTTTCTGCCTGGAAGTCTTAAGGCTTACAGTTATACCACACAAACAAATAATCCATTTGTCCCGGTCTAAGATCGACCAAAATATCTCTTAAGGAATCCATCCTGTCTGCGGAAAAATTTCCGCAGGCTGGCCATTCTTTAGACAGGGACAAACGAGTGGTGAAGCTGGCCATTGAACATGACATAAATTTTTCATTTTTTTGATTTAGTTAAACCAGTAGTTCCAGAGATTCCCTTCTAATCTCTGAGAATCAGAGACAACGGGGCGTCCCCCAGGCATTTACTACCAAATTGTCCCATCCTAAGGGGAAAAGGGACTCAAACCCACAATCCCCAGCTCTTAGTATCAAGCGATCGCTTACCTCTCCAGGGACTCAAACCCCGAAGACCTGGATCTGGATCCTACTCAAAGGGTAGGTGGACGTTGCTGGATTTCTATGGGCTCCTGCTGGTTCACAGAACATGCCTTATCGCCGACGCAGGGATCAGATCACTGGCAAGGCTCCTTGAAACCGGAGGATGTGCGCTGCATTGCTTTAGAGTCTGATCCCGTGCCGGAGAGTCAGACAGGTCCCTTCGTGGTCGCCAAATTGTCGAGGACTCGAACCCCAGATGGCACGGTTCGTTGTCTGACCGGAGAGAGACAGGCAACACCAGCAAGGTCCGAACACAAAGCTCTTTACTGAAGAGTGCACACAACAATAGAGAGCAGCCCGTCTCCAAAGAGAACCAGCCACCTCTAAATAAAACTAATAGGTTTTTATAGACAGGTCCGTCGCGTCACAAATTATTCATGAAATAGCTCCAACCCCCCCCCCCGCCCTTTGCTAGTTAAAGGTCCTTTATCATGCATACATACCTATCTTCTATTGTATATAGCTTTTTGCAAGTTGTTATGCCTCCCCAACTTTCTTATTAATCCAGTTGTCAAACTGGAGACAAGGAGTTAAAAACATACATGAAACAAAAACAGGGAGTGGAGACAGTGTGTCTCCATCTCATTCTCAGAACATCTGGTACGATAATGCAGGAATGCAGGCCTCCCCTTTTTCTCACTCTCGGTATCTTAAACAAGTATTTTGTCATTCTACTTTCAGAGACTTTCCCAGCAGACATTCTTGGCCTGACTTTGGTTTGGTTGGCATAACTGCTTCATGTTTAACTTTTCTCACCTAACATGGGCAACCACACAGACTTTAGCCTGCTATCACACTAAACTTCCCCTGATCTCAGGTCTCTGACTCCAGCCTGACTTTGCCCCGGATTCTGGGCTGTTACTTCCTCTAATCTTCAATCTTCAACCCCAACCTAACCCTGACCCAGATTCTTACTTACTGTATCCAGTCCTGTGATTCTCAGACTCCTGCTCAGTGTCTACCATCTTTGATGTGCAGACCCCAGCCCAGCTGTGACTGGAAGGCCAGACTGCTTCCGCCGTGGTCCCTTCCACACTGCAAGGATCATCAGGAGTAGATGGGAACCCTGCTATGGAGCCTTCTGGGTAATTTCTAAATCAGACTCAGAGTCATCACTTCCCCCTAGAAGAACAGGGCCAGAAACCACATCTCATTCTTAGTCATGACAGTTTGAGAGCCTCCATTGGGGGCATCTTTTTGTTTTGTGTCCTCACCACCTCTTTAGCTTTTTTTTTTTTAAATAAGCAATGAGCCTGGCCTGTAATGTTTTATTAGCAGTCTGTTTATCCCCCTAAACCTGCGGATACAAATGCTGCCCCCAAGTTTGTTTCCCCTGCAACTGTTGTGTACCACAGTTCTTACCTCTAACACCACCCCCTCTCAAACCCTGTGCAGGCCTTGTTGTATTCAAATCCCCTTTACTCCCCTTTGTCTCTACAGCCTTGATACCCATGTCTTGTCCTGTTTGTTTAGACCTACCTTCTGCTGTTAGAAACGACAGATATTTTACAGCAGTCAGCATAGCCTTTGTAACCTTTAACAGTCTCGCAGATTCACTCAAAGGGCCTGTACGGAGGGGTAGAACATCCATTATCAATTTTTGCTTCCAGTTTTCAAGACCTTTACAACCAATATTAATAAGCTACTTAATGTCCTTTAAGCAAAATTATTTCAACAACATTATCACAGAGTGTAGCCTTCCCTGCACCATGTGTACTTTCAGTCTTTGATTCTTTTTAATACTCGCAACCCCTAAAATACATGATCTGGGTTTATGAATCTTGGCTTGATGTGTTGTTGACCACTGAGGAACTGGAGCTGGGTTTGCACTGTTGCTTTTTACCAGCATCTTTTGTTTTGTACTTTGTCTTGATATATCTGAACTTTGGGCTGTCCTGATGTCTTTGCCATTCTGCTGTTTTGTGCTGGAATGGTTGTTAAAGGTTTCAGAACAGATTCTCATTTTTTGGTTAGTTCTGTAGGCAGTGTCTCTGTAGCTCTGACTAGAGCATCATCAGGAAAGTTGCACAGGCCTGATTAAGAAAACCGATGTTCCAGTTTAGCATCCAATGAACATTTTACAAATTTCAAACACACACACACACACACAAACACACAACACCTTTAATTTTATAATCTCTTTCTCTCCAGTCCTACCCATCCCTATGTATTTACTTAAAACTGAAATTGGTTAAACAACCACGATTATTTGATGAATAATCAAAATATATTTACTGGGTTTCAACTGACTATCAGTTGTTGATGCTGGAGAATTTTCCTTTTCAGTTGTCTTGCTTTTTTTCTTTGAGCTTATTCAGACTCTTGTCTAAGGGTATGTCTGGTTTTGACTGAAATGTGCGGGATATCCTAATTACAAAAACACATGAAATTGTCTTGTAACATTTCAAAATAAAATACTAACTAGGGGTTTTGTATTGTTTTTGCTGTTTAAAAGTAAATGTAAAATTTAAATTTAAATTTAAAATGTAAAATTCATTGCTTTCCAAAATCCATTTCAGGCTGTAAAACAAGCACTCACACACAACTCCATCCATTCAGGTTTGATTTATTTTCTCCAAAACATAGACAGACTTTTTAATACCAGTTTGTTTCCCCATGCACACATTAGCAAAAGCATGCAAACAATTCCACACATCTAAACAAACCACAAAACCCCAGTATTTTAAGCATCCAAAAATCACAGTTTGCAACAAAATACTTTAAAAAACCCACATCCCTATGTACCCTCCTTTCCTGAGGAGACATATTTTCCCATATCAAAATAAGACACATGGCATATGTCCCTGAATCACAATATAAGCATCAAAAAGTTTGCAACACATACACACATTTAAAAGCAAGTTTCAGAAATGTCTATATTGCAGTGTGAGCTGTTTAGTGTGGAAACAGCAACTTCAAGCTGTATTTTACCTAGACAAGGTAAAATCCCATTTTACTGTGCTTGGGTTTAGTACTATTTAAAACACACAAGGTTTTAAAAAAGTTGTATAGGGGTTTATACATTTGGGGAATACTACTAACTAAAATTTAGCTTGTCCTTTAACCCAAAGGCACAAATACATGTGCAGGAAAACAGAATAACCACATGACTGCCTCCCTTTCCCTGCAGTGGAAGGTACATTTTTTAAACTTGCTTTTAATAACTTCAATTTGCTAGAAAACTGACGTGTAGCACTCTACAGACTCCTGATGCTTTATTTAAGCTGACCACTAGTGTTCTACAAACTCTTGAAGTTTTATTTAATTTCATATTAATCAGAGCTCACCACTACCCCCATCTGTGGGTTAACACCCACCAAACCAAATTAAGCTCTGGTGGGGGTTGGAAAAGTTAAGGAGACCTTGGCTGGACAATCACATCTTGACCTACGCTTATGGAATCTCTGAAGGCAATGGAGTCACCCGGCCATTTCAATAGAGGGTGGTTCAACAGTGTTGAGTAAGTTCTATTGCACTCAGGCATATACATAGCTATCATCCTCTTCATGCTCAGTGTCCTCCTGAACAATTTGTCTTGTTACCGAGAAAAACCAAGATGGGCCTGTCTCATAAATATAAAGGGAAGGGTAACCATCTTTCTCTATACAGTGCTATAAAATCCCTCCTGGTCAGAAGCAACATCCTGTTACTTGTAAAGGGTTAAGAAGCTCAGCTAACCTGGCTGGCACCTGACCCAAAGGACCAATAAGGGGACAAAGTATTTTCAAATCTTGGGGGGGAAGGCTTTTGTTTTGTGCTCTTTGTTTACATGGTTGTTCTCTCTTGGGACTGAGAGAGGCCAGACAAAAATCCATCTTCTCCAACCCATCCTAATCCAAGTCTCCAATACTGCAACCAGTATAGGTAAGCCAGGCAAGGCAGATTACTTTATCTTTTGTTTTATGTGAATTTTTCCTGTGTTAAGAGTGAGGTTTATTCCTGTTTTCTGTAACTTTAAGGTTTTGCCCAGAGGGGGATCCTCTGTGTTTTGAATCTGAATACCGTGTAAAGTATTTTCCATCCTGATTTTACAGAGATGATTTTTACCTCTCTCTCTTTTTTTTTAAATAGAATCCCTCTTTTAAGAACTTGACTGATTTTTCCATTGTTCCAAGATCCAGAGGTTTGGGTCTTTGATGATTTTGTAACCAATTGGTTAGGATATTATTCTCAAGCCTCCCCAGGAAAGGAGGTGTGTAGGGCTTGGGGGGATATTTTGGGGGAAGACGTCTCCAAGTGGTCTCTTTCCCTGTTCTTTGTTTAAAATGCTTGGTGGTGACAGCATACTGTTCAAGGACATGGCAAAATTTGTATCTTGGGGAAGTTTTTAACCTAAGCTCGTAAGAATAAGCTTAGGGGGTCTTTCATGCGGGTCCCCACATCTGTACCCTAAAGTTCAAAGTGGGGAAGGAACTCTGACAGCCTGATTTATTTTCGATCTCTGAGGCAGTGCTGTCCAGGGCTCCTCGGTCCTCTAGAAAGGTGTTGTTGAGCTGTTGAGAGATTTTCAGAAAAGACAGCTATAAGTCCCCTGTTTTTAAATGTACACAGATGTAGGTCAGTTTGTACCCTATTACACCTCATCCTTGACTGCTACTTTTTATAGTCTATTTATCTAATCAATGTTTTCTCCATTCACCTTATCTTCTGGCAACTCCAATGAGCCATGGTTGCCTTCTGCCATGGGGCTGGAAAATGGGTATCCATGCTTGTCAGTCTGCTTCATGAGTGCTTGCGCGTTATCATATATGTCAATGACTGAGCCAAAGGGCTTCCCTTGGCCTCTCTCTCCTCCTCGGAACTGTTGCCTGTGAAGAAAGTGTTATATCAGCAACCAAGCACCCTTGGAGGTAAAAGAAATTCCATAGTTTATAGATTCATCGATACTAAGGTCAGAAGGAACCATTCTGATCATCTAGTCCGACCTCCTGCACAGCGCAGGCCACAGAATCTCACCCACCCACTCCTACGAAAAACCTCACCTATGTCTGAGCTATTGAAGTCCTCAAATCGTGGTTTAAAGACTTCAAGGAGCAGAGAAGCCTCCCTCAAGTCACCCATGCCCTGTGCTACAGGGGAAGGCGAAAAACCTCCAGGGCCTCTCCAATCTGCCCTGGAGGAAAATTCCTTCCCGACCCCAAATATGGCGATCAGCTAAACGCTGAGCATATGGGTAAGATTCACCAGCCAGATACCCAGGAAAGAATTTTCTGTAGTAACTCAGATCCCATTCATCTAATATCCCATCTCAGGGGATTAGTCCTATTTACCCTGAATATTTAAAGATCAATTACTTACCAAAATCCCATTATCCCATCATACCATCTCCTCCATAAACTTATCGAGTAGAATCTTAAAACCAGATAGATCTTTTGCCCCCACTGCTTCTCTTGGAAGGCTATTCCAAAACTTCACTCCTCTGATAGTTAGAAACCTTCATCTAATTTCAAGTCTAAACTTCCTGGTAGCCAGTTTATACCCATTTGTTCTTGTGTCCACATTGGTGCTGTGCTGAAATAATTCCTCTCTCTCTCCTGTATTTATCCCTCTGATATATCTATAGAGAGCAATCATATCTCCCCTCAACCTTCTTTTAGTTAGGCTAAACAAGCCAAGATCCTTAAGTCTCCTTTCATAAGACAAGTTTTCCATTCCTTGGATCATCCTAGTAGCCCTTCCTGTACCTGCTCCAGTTTGAATTCATCCTTTTTAAACATGGGAGATCAGAACTGCACACAGTATTCTAGGTGAGGTCTCACCAGTGCCTTGTATAATGATACTAAAACCTCCTTATTCCTACTGGAAATGCCTCTCCTGATGCATCCCAAAACCGCATTTTAGCTTTTTTCACAGCCATATCACATTGGCAGCTCATAGTCATCCTATGATCAACCAATACTCCAAGGTCCTTCTCCTCTTCCGTCACTTCTAATTGATGCGTCCCCAACTTATAACTAAAATTCTTGTTATTAATCCCTAAATGCATAACCTTACACTTCTCACTATTAAATTTCATCCTATTACTATTACTCCAGTTTACAAAGTCATCCAGATCCTCCTGTATAATATCCCAATCCTTCTCTGAATTAACAATACCTCCCAGCTTTGTATCATCTGCAAACTTTATTAGCACACTCCCACTTTTTGTGCCAAGGTCAGTAATAAAAAGATTAAATAAGATTGGTCCCAAAACCGATCCCTGAGGAACTCCACTGGTAACCTCCCTCCAACCTGACAGTTCTCCTTTCAGTAGGACCCATTGCAGTCTCCCCTTTAACCAATTCCTTATCCACCTTTCAATGTTCATATTGATCCCCATCTTCTCCCATTTAACTAATAATTCCCCATGTGGCACGGTATCAAATGCCTTACTGAAATCTAGGTAAATTAGATCCACTGCATATCCTTTATCTAAAAAATCTGTTACTTTTTCAAAAAAGGAGATTAGGTTGGTTTGGCACGATCTACCTTTTGTAAAACCATGTTGTATTTTGTCCCATTTACCATTGACTTCAATGTCCTTAACTAATTTCTCCTTCAAAATTTTTTCCAGGACCTTGCATACCACAGATGTCAAAGTGACTGGCCTGTAGTTACCCGGATCACTTTTTTTCCCTTTCTTAAAAATAGGAACTATATTAGCAATTCTCCAATCATTCGGTACTACTCCTGAGTTTACAGATTCATTAAAAATTCTTGCTAATGGGCTTGCAATTTCAGGTGCCAATTCCTTTAATATTCTTGGATGAAGATTATCTGGGCCCCCCGATTTAGTCCCATTAAGCTGTTTCAGTTTTGCTTCTACCTCAAATATGGTAATATCTACCTCCATATCCTCGTTCACATTTGTCATGCTACCATTATCCCTAAAATCCTCTTTAGCCTTATTAAAGACTGAGGCAAAGTATTTGTTTAGATACTGGGCCCTGCCTATATTATCTTTAACCTCCACTCCATCCTCAGTGTTTAGCGGCCCCACTTCTTCTTTCTTTGTTTTCTTCTTATTTATATGGCTATAGAACCTTTTACTATTGGTTTTAATTCCCTTTTGCAAGGTCCAACTCTACTTGACTTTTAGCCTGTCTGACTTTATCCCTACATGTTATGACCTCAATTAGGTAGCTTTCCTTGCTGAGCTCTCCCATCTTCCACTCACTGTATGCTTTCTGCTTCTTCTTAATCACCTCTCTGAGGAGATGGACAGGAGTGTGGAGGCTTAGGGTCAATGTTTGATTGATAATATACCCTTAGACTAGTAGAGAGCTTGGGGTACATCTTTTGCCTGGGAACACTCATGCTAAGATTTGGGCTGAATAGAGTTCAAGACTCACTTTGGTGCACCACTTTTGTAATGAGCCCCATTGGGCATACAGCAGGATTTGAACCAGGGGCCAACAGTCTTAAAAGTATGAGCTCTTATTGATTGAGCTAAAGGAGCACTTCTGTTACTGGGTACCTACAGTCTTAACCTCTTTGTGGTTTAACTACTAGCAAGAGGTAAAGATGCACACTCTCCTGGTGAAGGTTACACAAGCTATAAATAGTAATAGCACCCCACGCTACCTCATTAACTCATTCCTACCCAGAATTCTGCAGTGCTCATGTTAAGTGGCTTCTCCAAGATCCCAAATAGGGTGGGAGAATGCTGTGGTGCTCTCACCTCACCATCCATTCCTCCCTCTAGTCTGTTCTGTTGTATTAAGATGTCTGTCATTTACATGATGTATGGGGAGCATGGGGGCACATCATACTACATTTTTGACTAGTAGGGAAGTCACAGCTTCCTGCTTGCTTTCCTTAAATATCAGATGGACAATGGTCCCAGTTTAAGTTTTGAAATGGAGTAAAATGAAAGTAACCATAGATCAACTTCTACTGAAAGTCCACTGAGGCTCATAGGAGACACGAGTGGGGAAGAAAAAGACCATGGATTCCACATATACTTTATTATTATCACTGTTTATATAGAATTCTTCTAAATACCTATAGAAATAAAATGAGAAAGAATGTGAATTAGGCCTTGTCGACACTACAAGGGTAAGTCAACCTAAGTTATGCAACTCCAGCTATGTGACTAATGTAGCTGGAGTTGATTTAACTTAGGTCGACTTACTGTGGTGTCTACACCACACTGAGTCGACGGGAGATGCTCTCCCATCGACTTCCCTTACTCTTCTTGTTCTGGTGGAGTACCAGAGTCAACGGAAGAACAATCTGTGGTCGATTTAGTGGGTCTTCATTAGACCCACTAAATTGACCCCTGGTACATTGATCACCACAGCATCAATCCCCACTAAGTGTAGACATGCCCTTAGTTCCAAAGAGCAGTGGAAGAGAAAATACAACCAATACATTTCTGCACAAAAGACTGTTTAAAGCCCTGAAGGCATAAATATGGCTATTAATGGCATATAAACAGATACTTACCTTCTCGTAACTGTTGTTCTTCGAGATGTGCTGTTCATGTCCATTCCAATCAGGTGTGTGCGCGCCACGTGTATGACAGCTGGAAGATTTTCCGTTAGCAGTATCCATAGAGTCGACCTGAGTGTCCCCTGGAGTCGCACCCTCATGGCACTTGACATAGGGCTCTGCCAACCCGCCAGTGCCTCAGTTCCTTCTTATTGCCTGTGATGGCTATCTGGAACTCCCCACTGGTCTTGCCTTTGCAAGTGTCCTTTTTTGTATAAATAATTAGTGTATGTAGTAGTAGAGTAGTTCTTTATAGTCCGTGTAGATAGTTTTCATAAGTTTCCTTTGTGGGTATCCCCCACAATGTTACCCCGTCACTGGGGTATGCCTCGGTCCCTTGGCTTTAATGTCACATACCTGCTATTTCCAAAAAGGCAAAATATAAATTAGTAACTACAAAGGCTAATAATTATACTCACTCCTTTTTGCATTTATCTATGGGTTGACAGTCACTATATATCTAGATATAAAAGGTTTTATAATTAGGGAAAAGAGATTCAGGAAATAAAAGAGAAATATTTATCAGAACACCAATTCAGTCTGTAAGTTCAAAAAAAGAAATCCATGCAATTAAAGCATCAGAGATTAAAGAGGTTTTAGATATAAACTCCTTTTGGAATAAGTGAACTAAACTGAGAAACATAAAAACAGATATTGATTTAGCCATATACTGTGATATAAGTGATCCCTTTTTATCAAATATTCAGAACAGTTTAAACCGAATGAAACAAAAATATAAACTTTATACAATTTTAAAATATTAGGCTCCTCTTAATTGAGGAAAAAATTAAAAACTCAAATATGAACAGAGAGGACATATGTGATATTCAGTGAAATACAATCATGTAATGTATAACAAACTAAATTGCAGGATACTTAATAATTTTTAATTTTTCAACCTGGTCATACAGTAGAACCTCAGTTATGAATATGTCAGGAATGGAGGTTGTTCATAACTCTGAAATGTTCGTAAATCTGAAAAAAAATATTATGGTTGTTCTTTCAGAAGTTTACAATTGAACATTGATTAAATACAGCTTTGAAACTTTACTATGCAGAAGAAAAATGTTGCGTTTGACCATCTTAATTTAAATGAAACAAGCACAGAAAGTTTCCTTACCTTGCAAAAAAAAATTTTGTAAACTTTTCATTTATATTTCTAGTAGTTTATGTTTGATACAGTATTGCACTGTACAGTATTTGTTTTTTTTTTAATTTTGTCTCTGCTGCCTGATTGTGTACTTCTGGTTCCAAATGAGATGTTTGACTGACTGGTCAATTTGTAACTCTGGTGTTTGTAACTGAGGTTCTACTGTATTTCTAATATATGGTCAGAAATACTCGTTATGTCAATGTTAAGAAATGCTCATTTACTTAATCCAAATAACTGCAGCACTATGTGGATAAGTAACAATACTGTCATGCCATTTTGTTGTATTATAAAAGTAGAGTATTCCAAAGTTCATTAATGAGAGTGTCATTCCTTATAAATGTCACACTGAATTTCTTCTCAGCCCTAGCTGAATATTACATGGTTATTATCTTTCACATCCTCTGAATCATTTTTGTACTTATGCATAACAAACATAGGGAAAATATTCTCCTGCTTTCCCTAAGAACATTTATCCCTATTTGGGCCTGGATATACTTAAAGGAAAGCATTCACGGGGGATTAAATGCATGTAAAATTCAAACAACTTGGAAATGTAATAGTTCAAATTGAGTTGACAAATGAAAGATGGATATTACTTTGCTTTGATAGTCATAAATATCTGTACAACTTCACCAAACATTCAAGGAGATTCTTTATTTCTTATTAACAGTTAAGCTGTTCTGAATTTCTTCTTTATGGTGACTGTTAATTAATTAGTATTTTTTTATTTGTGTGCAGCATTGGCAAAAGGTACCTGTCAGTATCTGGGCTTCATTGTACTAAGTGCCATAAAAACATAGATCCTCATCCTCAAAACACTTATATAAGTACTTTACTTTACCACTCTGACTATTCCCATAAAAATCAGTGGGATTACTCAGGGAACATAAGAACATAAGAATGGCCATACTAGGTCAGACCAAAGGTCCATCTAGCCCAGTATCCTGTCTTCTGACAGTGGCCAATTCTAGGTGACCCAGAGGGAATGAACAGAACAGGTAATCAGGTCATCCTTCCCCTGTCACCCATTCCCACTTTCTGTCAAACAAAAGTAGGGACACCATCCCTGCCCATCCTGGCTAATGGCTATTGATGGACCTATCCTCCACAAATGTATCTAGTTCTTTTTTTAACCCTGTTATAATCTTGGCCTTCACAACATCCTCTGGCAAGGAGTTCCACAGGTTGATTGTGCGTTGTGTGAAAAAACACTTCCTTCTGTTTGTTTTAAACCTGCTGCTGATTAATTTCATTAATTTCATTTGGTGGCCCCTAGTTCTTGTGTTATTTACTTATTTACTTGAGTTATTTACTTATTTACTTTCTCCACACCAGTCATGATTTTATAGACCTCTATCATATCCCCCATTAGTCATCTCTTCTCCAAGCTGAAAAGTCCCATTCTTATTACTCTCTCCTCATATGGCAGCCATTCTACACCCCTAATCATTTGCTGCCCTTTTCTGAACCTTTTCAAAGTCCAATATATCTTTTTTTAGATGGAGTGACTATATCTGTACGCAGTATTCAAGATGTGGGCGTACCGTAGATTTATATAGAGGCAATACAATATTTGCTGTCTTATTATCTATCCCTTTCTTAATGATTCCCAACATTCTGTTCACTTTTTGACTGCCACTGCACATTGAGTGTATGTTTTCAGAGAACTGTCCACAATGACTCCAAGATCTCTTTCTTGAGTGGTAACAGCTAATTTAGACACCATCATTGTATATATACAGTTGGGATTATGTTTGCCAATGTGCATTACTTTGCATTTATCATCATTGCGTTTCATTGCATTTTGGTGCCAGTCACTCTATTTTGAGAGATCCTTTTGTAACTCTTGGCAGTCTGCCTGGGACTTAAATATCTTGAGTAGTTTTGTATCATCTGTAAATTTTGCCACTTCACTGTTTACCCCTTTTTCCATAACATTTATGAATATGTTAAATAGGACTGGGCCCTGTATAGACCCCTGGGGGACTGAAAACTGACCATTTATTCCTACCCTTTTTTTCCCTATCTTTTAACCAGTTACCAATCCCTGAGAGAACCTTCCCTCTTATCCCATGACTGCTTTGTTTGCTTAAGAGCTTTTGGTGAGGGACCTTGTCAAAGTCTTTCTGAATAATGTAAATACACTGTATCCACTAGATTCCCTTGTCCACATGCTTCTTGACCATCTCAAGAATTCTAGTAGATTGGTAAGGCATGATTTCCCTTTACAAAAACCGTGTTGACTATTCTCCAACAAATTATGTTCATCTGTGTGTCTGACAATAGTTATTGAGAATAGTTTCAACCAGTTTGTCTGGTACTGAAGTCAGGCTTACCAGCCTGTAATTGCCGGAGACTCCTCTGGAGCCCTTTTTAAAAATTGGCATCATATTAGCTACCCTCCAGTCATTTGGTACAGAAGCTGATTTAAATGATAGGTTATAGACTACAGTTAGTAGTCCTGCAATTTCACATTTGAGTTCCTTCAGAACTCTTGAGTGAATACCATCTGGTCCTGGTGACTTATTGCTGTTTAGTTTATCAATTTGTTCCAAAAACCTCCTCTAATGAGATCTCAATCTGGGACAGTTCCTCAGATTTTTCACCTAAAAAGAATGGCTCAGGTTTGGGAATCTCCCTCACATCCTCAGCCGTGAAGACCGATGCAAATAATTCATTTAGTTTCTCCCCAATGGCATCATCATCCTTAAGTACTCCTTTAGCATCTTGATCATCCAGTGGCCCTGCTGGTTGTTTACCAGGGTTCCTGCTTTTGATGTACTTACATTTTTTTGCTATTACTTAGAGTCTTTGGCTAGCTGTTCTTCAGATTCTTTTTTGGCCTTCCTAGTTATATTTTTAACACTTCACTTGCCAGAGTTTATACTCCTTTCTATTTTCCTCATTAGGATTTAACTTCCACTTTTTAAAGGACACCTTTTTGCCTCTCACTGCTTCTTTTACTTTGTTGTTTATACACAGTGGATCCTTTTTGATTGTTTTACTAGGTTTTTTAATTTGGAGTATACATTTAAGTTGAGCCTCTATTATGGTGTCTTTAAAAAGTTTCCATGCAGCTTGCAGGGATTTTACTTTTGACACTGTACTTTTTAATTTCTGTTTAACTAACCTTATTTTTGTGTAGTTACCCTTTCTGAAATTAAATGCTACAGGGTTGGCCTGCTGTGGTGTTTTCCCTGCCACAGGGATGTTAAATGTAATTATATTATGGTCACTATTACCAAGCGGTCCAGCTATATTCATCTCTTGGCCCTGATCCTGTGCTCCACTTAGGACTAAATCAAGAATTGCCTCTCATCTTGTGGGTTTCAGGACTAGCTGTTACAATAAGAGGTCATTTAAGGTGTCGAGAAACTATCTCTGCACCACTTCCTGAGGTGATATGTACCTGGTCAATATGGGCATAATTGAAATCCCCCATTATTATTGAGCTTTTTATTTTAATGATTCTCTAATCTCCCTGAGCATTTCACAGTCACTATCACCATCCTGTGGTCTGTAATATATCTCTATTGGTATATTCTTATTATTCAAGCATGGAATTACTACCCATAGGGATTCTATGGTACAGTTTGGTTCATTTAAGATTTTTACTTCATTTGATTCTACACTATTCTATGGTAATAGAATTAAGACCATTGTGATGGGGCAAGGCCAGATGGCTATAGGAAAGTAGTGAGGAACAGGTATGTTAGCCCCAAGCTAAACAAATCCTGATTACCATGGTAACCAAATGGCAGTTGCTCCAGCTTAATCAATACGCTTGGGGCCAATTAAGATCTTTCTAGAAAGGAGTGGATATAGCTTGGTTGATTGGGACACCTGAAGACAATCAAGGGCTGACTGGAACTAGTTAAAAGCCACCCAGTTAGTTAGTTAGGTGTGCATGTCAGGAGCTGTAGGAGGAAGTTGTGCTGCTGGAGAAACTTGGCAGGACAAACCCCATCAGGCACAAGGAAGGAGGCCCTGAGGTAAGGGTGAAGTAGATGTTGAGAAAGTGGGGGCTGCTATGGGGAAGTAGCCCAGGGAATTGTATTTGGTCTGTTTCAAAAAGTCAGCTATCAATAGCTGCTACTATTAGGGTCCAGAGTAGAGGGTGGGCCTGGGCTCCCTCCCCTCTCCCCCACTCTCCACAATTAATCACAGAGACTGTGAGACAACAGAGACTGTGTGAGGGAGGGTTGCTTCTTTCCACCTCCCTTTCTGGATTATGATGAAAAAATGGCTCAGTAGGTTGTGACCCTTGTCTCTAGAGAGAGAAGGGCTATGTGGAGGTTCACAGCGAGTCTCTGAGGCTACCATAATCTGCTTGGAAGTGCAGAACCCACTAAGACAACGTTGGAGGTTTGTCACACCATACATAAATATTTGCAGGATTATGGACAAGAAAGATACCCCAAGAAGATTAAGTCTATGGCCCTGATCCTGCAATGAGCTCCATGCACAAAGATCTGTATACCAGGGTGAAGCCCAGTGATATCAGCTGGGATTTGTGTGGGTGAAAAGAATGAATCCATTGTAATTGGCCAATGTTTCATCTTGCTTCTACTTAGCATATGCTGAATGTACAGAAAGTAATCAGGGATTCCACTGATTTGTAGAAAGGAACAAGTAAAGGTGTGAGCCAGGCAAGCAGACAAGGAAAGGCGGAGAAAATAGCTTCCAATAGCCTTTAGTTTCAGTACACTACAACATTTTCATATATAACACCAGAAAGTAAAAATACTAAACAAAATCCAGGACCTTATTCTTCTATCTTACCAGCTTTACACTTATCTAATGCCACTGACTTCAATAGAGTTACTTCTGATTTACATGAGATCAAAGTTTGGCCAGTGGTATTTAGTACATCACAGAAGTACAACAGCAGAGCACAGCTAGTAAACTGCAGATAAAATGCTGAGACACTCCCTCCCAATCAGATTCCATATGGAGTCATGACCTTCAAGACCCCAATTTTAGAAGAAGTAAAAATCTATAGGGCTAAATTAAGTTATGGTCTAAACAGGTTCAATGCCATTGATTTCAATATCTAGTGTTTGTACCTGTATATATGAAGGATGAATTTGGTCTGGACAGAGCTTTCCCAGGGGCCAGACCAAGACTCCCACAGGAATTTAGGACTGTCACAAGTCTCACCACCTTCCACTCCAAGTGCACTTTTAATTTAAAAAAAAATCCAAAACCAAAACATTCCCCCTGGGGAGAAGATGAGAAAAAAAAACAACAGACAGATGTTAGACCCATTGGATAATGCACTACTGGAAGGTGTTCAGATACTATGGTAATAAGCCTGGTATAATAACCTATAGAGAATAGACTAGAACAGAATTATAGTATTTTGGGATGGAATTCAACTCTATACAGAAAGTCAGCATAAGACCTATGCACAATTTAAGTTCTAGTTAAACCCTCAAAAATACGGTTTAAGAGCGACTTGAATGATACACATAAACCCGTGTGCAAAAATCAGACACTTTGTTCAAGGATCATTTTTACCCATGGTGATGCCTCTAGTTTGCTATATCACTTGTCTTCCTACTGAAGAGACTTCAATTTCTTCATTGCTTTGCCACTTGTGAACTGAAGTGGCTTCTCACTCACAAAGCTAAACGTCAAATCATAAATTTCCATATAGAGAGAACATTTCAGCCGAATGTTTATAAAAACATTTTCTACCTTATTTTCTGATTGAAAAGAAAACTTAATGAGAACTGTCTTGTACATAGGTTGCAATGACCGTTTAATACATTTTCATTTATTCTTATGTCAATTTCCAATACCCTTTTTTTTCTAGCTCCTATAAAAAAATTTGGCTCTGGGGATTTCAACAATTTTGACAAATCAAAACAAGAGAGAATGTATTAAGCTGTCATGTTGAAGTCAGCACAAGAAAGTTCTGATTATGAAATGTGAAAGACATATCCAGAGGGACCTGGTCTGTTTATTTTCCTGCTCTTTCACCTGTCTTCATACAAAAAATATTAAGCACCAGATGCAGAAATAAGTGATTAAATCAAAAATAATTGGCTGATCTCTATGCATGACTAGACTCTGTCCCTCATGTTCTCAGTTGTTTCTGAACTTTGCAGATCCAGCTATTGGACTGGTTTGCAAATCAGGAAAAAACCCATGAGCAGTGTTACTTCACTCTTTTCACTATTGTAACCACGGTTAAATCATTAGAACTATACTGGCTTAAAAATGGAGAAAGATGTTGGTGAATCAAGGTCCATTGTGTTATACGGGTATTTTGGCTGTACATTTGATTTTCAGGCTACCTATGAGTGAGTAGACGTCAGAGCACAGGTGTGTGCTTGGAAATTTGAGGTTTTCACTGACTTACATTATATAGCAGATACTTCAGTGTTTTCAACATAAAATAATTTATATGGGGAAGAATGTTCTCTAGTGCTTAAGGCAAGTAGCTGAAAGTCAGGACATCTGGGCTGTTTTTCCAGCTGCGCTGTACCTCAGTTTGCCCATCTGTAAAATACTTCCTTACTTCCCAGAGCTGTTCCACCTTGTACTGAACATTAAGCACTTTGAAATCCTTTGGTGAAAAATGCTAAATAAATGTGAACTGTGTATTATACATTAAGTTACATATAATGCAGAAATAAAACATACTTGATATTTATATAATGCATGATTATGTATTAGAACTGCAATGGTTAATCTATCACATTTGTGTATTAAGTGTCATGCAGGGACAAAACTACAGTATCCCTCTTAGAGTGTTACCCTAAAAGTTAGGAATGTCTGGGTGAGGGGTGAGAGAGACCAATATGTCCAAAGGTGTGGCCAGGTGTACACTCATGAGATGTAGGATTAAGGGGAAAAATGTGTGTTATTTCCTATGAAAATTAAGTTTCACTCAGTTTTCTTGTATGTTGCTGTGAATGCATGGAGCTAAATCAAAGAAAGCTATAAAGGGATTGTTACAGAACTGAGAAGGAAAGATAAATCAACCATTCAGATACAACAGTTCCAGGTACGCACCTTCAAAGCAGCTAGCAGAACAAGGTGGCTCTTACTTGAAGAAGCTACTTCCAAGCCCCAGCAAAGGTAACAGGCTTTGTTTTGCCAAGGCTGGAATCTTAAAAAAACAGAAGACACTGTCTGGTTAAAAAGATGCCCCTGACAGAAAGGGCGGAGGTTTATTTGGGTCTGCTGAGAGAGGCAGGCCAAGATGTGTCAATGAAAAAGCTGACAGGCTGGAAGGACTCACTCAGACAGAAGAAGAAAGCTGTAAGCAGTATAGATGGTTCTCATAGCTCAGAGATGGAGACTGAGGCAGACCTGCCTGACCTACGGATAGAGAGTCAATGGGACTTAGGCTCCAAGGTTCCTAAATCACTTTTGAAAACACTCAGGCTCTTAAGTCACTCTAGATGCTTTTGAAACTTTTAATTTTTTTTAATTAAAAGAAATGGACCAATATGTACACCCTTTGCAATCCCTTTGTCTAAAAGTATAAGACATGACAGAATTTAGCTCAGTTTATTTAGTCTGTCTACCTTAGGGTCTTCTGTAATACCCATCACTGTAGTACTTCTTTCCTGATACAGGTTACTTTCCCTCATTGTCTGTGTATCATTGTATGCAAGCAGTAAAAGGTACTTTTTAAAAACGACATTAAAAACTCATGAACAGCTGATGAAATTTGTCCATATAATAAACAAAACCTTGAATAGTTCACCACCATTTGTGAATGATACAAATAAACTTCTGGCTATATTAGCTTTCCTGCAGTAATTTTGTAATATTAAAATGAGCTTACTGATGAAACAATGTTATTCAGCAATGAATATATTGATAAAAATGGAGGTGGAGACACAAATATAATTATGATATCCTAAGGCACTGCATACTAATGTCAACTTCAATTTTCTTTTTCAGACGTAAAGATTTAAAATTAGGATGGCTATTATTGCTAGGGAGAGTGAATTTACTACATTTTCAATAGGAAAAACACTAAGCTATAACCCTGGAACATTTGTTCAAAAATTGTTACAGGTTATTGACTTTCTTCTCAGTTTTGAATTTTCCACAAATCACTTGAAACAAGTGTGCTCAACATTTATGAAGAGTGCAAAAAAACTTTGAATAGAAAAGAGTTTCTACTTAATAAAACTTAATTTGAGCCACATTAATGTTAGTGGATTAACTGTCAAATGTATCAACAAATTGTAAAGTGGGCGGCAAATGTATTAAGAGTAAAATCGATGCAATCAGCAGAAGGAGACTATCATGTTAGCACTTATCAAAAGTAAAACTAGAAGATTATAAATTGATAGATGGGCTTTAGGAATCCATCCATTTGTCTGCATGAAATAAGGAATTAGAACAATGTTAGACAAGTTTAAAGTGAGTGTATGTCATCCATTTTATTTGAATAGCTTTGGGGTAGACTGGAAGATTGTAAAAATATGCCCTATAATAATCTAAATTAAGTGTACATATTAATATTAAACATAACACAAGTTTTTTACTCTATGAACTATAAGAATTTTCCTGTCTGAATTATAAAATTAAATTAATTTAACAGTAGCTGGTTACTTAATTACACAATGAGTATTGAAGAGAGTGAGAGTCAACACATAGTACTCTATTTATGGCCATATAAATAGTGATTCTATCTTGCAGGGTTTATTCATTTAAATTGTTCAGGGCTTATTTCTGGCAATTTGAGTTTCATGTATCTGTCCAAAAGTTGGGGATTTGGGGGAGTCTTTGAATACAGTAATGTGTAATGCATGTTACATGCACTATTCATTTCAGCATTATATACTGTAGCGATAAATATCTTAGTAATGTTTCTTAATGCACTTTAACATAGTACTGTTTCAAACAGCACTACACTAAGGCAGATTAGGGAATGTTCAGTGTGTATCAGCAGGATCTATACAGACCAATTAATGCACAACATGCTTGTGTGCTTTAGAAATCACACCCAAGTAAGTGCAGTACTGCTGCATGTAGACAAGCCCTTATATAGAAGTAACCATTTCTAGTGTTCTTTTAGTGGTTACTGGATAAATGACTTTTTAAAAAAGAAATTCTGTTATCAGTGGTTTTATCTAGGTTTATCAGTTAAAACCTAAAATAAGAAGCCCTACATATAAATGAAATACACAGAGCTGAATCACTTTCTTTGCTCTGCCTTCAACAGAAGACCCTGCATGCAGAAACCGCCAAGGTTGGCCTACAAAGGGGAGATGCCTGTAACTCTTCTCTATTGAGATCCTACAAAGGGCTCTTGGGCATCTTAAGACTCAGGATATGTCTACACTACAGATACGTTACAATGAAACAGCTAACACTGTAGTTGTACTACTGTAGCACCAAAACATACACACTTGTAACAGTGACAAAAGGGGTTTTTCCATTGCTGTAGTTAATACACCCCCCCTCAAAGTGGTAGCTAGATTGCTGCAAGAATTATTCCATTGAGCTATTGGGGTCTATACCGGGGATAAGGTTGGCTTAACTATGTCTCTCAGGGGTGTGAATTTTTTTTAGGAGGTCTGATACTGAATTTGAATGGCCTTTATGCTAAGCCCCTTTACAACACTTTGGCAGTATAAAAAGGGGCATTAAAGTGCATTAATTAAGCCTTTTACTCTTCTAGAACATTGCAAAGTAGCCTTTTTGTAAATGGGGACCAGACCCACAAAGACTACTTCCTGTGCTGAAATTTAGACTAAACTCAGCCTTCATAAACACAGGGGGATTCCTGAAGGCTACAAACCGAAGTAAAGAAGTTTCAGTGTTTAGGCCAACTGTCATTTCATTGGTTTCAAAATGAAACATTTTTTCAGGTCTCTTTTTAAATTTTTAATTGAATATTTTTTTAAAAAATTGAAATTGTTGACATTTCAAAATGCCTAATTGCCTCTCCCTGTCCCACCTCCCCAATTTTTTGACTCAGACAATTCCAATTATACTCAGATTTCTTCAACATCATATCTCATTGGCTTAATTTTAGGCCCCTCCATCATACCCCACAAGATAGCAATTTTCCTTAAAACATATGAAGTTATGTCCGCATAGTTTCTTTTGGTCTTGTTAATAAAACCATCATGTTTGAGCCTGCTAAGCTGTTTCCTGTTGATCACTTTTCTTTCCTCTTCATACCTTCCCCCGCTGCTA
The DNA here is from genome assembly GCF_009764565.3 of Dermochelys coriacea. NCBI lineage: Eukaryota > Metazoa > Chordata > Testudines > Dermochelyidae > Dermochelys > Dermochelys coriacea. The sequence continues at coordinate 84,030,889 of NC_050068.2, forward strand.
TATTCAACAATGACATTTGAACACCACTTTGATAGCTAAGCCCTGTTTTCCTTCATGTTTGGGCCAGAAACAGTACTTCCACTTTTTTTAGGTGCAATTATTTTCTAACACAATCTGTGTCATTTATACATCTAGCAATCAATTAGAGGGCATACTCAAGTCCTGAAAAGTCTAAACACCAATGGACCTCACCCTGAGCTGGTGTAAATCAGCATAGCTCCAATGAACTTAAAGAACCTAGAACTGATTTTCACTAGCTAAGTCTCTGGCCCATATGGTGCATCCTCACATTAGAGTGGTCAGAAGCTTTTGGTGCAAAAAAATAAGCCACTGCTAATTAGTCCCCATGTATATTCCTGTTTTTTTTATGTCTCATAACTAACCAAACTTATCTTCCATGCTAGACTCACGGTAACCATTTTAGACTGCATTGAAGATAACCCTCTGATCCATTTTCTGCCCACATGCTGACACACAAAGCATTCATCTGTTTGTTTTTTCTCTTTATGTACATCATTTGTACTGCAGCAGACATTGAATCAACTTGTCTGGTGCCAGGTATCTTTGATTAGCATTGAGGTTAAATCTATCAGAAACAGCAAGCTACAATATATCACTGTTAACTTGTGTGTTTGTGTCCTTTGTTTCTGCAATTATTTGTAAGATTAAAGAAGACAATAGGCCAGTAAGATTGGAAGTTATACCACCATTGTATCCATACCTTACACACTACTGTAATAATCTTTGTAAAAATATGCCTTATGAGGTATCTTTTTAAAAACTAATGACTCACTGGTCAATAATATCTGATGAAATGTGTGTAGCAACATTAGATGAAAAGTTATGAATTCGTTCTGAATAATGTACGAAGCACGTGTTCAAAACCATGTAGCCCCAATTAGGCAGGACTGAACAAGCATGTCTTAAACAAAGAAATGTGTGTTTACTTCAATGTGTATATATAAGTTTTAAACAGAGTCCACAGACAGCGAGAGGGTGAAGACAGGAGACAAGGACAATCTGCATTTCAGAAAACAGAGGTGAGAAGAAACAGCAGGCAGCTTCTTTCACCTGCAGATACTGTCACATTCTTTACTGTCTGAATTAAATTTAACTGAGGGTAAATTTCAGGAAGATGCTTTTCAAAGGGTGACAACTATAATAGTGAGGGGCAAAACCACCCCAAGTTATTTCTCTCTCTATCCATCTCTCTCTTTTCCACTAAGAAGATAACAGGAACAGCCTATAGACTTTGGGAGCAGATTCTGACCTGAAATATGGTCAACCAAGTTACTGGAAACTTGTGGTAAGAATTTCATCTTGAATCAGGTCTAGTTAGGTTTAGAAACTGTTATCTTTATTTCTTTTGTAACCTTTCTGACTTTAATGCCATGTACTTGTACTCACTTAAAATCTTGTAATCAAATAAACTTGTTTAATTCTATAACTAAAACTAAAACAGTCTTGTGACCTGTGTGGGTAACTCCATTTGGGGTAGCAAACTGTTGTATATTGATCCCCTTGCAGAGCCAACAGATCTAATATAGCTGAACTGCACAGGAAAGGGCTGGACAGTGCAAGACACCCATTTGGGGGGGGGTAAAATCCAGGACTGGGAGTGTGTTGTGGTCCCCCTGCAAGTGGTAGCCAAGGCTGGTGGAAGCCAGAGTGAGACTGACGTATGGCTGGGAGGCTGCAGCTATACACAGAGTCTTAGGGTGTGACCTGCATGTTGGACAGCTGTTTGTGAGCAGCAGTAATACGTGTAACTGGTGGAAGCTATAGCAGCAAAGCATTGGGATACCCACATTTGCAGGGCAGGGGTGACACAGCTTCTCACTGATCTAGATTGCACCCCAGAACGTCAATCATATTACCTTTTCCAACAAGAAAAGCTAAATATGTATAATAATTTCAGAGGATAATAAAATCAGTTTGAGACAAAAGGTAAAGTGGTCATTTGTTGACAGCTGGGTATCTAAAACAATACTACAAAAAGTCAAAAGAAAGGAAAGACAAAATATAGTACCACATGGAGCCTTATTTAAATAATAAAATGAGGACAAGTTTAATATAAATTGAGAGAATGCCGTCTGTGTGTGATTTTTATGTACCCATTTATGACCTGTCTTTCTTGAATGCTAATCATAACTTGTTATATTAATATTGCAAAAGTCTCAGAAGGAACTAAAAATTAGCAATGTGTTTATAAATTTGTTAAAAATGGTAAACATATTGCTGAATTTAGGCATAAATCAATTTAAATCTTTATTACATGAGCCTTATTTCCAATTATATATGTCTCCTTTTTTCCATTAATCTTGTTGTCTTAAATGCCCAGATAAATGAATTTAATAATGGCTATATAATGAAAAATTTCCATCTCTAGTTGTTAACCAAAGAGCACCAAATCAACATACCAAATGTTTATGATGCCCCAGAGTTATGATAGCAATTTGATGTTGTAGATGAAACTTTATTTTAATTGACAAAACTTTCCTACACATTATTGATAATTAGTGAGCTCTCCATTTGGAATACAAAATATTTTTAGTACAGCACAGAATGGAAATTAAAGGCCTATTTTCCTATTGCTTCACTGAGGATTCATGAATAATTCTGATGAGTAACACATATAACATGCATATGCTGCTTTCTACAGTATAATCATAAGAAGCTTCCACAGATTTCAGTAGGAGTTCTGTGCATGAAGTGAGTGCAGCATATGGCCTCTGTGTGTGTGTGTATATTCTTTAGAATGTGTGTGTGTAGAATATATACACACATTCTAAAGAATAATGTAGTTCTTCCTTACTTCACTACATGTTATGTGTCTTATGGAGATAATTTTGTTCTTAGTTGTTACCCAGGGTTTTGCCAATAACATACCAATCACTTGCACCTAATGAGCTGCACCACTCAGTGGCTAGTACAGGTTCCTCCTGTTATGAAGAAATTTCTAATCCTTAAAGTGTCTTGAGATTACCTCCAAAATTTCCTACATGGAATAAGAGGAGGGGCATATTGGGGCTGGAAGGAAGGAAGATATGTCTGGGGAGGGGAGGAGTATGGGAGAGTAAGGTTCCACTATGCCTGATTTTCTGCTGCTGTTAGATACATGAGCAAATTTACAGCAGAGGTATGAGTTAAAGACCAGTATAGCACATTTGATTAAGAGTGTTTGCCATTATTATTTGTATTGTCATGGTGCCTAGGAGCTCCAACCATAGACTAGTATCCCATTGTCCATTTCCCATGTTTTCAATTTTGAGGAGCTGTTAGATTCTCAGTTGATTTTTGATGATCATATTATAGCAGTGACCAAGATAGAACTTTTCTATCTGAACCTAGCCAGAAGATTACTTCTGTTCCTCTCTGATATGAACCGTGATGCTGTTAGCTAGGCCTTGAAACCATTTGGCAAATGACCTTGTGGCAAATGACCTGGTGCAGAATTCCACTGCACATTTGTTGCATGGTACATTTACCCATGAGCACACGACCTCTGTCAGGAATGAGGACTTTTAGCTGTGCCTGCTTAGTCTCTGGGCAGCCTATGAGCATAGGCGAGCCACAGCAGGGCCCCCTGATTGACCACTCCACCTGATTGGCAGAGGAAGTGAGCAAAATAGTTCTAAACCCAATAGCAACAATAGGTCTGTGGCGTTGAATTCTTATTCCTACACCTGTGACTGCTTCTGTGCCAGCCTTGCTCCCTGGCTCTGGATCTGACCCCTTGACTCTGGTGACTGGTTTCTGGACTTCCACACTGACCACACCACTAGGCCTGGATCCTGCTTGAAACACTAGGAGGGACCAACCATGTCCTAATTCATGATGACACCCATGCTCTGAACAGGGTTGGGTGTCAGCTGGTGTCTCGGAGTTTTACTTGCTAGTTTTAATCTGTAAATTGCTTAATGGCTTGGGAACTGCCTGTTTAACAGACTCCCTCTCTGATTATGACTACTGTAGCAGTGATTTGCTTCAGCTAGATTCTCCTAATAGAAATGGTGCAGGGCATTCTCCAAGAGGACCTCTTGGATCTCAGATTTGCTCCCCTATTCTGCAGTGTACCTTAAAAGTCATCAGACTCAGGTTGATTCTTAGGGCTTCAGCAAGCCATGAACAACTGGATGGGATGAGATTTTTGTGGAATAATTTGTTGTTTTGAGACACCAGTTGGTTAATTTAACTTTTTTGGTAGGGTCTGGAGGGGTTAGTGGAAGGAGGATGGTGTGATGTTATTGGGTGGTTTGTTTTTATAAAATAATTGTTAGGGAACATGGAGCTTATTATCACATAACCAGGACATGTGCAGTCTGGTGGTCAGAGCCTAGGGTCAGAACCAGAGTCAGAGGCCAGATGCCAGAGCCAAGGGGGCAGAAGTCACAAATCAGAGCCAAGGGGGCAGAACCAGGTTAGCTGGAGTAAGGCAAAGCAGGGGCTATTGCAGCCATGGGCAAATGCTTTGAGCAGCTGCTGAACTGCTGGTGGGTTGAAGAGCTGATTTGCTGATTCTTCCCATCAATCAGGTATTGTAGCCCATCAGGCAGCCTACTACAGGCCTACACTTGTTTAGTTGCCCAGAGACCTTATTCCTGCCCTTATTCCTGTCATTAATAATAGCATGATTAGTGTAGATATGTAGGTGTCTATGTACCCCTTCCCCTCACTGTCAAACTCTGAGAGAGGCCATGCCCCTTTGCTGTCACATCCCTGGAATAACAGTCTAAGACAAGGGGAACTTAGCAGTCTCAGGGCTTGATCCCTCTAGTGGGGTAGAGAAGTGAGTGGTTCAGGGGCCCAAGCACTCAGACAGGATAGGGCACCAAACAGTCTAAAGTCCAAATCTCAGGCAGGGTACAGCCAGGTATAGTCTGGGAACCTCAGACAGGGCGGGGTACCAGTGGGGTACCAGCTTTCAGCAGGACTGAACATCCAACAAAGTCTAGTGGGCTCAGAAAGGGCTGAACACTGAGCAGAGTCTTGCATCCCAGTTCAGTGGACAGTAGACGCCAACAGGCCTCCTGGCCAAAGGTAGGAAGGCTGCCATCCTGGGGGTGGAGTGGCAGAGGGTGGGGGACACAGGCCCACCCAACTCCACTGCATCCCACCCCAGGACCCTAACAGTGACAGAGTGGTCTGCCACTGGGTCAGCAGGGATCCAGCCACAACATTGACCAGAACTCAGGCAACAATCCAGCCAGACTGTAGTTGGCTGTCCCTGGGCTACTTCCTACCCTCCACTAAGGGTTCACCTTTGGGATTGTCCTCCATCTCCCCTGGGTACACTGCAAGCAGTAATCCCAGCTGCTTCTCCACATCAGGTCTGTCTGGTAGCTTGGGCAGTTCAGATAAATCCTCAGGACAGCAGAAGTCCTCAGTGGGCTCTAGCTCCAGCAGCAGGGTGGAAGCATCTACCTTCCTCAACAACTTTAGCTCAATTGAGCTACAGGGCATGCCTTTTATACTTCCTGTTCCTGCCCTGCCCTCTGCTTCCAGCATGGTGGGCATGGCTTTCCTGGTTCTGCTCACCAAGGGGCATCTGGCCTCTCTCACTGTCAATCTCCAAGGCTGCAATTCTCTTTCCTACAATTAGAAGAGAGAGGCTCAATTTGTCGATAATTTATTTTTTCACTCAGCCATAGTAGAAATCCATGCTATCCATGTTTGTCACTCAGTTATTTCTATATCATATGCTGAGTTTGAAAGTAAAAAGATTTTATTTCCCAGTTGTCAACCCTAAGAATTCAACATGAGCTCTGAAAGTCAAGCTGGGTTCTTTCTCATGCATCACCACCTCTAAGAAACATCTTGAAGGCCAAATTATACCCTCAGTGATACTTGTGAAGCAATGGTGCCTTCAGTGGGATTTGTAGGTTGTTCTGTTTAGAACTTAATAAACAACTCTTGATGAATAATACTCAGTTTACTCATTCTTAATTATCTTGGTTCTACAGGATTAACATGATCAAACTGAAATGTGTGTGTGTATTTGTTTGTGTGTGTATAAAATGTTGTGTATATGTGTAGTGTCACTAACATACTTCTGAATACACATAGGACGCAGAAACTTTCAGTGAGAAACAACTATTTTTACAGAATCACTTTTCTGAGCAGACCAGCTTATGAACTTCTTTTACTCAGCCAGCAACAGACATAAAATAATGTTATTATTGAAACAAATACAATTAGTATAATATACTTCTGACAGGAATCAACTATCTAGTTGAACCCATAAGCCTAAAGGATTTTTTACTCCACCTATCAAGTTATGTTACAATGCACTATGTATAAAAATGGCATAACATAAAATGCTGAAGGGAGCCCCATTTGCCAATACTCAGTGTGAAAAAGCCTATTAAACCCATGAGCTCAATGACATTCATTTGTCCTTTCGAATCATCATAGTGAATCATTACCATAATGATTTGGGCCACATACCAGAGGTTGCGGACCCCTGCCTTAGATAGCTTTCCATAAAATGGCATTAGAAATTATCCAAAGTTCCAATCCTGTAAATACTTATATGACTGCTTAAGTTTACATATATGAATAGTCCCATTGTATCAACCAAAAAATGTCTAGAGTCTTGGCCTGCTGCAGGAAACAAGTGGATAAAATGGTCTATAAACTCATAGATTCTTTCTTTCTTCCTTTCACATGATAGTGATAAGCATATTAAAAATAGAGATAATTTCAAGATAAAACCATGTAACTAACAGAACTAAATGAATAAATGCTAGCATAGAAAAAATATCTCTAAATCTCTATCAGCTGGAGTTTAACATTTTGACTAACCTGTTCCCAAAAGACAGTTTGTTTCAAACAGAGTATGTCAAAGGGAAAGCAATCATAAAGCACTAATATGATGCATTTATAAAAGTACTAAAGAGTTTAAATTGCAGGTTTGAGGAAGCTTATAAAGAATTGAGTTCCAAAATGCTGTACTATGTCAAGTCATATTGAATTATGTCAGTAATGTCATACTGCATTACATCATTAATGCAAATAGGAACAATAGGAACAAAACCAACATAGCGTGAAGTAATGTGACATATCAGGTAAAAATAGATATTCCTTGTTCGCCTTTCAGCCCCCTTTACCACTACCCCTTCACCAAGAAGCTTTGTGTTTTCACTGAAGTGTAGTTCTTGCTTTGTTTCATTCTATTACAGAATGAAACTTTAGGGTAAGACATTGTAGTAAGCTTTTTGAAGGATAATGAATATTGTAAAGTCCCCAAATCTCTTAGAAATACTACTGTATTTTACAGTAATTGCTGTCAACACTGATACCATTATTGTCAAATGTTTACTTGCAGTTTGGACCATTACTATAAAGAAGAGACAGTGATATACATCTGTAATTTGGATGTTTACTAGATGATATCTATATTTGTTATGTATATGGCACACAAAACTATTACAAGTTTTAGCATGTAAACAACTACAGTATAAATACAGGTAGTCTTCAATGCATACCTTTGCTGCAGATCTTCTATGTGAGATTTACGCTGAAAGATGGCTTCCCAGAAAAGGAGGTATGGATGCCTCCTTTTCATGTTGTACTGCTTTGCCTCTAATATACTGACAAAGCACGGCTAGCTGGGCTCACAAATATTTTTAAACTGAATCTTCAGAGTAGTCAAATCATTGGCTATACTTCATTAACAAGTCCCATACCAGCATTCTCCTTGATGACTCAGATTTAGACTGGCTGGAAAATGAAGAGAGAGAGAATGTCTCAGGTATGAAGAAGAAATTGATCCTACAATACAATATATATTAGAAAAGAAGAAACAAGCCAGAAATAAAAAGAATTTGCATTATGGCCTCAGAATTTCTGCTGCTTTCTTTCTTCTTATGATACATATCTTCCACCTGTTGATGGAGAAGCCCTGGGGATAAAATCCTGCCCCTGCTGAAATCAGTAGGAGTTTTACCATTCACTTTACTGGGGCCAAGTTTTCACCCAAGATGTCTGACAGCACTTTATTATGGCAGGAGTCTTGTACTAATGGCTCATTATTTGGAGAAACCCTGACTGAATCAATCATCAGTCCACAAGTGGCTTCAGTAAGCAGGCTGCTTTTGCACACCATACTTCAGTGTGTCTACGAACATAGTGAGATGTAGTAATATGGATAATAGAATACATAGACTTTTAGTGCAAGGTTCCTGAGTCTGTTTTACACAAAACAGACCTTGATTAATGCAGGTAATGTGAGTTGCAAATGGGGGAACTGACATGTCTGCTAGTTTTTGAGAGATTTGGGTCTGAACTGATCTAGAAGGAGTTTAATGTGAAGATAAATCAAAAACACCACTTTTATCGGAATAGTGACATCAAAGCAAAAGCAGAATGCCCCACAGTAATATGTTTTTGTTTGAGAAGACTGATGCAGATTTCCACTCACCCTCTTCACTAACTTTTATATTAAAAAAGCCACTACTTTTTTGGCACAAATTTGCTTTTAAGAGAGATATGAAACAGTTCAATACATATGCATGCTCTTTCAAAGCCAGCCCAAACTATATCATAAATGTGGCATATAGTCAGAGACTAAACTGCATGGGTTCTTATGTCAGTTTCAAGTCAGAATAAATACAGGAGAAGAAATTTGCCAAGTCTTTTGAAATGATAAAGAAGAAAGCAGAAATAGCAATCTTCAAAGCCAGGAAGAGAAAGTATTTTCCATGTAACCAGAAGCAATGTTGTTACAAGATTAATAGAAATTCTCCAAGAAGATGAAAAATATAGGATTCAGTATTAAAAACTTAAATAATTTAAAAGAAAAAGAAATCAAAGATACAGAAACTAATACATGACAGATTCAAATCTGATTTTAATTTTCATGTAATTATTGGGGCCATCAAACATGATAGAAATATTGTAGTGTAAGGCACATTAACCTGTGTAACTTCTTGAAAAGGGAATTTAGAGAGAGGTGGATGAGAATGCAGTCTTTTTAGATTCACCTTTAAAGTGTTAAGGGGCAAAACCAAAAATTCATGAAACTCAAAAACCCAGATGAGACAAAGATCTAGTGGCAGGTGGTGTTGGGAAGATGAAATATTTGGAAGAATATTTAACATTAATATTATGCCTTTAACATAGCAGCTTTACTTTAACCCTTCTGGACATTTGCAGTGTGTCTGTGCTATTAGAAGACCCATGTATCTAAAAATACTGCATTAATTTTCTATTTAAGATGAAAGTTTCTGGAGTTCTGAGCTAGGTCACAGTTACTTGCCAGTACCCTTTCAAGGATTTTCTCTTCTGTTCAGTTCCACAGAGACTCTCATAGGCAAGAGTCAAGTTGAAAAGGGCAGAAGGGCATCAAACTAGTACAGGGAATGGGGGGAAGAATGGTCAAATAGTTGATTCTATACCAGTGAAAGCATACCATGCACTTTTCTTTTCCAGAACATTCAAAAACGAAGTTTAAGTGGTGCAACAAAATGCATTAAAGGTACCATGACACGTCTGCGGTCATTTTTAAGACAAATCCACAGAAGCATCTGGCCTAAAGGTTACTGATGTCAATGACTTCCCCTCTCCTCCTGTTAGACAATAGTGCCTTGGCTATGTAAGGTTATTATATTTCTTAGGAGGCAGAACAGTGCTGGGGAGGAGGAGGACATTCACTGCCCAACTATTAGTGGCCAGAGGCATTGTGCCCTTTTTAGATATAATATCTCTAGAGGTTCTGGAATGAGTGCAGTGAATAGGGGTACTTGGTAAAGTCATTAATTAGATTTTCGACATAGAACCATAGAAATGTAGGACTGGAAGGGACCTCAATAGATCATCTAGTCCAGTCCCCCCCCGTATTCAAGGCAGGACTAAGTAATAATTAGACCATTCCTGACAGGTGTTTGTCTAACTTGTTCTTAAAAACCTCCAATGATGGAGACTCCACAGCGCCCCTAGGCAATTTATTCAGTATGGCAGTTAGGAAGTTTTCCTAATATCCAACCTAACCTCCCTTGCTGCAATTTAAGCCCATTGCTTCTTGTCCTATCCTGAGAGGTTAACCAGACCAATTTATCACCTTTCTCCTTGTAAAAACTTTTTATGTACTTGACCTCTTATCATGTCCCCTCTCAGTCTTTTCTTCTCCACACTTAAGAAACCCAGTTTGTTCAATCTTTCCTCATAAGTCATGGTTTCTGGTCTTTAATCATTTTTGTTGCTCTTCTCTGGATTTTCTGCAATTTGTCCACATCTTTCCTGAAATATGGTGCCCAGAACTGGAGCTGAGGCTTTATCTGCCTCAGGATAGAGTGGAAAAATTACTTCTCATGTCTTGCTTACAACACACCAGCTAATACATCCCAAAATGATGTTTGCTTTTTTTGCAACAGTGTTACAATGTTGACTCATATTTAGCTTCTGATCCACTATAACCCTCATTTACCTTTCCACAGAACTCTTCTTAGGCAGTCATTTCCCATTTTGTATGTGTGCAATTGATTGTTCCTTCCTAAATGGATGATTTTGCATTTTTCCATATTGAATATCATCATATTTACTTCAGACTATTTCTCAAGTTTTTCCAGATCATTTTGAATTTTAATCCTATCCTCCAAAGCACTTGCAACCCCTCTGAGCTTGGTACCTCTGCAAACTTTATAAGTGAACTCTCTATGCCATTACATAAATAATTGATGAAGATATTGAACAGAACCAGACAGAGGACCGATCCCTGCAGGACCTCAGTCAATATGCCCTTCCAGATTCACTGTGAACCCCTGATAAGTGCTCTCTACTGATTACTGATAACTACTACATGTCTTTTTCCCTTCTCAAAGTGGCATCCATTATTTAATTGTATACTGTGAAGCTAAATGGTTCTGCTATGCACCCTATCAAAGCTTATTGCTGTTCGACTGCTATCTTGTGTGTTGTGTAAGAGATGAAATATATTATAATGGCTAAAAGGAGTCCTGGAGGATTCATGGAGTGACCACAGAGAGGTTTGGGTCATATTTACCCTTTTGGTCCTCAGTTTAGCCACTTTCTGGAGACATTGTCCCTGATCTTTGTATACGTCTCTTGGATCTTTCTCAGCAAGTGATGATATGGTGAATCTTCAATTGCATAAAGACTGAATTTTTTCCAAATATTCCTTGTGTGCATTTTTGAGGCTCTAAGTTAACAGCAAAAAATGTATCTGATTCATAATTTAAGGCAGAAGCATTATCATAGGAAATGAAAGTTCAATATCTAAACCAAATCAGATGATTTCCCTTCCTTGCTTTAAAAAGAATATACACTCTGTACATAGTCTAAACCTGCCTTCTTTAGGAATGTTTTCAGGTTAACTGAAATAATATGATCAAAATACAAACATCAGCCTAAACTTTATCCCCAGTCTTGGCTGTTCCTATGTTGTTCCCTATTAGACCTCAGTCCCTACCTCTAGTTCCCTCTACTTCAGAGAGATACTCCAGCCTCTCTTTTACTCTTATTCTGTAGCTAATTGGGCAGGCTTTTTCTCAGCAGGAAAATCCTCTGCATCCTTACACTGGGTCCTAGAATATGCACCCTAATACAACCACCTACACATATGCTCTAAGTTCCCTTCACAAATAATAGCATTTGAAAAAAGAAAAGGAGTACTTGTGGCACCTTAGAGACTAACAAATTTATTAGAGCATAAGCTTTCGTGAGCAACAGCTCACTTCATCGGATGCATTTGGTGGAAAAAACAGAGGAGAGATTTATATACACACACACAGAGAACATGAAACAATGGGTTTATCATACACACTGTAAGGAGAGTGATCACTTAAGATAAGCCATCACCAACAGCAGGGGGGGGGAAGGAGGAAAACCTTTCATGGTGACAAGCAGGTAGGCTAATTCCAGCAGTTAACAAGAACACCATACAAAGCAAAGCTGCAGCGATTAGCAAAAGATCTTCTAAAGCAGTTCCAAGTAAAGAATATCAGAGGAACAGTGGGGGGTGGGGTGGGAGGGAGAAATACCATGGGGAAATAGTTTTACTTTGTGTAATGACTCATCCATTCCCAGTCTCTATTCAAGCCTAAGTTAATTGTATCCAGTTTGCAAATTAATTCCAATTCAGCAGTCTCTCGTTGGAGTCTGTTTTTGAAGCTTTTTTGTTGAAGTATAGCCACTCTTAGGTCTGTGATCGAGTGACCAGAGAGATTGAAGTGTTCTCCAACTGGTTTTTGAATGTTATAATTCTTGACGTCTGATTTGTGTCCATTCATTCTTTTACGTAGATACTGTCCAGTTTGGCCAATGTACATGGCAGAGGGGCATTGCTGGCACATGATGGCATATATCACATTGGTAGATGCGCAGGTGAACGAGCCTCTGATAGTGTGGCTGATGTGATTAGGCCCTATGATGGTATCCCCTGAATAGATATGTGGACAGAGTTGGCAACGGGCTTTGTTGCAAGGATAGGTTCCTGGGTTAGTGGTTCTGTTGTGTGGTGTGTGGTTGCTGGTGAGTATTTGCTTCAGATTGGGGGGCTGTCTGTAAGCAAGGACTGGTCTGTCTCCCAAGATCTGAGAGAGCGATGGCTCGTCCTTCAGGATACGTTGTAGATCCTTGATGATGCGTTGGAGGGGTTTTAGTTGGGGGCTGAAGGTGATGGCTAGTGGCGTTCTGTTGTTTTCTTTGTTGGGCCTGTCCTGTAGTAGGTGACTTCTGGGTACTCTTCTGGCTCTGTCAATCTGCTACTCTGAAATAGCATTTGAGACACCTTTTGAATTTCTTTAGCTAGAATGGTGTGAAAATGTGTTTTTTTTCTTAAGAATTAAAAAAAAAAGTTTAGCAAGTACTACTAAAAACAATAAAATTTTCTAACAGTAGAAACTTTGTAAAAAATTTTGTCAGCAAAACCGTTTCTGTATAATGCCACTAAATTATTTAAAATTACAACACTAAGGTTGGCAAACTTGTCTGGTGGCTAATAAACCACTCCACACTATCCTTCACCTCATTGAAATGACAACTGCAAGTAATTTATGTTGATATTTCCAGATACACTACTAGAAGCTTGAAAGCTGGGAACAGAAATAAAAGACACTGCAACCCATACAGTTTCCCAGATATTAGAAGGTGGGGGAGGAGCTTTGATTCTACCAACTTGGAAGTGATAGCTGTATTTTTAGTTTTTAAAATGCATAATCATTTCTGTAGCAAAGCCCTACCTGATATTGCCATCATTGTTTTGATGATGCCATCTCTATAACACTTAATGGGCCAAACTACTCAGAATTCAATTGAATAGTCAGGATGTGAGCTGTAGCTCACGAAAGCTTATGCTCAAATAAATTTGTTCGTCTCTAAGGTGCCACAAGTCCTCCTGTTCTTTTTACGGTGTCTTTAGTTCAACAGCACAACAGTCAGATCTCCAGCTTTAATGCACACCTGAATCAGACACGATATTCAAAATCCAAATTGATATTTCAAAATAAATCATGTATTTAATATAAATTTCTGACACTTCACATGAAGTAATTTTGCTTTTTGGTCAGAATATGCCACACTGTGTCATGTCACAACCTGTCAAGAGTGATGTGATTGCCGCGCAATGTGACAAACCAATAAGACATGCCGAAAGAAGAACAATATTTTTTAGACTGTTTGCCAATCGCTGAAATCACAAACAACTTCTCTGAGAAGTATACATCTAATGGACAAATGGCTAATTTTAGTCGTATCTATGCCTACTTGCTAATGTCAGTGTCTATCTCCTATATTCAGGGCTCTGTATATTCTGTACCAGAGTAGAAAGATATTTTCGGACAAGGGTTCCTGATTTGTGGGTGTACTAGAAAGAAATTCTGCAGCACCGTGAAAATTCCCTGGCCTTGTTGACTGCAGAATCTTCCTAGAACATGGGCTTTTTGGGGAAAATAGTCTCAAATCTCAGCCCAAGTAATTGGGTTGAGTACTGGGGGCTTTGCCTCACAAAACTGTGGAGCAAGAGTGGATCTCCTGTGTCAAGGCTGCTGCAGCCAAATGCTGGAACAGTCTCCGTGCTCTTAGCAATCCCACCCTTCATGGGGAAGAGAAGGATCTGAATAACAACAAATCCTGTGTTTAACCACACAAAAGTTGAAGGGCTATAAATCAGGAGAGAATTTGGCCCTTGACATACATTATTGGCTGAACTGGTTTAGCTTAACCATCAGGGTAATAACCATTTGAACAATTTACCAAGGGTTGTGGTGGATAGTCCATCACTGGCATTTTTAAAATCATGATTGGTTGATATAATATATTGATATAATATATATATATATATTATAGTTCAAATTATTTTGAAGGAGTACAGTAAATCAGACTATGTGCTCACAATGGTCCCTTCTGATCTTGGAATCTATGAGTATATAAAAAAATATTTCCCTATCCCAGAGCTAATTTGACTGGTTACCTAGGAAAGGATGACTGAATAAATGAATTGTGAAACAAAAGTAGAAACCACACTCCCCACCCCCACTACTCCCTCAGAAGAAACAACCTTCTTTACAATCATTACTTTGTGCATTCTCATGCTGTGGTTGGGGGGATTATCAGGACATTTAAAAGCTAAATGAGGAGTACTTAAAAGCTTTTAGTTACCTTTCTGATAAAAGAAAAGGAGTACTTGTGGCCCCTTAGAGACTAACAAATTTATTTAGTCTCTAAGGTGCCACAAGTACTCCTTTTCTTTTTGCGGATACAGACTAACATGGCTACTACTCTGAAACCTTTCTGATAAAAGCATTCAGGGCATTCTCTTTGTCCTTAGGAAAAGCATCTGTTGACCTAACAAGAATGAGAATAGTGAAATCTTATTTAAGCAAAACTGTCATTAAAGCCAATGAAAATGTAATCCTTCGAAAGTCTGAGTAAAAACTGATGCAGGACTTAATAATTTGACCCTCTGTGCACATGAAGGATAGCAATGTTTCATTTCATATATGAACAATACTTTGTTCCTCCAATTCCTCTAAACCAACAGACTTCAAAAACTCCCATGAAAAAGAAAATACTTCTTTTTTATAAGTGATCTCCAAACATGTACATCCCTGCTATTAAGTCTAAGTCACATCATTATCTTCAAGAGACAAATTCTGCCCTTAAGAGTCTGTGCACGGCTCCTATTAGACAGTTTAAATCATCTTTGCACATACAAGAGAAAAATTTCCACAAATTTGAGAAAGCAGGAAAGAAAATGATGGAAGTAAAACATACTAAGCCTCATTCTATGCTGATTTTCATTACACTTGTGTAAATCAGGACTAATTCTACTGAATTGAACCAAAGAATACTGATGTCAAACCAGCACATGTAAGACCAGCCTAAGGAAATGTGTGTATCCCATTTTGTTTGTCCTTCTTCCCACACCTCTTGTATTATTTGTCACTCAATTCTTGTGTTTTGTTTTATACTAGATTGCACTGTAAGGTCCTCTGTAAAACTACGTTCTACAGAGTACTTTTTTCCACTGCCTATCATGATGGGGTCTTGGTCCTGATGGTGGCCTCTTGGGGACTACCATAATTAACATAAATAATAATTGTGCACTCAAATAAAACCTGAAATTCACTTCAACCATATTAAGAATTCCTTTTACTGGTTCTCTGCAAACATTCATGTAAGCAAATAGTTATTCTCAATAATGATTGCAGGAAAAGTGTTGTGATTTTTTATATAAATATATTTATTTATTTATAGTCAGTAGCTGACTTATTGGACTGTTTACTTGCAGTAAACAATTTATTCAACACATTTAGCATAATTGTTTGCACATAGGTCTCCAATTGACATAAATGTATGCAAGGTTGCAAATTGGCCTATCACCTCATAGCCAGATGTCTAAAAACCTTGTTTTCATCCAATAACAATTTAAATGATTAAAGGTAAGGGACATAAAATGCTCTATAACCAATGACTAATTATTTTCTGCAAACAAAATTGTCACTAATACAAATCTCTCAAGTAGAGGGCAGTACTTGCTAACCCTTATGGAAAAGTCAGGGATACCTTAATACTGAGATTTTTTTTAATCTTCCTGAAGAAGGTTAGTAGATAATGCTGTTGCCAGATTATGTCAACCTAGTTATGTCAGCTTCCAGCGGGGAAAGGTGGGGGTGAGAAGCCCTGGACAGCTTCCCCCACTCCAGGCAGGAAACAGGTAGGGGAGAAGCCCTGGGCAGCTTCTCCCCGCTCCCGCTGGGGAACGGGGAGCTGAGGGGAGGTGCAGCCCGCCGGGAGCCCAGGAGCCTGTGGGGCAGCCAGGATCCTGGCAGGGAGCTGCCAGCAGAGCTGAAAGACTGGGCTCTCAGTTCCTCACACTGCCCCCTCTGAGGTCAGAGGAAGCACTCCTGGTGAGGATGCGTACCACCAACCCAAGGCAGGTAGTGTGGACATGCACCACCACAGTAATTACTGCAGTGGCTGTACATCGACCTAATATAGGTCGACATAGGGTATGTCTTTACTACCCAACAGATCAGTGGGCACTGATCGATCCAGCGGGGATCAAGTTATCACGTATAGTATAGACATGATAAATCGACCCCCGAGCGCTCTCCCATTGACTCCTGTACTCCAGCACCATGAGAGGCGCAGTGAAAACACCATGGTAAGTCAATCTAAGTACGTCAACTTCAGCTACGCTATTCATGTAGTGGAAGTTGCGTAACTTAGATTGATCTCCCCCTCTCCCCACAGTGTAGACCAGAGCTTAGAGTAATATCTACAGAATCCTTCTGGTTTAATCTCTATTATATTCCCTAGGACTTTCTGTAGGGGAATACTCTCATTTACTCTTTGCCCTGGTCTACACTAGGGGGTGGGATCGTTCTAAGTTATGCAACTTCAGCTACGTGAATAATGTAGCTGAAGTCGACATACTTAGATCGACTTACCATGGTGTTTCCACCGTGGCAAGTCGACTGCTGCCGCTCCCCCGTCGACTCTGCCTGAACCTCTCGTGGCAGTGGAGTACAGGAGTCAATGGGAGAGCACTCGGGGATCGATTTATTGCTTCTAGACTAGACGCGATAAATGGATCCCTGCTGGATCGATCACTACCCGCCAATCCGACGCGTAGTGTAGACATACCCTGAATTCCTGTAAAAGTGATACTCTCATCTGAATGGTATAAGGAAGATTTTTAATGATAAAATTGATTTTTCCTCTTACTACTCAGTTTATTTTAAATAATTGCAGAAGCAAATAAAACAAATGTACTTGCACTGTAAATATCACTATATATTCTGACATTCATAACATCAAAATCTAATGCCAGCATTACTTTAATGTGTAATTTCCAACTCATTTATATGTTAGATCTCATTGCTTGCTTAATTTGGACCTGATATGGATGAGGTATATTTAATCCATTATGTTTTTATTCAAATATGCAAAAGACCATTAACTTTCAGACTGCTAATTCATTATTACTGGGAAATATTCAGGGAACCCTACACAAATATGATACATTGTGTAATCTTAGGAAATACTGTCAGATTATGGCAAAGAAAATGATGGGGAAAGTGTTTCTTTTTGCATTTACTTGTTTGCATCTGGTACAGTGCATTTCATTCTGCTCACCAGAAAATTCAACACTAAAGCCCTTTAGCACATTGATTTATTCTAAACATTTTAATAAAAATGATGGTGCTCTTGCTAGCACTCAGTTCCTCCTCTTTTCCCAAGTACTTTATTAATTTAACAAGTTGACCTTACAGCATTAAAAATACTGCTTTACGGGGAAACAAACACACTCTCTCCATAGTTGTCATTTATTATAAAACTAATGTAGTTGCTGTCCTTTACAATAAGCTAATGTAGTACAATTTGTCATACCATGACCATGAAAAATCATACGTGCACTGCAGAATTAATTCCTGTCTCAGGCAGACAGGTGGAAGAAAGCATGTTTTGTAAAGGGAAAGTGGTTAATTTTTTTAAAAATAAATATTGTAAATGTGTACAATAGCTCTGGAGTGCACTTCCAGATGCAATAAAGGAGTATGCTCTAGAGCAGGGGTTCCCAAACTTGGTTTGTGGCTTGTTCAGGGTAAGCTCCTGGCAGGCCGTGAGATGCTTTGCTTACCTGAGTGTCTGCAGGTGCGGCTGCTCGCAGCTCCCACTGGCCAATGTGAGCTGCAGGAAGCGGTGGCCAGTCTGCGGGTACTGGCTCCAGGCTCCAAAGATGCCAGAATGTGGGAACACACGACTTAAGGTGGGTTACAGACCCAAGGTCTGTGCCTGAAGATGCAGAGTTAAGGACAGTGACCAGATACCACCCAGGCCCAGGGGGACTTAGAAGAACATAAGGCCAGGATTGCTGTCCATCCAGAAAAGAGGACGTTATAACACTCCACACCTCTGAAAATCAGGGCACTCTTATTTATGTATCTGTGTTGGGCACGCAGACCCACACAGACACAAAAAGGGAAACTGAGAACTCCTTTAACTTCATCTGATACATTGGGTGAGGTCATAGTCAGGCTGAGGGAGGAACTTAAATGAGAGTGCAGAGCAGTCAGTGGGGAAAGGATGGGCAGAAGACCTTTCCTAGTAGCAGTAATTTCCCAACTCTTCCCCCCTGCACCTGCAAACTTCCTACACACCATGTTCTCCCCAGTGGTCAACTAGTTACGTCGTGTTGCCAATTTAGTCATTTTCCGTTCCTCCCTCGCCCCGTAAATTCTAACTCCCAATCTAATTTCAGTTCCAAAAACTACTGCCTGAAACGGGAGGCTGGAAAAGGAAAGGGAAAAAGAGGGATAGCTGCAGAAGCCAGGAGATTAGCCTCTGTGATGGGGTAGTCTGCCCCTTGAGGGTAGCACTGCCTCCCAGTCAGTCCACCCCAGCTCTTTAAGAGTTGAAAGGTCTGATTATATACAAGGAGCTGGAAGAGCATGATTGGTCCTAGGACTAAGAAGAGTTTGGGAGGAACCGCTGGTACTATTTCTTTGAAGACCAGGACCATTGCAGTCAGAGAAGCAAGGATCCCCTCTCTCTCAACCAACTGAGGATGAGCTGGGAAAAGGGGACTATCACAAATGCTGCCTTCTCCCTCACAGCAGGACAGATGCCTGTAGACACTGCAGGCAATAAGAAGGCTTCTGCAGGACCCTGAGTTACCAGGGAGAAGATGCCAGCAGGAGAAGGCTGCCAAACACTCTGATTCTGAAGACTAAGTGGGGCCAGCTGAGGGAGACAAATTGCAACCCTGCATCAGGAGGAAAGCTTGGGACTCCTGGTAAGAAGAGGTATAATAATTGCTTGAACTATTCTAGCTTCAGGAGGAGGACTGGGACTCCTGCTGCAAGGACAGACAGAAAAAGTTAGAGATAACCTTTGAAGACAGGGAACAGCATCTGGAGGGCAGATTTCAAAGGAACCCTGAAAGCTTGTGGTGCTATTGGTTTTGTTGTTGTTATACATCCTTTTGTAGAGGTTTTGTAATAAACAAGCCCCAAAGAGAGTATTATTAAGTCAAGTCCCTGAAATGGACATATTGTCCTCCTGAAAAGGGAAATTGAGGCAGGAAATACATACAGCAGCACACAGTAACTCAACAGGGTGTGCGACAGGGCAGGCATGCCCTGTTACAGTGCCCTGCTCAGGGGCATGACTTGAGGGAAGGCCAGAGACAGGAAGAGGAGAAGCTGAAACCTCAAATGCCAGAGGGGTAAGAGAGGTCCAGTGGTATTTATGGTTTGGACTCTATTTTTTATATGTGTGTAGGTATCTCTTTTTTTTTTTTTTTTTTGAGGGGCAGATGTAAGGGCAGTCCCAGAAAGGGAAAAAATACATTTTGCGATTGACTATATTTGCTTCAATGCTGGTGAAGGACACTATTTCAATTATAAAAGACTCCATTGGTCTGGAAAGGATGGAACTTTAAAGGAATCTGGCAGGATGTCTGGATCCTCAATTCAGGAGTCTGTTGAAAAAAGCTGGAAGGGGACTCTCAGGGGTGGTAATACTGCTCTAGTTTCCAAATGTGGTATAGGTTCCTAACTTCAGGTATGTGAGCTTGGAAAAGGTTGGTCTTTTCCTCTTTGTGCATCTCCATGTCCATCTATAAATGAGGATAAACATGTACCTACCTATATAAATTTTTGGAGAAATTAGTAAATGTTGATAAAGCACTTTAGGAATCCCAGATGAAGCTGCTATGTAAGTACAAAGTACTACAAATAAAACAACTTTTCTATTTTACATTTCCATATCTCCCTGCTTCTAGAAGAATCCCAAAGTGCTGTAAAAAAGTACTATGTAAAGTCATCACCTCTCCCACCACTAAATTGCACATTCTTCTGAACTGAAATTAAGTAACTGTTTTACAACTGAAAGCAGCACTGTGAAAATAGTATTAACTTCAGCTAATTTGCATTGTAGCTACCAACACCTTTTGTACTACTCACTCTCTTACTTGCCAGGGAAAAGTAAATGTTAAAATTAGTCATAGATGTGGTATAAGGGAAAGGTGAAATACAAGTATTATAAAACAATCAAATAAAAAAAAAGTTAGCAACTATTTTACAGGAATAAGCTTTGTTCAGGAGCAATTTATACCTAAAATATATCTTTTATTACAAATATAAAAAAGGCTTCATGACAAAATTGTTAGTGCTGCGATAACTTGATTTTCTGTTGTAAGGGTCATATGCTGCTCGGGATCCTGGTGTTCAACTCCCACTCATACCAAAGTTATGTGCATGGAATGACTATAGAATATGACTTTTACGATATGTTAAAATAACCCTCCATTCTTTGTGGAACATCCAGGCTGCATGAGCACTTTGGCATTCTCCAAAAGCACAATAATAAATAGAAGGGAAACTGTGAAATTGAGCAGGTGTCTTCCACTTGTGGCTGGATAATTTGGTACATTAGGTATTCTGAGCAGGCTTTGCAGAGTTATTTTGTTGGATTCAACTTAGAGGGAGATAAATTCTACCAGGTTTTAGTGACTAAGGAAGTTTTTTCTGGAAAATTGTCTCTCATTTTTGTAGTTAAACGAATGCACATCATATCTATGGCCTCTCTCTCTACCCTTTTCTCCCAGCATAATTCTTGCAACAAATTTGCCCTGCAGCATTTATTACTCATGCTAATTTTCTCTTACTTTCTGGTAATTTGCTTAGTGTAATGAATTTCACCTACACTTTACCACCGTTTTCTTCTCTTCATAATGGTTGTCACAGGAATATTGGTCTCAAACTGATCTAATCCCAGCATGATAAGGCCATAAAATGAAAAGATATGTAGGGTGATAGTGTAATATTTTAACCATCTACCTTCCAAATGATTTAAGCAAAGCTTTCATATTGTAAAAATATTCCAGATTAGAAATTCTAAAATGTTAAAACTAAAGAAGTAACACTAAAATATTACACGATGACATTCTCTTTAATTTTACTCCTGCAGTACAGTCAGGGGGAAATACTGGAGTCTGGATGATTGCTGAAAGGATGCTCTAGAGAGACGACATTAGGAGAAGTTCTTAGCAAAAAGCCCTCCCAGGTTTGTGCCATGTTGGAAGTCATTGAAGAGAAATAGAGGCTTAGATTAAGTTAAGAAAAAAAAGCATTTGCAATGCAGACACCGCTCTTTCCAGTGCAGTAAGTGGGCAGTGCTATTGTGGTGGAGGTCAGCGGAACAGAACCCTTCTTTCCCAAGCCCTGGAATGGAAATTGAATCACTATGAAGCTACATTAGCATCATGTCTGCAGTGGACCCCATGTCTACTGCACCCTGCCTTCTCCATTTACAGAGATGGGATGCTGGCTGGAGTGTCCATGCAGATACAGAGCCTTCTGCCTTATTCCATTTCCATCTGCAGCAGTAGGGAAAGGTATCTGCTGAGATGTGCTCCACAGCACACAGAGCTGCACTCCAAAAATGAGCTGTGCCTTTGTATAATTGAAGTATACCAGTTCTGCGGGGTTCAGGATCTTCCAAGCCCAGGGAAGTGTATGTGCATAGATGGAGGAGTCAAAGGGGTGGAGATGTGTTCATAAGCTCTATTTAGCTATACTATGTCATGTCTTACATAAATTAACATATTACCATTTTTCCTCTATCCCTCTCATATTAAGACTGATGTACTGAACCGAATATTTCCATACTGAAGACCAGAAAAAAATTACCTCCAAACTTCCTTTTCAATCACTTAATAATGCAGGACTAAAGCAGTTAATGAAGTTAAACTTGAATGTAATATTCACCAACTCTGAAATAAGGGCATTTTAATGCAGTAATTATGAACACCCTACAGAAGAACTTTGAATATTCTATGATCTCAAAAATTCTGCTCCCAAAATAGCTAACCTGTACAATCTTTTAGCACTCAATAAAGCCAATGAAGCCCTTTCAGTATGTCTACTATCTAGTTAATTAATTACAGCAATACCGTCTGCAATTCTTTCTAAATATCACTTGACTGGAAGGTACTTATAAAAAAAATCTGAGAATGATTGTAAGTGCTTCGGAATGTAAAAGATTAATAGCACTGGCATGAGTTAACCATTGTATGGGAACTTTCTGTACAACTTTTCCCCATACAGTTTTGTTAGAGAACTGCACTTCTGATATGCAAGACATCTGCTGTTGACAAATGAGTGCTAATTGTGAAAAGGAATTGCAATATACACAATTAGGGTCTAAGCTAAAACCTTTTAACTTATTTTTAAGCTAAACAAAGATTTGAACAAGCAATTCTGAGATGAAGAAACATTTTTTTCTTACCTGTAAATAGAACTAGTTGAAAAGTATTCAACAAATGTGGACATTTTATACAAACACATTTGTCTCTCGTTATCTTGCCTTCCTTCCTACCAACTCATTTGACTGTTTATTCACCTTCTGTGAATAATATATACTGTGTAAATCTAAGAGATGAAATACTCACCCCATTGATGTCAATGGGAGTTTTCCATTAACTTCTTTGGGCCCAGGATTTCATCCTAGATCATGAGTACTGAGGAAAGAACTATTTTGTGTGTTGCTTGTACAGTCATTATATAATGGGGTCCTAATCCCTGTTTCAGTACAGCAGTGCAAAATAATAATTAAAATTCTGACCAATTCCATATAAAGGGACACTTATTCAGTTCCACTTTTACTTTAGGAAAAAAACTTCTCAAGAAACCTGATTTTTAGGAGCTTTCTGCCATTGAAAATCATGAAAACAGCTTTCAGGATTGCAGGCTTAAGAAATACAAAACTGAATCTCAACCTGAGTCCCAGGTTGGCCCCAAACCTCAGTCTGTAATATGTTTCAGAATGCTGCATCAATAGCTCACATCAAGTTATAAATGGCTCACTAACATGGTTAGACTACAACTTTAAAAAGAAGGAAGGGATAAACTACAGTGCCCTGGGTGACATTGCACTCCATATGATTTTATGAAAATACGCAAAGTGTGAATATAATGTAATGGTAATATGCTTCATGCAAAAGGTCTTTTGTAAGATATCATTAGAAAGATTATAATCTACTGAGTATGGTCATCTGATTTGTATAAATGTATCACTATTGTATCTGAAATTAGAAATATGAAATATAACTCTGAGATCCTATTGTAATTATGCAAAGTGTGGGCCATTAATGGTAGTTTGGAATTTTGATGGCTCCCGTTAATCAGGACAATTGACTGTAAATGGCTCTGTTTACTTGTAAGTCTTCTTGTGCTGGCAGGTGGGTAATGAAGTCTTACAGTGACATGTGATCATGTCACCTGAACTGGAATCCATCTTTAAACTGGTGCTTTTCCATTTAGAATGAGGAGTGGGAACCCAGAGAGGGACAAAGGATTCCCGTCTTGTGCAAAAGATATATAAGGGGGTGGAACAGAACAAAAGGGGCTGCAGTCATGAGAAATCCCCTAGCTACCACCTGAGCTAGAACAAAGACTGTATCAGGGGAAAGGATTATGCCCAGATAGGAAGGAATCCTGTCTGTGAAAGAAGCTTATTAAAACATCTCTGAGGGTGAGATTTTATCTGTATTCAGTTTTCTTACTGTATTACGCTTAGACTTGCATGTTTTATTTTATTTTGCTTGGTAATTCACTTTGTTCTGTCTATTATTACTTGGAACCACTTAAATTCTACTTTTTGTATTTAATAAAATCACTTTTTACTTATTAATTAACCGAGTATGTATTAATACCTTGGGGGGGGGGGGGTGAGGGAAACAGCTGTGCATACCTCTCTATCAATGTTATAGTGGGCGAACAATTTGAGTTTACCCTGTATAAGCTTTATAAAGGGTAAAACTGATTTATTTGGGTTTGGACCCCATTGGGAGTTGGGTATCTGAGCGCTGGAGACAGGAGCACTTCTTAAACTGTTTTTAGGTAAGCCTGCAGCTTGTGGAGGACGTAGTTCAGACTTGAATGTGTGTTTGCAGCAGGCAAGCGTGACTGGCTCAAACCAGGCAAGGGACTGAAGACCCAATCTGGCAGGGAAAACAGGCTCAGAGGTAGCCTAGGCACATCAGGTAGCAGTCCCAAAGAGGGTTTCTGTAATCCAACCTGTCACACCCTGGTCTTGATCTGATTCACAAAAGGATTTGAAATACTTTTTGTATTCCCACTCAGCATGAAATCCAGAAAACCCCAGAAGGTATTTGACTCTCCAGTACATCGTGGATGTATGCAATGACACTGGCCTACTATTATTTTGGTGTGTCAAATTCTCCTGTTGCTTTTTTACAAATAGATCATTTTAATTAAAATGTTATGTACAGTGACTTTCTGAGTCATCCAGGATCTTTACTCTCCAATCAGACTTCACAATATATTAGACTGAGGTGAGGTTGGGGTGAAATTAGACAGACATTGTGTCCCTATCCATCTTTTCCACTGAGGTTTCAATAGCTAGGCAAGCTTTATTTTGTAGCTGAAGATCATGTATTTAATAGCTCACCTAGGGCTTTCCACTCATTTACCATTGTTGTGTCAGTATGCTGAAATGTGCTCAACTGAATTACAATAGAAGGTTTGGAAACTGACTATTAATAGAATTAATCTCTGGGAAAAATACTGCTGTATTCACTTTATTTTATTTTGATATATAGAATTTAAAACAAGAACACTTTGCTGGACATGAGCCATTTTCAGTAGTAAATAATAATTCTTCACAGGTCACGGTTGCAGATCCATTACAATAGTCTTACTCCAGCTTGCAGCTTCTTGGGGTCAGTACCCAGACTTTCTAGTCAGGAAGGATGGGAGTCACCACATCTCTGAAAACCTAGACAGCTTGAAATGCTGAAGGACCAGGCCTCCTGCTCAGAGCAACAGAAACCCCCCAAAAGAACCAACAAGGATTCTACTTGTTACTGAAGGGAGAGAGGTGGGGAGGGAGGGAGAGATTCTAAGTTTTGCCTGGAGGGAGGCTCTGCAGTCAATCTAAGAACTCTCTGCATTTTAAGTATAAGCAAATGTATGACAAGGTTTGCCCAATGGAGAGCAACGGCAGGAAATTTGAAGAGCTGGATGGATGATGTCAGAAGACTGAATCTTCTGCAGTGAGATCCGGTCTGGTTTACAGCTTAGAATTACAAGCAACTCCGAACCAAGATTGACATTCCAACCTATTAAAACACCAGAATATGAAGCCGTAATGTATTATCTGCTTCAAAATGCGGGAATTGATATCCCAGAAAACTTAGATTTCTTCTCCATCTTCTTCCTAGTGCCCAAGTTCCAAAGACAGAGGAACTCTCAACTGGAAATTCTTGAACAGATTTTATCAAAAAATCACAGTTCAGGATAGAGACCCTTGCATCAATTTCCATTACTGACTCATTTGAAGAACACCTATCTACACATTATTATGCAACCCTCCCAGAGGAGATATCAGCATCACATGCAACAGTGTTACCAGTATATCCTTTTATTCCTGAACCTACCTGCCTTTCTAAGGTATCTTCCAAAGTACTAGGTAATTTTTTATTTTATTTTATTTTATTTTTTTGTGAATCAGAAAAGAATTCCTGTATACACATGCCAAAACAGCCTGCTCATCAGTGCACTTTTCCCGGACAATGTCCACAAAACAATTGTCTTACAATGCAGATTGTTCTGTACAATGCAGAACAACATGTTTTTTTGTCAACATAACCAACATACAAATGTCAGGCTGTCAATATTATTTCTGGGTATAATCACAGATGATCAACTTGAACAGGAGTTCATTACTATCAGAGGACAGGATCCAGAAAGCCAGTGGTCAGAAGGCACAATGTTGTTCATTCTATAGTCATTTCTCAAGGTGTCTGATGTCTGGATAAAAATGAATGTCTCTAGCAACAACATTCTCTTATGAGTGAGACTCCATATGGCTTTATCCATTAATTTCTTGAGCTTGTAGGACCCATTATTCCTGTCCTCCTTCTACCGTTGCCAAGAGGTATTTGGGATAAGAGAGGATTGATGAGGAAAATATATGGCATTTTCAACAGTAGGGAATCTCATGGAAGGAAAAATTTCATTCAAGGATAATGGAAGAACAGACCTCCAACGTGGTAAGAGTTGGATCAAAAAAGTAATCAGGCTCTAAAGGCTATAGCTCCAATTCTGATCAGCCAAAATGCACCAGGGATGTCTTACAACATGTCAGCAGTGGCTTTATCAACAAGGGAGGACATACCAGATCCTTAGCCTGGCTATGAACTTCTAATCTACTGTTATAGATTTGTAGGTTTGAATTTGTTTTTATAAAGATAATTCTCTCCTGTATATTCAAGTACAACACATAAAGAAGAAATAAAATATTATAGTGGCCAGTTATCAAAGCAAAGGAAAAATCCAGGAGAGTGGAGTCTATAGCCTAAAGTCTTGAAGTGGAGAGTCAGCCCCTGGACAGTGGAGAGTCAGTCACTGGCTTGTCAATGGACATATCTGCATCCATCTGAAGAAATTAAAAGGCCAAAGTTACAACTCTACATTTTCTTCCAGGGCCAAAAAGCATGACTATGTTTTTCTGTCCCAAAGTAACAGGATAACAGCAAGAAGGCAAGAGTTAGCTGTGACAGCCCCACATTTTTAAGAGAAATTGTGGATCTCGTATCCACCACTTGGCTATAGAGTAGCAGCCGTGTTAGTCTGTATTCGCAAAAAGAAAAGGAGTACTTGTGGCACCTTAGAGACTTACAAATTTATTTGAGCATAAGCTTTCATGAGCTACAGCTCACTTCATCGGATGCTGTAGCTCATGAAAGCTTATGCTCAAATAAATGTGTTAATCTCTAAGGTGCCACAAGTACTCCTTTTCTTTTTACCACTTGGTTATGTTACCTATACAAAAAGGATCTGCTCCCAAGGACAAAATTCTGCACCCAAGGCCAGAAAACTGAATCTAACTAAACAATATTCAGGAAATCAATTAAAATAGGATTATTCAGATATGAATTATAACACGTTTAGCCTTGAAAACATTTTACAAAATAGGGGATCCTCAAGATCCTAGGCCATATGTAGCATAGTGTTATTGACTGGATCCATTCCAGTCAATGCAAGGACACACGTGCATTTGTTTGTTATGTGCTCATTCAGAGCCATGGAATCCTAGCAAAAGGGTTATGGTTTGCGGGAGGCTTAAATTGTAACTCTCCTCCATTTTCTTTGAGGGCACAATATATATTTCCTTGGGGTGGAATTCAAAGTTGAGAGTGCACTGTATTTGGGGTGGAATTTTAAGTTGTTGTGTGTCCTGAAATATTTATATGAATTTTCTCCCCTCACATCCGCCATTTAACCTGTGCATTAAACTTCAAAGAATTTACTTCCAGAGCTTTTTGAAGAGCTACCTCTAGCTGCCTGGGCCTTCTGGGGTATGGCTACTCCCAGCCTGCCAGTTTGAAAAATCTTATTACTTATGATTTATTTTATTGTGATGAAATAGGAAAATTTATCTTCATTTATTCAAAAAAATTCTTTTGTTCTAGTGGGAAAGTCCACAGATCTATTCCAATGGACTTTCTCTTCCTTGCAGCTTATTGGGGGAGGGCAGTAAACAGACATTTGCTTTCAAACAGAGACGCCTCCACTGGCTTAGGCATGTGTGCCAGATGAATGATGGATACATCCTCTATGGCGAATTGGCATCTGGAAAAAGACTCAAAGAATGCCCAAAATTGCATTTCAAGGATGTGTGCACACAAGACCTCAGAGAAATGACATGGATGTGGACAAATGGGAAAATCACACTCAAGACTGAAGCCTTTGGAAACAAGAGCTTAACAAAAGTCTCCATGGTTACGAGGGAAAGCAGTCCAGCTTAGCAGAGGAGAAAAGAACTCCCAGAAGGCAGAACTCAAAGGGTCCAAACGTTACCTTTAAATGTGACAGATGCAGCGGAGATTGTCTCTCTCGAGTTTCTTCAGCCATGGCCATGGCTGCCATAAAACAACTGAGTAAATTCTTTATCTCTCAGGAGCACATACCCGTGGTCTTTCGAGACTGTAGGATGCCTACTAAATATAAACACAGCTGTATAATATGAGATGGTATCTGTTTTATAGTAATTTTTCAGTGCATCTTCAAAAACAAAGTATTGAGTGGGTAATGACAAGTTAGGAAAACAGAATATCCTTCCAGATATGTTATTAATCAACATGTCCTCTAAACACCTGCAGGAAATATATAGAAAAATTGCCTTTGCATAACTATACACTACGCGTCAGCATGTCCTTAAACCCATGCTTAACTTCTTTGCTGAATGGGGGTGAGGGCCTTAAGTACATGCTTAGGCATTTTGCTAAACTGGAACCTAAGACTGTAACTTTGTATTTGAGGAACAGAGACCATGTGCAAACTCCTCTGATTTCAATGGCACTACATCAAGTTGTAGCCACAGAGAATTTAGCCCTAAGCTTTTGTCCACTAGGCACCATCTACATTTATGGTGTTGTATAAATAATAAACAAAAAAACCCAGAATTTATTGGTAGAGTTCAGTGTTGTTACCATGCCAATATGTGGAAATTCCCTTTTGAATAGTTCATGTTTTTCTTTCTTGTAGCATGAGCCAGATTCAGGAATTGAGCTGGGGCAAAACAGATGTTAGGAAGCTTTCCAGACACTTAGAACAACTTCTATTATTCACAGATATTCAAGTAATCTGGTTGTTAGAATACATTTTAATGTATAGTCATTTCCCAACTGAAGGGCTGGGAGGGCTTCTTTGTCTGCAGGTGGCTGGGAAGCAGCTTCTCTTTCTGGCTCTGCAGGTCTGACTATAGTACCTGGTGCTAGTGTCTTTTTTGTGGGGGAGAGGATTGTTTGGTGGGGTAAGAAGATCCTCTCTGTGCTGCCCTCTTTGGGCTTGGAAGGGAAGACGTAATCCAGTCCCCTGGGGGTTACCTAACCTCCAGTGCTCTTACAGAGGTGACATATGGAGGTAGAATGATATTGGGTTTGGGAATGGGGAGTATTTCAAACATCAAACTTTCATAGAAGTGTCTTTTTAAAAAAAATATTTTATGCGGAGGGAGTATGCTTTGAAAATTAAATGGGTTTTGGAGTAGGGTTGCCATCCCTCCCAGATGGGCCAGGAATCTACTGGAATCGGCATTAATCTCCAGGTGACTATTTAAAGCAATTCAAGAGATTTTAATAGGATATTTTAAGAAAATAAATTAATATAATGAATGCATGTAATTCATACAGAAGTTAATTCATTGTTAAAACATAAGGGTGTCATCTGATTGCGTTTTTCTTTCCTTTGGAAGTGTAATGACATAATACATAATATAAACCAGTAATACGACCATAACTGATGCCTACGTATGCTCATAAATGTTTCCTGTTAACTGTTATGTTAACTGCATTTCCCCGCCCAGTGCTAGAAACATTACAAATTGCTATTTAGCTAAAAGTTCAAACCCCAAACCCAAAACATGAATGATGGTGGTGAGGGGCATTCAAACAGTGGCACAGTGAAAAGAAAAAGTATTTTTAGTGTTTTAACAATGAATGGTGCAAAGAAAATGCATTCAAAAATTGGCTTCACAAAATCAACACAGTTACAGCAGAATGCATTCTATGTTGGCAGCTTTAATGTAAAAACATACCATTTAATTATAATTAATTAAGTACTTAAGTATGAAGGTTTAAAGTTTAAAGCTATTCATTTTTGTTGCTCTGTAGCTAGCTTAATATTGTGAATGGGTTGAACAGTACAATTAATGACATTACATCATGTTGGGAAAAAAAGTCTCTCGGAATAGCTTTCCCAAAATAACTCCTATTTTGGAGTTTGATTTGGGTGGAGAGAAGAATAAAAATCTTGTTGGAGAAGAAAAAGGGTAGAAAATGAAATACTAATACTGGGAGAAAGAAGGGAAAGAGAATGAAATGACATGGTCCTTTGATTTCCCTCTTGGTCCCCTTTCTTCCTCTGTAAGTCACTGCACATCTATGCACATCTATTTAAATAAATAAATAATTGGGTGGGGGTCAATTTATGCAAGCCAGCAATCTCCTGGTTTTGATTTCAAGAACTTTGGCAGGTCTGACAGTGAAACTGTTTTTTTTTTTGTTTTTTTAAATCAGATAACCTCCTTAAGGTCATTGAAAAAATAACCATAACTATTTTGGGCTAGATTGAGACATTGTTCTTTAGTCCATATTAATAGGCGGCTTTCATTTACATTGCCTGGGAGCAGTACAGGGAAAGAATTGTGACTCAATCACAGTTGCTTCTCTTGTGGTTCATCTTCTACTGGCCCATGCCGGGATAAAGCCCTAATGTGTATATATTTCTGCCTTCTTTTAATCCTTTGAAATAGTCTTTTTTGCATGGGTTCATGCGGGTCTGTGGGAGCACACACTAACTATATATGGATATATAAAAGTGCTAACTATTCATGCTATGTATTTTAAAAGTGCTAACTGCTTGTTCTTTATTATATTCCTTAAAATCCCGGCTGAATTCCATTTGGCCCTCATTCTGTTTATTTCCTCCAGTATGTTTAATTTGAGCCCTTTTTGCTGTTAACTACAAATGTCTGTCTGCCAGTTTCTTGAACAAATGTTTTATTCTTCTACATTTAAATTAGTATTATAATCTCTTGTGAAAACCATAGCAAGGGAATTGTTTCATTCCTCCACAAACATTTATGTTGTCGAAAATATTGCCAAGAATTTTAAAAGGCAATTTTACTCACTTGGATTCCAGCAATAATATCTTACTTAAGGAAATTGAAAATTTCAGAAGATATGGCAAAACACAAATGTTTCCTAATCAGAGTCATGAATGTCTTTAAAAATCTTTGTACTTCCAAAACATTCAGCTTTTAGATTGTCAACGGAATTTAGCCATGGGCAATGAAAACAGAATGTCTTATTGAATTAATCAGTTTTATTGATTTCTGGAAAACTTTCTAATCCCATTTTGCATTTTGTCTAATCAATGTAAGTCTTCAAAAATGAATTCATTATACTTTGTCTTTGTTAATATTGGCAGCAGTATTTTACTCCTGGTATTCTTTAATTCCAAAATCCATACATTCTTTGTTTCTTCACACACTATCAGCTATGCTATAATTAAAGTCTTTGTACATAGATGCATGTTATGTTTATTAAAGATAGACTGTTTAAAATAAATAAGGGCCAGATTCTGCCACTGTTACTATGTGACTAGATCCATTTAAATCAATGTAAGGTACTGGTCAATATGAGTAAAGATGTCAGAATGTGGCCCAAAATATTCATTTAACAAGTATTTAAATGTATTTCTTCCTTGAATATTCCAGTACATCTCATCTTCCGATGACTGCCTTAGGGACCAGTCCTGACATCTCTTTTGCACATGAGTAACTTTCCTCATGTGAGCTGTCCTACTAAACTGAATATTTTCAGGAAAAAAAGCCTTTTTTATTAATTGTGTACAGTGGGAGTATGTGGTTGGCACTTAGCAAATAATAACTATAACCTTTTTGACTGATTCTTTCACTTGAAATGCCCTTCTTGAGCTGATCTGCCAGGCCACCACACCTTTCTCATTCACTCCCCAATTCAGCAAAACACTTTAAACATATGTTGCAGACCAGTCCTACTCAGCAAAGCACTTTCTGCATGCATATAACTTTCAGTATTCGCTGAAGTTCAGCCCCTATTCTGGACTGTACTTAAGCACATGCTTCACTTTAAGCCTGTGCTGAAATATAATGACATGATGAAGTGCTTTGTTGAACAGGAGCAGCATATCCCTCCTGAAAATCCTCTTAAATTGCAAATATATAGAAATGAGTAACTTATAGGGTGAGCTAGTAATGAGTAGAGCTGGACAAAACTCAGAATCTCCAGTTCATGGGAAACTTGGACACTTTTGAAACTTCGGTTTCAGTCCAATCTTTTTTTTTCCTGAGTCCTTTTTAACATTTTCCATGAGCTGGGACTTTAAAAAATGTTTTGGAAGGTGTTTCCTAAAGCAAAATGTGCTCTTGGGACCTCAGTAGCTGCTGAATGATAACAAGCAGTGATTAAATTGACAAGAACAATGTCAATTTCAGTCACTAGTTTCCAGGGCCCACTCGCATAAGAGTCAGAAATGGTTACAAAAAAAATAAAGATAAAACAGTTACTAGTGTCTAACTTAACAAATTGTATTAGATTCAGGCAAAATTTCTCACCACATGCTTCCAGAAAGGTTACTGACCAAACTTTTCAGGTCAGGACCCCCAGAATACAATGGCTGTTTTCCTTTGTCATCTTAGGTGCAATGCCAGAGTCAGAAAGGGAGAGAGGTGGGGTGTCTTGCAGTGTTTGCCACTCCTTTTTATAGTTTCAGTTCCACTCTTGAAAAAAAAATGCCAGATGGGAACTAAGAGACAAAGCGTCTATGTAGAAGGATGCTCTAAGCTGGCTTTTTCATCCGTTTGAGCTTTCTGTTTTTCCCCTTCCTGCTTGAGGACTCTGTTTACTGCTTAAATGCAAATTAAGGCAAGTATACATTCCTTTGCTTAGAACAGACCTATCTGATAACTTCTGCTGGGGCAATGTTGTGGGGTTTGGAACATGTGTTAATAACTTCTTACAGGGTAATCTTATAACTTCACATAGTGTTTCCACACATTTTATCAGAACAATATTGACCAGCAAATTATGAGTTTTTAAATGATACCTTACAAGATATATCTTGTAGAAAGATTATTACAGTAGTGTGCAGGGTGTGAATACAGAGATGTATTCCATCACAATAGTGAAATCAACATTTACTAATCCTTACAACTTTAAGTATAACATGATCCTTAATATATTAGTGCATACTAATTTTCTCATATGCGACACTGACTGAGGAAGCCTGGCTTCTTTCTCTTTCCCCAGCTTCCCTGAGAAGCTCAAGCAGCTCCTTTGCCAAGTGGTATCCCCTGAGGTCCGGGTAGGCCACTGGGGCAATATGCTGGGTTTGCGATGGGGAGAGGAGCTGTCAGAGGGAGCTCAGTCAGGTCTCTCTGCTTGGCTTTTGAAGAAGTGGTCTGCTCCAGCATGTCACGGTCCAGTGAGTGTTTATTGCTGCTTTCTCCATGGCATGAATCCCTGCCTTAGATTAGAATGTTCATGTTCAATTACAATTTCAACACACTGTCAAAATTCTGCTGACAATGCAAGCAGGACTGAAATGGTGATTATCAAAGGTTTTGTCTCAGACAAACCTGAAACCGACTTCATGAAAAACAAAACAAAAAAAAACCCACAACAAACTATACTGGTCCTAAACTTTTCACCCTGCTGCATTTTTAAGGCCTATTGAAAATAATGGAGGTGTCAGAGCATATCAGACAAAGGTGTTTTTTTTTTAATCTTTTATAATGTTAAGGAAATGAACTTATGGGCCATTATTAGAACTAGTTGGTGCTTTGATAAAAAAAATCCAGTTAGTTGAAACCAAAATGTTTTACATAAATGGTTCAGATTCAATGAACTATCTGAATCACAGGCAGGGTTCCAGCAGAAATGTCTGACTTCCAGCCAGCTCACCTGGGGGGCTAGTGGTAGATTATTTGGTGGTGTACTCACTTACAATCTATCTCTTTGTAGTTAATAAACTTGTTTTATTGTTTTATCTAATCCATTGTGTTTACAGTGAAGTGTCTGGGTTACTTGATTTAAGATAATAAGGTAGTATAGGAATAATGGACTTACAATATTTGTTCTGTCCAGAAACGTGTTATGCAGTATAGGACATACATTTCTGAGGGAAGATCTGGGACTGGGGGTGTGTTGGGGTCACTATGCAGTATAATCAAGGCTGGTAAGAGCCAGGGTGCAGTTACAAATAGCCTTTCAGGATGCAAGACAGACCCTAAGTGTCTGTGAGCCTCAATCTGGATTGTTCCCTGGTATGTCACAACCATACACACAAGTGACAAGAATATTTCCATTAATAATAATCACAATTTACAGATAGGCAAAGTAAGAAAATTGCTGCTTGAGAACTTATTAGAGTTAGATTTAAAGATATTTACATTATGTATTTTGACAGGTCAGTTTGATGATATGTGTGCTATAAACCTTTAACTTTTGAGATTAGATGAAACCAGAGTCTGACTCCCCTTGGGAGTTGCTGCAGAACCTTATTAAATAACAGAGCTTTTCTACCACAGCAACCTTAACTCTCAGTCTATATTCATACCCCACTGCATAAAAAAAAAAATCCAACCACCAAAATGCCAGGCAGAGCTTCCTATAACTCAAAGGGAGAAGAGCCAGAGTATCCAAGAAACCCACTGAGAATTTTGGCAATAGCAATCTGAGTTACATTTAAGAAGTTCAAATACTATGATTATAGGGGCAGTACAAAAATGTTGATAGTCTTCCCATTGACTACTGTGTGACTACTCAGGTAACTTAAGCATGTACATAAGTGTTTGAAGTTTGGTGGCCTTAGGCTACAGCTCACCACTTATAAGAAAAAAAGAAAAGGAGTACTTGTGGCACCTTAGAGACTAACAAATTTATTTGAGCATAAGCTTTCATGAGCTACAGCTCACTTCATCAGATGCATTCGGTGGAAAATACAGTGGGGAGATTTATATACACACACAGAGAACATGAAACAATATCAACAAAAAAACCTTCAAAAACAGACTCCAATGAGAGACTGCTGAATTGGAATTCATTTGCAAACTGGATACAATTAACTTAGGCTTGAATAGAGACTGGGAGTGGATGGGTCATTACATAAAGTAAAACTATTTCCCCATGTTATTTCTCCCCCCCCCCCCCCCCGTTCCTCAGACGTTCTTGTTAACTGCTGGAAATGGCCCACCTTGATTATCACCACAAAATCAAAATCAAAATCAAAATCCTTCCCCCCCCCTTCCTGCTGGTAATAGCTCATCTTAAGTGATCACTCTCCTTACAGTGTGTATGATAAAACCCATTGTTTCATGTTCTCTGTGTGTGTATATAAAGCTCCCCACTGTATTTTCCACCGAATGCATCCGATGAAGTGAGCTGTAGCTCATGAAAGCTTATGCTCAAATAAATTTGTTAGTCTCTAAGGTGCCACAAGTACTCCTTTTCTTTTTTGCGAATACAGACTAACACGGCTGCTACTCTGAAACCTGTTATTATGCAAGACACTTATAAGAAAATGTCTTTACATGGTGCTAATTACTTTATCTGCACAAGTCACATAGCTCCCAGTTCAATCATTAGGCAAATAATAAGTACCTTGGAGACAGAAGTACCTCTTAATAAATCCAAAACTACATGGCTGATGGAAACAATATTACCATGAGGGTAGACTGCAACTTAAAAAGGAATTTTTAAGAAGCTGAAAGCCTCAGTAATCTGGAGTGTGTGTGGGGGGGCGTATTTCCTTTCTTTCTTTCCTTTTGTACAGAGAATATAATAACTTCGATATTAATGAACTATGGTATTTGATTTGCATAGATATTGAGCCATTGCTTTCGGAATTTTGTTAACCTATCAATATAAACTGAGTGCTGGATAGCTGTTGTTTTATTTAATAACTCTTAATTAGAAGCAGAAACATTTTGTTAGACTATAACAAATCACAAGAAAATATTAATAGAATTCAGAACTGTAGGTCTGCTACATTAAATAGTCATAATTTTTAATGGTCATCCCTTTTATTATTTTTATAAATGTATAATTTTAATTATGTATTATTTAATTATTATTTTTAATTATTTTATCCCTTTTATTATTTTTAACATCCCTCAGCCCACGCTGCTTCCAGCAGCCCTCATTAGCCTGGAATGGTGAACTGCGGTCAGTGGGAGCTGTGATTGGCTGAACCTGCAGTTACTGCAGGTAAAAAAAACAACCTGGCCCACCAGCGGATTTCCCTGATGGGCCACGTGCCAAAGGTTGCCAATCCTTGGTCTAGAGTCTGGAGCAGAAGCAGGCACACAATCTGAATTGTAGCTCAGACAACTCCCCATGATGTCTTTTTGTTTTAAATACTAGCCTCATCCAATCAATGGGCTGTGAGGGGTTACCATTCATGCTCTGTGTGCAGTACTTGCTGCTGAGCCTAGCTTCACAAAGTCCTCTAGGGGAAAGCTAGCTAAGCTTCCAGGGGCAATGTGGAAGCATCAGTTCTAGAATCTCCCAGGTTCTAGAACTGTAGGGTCTTACAGTAGTGTTACTAGCTGATCCATATGTGATTTCTCTTGTCTGGACCCTGCTTGCTCTTGAATCTACCATTTCTTTATTTTTTCTAGAATAGAACATATAAATATCTTACTTGGGATAGACAGCAGTTGAATTCCCCTACAGTTTTTACACTGGCTGAGGTCTCCTTTCTTTGGCAGCTTCACTATATGTTAGTTTTTTCTGCTTGTTTGGTATTTTTTCTTCTTTCCATATCTTTTGAAAGGGGCCTATCAAAATGGTTAATATGTTTGTCAAGTCTGCCTTGAGAACCTCTGTTGGAATATTATCCACTAACCTTATGCCTTTCCACTTTTTAAACAATTGGACTGCCCTCTCTATTTCCACTCTGGTGATAGGTCGTAGTCATAGGTGCTGACTCCATGTGTGCTCTGGGGCTGAAGCACACATGAAAAAAAATAGGGAGTGCTCAGTCCAAGTCAGACCAGTACCTCATCATGGTGGAGGTGGGGTTGTAACATCTGAAGTAGGAGATTGCTCATTGGAGCTATGCTATCAGCAATGAAGGCTTGTATGAAATATCACTTTAGGCATTACACAAGGTGGCCAGATCCAATGTGAACCCTGAAAATGATGGCTAACATGGGCAGCGAAGATGCAGGGCAGCAGCTGCACCTAGCTACCAGAGGTGAAGGAAGTCACTGAGAAAGACACAACAGCTTTTTGTTGCACAGCATGAAGCCAACCAGTAGACCAGGAAAAGGGTCACCTTACTGCACCTTCATCTTATCCCAGTGGGGTAAGTTACTTCCCAGGATAATAGTTTGCTCTTGTTCTTTTGACCATGAATAACCTAGTACTCAGCACCAGGGTTAAAGCCACTGCCTCACTTTCAGCTGTAGATGCCTTGTTGGTGCCATCTCCCCTCTGTGCAAACATGACGGGTTCATGCCAAAGACTCCCTGGGGATGTGTGTCCTTTGATGTTGGCAGGCATGTCTGCAGTACATTGTGACAATGAATCCAATTGTATCTGGGAACTCTGACAGTCCACCAAAATTGCAACTAGGAATGTTGCATCTCTTCACAGGCATGGTCATCAGGTCGCTGTCTCATGCAAAATGGACCATCTTGGTATATGTATCACAGGACTAACCGAAGAAAGGCTGATGAGGTGGAAGATTCTTTACTTCTGTATTCTGGCAGCCTCAACCATTTATATGGGGTAGCACTGCTACCGCGAGGTAAGGCCAAGTCCTCCCTGATAACCTGGACACCTGTGTCTCCTTGAGTATTTACTGCACATCTTAAACATCATCATGGTTACCTCACTGTCATAGTAGTCTATGCACTGACAGAGGAATCTGCTGACTCAGTTAAAGATCATTTCTATGATCAACTGGTACATCTAGTATGCACAGTCCTTCCACATGATAATCTCATGATACTGGCTGACTTAAATGCAGTTTCTGGCTCCCTGTGAACTGGGTTTGAACAGATCATTAGTCATTATGGTTCAGGCACACCCAATGATAATTATCGCCACTTGCTTACATTCTGTGCCTCCCAGAATCTTTCCATTCTTGGGTCATGGTTCAGGCGGCAATGCATACACCAGATGTTATGGATCTCTCTCTCATGATGGCATCACTCAGAAGAAGCTGGACCACATCATTACACATGAGAGGCATCTCTTCACCTCCCGTAGAGTATATCATGTTGCAGAATGTGCGGTGAACACAGATCACCATCTAGAGGTTGCCCATATGGTGTTAATGTTCCAAAGAGCAGGTAAGCCCTCTGTAATGATGAAGTTTGTTATCAACACACTCCATGTGGCAGGTTTAGCTAACAGGTTTTGTATTGATGTCAGCAACAGATTCTCAGCTCTAGCTAATCTGCCAGATGATGTGGAGGTTGCCTGGTCCCTGTTCACTTCTACCCTCAGCCAATCTGCTGAGCAGACAATTGCCTATAGGCATCCAGCATGCCGACCCTGAGAGGCTTTCTAGATAATTAAATTGTAGGCCGCAGCCTGCCAGTGTGGTGATAAGTACACTCGTAATCAGCTGATGTGAAAATTTAACACCCCAGCACTCCGTGATCGTGAGGCATATTATAACCAAGTGGCGGATGTCGTTGACTTTGGCTCAGCCAGGGGCAACTTGGAGCCAGCATTCCACATCATTCACAACCTCAGCAGTCAAGAGGTAGTTACAACAAATGGCATTCTGAATGACAACAGGTGATGATGATGATGATGACATTCTCTCATGCTGGGTGGAACATTATCACAGTGTCCTGAAACCATCCTCCAGCTTCTGCTTGTTCAGAGCTGGATGATCTGGCAGTCACTGCGGTTCCAGATCCAGACATTCGTACTGATGCACCAACATTGGATGAAGTGAAGTGTGCCATCTCTAAACTGAAAAACAGATGTGAAGCTGGTACTGATGGCATTCCCTCAGAGCTGCTAATTTATGCTATTGATCCTGTAACGGAATCACTTCTGGCAATCTTTCATCTGGTGTGGAGAACTGGAACCCTGCCAACCACCTGGAAGGATGGTATTGTGATCTCACTCTATAAAGGCAAGGAACCATGCAGTGAGTGCAAAAGCTAAAGGCCGATGCCAGGGAAGGTGTTTGCACATGTTTTGCTGGCATGACTGGAGCTTTTGCTATATTTGAAGTGTCATCCCCAACAGTCAGGCTTTACAAGGAACAGGTCTACATTAGATGCCATTTTGGCCCTTTGCTTTTTGTCGGAGATACATCGCAAGTTCAGGAAGCCCGTGCACATAGTGTATGTTGAACTTAAGGCTGCATTTGATTCAGTAGACCGTGTCACATTATGGAAGACCTTAAAGGGCATAGGTGTCCCTACCACTCTGTGGACTTGATTAGAGAGCTGCATAATGGAAGCACTGCCCGTGTTCACCTGGGGAACCGGATGTCAGCACCTTTTAAATCAGTATCTGGTGTTAGGGAGCGTTGTGTTCTGGCCCCTGCACTTTTTTGTTTGGCAATAGATTCCATAAAGCAGCATTCCATCAGGTCCATAAGCATTGAGATTGGTGATCTCTCACTCACAGACCTTGACTATGCTGATGACATTGTTCTTTTAGTACAGAGCCCCGACAGGTTTCATGAGGCACTCCAGCATATGGAGCAGGAGTCAGCTAAGTTTAGTCTCCGTGTTTCATGATCAAAGACAAAACTGCAAAATCTAGGACCAGGTCCACTTGCGACTCCATCTCTTTGAACAATGAAACCATCAAATCAGTTTTCAGCTTTTGCTATCTGGGTTCTTTAAGTAACATCTCCTCCAATTCTTACACCAAGGTTCTCCATTAGATTGGCATTACAGCATTGGCCATCGGTCATTTACAATGGATATGGAATCAACATCATCTTAATATGACAACCAAATATAGGAGTTATTTGAGCTATATCCTTCCCATATTGTTGTACGGCTGTGAAACATGGACACTACACCTCTTAGACTGGACAAAGCTCGAGGCTTTCCACACAACATTTCATCATCATCATATATTGGGCATAAAGTGGAATGACTTAATCTGTAATGCAGATGTTTATGGTCAATCAGGCAGACTACTGTGGCCATTGTCTGCGGGCAGCGCCTTACACATCTTGGACATGTCACAAGAATGCCATGGGACAGTCCAGTGAATGCCGTTCTCTGAGTGGCTTGTAACATCCGGGATAAAATTTCATCAACTGAGGGGTGGAGGCGGCCCAGAGGCACACCCCCTATTACGAGGATTCATCAAGTCAGTTCCCATGTTGGACATTTAGGCCGTCAAGACTTTGCGGTTGCACAGGAATGGACCAAAAGGAGAACAATCACTATGGCCAACCATCTGGCTAAACCTTGAAGAAGAAGCACCCACTGGGCTGCTCAGCTGTTGGTGGCCAGGGATCAACTGTGGTGCCGGTGCCTCTGTAGATGAGCTGTTTGGTATGGGTAACCTGCGCACAGTTGCGATCAGCTGTTTGTTGGGCAGGCTCAGATCAGCTGTTTCTTGTGCCTCTGTGCTCTGGCAAGGGCTGAGTGAGTCTCACCACCCGAAAAATGCTTTAGAGTTGTGGTGAGGGGTCCCTGGCGTGCTGAGCTATCTTCAGCAATGCAGCCAGCCCCTGCTCACTTGGGGCCGGCCTGACCCTTTTGGGCTGGTGGCCATAGCTTCCACCTGTACAGTTGCTCTCTCTCAGCCAGGCTTAACTCTGGCCACAGCAGGCATCAGATGACCTAGGGAAGCCAGCTAGGGTAGGGCTGGGGGTGAGTGCAGTGGCAGATTAGGGGGAGGAGCAGCCCTAGAACCCAGCAGGAGCCATGCTGATCAGGTGGGGAGGGGAAGAGAAGCTGCACTGGGTTGGGGGGTAGGGAAAGAGAAGCCCTGGACCCCAGTAGGAGACACACTGGAGCAGGGGATGGGGGGAGGAGAAACCCCAGACCCCAGCCACACTTGGCAGGGGGGGGAGCTCCAGACCCCAGCAGAAGATGCAGGGCTTACACCCCCAGGACAGGAGCCCCAGCCGCCCTAGTAGCAGAAGCTGCAGGGCTGAAGCTCCAACCCCCCTCTGTGCAGAAGCCCCTTTCTCTCCCATCCCCCCGGTACGGAGCTGGCTCTCACTCTCAGACTGTGGAAAAATTCAGCCCAATCGACCCATCTTCGTGTCTCCATTTCCACCATCATCACACAGCCATGCACGGATTTAGCCTAGGAGGCAGGGTCAGTATTAGCCCTATTTGTCAATTGGGATCTAGGGCATCCAGAGAGGAAGTGACTTTCCCAAGGCTAAGCACGGATTCTGTGCCAGAGAAGAGAATCAAACCCAAAACACCTGAGCCCCAGGCCTGTGCCTTAACCACTAGGCAACCCTTCCTACCCCAAGGAAGGGGAACCTCCTCTGCCCGCTTTGGGTGGAGTGGGCACTAGACAGAGCCACCAGGAGGTGGAGAGCAGAGAGACGGGAAAACGGACATGGATCGGAATCAGGAAGGGGAGCAAGGACCCAGAGAAGAAACAAGAGAGAGGGAAAGGGGCAGGGAGAGCTATAGGAAGGGAGAGGAGAAAGAGGAAGGGAGAGGGGAAACACTCCCCACTGCTTGTCCCTCCCATTCACCTTCTTCCCACAGCCATCAGTGGCTCTCAGCTCCCAAACAGCCCTAAGCAGGTGTGAAGCACAGAGTGAATGTAATGTCTTTAAACTGGGATGTTAGTGGAGACGGCTCATAGCTGAGTGTAATGATTTTAATATACTGTAATTCATGATAATGTAATTATGTAGTTCATTACTATTTCAATAATGATTAAATTGTTAAGATACCAATGATAGACATACATTCAATAACCCTAGAACATGAAAGAAGTGTATAAAAATCCTGAAAATTGCCAGTTGTGGGGTGCGGGAAGACTGAGCCCCCCCAAACATACACACCTGGCCCTTAAGGCAGGAGGGGGCAGAAAGGAATGAGCGGTGGGAGGGAGGCACTTAGGGGAGGGGACCATGGGGAAGGGGGCAGAGCGGGGGCAAGAAGAGGTGGAGTTGGATGGCGTAGGGCCTTGTGGGAGGTGGCGGAGCTGGGATGGGGCACTCCACTGGCAAAACCAAAAGTCAGTACCTATGGCTAGTTCAATCTTCTCCTTCCTCTATAACTAAGGGATTGGCCACTGGATTACATTCAGTAGTTGACTAAAGTACTGCCTCAGTATATTTAATTATTCTGATTTCTTCTCTGTTAAGTTGCCCTTGTTATCCTGAATTGTTCTGGTAAAAATATCCAGCTGTGAGAACTAGCACATTTTCAAATGAGTGCTTAATGTATCTGCTTTACTTTTCAGTATTTTTGGTAATAGAATCTTATGACATACAATACAAAACACTCTTAAAATAATACTGTGTGGAATCCAATTAAGCTTAATGTAATCTGTCTGGCCACAATCTACACATCTCATTGAAAATATATGTGTGTTCAGTTTGAGCCTAATTCAATGTCCACTGAAATCAATGGAAGTCTCTCCATTGTATTAAATTGGCACTGGATCAAGATATC
The DNA here is from genome assembly GCF_009764565.3 of Dermochelys coriacea. Taxonomy (NCBI): domain Eukaryota; kingdom Metazoa; phylum Chordata; order Testudines; family Dermochelyidae; genus Dermochelys; species Dermochelys coriacea. The sequence continues at coordinate 84,073,576 of NC_050068.2, forward strand.
TGCTCACAAATAAAACACTACCCTGTGAAACACTGTTGATTGATCCAAACTTGATGGAATTGTGCAGTTTGCTGATATACCAGTCCATTGGGACTGGTGGCTACTTTAATAAACAAACAAAGAAACAAAAAACCACCCCACCTTCTCCAATTTAGATTGGTGCTTCACATGGATTTTATCTTGGATATGATCCACTGAAACTAATGATCTGAATAGTGTAAAAGCTTGCTTCATGTAGCAAAAAAAAAAGGCACAGATAAATATTTTCCTTGTGATATATTGCAACAAAGGATCACATATCTTAAATAAGACTTTCAATACAATGAAATTGTTTCATTACAGATGTAACTGTCAATTAAGTCTGTTTTAACTTTATACACCTGAACAAAGTAACAAATATGTATAAGTGTTTGTAGGATGGGGACTTATATATGTAACTCTATTTCCCTCCAGTAAATGGCTCACAGAAGATAATAGGTTTCAGAGTAGCAGCCGTGTTAGTCTGTATTCGCAAAAAGAAAAGGAGTACTTGTGGCACCTTAGAGACTAACAAATTTATTAGAGCATAAGCTTTCGTGAGCTACAGCTCACTTCATCGGATAATAGTGTTATTACTGCTGTTACTGGGGATTTTCCGTTAGCTCTTTCAGTTTGTTTTGTTTTTCTTGCCATCTTGCAAGCCAAGGCCCTGATCCAGCAAACACTAATGCACATGACTAGTTCCATTGAAGCTAATAGGATTTCACACAGGGAAAACCATGCACATAAATATTCATTTGCAGGATCAGGGGCTAAAAAACTTGTGAGAAATACTGTAAGTGAAAGAGGGGAGGTTAGCAATTATATTGGGTACAAGTTAATGTTGAATTTACATTTCCACATGGATAAGATGTTTTTATTTGTAATGAGCAAACTTATATTTGCATTTCCAAATTTTCACAATTGCTCTGTTGGACAAAATTAAAGTATTCTTTTAAGTACTTGAATTTGTGGACATTTCCCAATTTTATTGGGTTTTTAGTCTAGGAATTAATTGAATGAAACAAATAATTACTTCTCTACACACCATATAGACTTCTTATGCATATGTGTGAATAGCAAATGGCTAGTTCAATGGATTCTATGACACTTTAAGAACGACGGCTATTTTTTTCCTTTTTGAATTCTTTTAACATTTTCCCAGCTACTTGCTATCATCTGGAAAAATTATTTTGGGTCCTGGTTGCAACCCTAAGTCTTGACATTATCAGAGGAAAATAGCTACTGAAGTATGTCTTTGGGATCACAACACAAATGCTCATTTAGAATGAGCCAATGGCCAAGATTTTTAGAGTAAGCAGCAATTTGATCAATAGTGGAATTTACAAGGATCTGCAAGTCTGTGGCTGCAATTCAATTTCAGTACTAGATTATCCATTAAATGGCAATTCTTAGAATATTTACCTCCAATCCGGGAACCACCAGCTCATCTGCAACATTTATTGTGTTTAGTCTTGGTACATATTATGTGGTACTTACAAGTGGAGAACCAATGCTGAAGGCCAATTAGGTCACGGTGGATGTGGTCCACTCCCAATAATTGATGAGGAGGTATCAATACCAAGACAGGGAAAATTGCCAATCCTCACTTACAGAAAGCCCCCCAACCTGAAGCAAATATTCACCAGCAACTACACACCACACCACAGAAACACTAACCCAGGTACCTATCCCTGTAACAAATCCTGTTGCCTTCTCTGTACATGTCTCTACTCTAGCGACATCATCATAGGACCCAACCACACCAGCCATTCCATCAGAAGGTCATTCACCTGCACATCTACTAATGTGATATATGCCAGCATGTGCCAGCAATGCCCCTCTGCCATGTACATATGCCAAACCACACAGTCTCTATGTAAAAGGATAAATGGACACAAATCAAACATCAGGAATGGTAACATTAAAAAGCCAGTAGGGCAACATTTCAATCTCCCAGGACACTCAATAACAGATTTAAAAGTAGCCATTCTTCAACAAAAAAAAAAACCTTCAAAAACAGACTTCAAAGAGAAACAGCTGAACTACAATTCATTTGTAAACTTAACACCATCAATTTGGGCTTGAATAGGGTCTGGAAGTGGTTGGCTCACTACAAAAGCAATTTTCCCTGTCTTGGTATTGATACCTCCTCATCAATTATTGGGAGTGGACCACATCCACCCTGAGCTAATTGGCCTTCAGCATTGGTTCTCCACTTGTAAGGTAACTCCCTTCTCTTCATGTGCCAATATATATTTATGCCTGTATTTGTAATTTTCATTCCATGCATCCGAAGAAGTGGGTTTTTTACCCACGAAAGCTTATGCCCAAATAAATGTTAGTCTTTAAGGTGTCACCAGACTCCTCATTGCTTTTGTGGATACCTACTAATATTGCTACCCTTCTGATAATTGGTCATGTTAGCAGTGGAGATATGTCCAGAAAGACAAATGTCCATCATAATATGTAACCTCTTATGGCCTATGCCTAGTAAACACTCAGCCACAGATTTTTACATGATGTCAGCGGTGCTAGATGAATATTACAGTGTAGAGATGTATGACATGCAGAAACCATACATATGCATTCTTGATAACTATATATTATCAACAAAGAAGTAAGAATATGGTGCATGCAGTACTTGATATCATTTTACCTGAAATCAGAATAGAAACCTAACTAAACTTTAAAATATGTATTGTGACAGGGCAAGATGGCTATAGAAAAGTAGTCTTATTGGGATCCGGGAAGTGGGCAGGCAAAGCCCGTCCACTGCTAAAGGATCCCCCCCAGCCTAAAAGGGGGATCCACAGGACCTAGATACCCAAAAAATTCCAGGGGACAACTAATGAAATAACAGGGACAGAAATGTGGTCAAAGGGTCAAACGAAGGGAACCAAATGGGGATACCGAGCAGAGAACCCCGGACAGCGCCCACTGCTCCTCAAAGTCATCAATGGAGTCAGAGGACGCCGCCCACACGAACTCTGTCCGGATGCGTGAAAGGACCGAGGATCAGAAATAGGCCCCACTGTCACAGGAGACTCCATCGGCCAACCTCCTCACTCTGGTTTTATAGATGGCCATTTTAGCTAGGCCCAGGAGGAGGCTGACCAGGAGATCCCGTGACTTTGTGGGGCCACGGATAGGGAGTGCATAAATGAGAAGGTGAGGGGAGAAGTGCAACCAAAAACGTAATAAAATATTGGTGAGGAGCCGGAATAGGGGTTGCAGCCTGGCACACTCCAAGTATACATGTGCCAGGGTATCCCTCACGCCACAAAAGGGGCAGGTGTCTGGGATTGAAGTGAACCACGCCAAGTACATGCCCGTGCTCACGGCTCTGTGAAGGAGCCACCAACTGACATCCCCAGAAGGCCTTGGGACTAAGGTAGAATATAGGCTGACCCACGGGGGCTCCTCACCCTCCAAAGGTGGCAGGAGGTCCCGCCATTTTGTATTGGGGCGGGACACGAGGGTACGGGCGTGAAGGTTGTGGAGCACGAGCATGTATAGATGTTTTCTTGGCGCTGTTTGAAAGCAGATGCAGCCGGCTTCTAGTGAAGGGGTGAAGGGGTCGGTTCGGTCCACGGGGCAGGGATCAAATTAAAAGGTCCGGCGGGCCTGGGGTAACGGGTGGGTGGGGCGTGCCCTCGTGCAGGACCCGGTCGAGATGAACCCAAGCAGCGAGCAGCAAAGTGGCCTTCACCTCCTGAAGTATGCGCCGGGGAGTACAAGGTCTGGAAAGCCCCATGCGCTGAACGAGCGTCAGGGGATCCAGCCAGTCTCCCCGGTCATAGTCCAGGAGGTCTCCGACTCTTGTGACGTCTGCCAGGATCAACCTCTGGCGCACTGAGTGGGACTCCGCCACCTGCACACAGAGCTGGGGGTTGTGTAGCAGGGGCTCTGCGAGGAGATCTGCCCCCTCAGTGCCCCCACAGACATGTTCATTGAAAAGTTCCGGGTCCGGAGGAGGTCCTGGTAGAAGACCGGCAGCCCGGAGAAGTCTCGTGGAAGACCTTGCGGATGGAGATAAAGGAGCTGCCGGTCGTATCGGAGGCCTCGGAAGCGGCGCAGGAAGGCATGCGCCAGTATGCTCCACGCCGGACTACCTGCACCATAAAGGAGCCTCTGCAGGGCCTGGAGGCGGAAGACATGGACCTGAGTAAGCAGACATTTCACGCCCTGCCCTCCCTCCTCCAGCGGTAGATGGAGAACCCCTGCAGGGACCCAGTGCAGTCCTGACCAAAAGAACTCCAGAATCGATGTCCGGAGGTTGGCCAGGAAAGCTGGGGCCGGGACCAGGCTGTTGAGCCGGTACCAGAGCATGGACAGGACTAGTTGATTAAGCACCAGCGCTCTCCCTCGAAGAGAGAAGCACCAGAGTAGTCCTGTCCATTTCCAGAGACGCTCTATCACCCCGCCCTCTAAATTCTGCCAGCTCTTCGGCAGAGAGGGATGCATGGCAGAAAGGTAAACTCCGAGATAGAGCAGCGGACCCATGCTCCACCGGATGGCCTGAAGTGCGGGTGGGAGGGAGCTCACCTCCTCCCAGTCCCCTAACTCCAAGCCAGAGCTCTTGACCCAGTTGACCCGCGCAGAGGAGGCTGCCAAATAGATGGCCTGGCAAGCCTCCACCCGCGCCAAGTCATCCAGGTCCTGGACCACGAGGAGCACGTCATCAGCGTACGCCGACAGAACCAGCCACAGCTCCGGCTCCTGCAGCACCAACCCTGTCAACCTCCTTTGGAGGAGACAGAGGAAGGGCTCGATCGCCAGAGCGTACAGCTGGCCCGAGAGGGGGCACCCCTGCCATACTCCTCGCCCGAAGCTGACCAGTTCGGTCAGGGTCCAGTTGAGCCTGACCAAACAGTCTGCGGAGGCATACAGCACCCGGAGAAAACCCACAAACTGGGGTCCGAAGCCAAACACTTGTAGAGTGCTGAGGAGATACCCGTGATACACCCTGTCAAACGTCTTCTCCTGATCTAAGGACAGGAGGGCGAACAACAGACCATCCCTACACCTGAATTCCAAAAGGTCCCGGATCAGATATAGGTTGTCGAAGATGCTGCGGTCCGGGATGGTGTAGGTCTGGTCTGGGTGGACCACGTCCGCCAGCACAGACCCTAGCCGCAGCAAGATTGCTTTTCCCATGACTTTGTAGTCCGTGCTGAGGAGTAAGACGGGACGCCAATTTCGTAAATCGCGGAGGTCCCCCTTCTTCGGCAATAAGGTGAGCATGGCTCGCCTGCACGAAAGAGGGAGGACCCTGCTCTGCAAAGACTCGGCCCAGACGGTGACTAAGTCTGGCCCCAGGACATCTAGGAACACGCGGTAGAACTCCATGGTCAGCCCGTCCATGCCGGGAGATTTATTGGTGGGCATGCGACGGAGGGCTTCCGAGAACTTGGCCAGAGTGAGAGGCAGCTCTAGCCGGTCTCGGTCGCCCGTGCTGACCATCGGGAGCTCCTCCCAGAGCACTCTGCAAGCGTTAGGATCGGTCGGATCCGGGGAGAAAAGGCTTGTGTAGAAGGCTCTCACCCTCTCGCACATCTCCACTGGATCCGTGAGGGGGGTGCCATCTTCTGCCAGTAGGCAGATGACATGTTTTTTACCCCCCTATTTTTTTCTCCAGGGCATAGAAGAAGCGGGAGCCACGATCCATCTTCCGAAGGAGACGGATGCAGGATCGAACAAAGGCACCCCGGGCCCAATGGTCCTCGATGGTCCGGAGCTCCTCCCGCTTCTCCCGGCACGCTCTGCAGAGGGCTGGATCCTCGGGGATGGCAGCTAGACACCTCTCCAGCACTAAGACCTCCCATTCCAACTGCTCTATCGCCGCATCCCTCCGTCAGCTGGCGCCCCGGGTGTAGTCACGGCAGAAGAGCCGGGCGCGCACCATCCCTAGGTCCCACCACCGCCGTGCCGAGGGAAAGGCACGCCGCTGCCCTCGCCAGGCCAGCCACAACTCCCGGAAGGACGCCACGAAGCCCGCAACCTCCAGCAAGCTGTTGTTAAAATGCCAATAGGCCGGCCCCGGCCTCTCCGCACAGAGGGAGGCTGTCATGGTGGCTAACTGATGGTCAGAAAATGGGGCCGGTCCGATGCCGGAGGAGTGGGCTCATGAAAGATGAAAGCGTGATAAATAAATGCGGTCCAACCGGGAGTGGCGCGACCGATGGGCCTCCACCCAGACAAAGGTGAACGTGGAAGTGTCATCCGGGTGCTGGTCGCGCCAGACGTCCACCAGGGAGTGGTGTTCAACTATCTCCTGGAGGACGGTGGCGGCGGCCGGGCTCTGCTCGGTCCCCGAGCGGTTCCGCTCTTCAAGGGTGATGTTAAAGTCCCCGCCCAGGACCAGGCACTCCCGAGGATCCAAGGTGCCGAGGAAGGTGGACGCCTGCTGATAGAATTGCAGCCACTCCGGACTCCCTGCCGGGACATAAATGTTGATGAGGTTGACTACGAGCCCCTCCATGTGGACCCAGAGGTGCAGCAGGGAGCCAGGCACAGCCTCGGCGACCCCTAGCACCTCGGGCCGTAGGTCGGAGGAGAACAGGGTCGCCACTCCAGCCGTACGAACTGTGAGATGGCTAAAGTAGACCCTGTCCCCCCAATCCAGCCGCCAGCTGTCTTCGGTGGTCGGATCCATATGGGTCTCCTGCAGGAATACGACAGAGCACCTCCCCTCTCGAAGGAAGGAGAGCACCTGGGACCTGCGGAGACCCATCCTACAGCCATGTGTGTTCAATGTTGCGATGGTAAGAGGTGCCATGAGGAGGGCTGGGAGGGGATCCTCGCCGGCAGGGATGCTCATGGCTCCCGACGAGCCGCGCAGCAATCCGTGACCTATCCCGTAGGTGAGTAAGGAGTCACGGAAGAGGCGGACTCGCTGGTAGGCCGCGGCGCCCTGCTTCCTGGTCCTTTTACTCTCCCCCATGAGGGCCCTTGCAGCCTGTAGGATTTGATTAAAGTCCCCCCATCGCTGGAGAACGCTGGCAGAGGTAGTTCCGGGCCTCCCCCGTGGAATAATGCACCCTGTAATGGGCCCCCTGGTAGGGGACTAGGAAGGACCCCTCCAGTGCCTCTCCGTCACGCGCCACCGGCGACAGTTGAAGCTGCACTTGCCGGCGGAACGAGAGGATGTGACGGAGGGCGGGGTCTTTGCAGCCCAACGGGAGAGGGCTGATGACAGAGATGGGCTTCCCCAGTTTAGAGAGGGCGGGTAACAGGGCAGCATTGGGAAGATAGGGAGGGACAGAGGTCAGGACCAGGCAGATGCCCAGGTCCTCTAGCGGCTCTAAAGGAACAAAAACGCCCCCCCACCGCCAGGCCCTTCTCCACCGCCTCCTGGGCGGCGGCCTCCGATGTTAAGAAGAAGACGACCTTGCCACACAATGGCCGTGGTTCCCACCACCCTGGCCAATGCCCGCACATAGGTCTCCACATGGGGTGAGGCGGGCACCAAGAGGCGACGAACGCCATGCTTCCTGGTCATGGTGTGAAAGGGGCCCCGGCTGCTATAGATGGTAGCGGAGGCGGTGGGCTGGAAAGATGACGTAGCGGCTGGCGGTAGGGCTGCTGCCACCTGGGCGTATGCTCTGGGGGCCGGGGGAGGGACACCCGCAGAGCTGGTGGAGGGAACAGCGGGGAGGGGCGCCCCAGCCAGAGATGGGGCCGTGGCATTGGGGGCAGCCCCTGCCATGGAGGGCCTGGTCTTTTTAGTGTGGCCCTTCCCCTTCTTCTTCCCCTGGCCCTTCCCGCTGGGTGGGGGGTCTCCCCCCAAATCTGAGGGGGTGAGAGACATCGCAGCAGTGGAGGTCACCCCAGTGCTTGTCGCTGCTGGTGCCCCCACGGGGGCGGTGGCAGATCATTCGGCGGAGGAGATAGAGGCTTGGAGGGGGACAGAGGGGCAGGTGGGGGAGGGGTAGCTGGGGCTGCTGGAGGAGCTCCACCCGTCTCATCCTCCTCCAACATGAGGAGTGAGGGAAGGAGAGACACCAGAAGAAGGAGGGGAACGGGGAAGCAGGTCGACCACTCCTCCCCGCTAGGCTGCAGGCAGGGGAGGAGGGCGCCAAAAGGGGTGGGTTGGACAGGGGGCAATTAGGGGTTAGGGTTCAGTCGCCGACACAGGGTGGAATTCCGGCTCCTCTTGGTGCACTAGGGGAGGGGAGGATACAACAACATTCGGGGTGCAGTGAAGAGGGTTCAAACTAAAATGGGGAGTTGCACAAGTGCATGGGAGGGGACATGGGCATATGGAGTGAGGGGCTAAGCAGGCTCGAGGTATGACAGGGAAACCAAGGGGCTAGCCTCAGAGGCTGGGGCAGGGCAAACAAATACAGGCTACAGGAGGAAATGGGCGGGGCAGGCAAACAACCTGAAGGTAGTAAGCAGGGGCTGGGGCAAAAGGGGGGGCAAAGCTGCAAGTAGCAAATGGGGCAGGTTGCAAGGGCAAAGCTGGGGGGTGGGCAGTCCGGGGGGGGCACGTGCACCCATGTGCGCTTGCACAATGTCTGTTTAGTCTGGCTGCTGCTTCTGGCCCAAAGGGTGGAAATAGGGCGTGGCAAGCCAAGCAAGTAGCTGAGTCCAGAGGCAGGAGCTGAGGCAGATGGTATACAGCCAGTGGGGGTGGTGGAGGGGGCTGCGATGATGGTAGTAGTGGTGGAGGTTGGGGGGGGACACACAGATGGATTGGGGATAGCTCCACGCCACACCCCCTTTGTCCCTACAAACACAGTCAGGACCCCCACCACAAGAGCACAGTTTGAAAGTTACTCAGTCTTAGGGCCCCCTCCACGGTGGTCTGCAAAGTCTCTAGGTGCTCCCCCACTGGCAGATGTGCCTCTTCTTCTCCTCCTCAGGCTTCAGCAGCTCCAGGCAGCAGACTCCACAGCAGCAGCAGCTCCAGGAACTCCAGGTGATGGCCCAGGCAGGCAGAAAGGACCCCTCTCAGGTGGTGGTGGTGGTGTCCACAACAGCGGTGGCTGGGGTCCCTCACTCCTCCTCTCTGGGAAGTGGGCTAGCAGCTTCCCCCCCACCGGGGCTGCAGTTGGAGCAGTAGCAGCACCGAAGAGTGGGGGGTCCAGCCGCCAGGTAGCAGAGAATGGAGGAGGGGGCGTCTGGTCTGGCCCAGCCTGGGGAGCAGTTGGAGCAGCAGTGAGCGTTTAAGGCCCAGCAGTAGGAGTAGCAGCTTCCCATCTCCCTCCAAGCTAGAAGGCTATGGGAGAGCAGTGAGAGAGAGAGATTCGCTCCAGGCTAAACAAATCCCTGCTCCTGGGATAAGTGAAATGGCAGCTGCTCCGGATCAATTAAGACACCTGGGGCCAATTAAGAACTTTCCAGAAGGCGGGAAACACTAGGTTGATTGGGACACTTGAAGCCAATCAGGGGCTGGCTGAAACTAGTTCAAAGCCTCCCCGTCAGTCAGGTGGGTGTGCATGTCAGGAGCTGTGGGAGGAAGTTGTGCTGTTGGAGAGACTGAGTAGTAAACACCATATCAGGCACAAGGAAGGAGGCCCTGAGGTAGGGTGAAGTGGAGTTTGAGGAAGTGAGGGCTGCTGTGGGGGAAGTAGCCCAGGGAATTGTACATGTCATGTTTCTAAAAGGTCAGCTACCATAGCTGATACTATTAGGGTCCCTGGGCTGGAGTCCAGAGTAGAGGGTCGGACCGGATTCTGTCCCTTTTGCCCCTGATTAATCACTGAGAATGGGAGACAACAGAGACTGTGCAAGGAAGGATAGCTTCTTCTCACTTCCCTCGCTGGCTTATGATGAAAATGGCTCAGTAGCTTGTGATCTTTGTCTCTAGAGAGAGAAGGGTTACATGATAGATCACAGTGAGAATCTGAGGCTAGCGAAATCCACCAGGAAACGCGGGACCCACGGACGCAAGGACAAAGCTTTGTCACAGTACCTACAAGCGCTGGATAAGATATTTAAGTTTAACTTTAAAGACTTAACACATACCTTGCCCTATATTCCCAGAAGAGCTAAGCAAAATACAAAGCCTTGGCAAATACTGAAATAACAGTCCTCATAAATTACTTTGTGCTCCTTTATTTGGTCTAAGAAGCTTTAAAATAGTATTTAGTGAAAACCATAAAGTAGATTCATTGCTGACAAAGTAAGCCTTATGTTTTGAATGTTTCTTTTACCTATAACGAAGACATCCTATTGATAAGGGGTACTAGAGTATAAGCAATAGCTTTTACAGAAGGCTAGGCTTTTCTGGATGTACATTGATATTTATAAATCATAGGGCATACAATTTAAATGCTATAATTTCAAAGAGATATTTGAACAGCTCTAAATTAAAACAAGATAATACCCTGTACAAAACTTTAAAGGCTATTTTTCAGAATTTCCAGGACTGTTTTTTTTTCCTTTCCAGGTCTAGCACATAAGAAATCAATCTTTCATTATGAATAGTTATATTCAGTTGTTCTATCTCTATTGGGTTTGCTTGGTACAATATATTGAACTATCTGCATGTGAAAATAATATACTTTTGAACTCAGACTACCTTCCAAAGGGAAACTTTTATTTTCATCATTATCCCTTCAATATCACACAAAGATTTTTTGATCACTGAAATGCTGTTTCTTATTTAATGCACCTGTATTTCTCATTAGTGTCTGAAATCAACAGAATTAGTAGAAATAATGGGAATTAGCCAGGCGAGAATGAAAAGTGAGTTTGAAAGGGAATTGATTGAAGAACAAAAGCGAAATATATAAGACATAGATGAAACTGCTGTAATTAAGGGTCTATCGGATTTTCCACGAGTATTGCTGTGTCATGCTAGTAGAATGCATGTGTAGCGGCACCATGACAAAAATGTAACTTAGAGAAAATGAAAGAAAGAAAAAGTTAAGTCCGAATAAGAAGATGAGAATATAGGGAGACATACTTTATATATATACACTTTATATATGAATGGAAGGTGTGAGAAAGGGATGAGATGCAAACTGAGATATGGGATGTAAAACAAAGGTCTCATGTGTTTCCTCTATTTCTTTCATTGGGAAAAAAAGTTCTGAGATCTCCCATTTTCCAACAGACATGTACTTTTAGTGATAGTTCAAAGGCTAAAGATTATGTCCTATGTGTAGGCTTGGAAGGATTAGATTTTTTATTGGTAAATGTTGGTAAATGTAAATTTCACTATACATACACACAGATGAACAAATGTTCCCATTAATTATTGAAATTTACAAAGTCAAGATAGGTAAAATGCTGCTGCATCACTTATTAGAGTTTGAGATAAGGATATTTATTTTATATATTTCGGCATGATATTGATAATTTGTGTTTTAGCAGTTATAAAACTTTAACTTTTTGAATCTTAAAGTTTATTGTCGCTAAATAATTACTGTTTGACCCTCCATTGTCAAAGCCTCCCCCCATCATGATAATTTCCTGCAACTGTGAAAATTTAAACAGCTAAGCATTTTTTGAAAAAAAAAATTGGAATTCTGTGAAGCCTAGCCATATGTTCCCTTCCAAGGCACAAACATAGAAGGGAATAATAAACTATTTGGTGATCTCATCCATTCTCACAGCTTTAACTACTGTCTCTATGTTGTTAACTTGCAAATTTCTCTCTCCACTGCCAACTTATTTAAACCTCTCCAGTTCCATATTTCAGCCTCTTGCTCTGAGCTGTCTATCTAAATGCTTCAATAGTAACAAAGTGAATGTGACAAAACCAAAACAAAGTGCCTCAATATCTTTTCTCCCCCAAATTTCCCTCTCCTTCATTGTTTATCAATGGTGACACTACCACCGTCTTCCCTTTCACTTCCTACCCTAGGGATAATTTTGACTCTATCCTTAACTATCCAGTTTGTGTCTAAATCCTACTACTTCTTCCTTATAGCATTTATAAGGTCTAATCTTTATTTCAGACTATTCAGCTAAGACACTGTCCAGGCCTTCTTCTCGTATCTTGATTATTGTTCTCCTCTTTGTTCTGGGCTTGTTCATATGCACAACATCCCTCTCCAATCAACTCAAAAAGCAGTTAGTAAGATCATCATTTCTGATCATCATTCTGAGCAAATCACCTTATCTTGGAATCTCTCCACTGGCTTGCCATTTTCCACCAAAACAAATTCAAATTTTTGTCTTCTCCATCAAGGCCTTTCACAGTTCCAAATGCACTGAAGTCCATCAATTTAAAAGTCTAATTGACTTTTGTACCCTGCATGGGTTGTCCATCCATAGTAAATTACAAAGACACTATTCAATTTTATTAGCATGGAGTGTTGTGCTGGCTTTCCACACTACAGGCAATTTTTTTAAAATTGTGAATAAATTTAGAATATGATCTGGATTTGATATTCATAACACAAAACATGACTAATGTCCTAGAACCATGATAATGTCAAAGCAAGTAGGTTTCCTTACTCTCAGTCTCTGTTGTTGGCTGCCCCCAATGAATCTGTTTCTTAGCATGAATAACAGGACATGGGTTAATTCAGCTCACTAGTAATTGGAGATGAATTAACTTGTCACCTACTACTGAAAGACTAGGAATATTACTAGTAACCAAAATGTATTTCCAATTTGCAGCAATTTCTTGGCAAGGCAGGGGTCTGAAGTTTTCATAGAGTGAAAGTTTTGGGCATGTCTGTGTATGTACAGTTACTTTTTACTGTGTGCTTTATGAGCAAAATTTGTTAAAAGCTTTACCTCACTTTTTGCTTTCATAATCTTCTTTGAGATTATGACATAAAATCATGGAAGAAATAGACAGCATCTAAAACAAATTGGCATATGACACTAGAAAATAGTCTCTTACTCTGCAGTGGAAGGAGCTAGTACCACCGTTGTCTCACTTAACACAGGCACAATTTCTACTCACCCTAGCCAAGAAGCCAGTAAGATTATCAAACCCTAATAATAATAATTGTTTGTTTGAAGAGGAATGGTGGGTAATAATTTGAAAACAGTCTCACAGAAGATGATGCAGTCTGCAGTTGCACAGATGTGGGAACGTGTCAACAAATGAACCTTAGTCAACTAATGAATAATTCAGTGGTTCTCCGACTTATTTTACGCTAGATGAAATTCATACCTCTGCATATTCATCACTTAATTTCCCACTTAGTCCTGAAAAGTACTGCTTAAGTTGTGCATAGACTTCAAGGGAGACCTCTGCAAAGGACTGAAGTTTACTAGCTGTGATGAACTTCTTAACATAGAGATTATCCCATGAATGATCTTATACCCACACCAACAATGTAGCATCTATAGTGCTTCATTACATGAAAAAATATATTTGGATATTTATGCTCTTTTGTCTCATGTTACCATTGTTGCTATCCTGAAGATCAGTTGAAGCATACCAGCCTGCTTTGCTAACACATTTCTGTTACTCTCAAATTCGTTTTTCTCTTAAAAATAATTTATATTGAAGTTGATGTTTGTATAGAAAAACACTCTCGTCAGTGAAACAAGAAAGACCATACACTGTGTGTCAAGAGGTTGTAGGTTACAAACTGTGTGTTCTCCAAGATACCCTGCAAAATGTCCTTGCCATGAGAAAACCATGGCCTTAGCACTCTACTTCATTGACGGTTTTCTGTATCAAACATTTAGGTTGTTGGGTTTTTTTAATGGTAGATAATAATTGTAAATCATTTCTTGCCTTTTGCACTTATTAGGGACCAGACCCTAGCGAGCAGATCGAAGGACGTGATCGTTCCCCTCTATTCGACACTGGTGAGGCCTCATCTGGAGTACTGTGTCCAGTTTTGGGCCCCACACTACAGGAAGGATGTGGATAAATTGGAAAGAGTACAGCGAAGGGCAACAAAAATGATTAGGGGTCTAGAGCACATGACTTATGAGGAGAGGCTGAGGGAGCTGGGATTGTTTAGTCTGCAGAAGAGAAGAATGAGGGGGGATTTGATAGCTGCTTTCAACTACCTGAAAGGGGGTTTCAAAGAGGATGGCTCTAGACTGTTCTCAATGGTAGCAGATGACAGAACGAGGAGTAATGGTCTCAAGTTGCAATGGGGGAGGTTTAGATTGGATATTAGGAAAAACTTTTTCACTAAGAGGGTGGTGAAACACTGGAATGCGTTACCTAGGGAGGTGGTAGAATCTCCTTCCTTAGAGGTTTTTAAGGTCAGGCTTGACAAAGCCCTGGCTGGGATGATTTAACTGGGACTTGGTCCTGCTTTGAGCAGGGGGTTGGACTAGATGACCTTCTGGGGTCCCTTCCAACCCTGATATTCTATGATTCTATGACCCACACAAAAAAGGAAGGGGGCATACGGTACCCCCTTGATTCCTTATGTGGGCTACCTGCATCATGAGTCATTGCTTAGGGGAGAGGGCAGCCTCCAGGGGGCCTCTACCCAATTTCCAATGCAGGTCGGTGATGGGTGAGCAGCAAGATCAGTGGGTGGGTGGAACCTTGAATTTGACCTTCCAAGGTACCAACAAGAGCAGCTTTGTTGGTGCAGAAGGAGAAGTAAACTGTGTGAGGTATAGAGTTACAGATTTCTTCCTCTCTAGAGCAAAGGAGAACCAGGTAATGAACTGTGACTCGCAATCACAATGCTGTCTCTGGTCTGCTCTTGGGACAACACAATTATATATTAGTCCTCATTCAAGATTCTGGTAACTTCACAACCCAACGCTATATGCCCCATAGTTGTGCTTTTTGCATTCCTTACTTCAAGGCTTGACTCCAGTAGGAGATTCTGGCTTAACCAGTCCCCACTTTTGGAGTCACCCTGCAGGGCTGCTGTTGCTACATGAGAATATATGATAAGAGGGAACATGCCAAGGAGGCATCACAATATAAATACCTGATCTTGCTCCAATGTCTCATGCACAAAATTACTGAGTGGAACAAGCCAAGGAAGGGAAGATAACTTTGTCCAGAAAAATGTGTGTATTGGGGGGGGGTATGAAGGAGGAAGAGGAAATACAGAGAAAAAAATACACAAAAATTGCTGGTTGTCGCTATTATCCTTAAATCTCTACAAACAACATAGCATTTTTTTGAAGTCAATAAGATATAATAATCAACCTACCTCTCAACTATAGTACTTGTGCCAATATATTTCTATAAACAAGTTCATATAAGATCAAACATACCCACTTGTTCAGTACAATTGAAAGGAGTTATGTCACATTTTGTAGCCATACTCAAAAGTGCATAGATCTAATAGATGGCCTAAGCATAAGTCCTTGATGGGCTCTAAATTAGCCGTTACCACTCAAGAAATAAATATTTTTTTGAGTTATCATGGATAGTTCTCTGAAAACATCTGCTGAATGTGCAGTGGCAGTCAAAAAATCTAACAGAATGTTAAGAACCATTAGGGATAGATAATAAAATGGAAAATATCATAATGCCACTATATAAATCTATGGTACGCCCACATCTTGTTCATGGCATATCATTCTGGTTGCCCATCTCAAAAAATATATATATATATATATTCTCTGGAAAAGGTATAGAGAAGGACAACAAAAATTATTAGGGGTATGGAACTACTTCCATATGAAGAGAGATTAGAAAGCCCGGGACTGCTCAGCTTAGGAAAGAGATGATTAAGGGGGAATATGATAGAGATCTATAAAATCTGGAATGGTGTGGAGAAAGTGAATAAGGAAGTATTATTTAGCCCTTCACATAACACAAGAACTGTATAAAATATATATATATATAAAATATACCCAATAAAATTAATAGGCAGCATGTTTAAAACAAACAAAAGGATTGTCTTCTTCACAAAACATACAGTCATCCTGTGGAACTCATTGCCAGGGGATGGTGTGAAGGCTGAAAGTAGAACTGGATTAAAAAAAGGATTGGATAAATTCATGGATTACAGGTCCATCAATGGCTATTAGCCAAGATGGTCAGGGATGAAACCCCATGCTCTGGGTGTCCGTAAACCTCTGACCATCAGAAGCTGGTACTGGATGATGGGGTGAGTCACTCTGTTCATTCCCTCTGAAGCAGCTGGCACTGGCCACCATGGGAAGACAGGATACTGGGCAAGGTGAACCACTGAACTGACCCAATATGGCCATTCTTATCCTTTTACATTCTTACTTGTATAACTGTAAAATACCTGCCTGACTTTCCAGTGATTGAAAAATACCTTTTTAGAAGCAATTCAAACCATTTAATAAGTTGAGTTTAATACTAACTTCTGGAACTGCAAGAAGACTTGCACAGGGAATTTGCTAACAACAAGCCACAGTGAAGTAAGGTGAGGCCAAGTTCCCTACTAGAATCCCACAGGTATATGAATATATTTTAAATACTTTCACTCACAGCTGATTCTGTTTTGTGGCAAAGAGCAAACCCATATTCAACAACATCAGCATTCTGTTGTCATTTCCTTTCTCTCCCCCCACGCCCCATTTCACATGTGTTGTTTTCTCAGGAGGAAACAACTTCTTGTTTTTTCCCCATGAATTTCCACTATGGGTTTAAAAATACAATAGCACTAACAGAGTATTGAATATTATACAGTACATTATGTGAATGATGAATAAGAGGTACTAATACAGTATTCCACTCAACTGTGACATCCCATAGAAAAGAATCGCACTTTCAGAAATCACTACACTTTCATTTCTTAAAATTCTACAAACTTTAAGAGGATTCTTAGATAGATAGATAGATTAGATTAGATAGCTGTTTTTCCTGTTTCTTATTGTTAATCTATAGAATGGTAGCAATTAAAATTACTCAAAAAGCAGTTAGTAAGATCATCACCTTTGCTCATCATTCTGAGCAAATCACTTTATCTTGGAATCTCTCCACTGGCTCACCATTTTCCACCAAAACAAATTCAAATTTTTGTCTTCTCCATCAAGGCCTTTCACAGTTCTGCATGCACTGAAGTCTACCAATTTACTCTAATTGACTTTTGTACCCTGCATGGGATGTCCATCCATAATAAATTACAAAGACCCTATTCAGTTTTATTAGCATAGAGTGTTGTGCTGGCTTTCCACACTACAAGCAATTTTTAAAATTGTCAATAAATTCAGATTTGCAACTGAACAAATTATATTTCCAAACACATAGAGATATGTGGTCCCTGCCTTGAAAAGTATAGTATTATTGCAAAGTGTCTTCATCATAACATCAGAAAATCAGTTTGTGTAAATAATCCTTTTATTTTTCTATGAACATTCCAGAATAGCAAATTTACCAGCAAGAACAGTTGAAAAAAGAATTTTTAACTACAATCTGTAGATATTTATCAAAAACAAATTATGAATTTTCATATGAAAAATAACAATGGTCAAATAAAACTGAGTCAGATATGTCAGATTTGTTTCTCTTCCTGGATTGGGTGACATACTTGTATGCAAATAACCAACACAAAGTGAAATAAAATGAATAATATAGGATTAGGTCATCAGCTTGGCATAAATTAGTTTCATTAAAATCATTCATTAAAATAACCTGAGGATGTAGCTCACGGTTCAATATGTGTGCTGTTTTAATTAGTAACATAAGTTACAGTGCAAACAGAAAACTGAACATCAATTTTAACTTCCACAGTCTGAACAATTTGCAGATCAAGAACTTTTCCCTGGAACAAAGTGTGGATAATTCTAAACAGACAATGCTTGTGAGCAGGCTGTGAATTGTTCATAGACAATTTGTTAGCAAGAATACAAAGGTGATTTTTTTTTCTAAAATACACTATTCTTTTCTAATTATTCATTCAGATCCATGCTTTAGATTATGACATGTTTTTGTGGGATTGCAACTCACTCCATATCACTTTTGACTGTACATCAAAAATAACTGTGAAAACTGAAAGCTTTTTATGTAGCCATATGCTAAAAAAGTAGCAGAACACACTGGGAAAAAAATAAGCACTCAATATGATCCAAATGTAACAATTCTTTTCCTAATTAAAAGTAGCCCACTTGTAAGAAAAAGTAGAATTCTCCTCAATATGTCTGTTCGCAGGAAGCTTAGAATGAGGCACAGTACTGGTATAACAAAACCAGTGACAAGACCCATTATGTTACACATTTAATTAAAGATAGCCTGCTGTGATTTTCAATGGCCCAATATTCAAAACAACACAATCTATGTCCTATCATGACTGGGGATGAAATGCAAAAAAAAAAAAAAAAAAAAATCAACAGTGACACCAATTGTGTGAAATGCCTGAGGAGTGAAGAGATGATAGTACAACATAATTTTAGAAATTATATCAGACCCAAGAAAACTGATGCTCTTTAAAAAAAAGAAGTTAGAAAAGGAACAGCACAGCTATCTAGCTGCCATCTATAAAAGCATCCATAAAAAATGGACAGCTGTTAATAGCTAGACCTTCTCCCACAGAAGTCAATCGCATTGTCCAATCAAATCCTTAAACCAGTGTGGAGAATGCCCAGAAGGCTAACCAGGGCATAGGGACTGATGTCTTAATGGTTTTTAAGAGACTCAGCTGTAATTTATTTATATATACGTTGAGCATGCTTACTTAAATTACTAAATAGAAAATTAACTAGAGTTACAAATCTTAGCACACTTCAGTATATTTTGTCAAAGTCAATATTTGGCTGCTTAGTAGTTATTAATGTTTTAAGGAGTACTAAACTAAGCCCAACCACAAAGCTGTCATGGCTTTTGTTTTTTGTATGAATGACCTCATTTAATGGTGGATCCTCACCTCAAGAGGGCCTCTTTATGTCACAGTGCAATGTAGCAGGGGTTTTAATCTCCATCATCCCTGAAGACCATGTGTTTTTGCATACTACTCAGCTCTCTAGCTGAGATGCAGCTAATTCCTTCCTGGGTAACAAAATGTCCAACAGGAGTCCAGTGTCTCAAAGAGTCAGCCTATCCTGGGCCTTGCATTCACCCCTTTCCTGGAGCTCCACTGCCATCCCCCAGATCTGGTATCAAGTACTGTCCCAACCAGCATAAGTCATCTTAGGCCTCTAGCCTCTGACAGTCACTGACATTTCAGTCCTTCACAGAAGCAAGCCTGCCTGATTACTCCCTGGGGCTTCTTCCCCAAACTTTTTCTTCTTATACTTTATGGCAAATCAGACTCATCTGATGAGTCTATAACTGCTGCCTATATAGTTCTCATACATTCATGTCACTACACTTTTACCCCGCTCAAGGTCCTTAAAAAAATGTAGTATAGCATTTCCTGATACTCTCACTAAACAAACCCCTTATCATAGAATCATAGAACTGGAAGGGACCTTGAGAGGTCATTTATTGCAGTCCCCTGCACTTGTGGCAGGACTAATTATCTAGATGATTCCTGACAGGTGTTTGTCTAACCTGCTCTTAAAAATCTCCAATGATGGAGATTTCATAACCACCCTAGGCAATTTATTCCACTGTTTAACCGTCCTGACAGTTAGGAAGTTTATCCCAATGTCCAACCTAAACCTCCCTTGCTGCAATTTAAGCCCCTTGCTTCTTGTCCTATCCTCAGAGGTTAAGAAAAACAATTTTTCTTCCTCCTCCTTGAAAAACAACATTTTTCATACTTGAAAACAGTTTCATATCCCCTCTCAGTCTTCTCTGTTTCAGACTAAAAAAACCCATTTTCTTCAATTTTCCCTCATAGGTCATGTTTTCTAGCCCTTTAATCATATTTGTTGCTCTTCTCTGGACTCTCTCCAATTTGTCCACTTCCTTCCTGAAATGTGGCACCCAGAACTGAACACAATACTCCAGCTGAGGCCTAATTAAAGTGGAGTAGAGTGGAAGAATTACTTCTTATGTCTTGCTTACAACTGGCTAATACATCCCAGAATGATGTTCACATTTTTTGCAACAGCGTTACACTGTTGATTCATATTTAGCTTGTGGTCCACAATGATCCCCAGATCACTTCTCTTATAGTATACTCTGTTACCTAAAAGTATCTAAATTGTTCACAAAGAGCCGTTCTGTCCCAGAACCACTCCCTGCATTCCCATATCAGGTAATTAACTGTTTCTCTAATCCAGGGATTGACAACCTTTGGCACGTGGCCCATCAGGGAAATCTGCTGGCAGGCCAGGATAAGTTTGTTTACCCAAAGTGTCCATTGGTTCGCCCAATTGCAGCTTCCACTAGCTGCGGTTCACTGTTCCAGGCCAATGGGGGATGCAGGAAGCAGAGTGGGCCGAAGGATGTGCTGGCCACCACTTCCCGCAGCCCCCATTGGCCTGGAATGGCGAACCACAGCCAGTGGGAGCTGTGATCAACTGAACCTGCGAGCGCTGTAGGTAAACAAACCATCCCAGCCCACTAGTGGATTTCCCTGACAGGCTGCATGCCAAAGGTTGCTGAGCCCTGCTCTAATCTTACATGTGTTACATAACCCATTTTTATGTCTATTCTCTCCAGCAGCTTTTGGCTTTCTAGCTGTAGCTCTTGACTTGGGCAGAGCTCCACAGAGCAATCTCACCTCCCCTGACAAGGAGACCAGTGACATAGTCTGAGCTCCTGAGTCAGAACAGCAGCTTGGACACAGCTCAGACAAGATTCCAAGCAACTCAGCAGCTACTCTTTTCTTAAGCCCCCAGAAAATGGAGCCCACTGCATGCTGCCTCTGCCTCCCAAAATGAGGCTCCCCTCACCACTGAAAGCAGAAGTTTTTCTCTTCCCCAAGGCATCATGGGAGTTGTAGTATCCAAAGCTGAATTTCAGTACTTGGGATCTTGTTACATCCCTAATTAAGTTCAGAGGCCCCTCTGAAAGAGGGTGCCTACAATACTTTTCCTGTTCCAGTTCTGTTTTTGTCCAGACTAATTCCTGTTCCTATTTCTCTGCTTCTAACATGATTCTCTGTTCAGAGGCCTTAACTTCCTCCACTTCTCATCATGCCTTCTGCAATTGCATCTCAAGGACTTGAAAGTGACCTAAAGCTTCTTGTTTGGTCTCATCAGCCAGCACTATGCATTCTGCTAAGTCCCTTTGATCATTTCCTGCCCCTTCAGTAGGACTAATCTACCCCAAATCCCATTCCTTGGCTATGGTTGACATGTCTATAGCCATTTTGGGCAACATCCTGTTTTATAGTAAGGTGGAAAAACCTTGTCAATCTCTGCCTACAATCACAGTCCAGGGAGATGCCAGATGAGCCCAGCCCTGTTGGCTCTATACTTCCATTTTCACCCCACCATTGGGTATGTGCAGGTCTCACCATGCACACATGAAATGTGTACTTGCAAGTGTCTATCCATCTTTACTAACTGGGAACTGCTCCCCTGGATTAACATCTGCCTGTAGCCAGAGTTGACCAGAACCTTTATTACCTAGTCCCCTAGTCTAACAGGTGCTACATGTGGTGGGGTTTGACCCTGATTACGTGAGCATCCTAGGCCACAAACTCTGCTATCATAGCACTTCTGATAGCACATCTGAAAAGGGGAAAGTCCCTTTTTATAGGGCCAACCTGAACACAGCAAAAAAAAAGACCAGATAAGGTTCCTGATCACTCCTGGTGATCCTTCATGGGCTTGTGTTATCTGCTGGGCTGTTGACAGCTCCTCTTGTCTCTAAAATGTAGGTGTGTATGGAAATTTCTCTCCTCATACCTCTCTCCTTTGACCTCTGGGGCTTGAGGCCCTCCGCCATACTGTCTCCCTCAGTACAAGTAACCTTAACTTAGGCCCTTGCTTGAGCTGTTCAGTGCCTCAGCTTCCAGATAGGCCCCTATCATCTCTACAGACTCTTTGATAGAGCAAGGACAAAATGTTCAGGCCTATATTCGGTCTCCAGCTTGAAAAACCCATAGAAACTGTTCTAAAACTATCAAGTCCGGTATTTTATCCAATGACTTCATTTCAGGATGCAAAAAAACTGTGTTGCCAGGACCAAGGGGTATTAGTCCACTATCCAGGGATGCCCTTCCCAAAGGAAAGACTCTACTCTAAAGCAGTATCTGTAGACCTCTGGAGTTAGTCTCCTTTACAGTGTAAGACTTCACTTACTTGTCTGAAAGAGGGTGGTATTTGACGTATGCCGGTCCAAAGGAAAACAGGGCCACCTGAGCTAACTGAACCACCTCAGCTAACCTGTTCCTGCTGTTGCCACCCATTTAAACATGTGTAAAAATACCTCTGGAACATCTTGGGAAGGGGAAGGGGGGGCTAATTTTGACAGGACTCATACTTGCATACTAGGTCTCTCCTTGCCCAGAGCCTCCCTTCTATTGGAGTCCCATCTCTGAGAGCACTGTTGGACTCTTGCTGCTTCTTTTGCCCTTGTAAATGTTGGAACAACATATAAGTCACTCTGGTTGTGCCACCTGCATGTAGACCACTTCCTCCATTTAGCCAGCTAAAAAAAACCCACACAAAAACCCCAAAGCCCTCAATCTGTTTCTCTCACTACTCGCTTCCCAGAGTGGGTCACAATCAATCTCATTTCTGGTACCACGTATACTGGTGAGTTCTCACCTCTCAGTAGTATCCCTGTGTGCTAGACTATGATGCTGCAGGGGTGTTGGAGACAGAACTCTCTGCAGGCCATCTCTCTTTGCATGCCACTCAGCCCTCCAGCTGAGAAACAACTAGTTCTAAACCCTTTCTCATATAATAAAATATCCAACTATAGTCCAAAGTCCCAAGAAGTTAGCTATTCTCTGGGTCCTGAGCTTAACCTTTTCCTGGGGTTCCACTGCCATTCTCCAGCTTTGGTATTAATCACTGTCCCACCCCTTTCTTGAGGCCTCTGATACCTCAACCTTTCAAGAGAGCCTGCCTGTGGCTTGTCTCCACAGACAGAACTCTCTCAGCCTATTTACAAAATCCAGGTGTCTGAGTTTGTTTTAGTCCTGACCTCTCTGGCTGATAAGTAACTATCTAATTACTTCCCAGGTGAGGTGAATGTGCCTAACTCATCTTTAATTCTTTCTCACCCTATGATGGGGGTGTACTTTATCACACCCCACTAATTTCAAAGAGAACTCTTTTTGTTATATGTTTGAATCTTTATTAATAGTTAGTTATACAACCTGACTGTTTATGGCTACTAGGAAGGTTGGGTTAGGGTAAATATTTCATTACCTGTCAATTCTAGGGGTTATGGTCTTATATTTCATCATGCAAGTGATAAAAAAAACCAAGAGGAGATACATGAAAATCAGGAAGAATCACTTTAAACTGGACATCCAGATAAAGGTAGCAAATTAATTAAACCAATGTGTGCATTGCTGTATATCATTGAGTGGCCTTCAGTGATCGCTTCTCAGTTAATTAGGAGTAGCTTATTAAATTTCTGAGCAGTGGTTGTCATTTCAGTAAATGTCCAAGAGATTTAACAATGAGATAACAGAGTATTACAAAGCCAAAGACATAGGATTAAGTATACCTACATAGACATATTCTCTCAATTTGATAATGAATCATTGATCGTTACTCTTTGAGTACAGTTTTTCATATGGTTGTGCACCCACCTTATAGTAATTTCATCTAGACTATAATTCCGTAGTTTGCTTATGATAATGCCATGTAGTACTGTGTCAAAAGTCTTACTAATTCCAGGTATAACCACCCCCTATCTACTAGGCCAGTTACCATATCAAAGAAGTAAACTAGGTTGGTTTGACCTTATTTATTCTTAACAAATATGTTAATTATTTATCAACATATTATCCTCTAGGTTTCAACAAACTGTTTAATAACGCATTTCAGTAATTTTCTGGGTATTGCTAGTAAGCTGGCTGCTCTATAATTCTCTGTGTCCTCTTTGTTTCTCCTCTTTGAAGTTAGGTACCATGTTTCCCCTTCCTTAGTCTTTTTGGACCTCATTCATCCTCCATGAGTTATTGAAGATTAACCATAATGGTTCAGATAAAGTAAAAGTACATAATTCTGCAAGGGTGTGATTATCATTTCTGAAGCAGCTTCCCTGCATGGTAAGTGCTATCATTAAGTCACCTGCTTCAAATGTAGATTTTTTTAAATTTTCTACAGGAAAATTAAACTTTATGTCTAACATGTCAAAAAGTTGATGTAGAAGAGCATGTAATTTACCTCAAATACAGTCCTAATCAGCCATTATGAAAACTTAGTCCAATCAATTTAATAACTCTGTAACAATTTCCAAATGGGTTTACATTTTAGTCTTAGCTGTGACTTAGTACATTGAGAATAATCTGGCAGTTCACCTTGGAGACAAGGATGTGACAGAATCACTTTCATGAAATAGTTCTTAAAACCTGCAGATCTTTAATAGATCATTTATAATGATGATTTTACTAATACAATGGACATAAATATATTTGACAAATATGAATTATGGATATTAAATGAAAGAGAATGACATTGTTCTTTATATTACCTTGATACTAACTGATGATCAGAGTGGAAATAAATATGGATTTCCAGTTACTCACTGAACCTCTGTAACTGAGACAAACATGATTTATTAACAATTAATTAACAGTAATTTCATACTCTAATGTAAGAGTCATAGCCACACTTTGTGACCCAATCATATTAAATATTATAGAGTACCGTACTATAAATTAGTTAAATCAATTTACTGGAACTTGTGACGATTTTAGATTCAAGTATTTATCTCTGCAGCTTCAGGAACATTCTTAGTCATGTCTAAGTAAAATCTTATTGTTCCAATGTGAAAGTGCTTACAATAATGTGGCAAAACAGAAATATTGCGTTACTCAAGGCTTACATTTTCATAACACAATTGAAAGCTGAAATCAATCAAGTTCCACCAGGATAAAACTAGACTAATGTAGTGGTGCATCAAGCCTTTGATCTCTGAATCATAAATGTGCCCCAAAGCAATTAAAATCTCTATAACATTAAAATAAAGAATGAAAGTTGAGAGAGAAAAAGTGAATTACAGATCTGGGGTGGAGGAGAGATGTTTTCATATGAGATTAGAAAATGGTGCCAGTGAGGCTTTGAGATATAAGATGCTTATTCCAGACAGCAGGAGTCTCAGGGTTTGTGAACTAAGTGGGTCAATGTTCTTCCTAGCAGACTCCCAGCCTTCAGCAGGACCAACAAGTGATTGTGAACAGCCTAGCCAGGGCCCCATTTCCCATGAAAAGTGCTAAGGGAACATAAGAATGGCCATAGTGGGTCAGACAAAAGGTTCATCTAAGCCAGTATCCTGTCTTCCAAGACTGGCCAATACCAGGTGCCCCAGAGAGAATTAATAGAACAGGTAATCATCAAGTGATACATTTCCTGTTGCTTATTCCCAGATTCTGGCAAACAGGCTAGGGACACCATCCTGGCTTTTCTTATTTTTTTTTAAAAATTTCTAAACTTCTATAATGGTTTACAAACACTAGAGAATATAATGTAACCTGCCAGAGTAGGTGATCATGCTTTTGTAATGTAATCCGGAGCAAGAAGTGTCATAAAAAGCAAGTGTTCTTCAGTCCAGCTTATCCTGGAGTAGATGGGGTCCTTGGTCTTAGGGCCACTTGTGGCATTCTATTAACACTTTTTCACTAACAGCTGTGCTTGATGTTTCATCAAGAGCAGATTCTGGTTTTAGCAAGGGAGTGCTTCAGTCACTGATCAAATAGCCAGGCCCCTCAGTCCGCCATCTCAGAGAGGCCACAGTTCCAAGAGCGAAAGAAAGTGTTTTTCACCTACTGAGAGTAACTCTTGTTCTCTGAGGGCTTCTTAAAATTCAGAGGTACTATTAGTTTGCCTTAAATCTGTTTAAAGAATGTTTTAGTTAAACTGGTGTTAAATTTTGTTTGGACACTCTTATATTAGATTTCAGAGTAGCAGCTGTGTTAGTCTGTATTCGCAGAAAGAAAAGGAGTACTCGTGGCACCTTAGAGACTAACATATTTATTTGAGCATAAGCATTCGTGAGCTACAGCTCACTTCATTAGATGCATCCGATGTAGTGAGCTATAGCTCACGAAAGCTTATGCTCAAATAAATTTGTTAGTCTCTAAGGTGCCACGAGTACTCCTTTTCTTTCTTATATCAGTATAATTCTGTAAATTGTAGGCACAAAATATACCTGTTTAGTCATGGATTAAATGGAAATATGAATATCAAAGCACAAAGTTGCATGGGTTTAATTTAAATCAGTTTAAAATAACACTTTTAGTTAAATCAGTCTAAACCATGCTGAAGTGTGTTGCCTCCACAGAGTCATTTTCATCCTCCCACTTTCCTCTATTTGGAAACTGGTTCCAAACCAGGCTACGGGAGCAAGAGAGGAAGTGAGAAATCTTTGTAGGGGATGGAGTATTTTTACACTCGGTCTATGAAGCATAGAGCTAAATTGAATTGTGTGCACCTCCAAGTTGATAATTATTACTACAATTATGTGGCTATGTAGCTAGGCATGTGGCTTCTACAATGTGGCTTGTGGAGACAACACACTCAGAGAACAAGAGTTATTAAGTGACCCCCTTTTTACAAAAAAAGAAAAGAAACAAAGAAAAAGAAATATATAACAAAAAAGAGAAAGAAAATAGATAAAATTGGCACAGGGAACAGTTTTGTGTCTGTAAAGCATCCAACACACTTTACATGCTGTATTATCATTGTTTGCTTCATTGATAAGCTTTGTACGGAAAAACTAAGAGTGTACAAATACAACTTGCTAAATAAGGATTGTAAATTGTAATAATGGATGTCAGGAATTAGGGGTTTTTTATTATGGGGGAATACATCTACAACTCTAAAAAGAGAAATTTAGTCAACAGGCTGGGATGAATTATGCTTGCTTTGTTGGACTAACAAGAATCAAGAGTATAAATTAATAGGAGCAGGGGGAGAAACCAAAGTAGGATGGAACAAATTTAGAAATTCGGAGACAATCTGAGACTGACATCTAATATGGTGGCTTTAACATGGCAAACCTGATTTAGTATTTTCTCCATTGTGGCTCTTGCAGAGTTTATGAATCCTTACATTTCCATGCAGAAAATCCATTTAGTACGTATTGCACTGTGTTATTGTTGTTACCCTTTGAGAGTTCGTTTTTGATTGCTGTCTTAGAACATTGTATGATCATGAATTCAGTGTTACATTTCTGAAAAACCTTTAGATATTTCCTGGTGTGCTTCTGAGGCATTTAACAAGGTTTTTGTAGCCTTTCAAGTTTAATGAATTTATGAAAGTTGTAGCAATGTGGGTTTCCGATCATATCCCTTGAAAAGCACAAGGAATTGAGGTTGTTAAGGGCTACTGGGCTGCAGTCAACTATTACAGTGTAAAAATAATAGCATTTGCTCACTGAAGAAAACAGCAAGGGAATCCCGAACCCGGTTTTCAGCTGAGCAAAGAAATATTGACTCTTTAACAGTAAATATTAAACACAGTACTCAGAGAATGTCAGACTTCAAGTAACTTACTAAAACCCAAATAAATTAACCATCTGAGACTAGTCCTTCCCTGTAGCATTTCAAGATTTTATACTGCATATAGATAGTTTGATAATCCTGCCTCTTTTGATTCCTTTTTGAAGTCACAATTTGTCCTTTTGAAACCTGTAAAATATTATTTAAAAAGTTAAACCATATGCTGTCTAGTGACCGATATTTAATTTTAAATTGAGGCTTCCCATACCTGAGAATTATTGTAAATTAATGTAATTAGTAAAACTGTAAGAATTTCAAAAATATTTCAGGATGATGAAATAAATTCATGATCATTGGAGAGAAGATCTAAAAATGAAAAGCTCAATCTGTACAGCATGTTCAATTCGTTCATGGCTTTAGTGTTTTTTTTTTATCATTGATGAGCTGGATGGGGCTTGTTACCTTTTTGTTAACAGAGCTAATTTGGGGGGGCCTCTAAAGAAAATTCTCAGCTTTCATGTAAAATAACATAAATCTCTAATCTGTTTCCTTATAATGAGCTTTTAAATGGAGACAAAAGCTATAAGAGATCACAACACTTCCTAAAATGACCATTTAAAAAACAAAACAAAACAAAAAAACCAGGCAGATCCTTTCTTAACTGAGGCTGGCCTGAATTTAGAAACTTTCTTTTCTCCTTTTG
Source organism: Dermochelys coriacea (assembly GCF_009764565.3). NCBI lineage: Eukaryota > Metazoa > Chordata > Testudines > Dermochelyidae > Dermochelys > Dermochelys coriacea. The sequence continues at coordinate 84,101,581 of NC_050068.2, forward strand.
ACTTTTCTATTTTTAAGGGGGTTTTAAGCTCTTGAAAGATTAATTTGTTTTAAACAAGGCAATTCTCTTTCAGTGTCACACCAATTATCATTAAAAACAATAATACTAACAAAATGGGAAGGCTAACTGGGTCACTGGTTTAAGGAAGAAAGAAAGACACTCATGCTAAAAGTCAGGAATCCCCTGCTTCACAGTGTAATGTGATACCTAGTTCATTAATGTTTCTACAGTAGCTGGTATCCTTTGGTGGAATCCTCCTATGCCTTAGGCACTGCCTAGGCCAAAACAAGACTCCACCATCCCTGACTATCTTGCGCTGCTCTTAACATGTTTTCTCTGTTATTAAGTCCTATAAGTTTTCCTTCTCTGAGTACTGTTGCAGGAGGGATTCTTTCGGTTAGCCCTTTGTGTTTGTTCTTCCAGCTGCCTAATAGCACACTTGCTATGACAGATGCTCTGGCTTCATACTTAACATGTGTCTCAGATATTTCCATCTGTTTTTTTCTGGATAGATTTAGAGATAAGGGGTTGTTGAACTCTCTGATGAATCCTGGCATTTGTTATAATTCATTTAATTTAATACATAGTATTTTTCTAGGGCACTTGCTTCTGAAGGCATTTGGACACCTGTCTATACCTTTGGTGGATTTCCAGGTATCCCATCCACGTGTAAATGTGGAACTCAAATTTGAGTTGAAAATTCATAGTTTGGTCTTTTGCCTTCTAAAATAATGCTTTAGTTTGGAGCTGGAGTTCTCTCATTAGATTGGATTTTACATAAATGATTATTAACTCCATCTTTTTCATGATGCTGCGGTCTTTCAGTATTTGCTTGCATGCTAATTGAGATATCCCTTAGAAGAGCTATGTAATCGGCAAAATCTAGACCTGTTAGTGTACTTTTATTGAACCATATAATGCCTTTATTATACCCATCTGCACTTTTTCACCTAACAAGGTCAATGGCACTGCCAAACAGGAGAGGTAAGAGAATGCATCCTTCTCGGACACTGATTTCATTCAAGTCTGCATATATTTTACCTGTGTATGCTACACCTGGTTGGGATACTGTAATATTTCAAGATGTTCCAAAGTCAATTGTGATGAAGGCTGTCAAATGCTTTCTTAAAATCTATGAAGTTTATGATAAATAGTTTTTGTTGTTTATTATTGTTTGACTGAAAATCAAGAGAGAGAATTTTAATATTCTGTATCTATAAAATATCCTATGCAGAAGCTACCAGAAGATATTCACAGCAGAATGTGGAGAAGGAGGAAATTGCCACTGAGGGAAAAGAGCAACTGGTACAACAACACGCAGTTCAAGACAGAAAAGATGATATAAGGGGAATTGATGAAGATATACTGGTTGTAGGCAAAAAGAAGTGTATAGCATTTATGATAGAAGTGAGTACTTGCACTTTACAGACAGGGAAGAACACTGAAAGAGTAAAAATTATAACAAAAGCAGCAGAAAAGTATTTACATACAGGCAATCTTTATATAGATTACATCCATGCATTTTAAATGAAGGTAATAATGCAGTTTAAACAACATGGTTCTAGCAGGTTTTTTTGGTGGAACACATCTAGTTTTACAACATGTGGTCAGGAATTAAAGAAAATTGTTTTTGAAATGGAAAACAAACCTATGTATACAAGAAACAGGGTTAGTGAACTTATATTTAGACTCTCAGAATATAATGTAATCAGAGGTGACAGAGAAATAACAAGAGGAGGAGGGACTGGTATATTTATAAATAGGGCCAGCATGGATACAACATTTGTATCCACATCCAATCTGCTATCTGCAAGCATGGTCCGCGGATGTAACACAGATATCTTCATATTTGCAGGGCTCTATTTACAAAATAAGGTCTTAGTTACATTGGTATACATGTATACAACTTAATTTTTGAGTAGTATGCTGTTGAGATTCCTCTGTGAAATAAAAGCACTTTTATATAAATCTATAATATTTACAACCTATGTGAAAAAGTAGATAATCTAGAATTTGAAGCATTAGTGAAGGCTGTCAAAGACCTGTATATATTTGTGAAGACTTTAATAGCCACAATGAATGATGGGGAAGCATGAACACTGACTATAATGCCAAATGCCTGCAATGGTTCATAGACATGCAAAACCTGGTATTGCTCAATAGTGGAACCTAGTATGTTTAATTCAGTGGATGGAATCTTTTTGTGTTTAGATCTGGGAATTGCAACAAGCAATATAGCAAGCAAATACATCTGGGAAATATATAAAGAAGATGGAACGGGAAGTGATCACTTCCCATTCTGTGCTAATTATGTGTCAAGGCAATGTTGAAAACACTGAAGAAATTCTTACCTAGAGCATTAGAAAAGTAAATTGGGGATTATTTAAGAGTAAATGCACTGAGTATCTAAGTACCATCTGTACAAGAGATAATCTAGAGGAATTTCATGATAATATACTAAAAGGATTTATAGCAGCAGCCAACCTAGCTATATGTAAGACATTGAATTGTCACAAAATCAGAAATCCAGTTCCCTGGTGGAATGAAGATTGTAAAGCAGCAATTAAAGAAAGAAATAAGGCATACTAACAAGCAAAAAGTACAATGAATAGCACTTAATGAACTATAAAAGAAGTAAAGCAGTGGTACAAAGAGTTATTAGAAAGGCAAGTAAAGAGTTGGAGAAAATATTGTAGGAAAATGAACAAAGATGCCAAGTTCCAGAGTAACATAAACAAGTTAAAATGAATGGGACATAGAGTAAAAACAATTTTATATCTGGTCTTATAGTAAGTGATAAAGTTGAAAGTTCTAACTTAGGAAAAAGTGACCATTTTTTGCAAAAGAGTTCCAAAGTGAGCAGTGATACAATCAAAGTAAAGATTTTGGAGAACAAAAAAGAAAGTTTGCTGAAGAAAATTGTGAGCTCTTATATGGCTAGGTAGAATACAAACATGCTGTAGTGAATGAAAATTTCAGCATACAGGAACTCAGAAAAGTTATAGACAAAAGTAAAAATACAGCCCCAAGTAAAGATTGCATATGTAATGCAAAGATTAAGCATCTACTGGAAGGGACTTTAAGAGTTTAATTGAAATTACATAATATATGGGGGAAAGGAATACTATCAGCATAATGAAAGCAAGCAGTGGTTATATTGATAGGAAAACCTGGCAAACTATGCACAAGGCCTGATGCATATAGACCTATTGCCCTCATGTTGTGTGTGGGCAAATTATGGAAAGAATGATAAATGAGAGATTAATCTCATACCCATAGTCTTCAGGGACTAAAGGATGCCTACTACTTGGAAAATAATGAAATTATAAACTGTGGTTTCAGGAAAGGAAGATGCACTTTTGATCATATTGTAAGATTAGAAACAGAAATACAAAAAATCCATGAGGAACAGAGTTTATGATTGCTCTCTTTTTGGATACTGAAAAAGCTTATTCCATGCTATGGAGGGAAGGCTTTATGAATAAACTAGCCACAATTGAAATAAGAGGAAAAATGTTCTGCTGGATAAGAACCATCAGCCCAACCCTGTTTAACATTATGATTAATGAGTTCCTGGAGAATATACAGGCAGGAATAGATATTACTCTATTTACAGATGACTGGACCATATGGGCCAAACAAAGGAGACATAAAATGGCTCTGGGGAGAACCAATGAAGCACTCAAGAGGATTTCAGAATGGGGAGTTACTTGGGGATTTGAGTAGTATTACAATTATATTTTGAGACCTATCAGTTAGTGAGGTTTAAACCCATTTACTGTGTGCCATGTTAATTTTATATTGTTCTAGTTTTTTAATCAAAATGTTTTGTGGTACCAAGTCAAACTCAGTACAGAAGTCCAAGTATATTACATCAACACTGTTACCTTTATCAACCAAACTTGTAACCTCATCAAAAACACACATCTACATAGTTTGATAGGATCTATTTTCCATAAACCTACATTAAATCTACATTAATTACTTTACTCTCATTTAATTATTTATTAATCAAGTCCCATATCAGCCATTCCACTATCTCTCTCTTGTCTGAGACTGATTTTAGGCTGATAGGCCTATAATTACCTGTGCCTTTCTGTTTACCCTTTTTATATATTAGCACAACATTAGCTTTCTTCCAGTCTTCCAGAACTTCCCCAGGGTTCCAAGACATATTGAATATCAACATTAATGGTCCAGCAAGCAAATCATCCAGCTCTTTTAAAACTCTGGGCTACAAGTTATCTGAACCTGCTGATTTTAAAATGTCTATCTTTAGTAGCTGCTGTTTAACGTTCTCCAGACATATTGGTGGAATGGAAAGAGTGCTCTCAGCACCAAATTATGAGGCTATATCATTTGTTTTCTTCTTCCAGGTACAGAACAGAATTTTGATTATTGATTAAACACTTCTGCCTTTTCTGCATTATTATTGATAATACTTCCAGTTCCATCTAGCTATGGACCAATATCTTTGTCTGGATTATTTTTTGTTCCTAATATATTTTTAAAAAACTCATTATTAAATGAGGGTGAAGCTCAGATAAAATAAGTTCACGACATCTTGTTGCATATTCAGAAATAGAATCTAGGACTCCGGAAGCCCAGTCCAGTGGCCTAAATACAAGAACATACTTCCTCTCCTGGATATGAACTGAAGCGTTTGTAATGAGGGGAAGTGACAAAAATGAAGGGGTTCAGAACGATTCAAGTCATACATGAACTTGAACCTCCTTATGACTTAGCTAGAGTTGGTTTGTTGCCAGTTTTGTGGATCACTTTTGTGTGTGTTTGGTAATCCACGAAAAATTCAACCCTGCAGAGTGCATGCAACCTTAATAAACACACATTGTTGAAGGTACCTTTTAGAGTGGCTGAAAGACAACAATTCTCTTTCACAAAAAAAGTCTGAAATTTCAAAATGTACTTATGTTACAATGAAGAATGAAAAACAAGACCTTGCAACACCTTTTTATGCAAAAAACATGAGAGAGCTTGGTTTGTGTCACCCCAGAATAGTCAAGTGGCCAGGGCAGTCACAGGGGATATAGGAGACTTAAGTCCTAGCTTTGCCTGACTGGGTGTAAGGATCTGAACTTGCATTTCCTTTGTTCCTCGCCCCCCCAGAGTGCCCTAAATATGTGGCTATCCTGGGGGAGGTGTGTGTCTTTGTCTCTCCCTCAAATTCCCTCCTTGACATGAGAAACTTTCATAAGTAATTTTTCATTGAAACACATACATTTATCTGAAATATATTGGTTTTGAAAAAAAAGACTTTTTCTTTGATTTACTCTAGTATTTCATTCAGGATACTAGATAAGTCCAATTAACCAAGAAATGTTGTGTAACAAACTGCCAGTTGTAGTATGGATATATCCTAAAGCTCCTTCAGTCTGATAATGAATAATTTTACCATTAAGCTTTCATGAAATATACATGTCAGAACAGGTAACACCAGCATTGCTTTTTTTAAAATACATCATTTACTCTGAGGATGTCTGGGAAATATGGCCAGTGGGTTAGTAGAGGATACATAGTTAATGTAATATTAATTAGTATTTTCCCTGTTCTCATCAGATATGTCATGCAGTTAAAAAATAAACATTTTACAATGTATGTCAAATTAGATTCCTGCAAAATTAAGGTTGGCAGGAATCTGTTAAAGGTCTGGTTGGTGGTGCAGTGGGACTAAGGCAGACTCCCTGCCTTCCCTGGCTCCGCATATCTCCCAGAAGCAGATGGCATGTTCCTGCGGCTCCTAGGTGCAGGTGTGATCAGGGAAGTTCCGTGAGCTTCCCCCGTCCCAAGCATCACCTCTGCAGCTCCCAGTGGCCAGGAACCATGGCCAATGAAAGCTGTGGGATGGCGCCTGTAGGCATACACAGTGCACACCATGCAGAGCCGCCTGGCCATGCCTCCACCTAAGGCCTGACTTATCCCCACTGCACCGCCAACCAGGAGCTGCCTGAGGTAAGCAACAGCTGGCCAGAGCACAGTCCAAGACCCCTGCCCCAGGTTGGAACCCCCTCCTGCACCCTAACTCCATCCCAGAGCCCACACCCTCACCTACACACCAACTCCCTGCCCCAGCCCTGAGCCCCCTCCCGCATCCAAACTCCATCCTGGATCCTGCAACCCAAACCCACTCCTGCAATCTAACCCCCTGCCCCAGCCCTGAGCCCCCTCCCAGAGCCAACACCCCGTACCTCCTCCTGCACCCCAATATCCTACCCAGCCCAATGAAATTGAGTGAGGGTGTGGGAGAGCTGGCAATGGAGGAAGGAGTGAGTGGGGAAGGAGCCTCAGAAAAGGGGCGGGACAGGGTGGGACCTCTGGGAAGGGGCAGGGAAGGAGGTGGGGCAAGGAAGTTAGGTTTTGTGTAATTAGAAAGTTAGCAATCCTATGCCAAATCCACACAGAGCAAGAACAAAATAACCCTTCATCCCATCTCTGGCATAAAAAGAGTAGGTGAGGAGGAGGAACAAATTTGTAATAATAGAATACCCATCATCAGTATAGTACATCTATAAAGAGATCTTACATTTTACTGGGGAGGAGGGTAGCTGAAGTGTAGCAACTGAACTAAGGTCACACAACAGTATGACAGTGCCAGTGCCAGGAATAAAACCCACATCTCCAAACTCCCAGGCCAATGCTCCGGCTGCTGGATCACACTTTATCCCAACTAACCGTAATATGTAAATAATAAAGGAGGTGAGATACATCTGAGACCATTTACCAATGCCTCCACATGTTTAGTGTCAAGAAGTGAAATTAAAGTCACTGGTGTTGAAAGCAAGAATGCTAGCAGTCATACTTGCCTTGGTTAAAGTCAGGCTGTAGTCCTGTTCTGTTATAATGAAAGTTGTTTGTGCTCTGAACAACCAGTAGTGCCTAATAACTATATTAAAAGAGACTCTAAAACTGTCAGCTGTCAGCACTTTAAAAGTTGTTTTCACTCCAGACTAGGCCATGGCTCATCTGGGAAACTAATCTGCTAGAGCCACTGTCCAATCTGAAATAAATTTCCTTGAATATCAGGGGAAACTCTTGCTCTGCATTCGGCAAATCAGTAACAAAATAAAACTGACATACAGTCCATATGGTAAGGTAGTTTTGGATAGTTCGTAAGGACTATTGAACTTCACATGCCACTTTTTTGAAAGCTTAAGGGACAGCTATTCAAAAAGCTGTCAATCTGTTTTTTTTTTTTGTCACAAGCACACTCCATTATCCTCTCTGAAAGGAAGAAGAAATTAAGGTGGCATTGAAGATCAATGTTAATCATGAAATAGAAAACTTAAGATAGGGAAAGTACATATTATTGTTAGTAAATCAAATAATTTCTTTAAACGATTACTGCATAATTGTATGTACTAATTACACTAATTTGCTAAGTATTTGAAAGTAATTTACTAATTTGAAAGTATTTTTTTACAGAAACTGATGCTGAAGGTACCTTTTTATTGGAAAATATTTAATAATTAATTTTAAAAGGAACTTTTAAAAATCTTTAATAGGATTAGCAATTTCAGATGATAAAGATTTTCTCTTATTGACAGAGTAAAGCTATGTTTTCTTCCTAAGCAGGTTCCACTAAACTGTCTTTCTTAATATTCAAATAAACGATGCTTTCACAGCTTGGAGGATGGTTTGATACTAAAGATTTTCTATGCAGCATTTCCATTAAAAATAAAGGGTACTATTTTATTGTGTTCTTTCATGGTCTTCATATTGTAATAACTTGGGTTTCTGCTTTGAATTTCTGCAATAGGTTTAAAATGTTATAGTACCTAATGAATCAATCATATTGCAGAAAGACTGAAACATGATAAAAGTAAAGCATATCTAACAGCCACATACTATAATGTGCCTTAACTCTCAGAAAAATTAAATGGTAAGGCAAGAGTTATGGTAGATTTCAGGTTATTTGTGTGATTATCTGAGAAGATTTATTTTTCAAATATGTATATTCTTCTTCTGTGTCAAGTTACTGGAGTGTACTATTACACAAAGTATGTAAGGGCTGTGATGCACAAGAGAAAACAGACTGTTTCTTGAAAGTACATTTTATTTAAAGTTATTGTTTGGAGAGAAAAATCTGATAGATGGATTCTAGTTGAATATATTTTTAAAAATACTACTAACATACTATATTAACTACTGACTTAATTCTTTTAACTAATGCAAAAATAACAGCTAATTTTTACAAAAGAAGAATATATACAATAGGGCTCATTAACAACTCAGGTTCTTAATCTACTAACTTTTAAACATTCTCAAATTAAAAAAAATAGCATTTTGTAAGACCTATTTTAGCTAATGTTTTGAAGCAATGAATCTATTTCTTGACAGAGAAATTTTGTGAGGCTTCAGTACATACAGTAAGCATCATGTTGGAATCCATCAAATATGTTTTTGACCACATAGTATAATTAAATGAAAACAGAAAAAAAGGTGGTGGAACCCCAGAAAGGGAATATATTTTGCAAAAAAAAAAAAGTGAGATAGTCAGGAACAAATGGCAAATGGGGTAAACTCTCACGTTCTTGTATACAAGATTAGCAGGTGGGCTGCTTTAGAACATCTTTATGAATCACCAATGTGTTAGTATTACTGCTAAAGGCAGATGGATAAAAATGCCAAGCATATGTACAAAAGGTCAACAGCAAAGATGCTAGGAGAGAGAGAGAGAATGAAATGTTCTTGCTAACATTTTTATAGTAATCTGTCTTTGCGATAAAACTACAAAAAATTGGTTTCTTCACTTGACTAGGGACAAAAGCCTGAGTAAAATGCTGTTGTGAGGCATAAAGATAATCTGATCACATATTGTCTGTTCCACTTTTGTGTCCCCATTTTTATCTGCTTCGTGAAGTAACTGGCACAGAATGGGACTAGAAAAGGGCAAGCATGGTATTCAAATTTAGACAATTATTGTACTGGTGTGATTTGATATAGTGTGCATAGCTTTTGAATAATTAATAGAGTTAGATTTTTAAAAGACTTCAGTTGGTGTGTATTTACAGCAACATTAATTACAGTGCTTTTATGCAGGGCAATTTCACTACTTGCTGTAACATCCTGTTTTATTTCCTCAACTCTATATTTCTGTGGTCAATGAAAATTTAAAGGCCATCAAAATTTGGATCCTAAATTTAGACTTATTAATCCATATTTAGGCACCTAAATAAGTGGCCTGATTTTCAAAGGTACTGAGCACCTGCATCTAGGAATCCAGTACATAATTTACATGTGCAATTGCTGCAGTTATGCATGTACAAGTATAAGCATTTATTCCAAGCTTTCCATTTAATAATTTTATTAACAATACAAAAATAATTTTCTATCTCCAGAATAGAACTGTCCCAGAGAATGCTTTAGGACATATGCTAGGGTGCCCAGAAACTTTGTAACACTATGGCACCACAGAGTAGTCAAACGCCCAGCAGATCGCAGTTTGAGGTTTCCCGCACCTAAGAGAATCCCTGGTGAGTCTACACCACCTCCACTCAGCACAAGCTGGCAGGCATGGGTAGAGTTTCTTGGTGTTCCAACAATCTCTGGTTTCCAGAATGTCCCCCATGGAGGCTGTTTGCAGCCAACATTAGAAAAGCAGTCCTGAGGCTGCTTTACTTTATATCTAGGACTGGCCTCATGCAGCCTCAGTGCCAGGATGCCAAATTGCATTGCCTCCCCAACCCAAGTCAGATGCAACCCAAAGTCTGGGCTTTAGATGTACAACCATGGTGGCTTAAACCCTGTATACAAGCTTATGACTTTATTTTTTTCTTAAGTAACAAGGGAACACCTTTAATATGATTATTAGGCCTTGTCTTGTCCAGTGCAAATGGTGGTCATAAAAGACTCCCAAGTAGTTATGTTCACAAAACATGAAAAAGTTCACAGCTTGAGCTTGATGCAACTGTTGTATTGGATGTAGTTAGTACATATGATTGGGAGGGCTCATCTGTTGCAAACTTCCCAATGAATTCACCTTCCCTAATCTCTTTTATATATGAAAGTACTTGTGAAACACTTATAGCGCAACAGGGAGTGTTGCATGATTAAAAGGGGGATGTGTCATTGCATAAAGTAGCACTATCGAAACTATTTAATGGGCAGACTAGTGTTTAACCCAAAGAGATGTTTTGATCAAATAGTAGGGTGGTACGAATTGCCATATTTGGAGTCAGAAAGGAATTTTGTCCATTGCAAACTGGCATTGTCTTTAGACAGGGATGGAGTAGCAGGTTGGGTCACCTGCTACTGGAGTGTTGAGCCATAGCCACTAGCTTGAAATGGGGAAATCTTCTCATTTCAGTTTTATGATGTTGGCCTTCATTTATAGAAGTGGTTGGTGATGGACTGAGATCAAACTTCTGTGCCAAAGTTATGTAATAAAAATGAAATGGAGGAAGTTCAACACACATTTTTTTAAATTATTGACACCCATCAAAATTGACAGGAGTCACTTGTTAGATTATGTCAGTGAAGGTCCCTTATCCCCAGGCAAAAGAATAACAATGGGGGATTGATGTTTTGTTTTGATGGTATTAAGCAAAGAAATCCTGAAATTCTGAAATCCTTCTATATCTCATGGACTCAGATTTTTAAGGCCAGAAGTCAGATCTCCGGCACATTTCAGGCCACAGAATCTCACATATCACTCCTGCAATAGGCCCATAACCTTTGGCTGAGTTCCTGAAGTCCTCAAATCTTGATTTAAAGACTTCAAGTTACAGAGAATCCACCATTTGCTCCAATGAAAATGAGCAAGTTCCTGTGCCCCACACTGCAGAGGAAGACAAAAAACAAACAAACAAACAAACAGGGTCTCTGCTAATCTGATTGGGGGAAGATTCCTTCTTGACCCAAAATATGGCGACCAGTTAGACCCTGAGCATGTGGTCAAGACCCACTAGCCAGATACCTAGAAATTAATTATTTGTAGTAGCTCAGAACCCTCTCCATACAGTGTCCCATCCCCAGCCATTGGAGATATTTGCTAATAGATGTCATGGATGTGCCATATACCATGTAGGTAATCTCATCATATCATCCTGTCCATAAATATATCAAGCTCATTCTTGAAACAAATTAGTTTGTCATCACTACTCCTCTTCGAAGGCTGTTCCAGAATTTTGTTCCTCTGATGGTTAGAAAACTTGGTCTAATTTTAAACCTAAACTTGTTGATGGCCTGTTTATATCCATTTGTGCTGGTTCTAATATTGCCCTTTTACTAAAATAACTCCTCTCCCTCCCTGGTGTTTCTCTCTCTGATGTATTTATAAAGAACAATCACATCTCCCTTGAGCCTTAATTTTGTTATGGTAAACAAGTCAAGCTCCTTATGTTTTCACTTGTAAATTAGGTTCTCCACTTCAATCTTCCTGGACATTCTATAACAGATTTTAAAGTAGCTATACTTGAACAAAAAAACTTCAGAAACAAACTTCAAAGAGAAACTGCAGAACTAAAATTCATTTGAAAATTTAACACCATTAATTTGGGCTTGAATAGGGACTGGGAGTGGCTGGCTCATTACAAAAGCAGCTTTGCCTCTCCTGGAATTGACACCTCCTCATTAATTATTGGGAGTGAACTACATCCACCCTGATCAAATTGGTACTGTCAAAACTAGTTCTCTACTTGTGAGGTAACTCCCTTCATGTGTCAGTATATAATGCCTGCATCTGTAATTTTCACTCCATGCATCTGAAGAAGTGTTTTTTTACCCATGAAAGCTTATGCCCAAATAAATCTGCTAGTCTTTAAGGTGCCACTGGACTCCTTGTTGTTTTTGTGGTTACAGACTAACATGGCTACCCCCGATACTTGACATCCTAGGATTGCATTTGGTTTTTCATATCTGCCTCACATAGAACGACCATGAGCTGTCCATGATCAACCAATATACCCAGGTCTTTCTCCTGCTCCATTCCAACTGATGTGTCTCCAGCATATATCAAAATTTCGTATTGTTAGTCCCTAAGTGCATGATCTTGCACTATTAAATTTCATTTCATTTCTATTATGCCAATTGTCAAAATTGTCCATATCTTCTTGTGTGATATTACAGTCCTCCACATTGGCAATACTTTCCAATTTTGTGTCATCCACAATTTTTATTAGTACATTTCCACTTTGTGCCAAGGTCATTAATGAAAATGATAATTAAGACTGGGTGCAAGACTGATCCATGAGGAACTCCACTAGTAACCTCCCTCCAGCCTGACAGTTCACCTTTCAGCATGACCTGTTGTAGTTTTCTCTTTGGTGGGTTCCTTAGCAGATCCTGGGTCTTCTCTCAAAGAAAGGGCTTGTGTAGGACTTGCGCACTAGGGAATTATATCTCCTACAGAATGGACAATGATGATATCCCAGAGCCCTTAAAGTATTTGGATATATACAGGGATAAACTTTGTTGGGTAAATGTTAAAGATAATTTAGTTAATAAAAATCATAATTTGTGCTCTTTTCATTGTAAATATCTGAGTTATCTTTACTCTTAGTCCATAGCACAGAGGAATAGGCAAAATTACATTGCACTACACACTTCTTGGCATATGTACCTATACTCTCATCTGGGACTGTATTTGGGATGGCTAGCCCTTCCCACCACTCATGCCACAATGGCCACACTTCTATTTTTAGTGTGCTAGCTTGATCAGAGCTAGTGTGGTTTTCATAAATTGTATTGTCAATTGCTTGAGCAGACTATTCAAGAGACCAAGTAACTAATGTCAGTCATGTTTATTGCTAAAAGGCAATAATAGTATAATACAGGGAGAAAGGTTCACTATACTACCAGTTTCCAATAAGCTCAAACAACTTTGTGGCATTGTTAAATTCACCTTACACAAAAGGTGTGCTCCCAAAGTTACACATTTCAGCTAGAAATATTTATAGGATGATTTTAAAAGTTAAAACACTTTTCACATAACTCTAAAATTCAACCCACCAGTTCATCCCAGTTTCTTAACTTGTTCTCTTTCTTCCTTGTCTTTGTATTGGATGCTAGTATTCAGGTACTCATCCATGAAAGTACCACCCAAGCTTGTACTAGAGCAGAACACAAATGCATTTTACCTTTGATAAATTTATTTTTCGCTGCCAAAGCTAACTTCATCTTTGCAAAGCATTATGGGATATATAGCATAAGTGAACAGGAGTATTAAAAGACATAGAAAAAATCAGGGGATGTAACTGGTAGAAATAAATATACACCATAACATTATATAGGATGCATGTGTGTGTGTGTACTATATACATACCGTTAATAATTATGGCTGTCAATGAATCGCAGTTAACTCATGAGATTAACTAAAAAAAATTAATTGTGATTAATCACACTGTTGAACAATACAATACCAATTGAAATGTGTTAAATATTGTGGATGTTTTTCTATATTTTCAGATATACTGATTTCAATTATAATACAGAATACGAAGTGTATAGAGCTCACTTTATATTTTTATTACAAATATTTGCACTGTAAAATGATAAAAAAATAATATTTTTCAATTCACCTAATACAAGTACTGTAGTGCAAGCTCTTTATTAGGAAAAAGAAAAGGAGTACTTGTGGCACCTTAGAAACTAACAAATTTATTAAATTTATTAAATTTATTAGTCTCTAAGGTGCCACAAGTACTCCTTTTCTTTTTGCAAATACAGACTAACACGGCTGCTACTCTGAAACCTGTCATTTATCAGGAAAGTGCAACTTACAAATGTAGGGGTTTTTGTTACATGACTGCACTCAAAAACACAATATAAAATTTTAGAGCCTATAAGTCCACACAGTCCTATTTCTTATTCAGCCAATCGCTAAGACAAACAAGTTTGTTTATATTTATGGGAAATAATGCTGCCAACTTCTTAATTACAATGTCACCTGAAAGTGAGAACAGGCATTCACATGGCACTGTTCTAGCTGGCATCGCAAGATATTTACATGCCAGATGCATTAAAGATTCATATGTCTCTTCATGCTTCAGCCATTGTTCCAGATGACATGCTTCCATGTTGATGATGCTCATTAAAAATGTGTTAATTAAATTCGTGATTTCTGAACTCCTTGGGAGAGAATTGTATGTCCCCTGCTCTGTTTTACCTGCATTCTTCCATATGTTAAATTTCATAGCAGTCTCAGATGATGACCAAGCATGTTGTTCATTTTAAGAACACTTTCACTGCAAATTTGACAAAATGCAAAGCTACCAAGGTGAGATTTCTAAAGATAGCTATAGCACTTGACCCAAGGTTTAAGAATCTGAAGGGCCTTCTTAAAACCTGATCAGGATGAGGTGTGGAACATGCTTTAAGAAGTCTTAAAAGAGCACCAGTCCAATGCAGAACCTACAGAACCCAAACCACTAAAAAAGAAAATCTACCTTCTGTTGATGGCATCTGACTCAGATGATCAAAATGAACATGCGTCGGTCCACTCTGCTTTGGAACATTATTGAGCAGAACCCATCAGCAGCATGAATGCATGTCCTCTAGAATGGTGGATGAAGCATGAAGGGACATATGAATCTTGAGCACATCTGGCATGTAAAGATCTTGTGACGCTGGTGTCATAAAAATAAAGGGAAGGGTAACCACCTTTCTGTATACAGTGAAATAAAATCCCTCCTGACCAGAGGCAAAACCCTTTCACCTGTAAAGGGTTAAGAAGCTAAGATAACCTCGCTGGCACCTGACCAAAATGACCAATGAGGAGACGAGATACTTTCAAAACTGGAGGAGGGGAAACAAAGGGTCTGTCTGTCTGTGTGATGCTTTTGCTGGGAACAGATCAGGAATTCAGCCTTACAACTGTTAGTTCGTAAGTAATCTAGCTAGAAATGCGTTAGATTTCCTTTTGTTTAATGGCTGGTAAAATAAGATGTGCTGAATGGAATGTATATTCCTGTTTTTGTGTCTTTTTGTAACTTAAGGTTTTGCCTAGAGGGATTGTCTGTGTTTTGAAACTGATTACCCATAAGGTATTTACCATCCTGATTTTACAGAGGTGATTCTTTTATCTTTTCTTTAATTAAAATTATTCTTTTAAGAACCTGATGGCTTTTTAATTGTTCTTAAGATCCAAGGGTTTGGGTCTGCATTTACCTGTACAAATTGGTGAGGATTTTTATCAAGCCTTCCCCAGGAAAGGAGGTGTAGGGCTTGGGGGGATATTTTTGGGGGAAGGTGTCCCCAAGTGCACTCTTTTCCTGTTCTTTGTTTAACACGCTTGGTGGTGGTAGCATAGGGTTCAAGGACAAGACAAAGTTTGTACCTTGGGGAAGTTTTTAACCTAAGCTGGTAAGAATAAGCTTAAGGGTCTTTCATGCAAGTCCCCACATCTGTACCCTAGAGTTCAGAGTGGGGAAGGAACCTTGACAGCTGGCTACAACAGTGCCATGCAAATGCCTGTTCTAACTTTCAGGTGACATTGTAACCAATAAGCAAATGTAAACAAACTTATTTGTCTGAGTGATCGGCTGAACAAGAAGTAGGACTGATTGGACTTGCAGGCTCTAAAATTTTTTTTTTTTATTTTTGAATGTAGGTTTTTTTGTATATAATTGTAAATTTGTAAGTTCAAATTTCATGATAAAGAGCTTGCACTATAGTACTTGTATTGAAAAATACTATTTCTTTTGGGGGTTTTTTCAGTGCAAATATTTGTCATAAAATAAATATACAGTGAGCACTGTATACTTTGTAATTGAAATCACTGTTCAAAAATTTAGAAAACATCCAAAATATTTAAATAAAAGGTATTCTATTATTGTTTAACAGCTCAATTAATTATGATTACATTTTTAATCACATGATTCATTGTGATTTTTTTAAATTTCTTGACAGCCCTATTAATAACATAAAGCCCAGTGTATATTGGTATGTCTCTTCAAACTGAAAATTGCACCTTCCAGCTCTTCTGTAGATACATGCATAGTCTACTCCATTGGTGTTGCAGTTTGGTAATATGTTTTCCTGGAACCTGGACATTCCCCAGCCTCAGGTTCAAGAAGCAGCCTTGTATAGTCCTCATGTTCCTATGAGGCTTAAAGTAAAATTAAGGGGGAGGGATAGCTCAGTGGTTTGAGTATTGGCCTGCTAAACCCAGGGTTGTGAGTTCAATCCTTGAGGGGGCCATTTAGGACAAATGGGGGCAAAAATTGGGGATTGGTCCTGCTTTGAGCAGGGGGTTGGACTAGATGACCTCCTGAGGTCCCTTCCAACCTGTGATTCTGTGAAAATGATAGTATAAATCACTTAATTAGGTTTTAGCCCATCAGATAATTCAGCTGTTAACTGCTTGAACAATGCATTCTAACCCCAATAATTTGGCACCTACAAAGTTTTATGTTGGTGAGTTATTTGCTGGATTCTTCCATGTTACTGTTGGGCAGAGGAAGATGATCAATATTTATTAATAATTTTAATTTCAATCAATACAATCAATTTCTTTTGTTATTCATTATGGTGCTTCAAAATAAATTTACACCATGCCCTGCAGGTATTTTTCTGGCAGGTCACACAAGGTAAACCCTCTCACCAAATTTACATGACACCTCATATTACAAAAGGAGGCCCCTGCAAGGCATCATATAAATTTATAAAAGTGGTTCTTAATACCAAAGATGTTGTAAATATGAACATTTTCTTAGCATACAAGAGACGGTTTTCTTTGTAAATCAGAGTTCTCCTAATTAAGTATATGCTGTCAGTGACCAGCTGCTGTTAATAAAAAGTGACATTCCTATCAAATAATTACTTTGTAGCAATGTCACTTCTGACTTTGGTCTCATCAAATTTTGCAAGCAACATGGGGCAAGGATTGAGTCAGTATCTGGGTGGGAGACCTCCAAATCCAGTGTGCTGTAAGAAGTTGTACTAATAATTCAGTGGATGACATTATTTCTAATGGAGTAGTGAATCTTTATTTTATATGAGCTAATCTACCCATCTGTGATGGGGTGCACTAAACCAAGAGGCCCCCTTTTGGAGGCCTCAGGATCCTGCCACACCCCATTCCAGAGAGGAGCAGAAGAGAAGTCCTCCAAGGACCCTAGAGTGGCTACAGGGGAAGCAGCCAATCAGAAGAGCTGCAGGATCAGCCAATCAGGGGCCAGGTGGAGTAGAGACAGAATCAATCTGCTCTTGGTGGCTGAAACAGCAGCAAGACCAGGGACAGCTCAGAGCTGGCAGGGACTGGGAGAGCTAAGAATATGCTTATGTCTGGCTGCTGGGACTGAGTAAGCACTGAGCCCAGGGAGAGCTGCAGGAAGACAGGGTCTCCAGGGAGGAAGCCTCAGGAGTATGGCTCCATACCAGGATAGGGAGAAGGTAAAGACTGTATACCCTGGAAGGGAGTTGTTCTGTTCCACCTGATGACAGTGTGTGAGACTCGGCTATAGGACTGAATCACTGAAGACTCATTGAAGAAACCACTGACCAAGGGAGGTGCTTGTGAGAGGAGGGTGCCACCCTATTGTACGAACTGAGTGATTTCCGGAATGCACTTGACCAAGGCAGCACTCATGACAGGTGGGTGTCACCCCATTACACCATCTAGAGGAAGTTTTAAAAAAAACAATCCTGGAATTTCCATTCATGTTGATGCACTTAACAGTTTCACATCGTAATAATGTCTTACAAGGGAAATCATTTGTTCTTATTTTCTTCCTTCCTCTTAAAACACCTTCTCATCTCCCAGTCACTACCTGGGGCCATTTACTGAGGGAGAACAAATGAACTTGTGATTAATTCTCTGGAATGGGATTCAAGAGGTATAGATTCACTTTCTAACTTTGCCACAGACAGAAAATTTGTATTCCTTAAACTCTGAGGAAAGAACAAGGAGCAATGGGCTTAAATTGCAGCAAGGGCAGTTTAGCTTGGGCATTAGGAAAAAACTTCCTAGCTGTCAAGGTGGTTAAGCACTGAAATAAGTTCACTACTCACCAGCAGAGACTGTTTCTTCCTTACAAAATCATCCATATCCATCTGTTTGTGTTCCTGGAGAAAAGATATGTAATGCACTCACATGTCCAATATAATTAGATTCCAAACCATAAAATAGTTCCAACTACAATAATTTTACTCTACTTGATATTCATTATTGAGTGGATTTTATACATACCTGTGAGTCTCAGCCTTCTGCATAGTAACAGAGTGACAGACTAAAATCCTGTGTAAGAATGCAGGTCCTTTCTTTTAAGTTATTCAAGGGCCTAATGCTAAAAACCTCCATTAATATTCAAAATAATAACTGAGTCATGTTAGCAGATGAGTCCAGTTGCTGTAACCAGGATATAAGAAGGGTG
Source organism: Dermochelys coriacea (assembly GCF_009764565.3). NCBI lineage: Eukaryota > Metazoa > Chordata > Testudines > Dermochelyidae > Dermochelys > Dermochelys coriacea. Next base: position 84,119,910 of record NC_050068.2, read on the forward strand.
AAAAGTACTCTTTGGAGCAGAAGATATTAGAGTTAGGAAAGATGAGATCCTAAAGGCAATCCTAGGAACACTCAAGCTTTGTGGTGGTGGTGGGGGAAACAAATGTTATATTGTTGTCTCTGACATACCAGTGGAGCTTAATCCTAAAAAAGAAGAGGAATGAGTTTGGACATGAGCTTAGAATCTTCACGTCCTCTTGAGGAGAGAGTAAACATGCAGGTCATTCACATATTGCATCTCTTGAAATAATATTCAGGAAAAAAGCAAAATCAAATAAAGCCTGAGAGAACCGCATTTTCTTCTTACCTTTGACGCTACAGTGGACTCTGTAACACTGTAGACATGTCCATAGCACAATATAGATCTCTTTTTTTGGGGTAGTCTAATGATTTTTTTTGTCCTGTAGGGTGAGCTTCTAGTATCTATTTGTTTTCTTTTGTTTGGGCTCTGGTATAATTAAACATTTTAGAATGAATGCTACAGTGAAAGGCTTTGATTATGATGGGAGCACTCTGATCTTAGATTCACAAATACATCTGCTATTGACGTCACTGGGAATTGTGTGTGTCTAAGAGGGTTATTAGGCTCAATATTAGCCAGAAATTCCAGGAACCCAGATGTTTCATTGACTATCTATAATGTTGAGTTTATTTTCATTAATATGAAATCTTAGCAAAAATGTTCATCAGGATTTATTCAGCAGATTATAATTTTTTGAAAGTAAGCTATAGTTGATATTAAAGGTAACTGACAACAGGGCAGATTCCTAAAAATATTTATGGGAGTGTGGCACTCAGTATCTGAAAGCAGCACCCTGGAACCTCCATATTCATCACTTCATATAATTATGATGCATTTTGTACAAAATGTTCCTTGTGAGGTATCATCTTAGAAGTCTTGATCTGTTGAACATTAATATCCTGTTGGATTGTATGTACTATTATTGTATGTGAAGTTATGAGATTTTGCTATGTGTGTGTTACTGAAATATATTGTGAGTTTGGGAACACCCACAACCAGCCTTTTAGGTGGAACAATGGAATAGCCAGACAGCAGTTAATGGCTTATCCACACCCATCAAGGAAAGTACCCACTATTGCAGGAATTGTATACAATGGAGACTTCTCAGAGAGAACACATAGACAAGGGAGACTGCTTAACCAATGCTCATGTCACAAGCATAGATCTTTCCAGCAAACTGGAAGAAACTATAAAAGAGGGGAAATGACATCACTTGACCTCTTTCCCCCACCCCAAGTCAACATCAGAAAGAAATGTCTGGATGACATTTGAACTGGGGAGGGTGGTCCCATACTGGAAAAGAATCCCAGCCTGTGTATTGAGGATCTGTAACCTGCTTGTACTATCTGTCATGGTGAGACACTGCTTGATTCAAATCCTATTTAGTTTGTACAACTCAGACTGATTTTTTATTTATTTATTAGGTAACCAACTTTGATCTCTGTATGTGCTACTTACAATCACTTAAAATCTATCTTTCTGTAGTTATTAAATCTGTTTTATATTGTACCTAAAACAGTATGTTTAGATTGAAGTGCTTGGGAAATCTCAGCTCAGTTTACAAAGGCTAGTGTGTGTCCTCTCCAAATCGAGGGAGGGGCACACTGGGTAATGAACTTACACTGGTTAGGCTTCTGACCAGGGCAAGATGGTACAATTCTGTGTTCAAGGCTGGGGAGCTGTGGGGAATTGGTTGAAGCCTCCCTATTGTTGGTTCATGAGATTTTGGCAAAGCATTCATGTAACACAGTTGGGTGTGCCCAATGAAGGAAAAAAATCACTATATAAACAGGGTGCCTTGCCATGAAACTCTTCCAAGACTTCCCCAGAGCATCATGTTGTGACCGACAGAACCCAGCTCCTCCCTACACGTGATCAATTTAACTGGCCACTACATTGATCCAGGTGCTGGACTGGTAACTATAACATCGACTGGCAGTGTGCGTGTGAATTAAATGCATATGTTAATTGTATTTCCAATAAATGTGGCGTATTGCCTTTTCCCCTGAAAAAGATCCCATGTGCTTCTTCTAAACATAACAGGGAGATGCTCTCCCATTGACTCCCCCTACTCTTCTTGATCTGGTGGAGTACAGGAGTCAATGAGAGAGTGATCTGCAGCAATTTAGTGGGTCTTCACTAGATCCATTAAGTCGACCGCTGATGCATCTATCACCCCTCGTTTATTCCCCTGGTAAGTGTAGACAAGCCTTGTAAAATAAATGCAGGGGGAGAGAGGCTCTTACACTGTGATTCACAAAAGCTGGCTGGAAGCTGCCTAAGCTTGTCAATGGGAGATGCTGATGAGAGCTGTGTATCCTAAACACTACCCCTCTCTTGTAGTTTGGCATGTAAGTCCAGGCTACAGAGAGGCATCTATCTCTGCTAGTGATTTACAGTCAGGAACCTTCTTTAGAGTTAGGTACCGACACCATTTTAGCAAGAAGCACGGATGCAGAGGGAGGGGGTGAGGATGATTACAATGAGGAGGACCTCCCTTAACTTTCAGCCCATAGCTTAGTCATTGGAACAGGGGGATGGGATTCTGGGTGTCCCACATCCTGGCAGAGTGCTGTTACTTTGTAACCGGGTGATTATTCTCATGCTTCTACTTTCACTTGTTCTCTCTGGCCCTAGTGACTCTTTAATTATTTGTCCAGACTGCAACAGCTTCAGCAGGCGAGACAGAGGGAGCCGCTTCCCACATCAGAATATCCCAGAGCCCAGGGGTTAGGATATTCACCTAAGAAGTAGCATGCCTGTTCAAACCCTTTCTCCTTCTGAGGTGGAGGGGGGACTTGGGTGGCTATCTTCTTTTGTGTGCCCAGAGCTAAATGCCTAACACCCATGAAAATCAATGGGTGTTCACTACATATGTGCCTTTAAAAATCCTAGTAGGTACTGATCTACCCCTTCGGGGACTTAAAGTTCTTTTAAAATCTGCCCAGTGTCCCTTTAAATTAGTTTTCCAAAGTTATAAAAAGACTACAATGACTGACTATTAATTACCATTATGAATGATAACGAATAGTCATTTTTTCCAGAGAAAGTGAATGAGAATGTCTCTATAGCCTGGTATTAGGGCACTCTCCAATGCTATAGAGACCCAAATTCAAGTCCTTGCTCCAATGGACTGTTTATAAAAAGTGAAACAGCTCAACTGGGGAGATTGAGAAAGCCCCATTTAGAATATCCCATAGCCCAGTGGCTCAGACACTTTTCTGTAACATAGGAGACTCAAATTCAAATCCCTGCTTCACATCAGACAGAGGGGGAAACTGAACCTGGGTCTCCCACAGTTCAGGGGAGTGCTTAACCACTAAGCAAAAAAGGGGGCTGGTGGTATTGCCATCAGCTCCTTCTTATGCTGTTTTATTAAATAAAAAATCAGCTATTCAGCCATCTCTATTTGTGTATTTTATTTTCAGAATTTTTCTGAGATCATTCTGAGATTTCAATTACATAGTTAAGAATAATATGACAAATCTTGCAATCCTTTACTATAATGTCTACAATAAATCAGATGTGTCAATTTTAAAATTGTGACCAGCAACATGCTAAGAGGCTTGTCAGAATTCAGTCTCTTAACATCTAATGTAAGAGGTCCGCAAACTGTGGGGCACGCTTACCTACGGGGATGTGGAAAAATGTTTTTTGTGGGGTGGGTCTGGGCTGGCTCCCACAAGGGGTAAGGAGGGATTATCATCCAGTCCCATTCTGCTCCCACCTCAGCTCTGGTCCTGCCCCCAGCCTCAGCTCCTGGCCACAGTGCTGTTCCCAGCCCCAGCTTCAGACGGGGAGTGGGAGAGGGGAGAAGGATCACAGACAGAGGTAAGGAGAGGGTGTGGCCCTGAAGAGTTTGGGGACTATTGATCTAAGGCTGTCATAAATATAAAGGGAAGGGTAAACACCTTTAAATCCATCCTGGCCAGAGGAAAAACCTTTTACCTGTAAAGGGTTAAGAAGCTAGAATAACCTCGCTGGCACCTGACCAAAATGATCAATAAGGAGACAAGATACTTTCAAAGCTGGAGGGGGGGGGAGAAACAAAGGTTCTCTCTGTCTGTGTGAGCTTTTGCCGGGAACAGAACAGGAATGGAGTCTTAGAATTTAGTAAGTAATCTAGTCAGTTATGCATTAGACTCTGTTTTGTTTAAATGGATGATAAAATAAGCTGTGCTAAATGGAATGTATATTCCTGGTTTTGTGTCTTTTTGAAACTTAAGGTTTTGCCTAGAGGGATTCTCTATGTTTTGAATCTGATTACCCTGTAAGGTATTTACCATCCTGATTGTACTGAGGTGATTTTTTTACTTTTTCTTCAATTAAAATTCTTCTTTTAAGAACCTGATTGCTTTCTCCTTGTTCTTCAGATCCAAGGGTTTGGGTCTGTGTTCACCTATGCAAATTGGTGAGGATTTTTATCAAGCCTTCCCCAGAAAAGCGGGTGTAGGGTTTGGGAGGATTTGGGGGGGGGGAGACATTTCCAAGTGGGCTCTTTCCTGGTAATATATTGGTTAGACACTTGGTGGTGGCAGCAATAAAGTCCAAGGGCAAAAGGTAAAATAGTTTGTACCTTGGGGAAGTTTTCACCTAAGCTGGTAAAAATAAGCTTAGAGGGTTTTCATGCAGGTCCCTACATCTGTACCCTAGAGTTCAGAGTGGGGAAGGAACCTTGACATGGTGGCGGAGCTGTGGGATTAACTTGAAATCATTTTGAGATCAATTTGAGATTTTTCTGAACCAGAAGCACAGATTTTAAAAGCAAATATTTTTTTTTCCTTTGGGCTGCTGGAAAGCAGGTTTTAAGCTGAAAGCAGTTAGAGGTTGTTTTTTTTCTCTGCTTGAGGGACAGAGCAGAGACAAAAAGGAATTGTCTTTTGTGAGCTGGAGTTTTTTCTACCTAAGACAGGGTAGTTAACCTACTGCCGGGAAATTCACAAGTCTTCGCAGACCTGAAGTTTTTTTTTCCCCTAAGAACAACTAGAGGGGTTTTCTGACTATTTGCCTGGAGACAAAAATGTTAGGGTTTTTTTTTAAGGATTTTTCTGTAGGCTGACAATCACTATCAGAGAATATAGGTATCATATTACAGCACAGCAAAATTTTATGAGTCAAGTTTTCTTGTTTTTGTTTTGTTTTATTTCTAACTCTCGGGTGTAAAGTTAGTTAAAAACAGAGAGGCAAACATGACAGACCCCAAGGCAGAAACAGCCAAAGAGGCTGCCCACAGGAGAGCTACCAAGGCAGTGAAAGAGCTCAGAAAAGAACTAAGAGGCTGCCCACTGGAGAGCTATGGAGGGAAGAGACAAAGAACAGGAGGAGAAGGAAAAAGAGAGGAAGCATACGGAGGAGGAAAAGGAAAAAAGAGAGGAAGCATGCACTGGAGATGGAGAAGGCAAAGGCTCAGCAGAATATACCAACAAACCCTAGCAATCCTTCTCCAGGTACCACTTCCCATCCCAGAAAGTTTCCCACCTACAAGGCAGGCGATGATACCAAGACCTTCTTAGAAAACTTCGAAAGAGCCTGCCTTGGGTACAACATCTCTACAGACCAACACCTGGTAGAGCTGAGGCTGCAGCTCAGTGGACCCTTAGCTGAGGTGGCGGCTGAAATTCCTAAGGAACACATGAACAAGTATGAACTGTTTAAAACCAAGGTGAGAGTCAGAATGGGGCTAACCCCCGAGCATTCCCATCAGTGGTTCAGAACCCTAAGGTGGAAACCAGACGTGTCATTTACCCAACATGCCTACCACATTGTGAAACATTGGGATGCCTGGATATCGGGAGCAAATGTTAAATCTCCAGAAGATTTGCCCTTCCTAATACAAATGGAACAATTCTTAGAGGGTGTTCCTGAGGAAATAGAAAGATACGTCCTAGATGGGAAGCCCAAAAGTGTAATCGAGGCGGGGGAGATTGGAGCCAAATGGGTGGAGGTGGCAGAAAAGAAAAAAAAGCTGGTTGCAGTTGGAGCGGATACCAGAAAGGACACCTCAGATCACACCCTACTACCGGGGGCAGCCCAAGGCCCCAACTACCCCCTAAGGAACCCTCCAGACACCTTATTGTCCCGCCACACCGTTCTCCAGCAACCCACCTCGCCCCAGTGACCAGTCAGCTGGACCATTTTTAAATGTAATGAGCCAGGACATGTAAAGGCCAACTGCCCCAAGAACCCCAACAATTACAGTTCATTGCACCAGAATCACACCAGAGGTCCTCAGGCCCAGATACTTCCCAGATACCCTCGGAGCGGAGGGAAAATGTGAGTGTGGACGTGAAGAAGGTCATTGCATGGAGGGACATCAGAGCACAAGTGTCGGCTATCCATGCTTCCTTAGTGGACGCCAGTTTAATCAACCCAGAGATCCAAGTGACAATTCAACCCTTCATGTCTTTCAATTTGCCTACAGCCAAGTTGCCTATCCAGTACAAGGGCTGGTCAGGAACGTGGACCTTTGCAGTTTATGATGATTAACCCATCTCCATGCTGTTGGGGGAAGACTTGGCCAGTCCTGTGAAACTAGCCAAGAGGGTGAGAATGGTCACCCGCAGCCAGGCTAAACAAGCCGTCATGCCTAGCTCTGTTCCAGAAACTTCTACCAGGACCCGATCAGAGGTGATGGACCCAGACCCCAGGCCAATATCTGCAACAGCAGTAGTGGATCCAGTCCCAGAGACCCAGACAGAGCCAGTCCCAGAACCAGCGGAACAACCAACATCAGACCCATTGCCAGCCCTGAATCCAGTACTTGCAAACCCAACACCAGAGGGCCCCAGCAAACCTGAACTGGCAGCAGCCGATAACCCTACACAAGTGGCTCAGCTGGAGCCTGAACCCCAACATAGTGCACCAGCAGAGAGCGGTTCACAGTCAACAGAAACAGCCCCATCCCCTACATCGCTTCCAGAGAGACCAAGCCTAGGTCTACAATCCAATGAGGAACTGATGTCTCCAGCATCAAGGGAACAGTTCCAAACTGAACAGGAAGCAGATGAAAGCCTTCAGAGAGCTTGGGTGGTGGCCCGGAGCAACCCACCACCTCTCAGCTCTTCTAATTGATCCAGGTTTGTTCTAGAAAGAGGACTTTTATACAAGGAAACTTTCTGGTGGACACCAGGAAGACTGGCATCCTCAGAGACAGTTGGTAATTCCAACTAAGTGCAGGATAAAGCTTTTGAGCTTAGCCCACGATCATCCTAGTGGCCATGCTGGGGTGAACAGGACCAAAGACCGGCTGGGGAGGTCATTCCACTGGGAGGGAATGGGCAAGGATGTCTCTACCTATGTCCGATCTTGTGAGGTATGCCAAAGAGTGGGAAAACCTCAAGACCAGGTCAAAGCCCCTCCCCAGCCACTCCCCGTCATTGAGGTTCCATTTCAGCTAGTAGCTGTGGATATTCTGGGTCCTTTTCCGAAAAAGATACCCAGAGGAAAGCAGTACATACTGACTTTCATGGATTTTGCCACCCAATGGCCGGAAGCAGTATCTCTAAGCAACACCAGGGCTAAAAGTGAATTTCAGACAGTAGCACACATTTTTGCCAGGGTAGGCTGGCCTTCTGACATCCTCACAGATGCAGGAACTAATTTCCTGGCAGGAACTATGGAAAGCCTTTGGGAAGCTCATGGAGTAAATAACTTGGTCACCACTCCTTACCACTATCAAACAAATGGCATGGTGGAGAAGTTTAATGGGACTTTGGGGGCCAAGATACGTAATTTTGTAAATGAGCACTCCAATGATTGGGACTTAGTGTTGCAGCAGTTGCTCTTTCCCTACAGAGCTGTACCACACCCCAGTTTAGGGTTTTCACCATTTGAACTTGTATATGGCTGTGAGGGGGCCGTTACAGTTCGTGAAGCAGCAATGGGAGGGATTTACACCTTCTCCAGGAACTAACATTCTGGACTTTGTAACCAACCTACAAAACACCCTCCAAACCTCTTTAGCCCTTGCTAAAGAAAATCTATAGGATGGTCAAAAAGAGCAAAAAAGCCTGGTATGATAAAGATGCCAGAGAGCATTCCTTCAAAGTAGGGGACCAGGTCATGGTCTTAAAGGCACTCCAGGCCCATAAAATGGAAGAGTCCTGGGAAGGGCCATTCATGGTCCAGGAGCACCTGGAAGCTGTTAATTACCTCATAGCATTCCCCACCTCCAACCGAAAGCCTAAGGTGTACCATATTAATTCTCTAAGCCTGTTTATTCCAGAGAATTAAAGAATTTACAGTTTACAGCCCAGGGAGGAGATGATGCTGAATGGCTTGACAGTGTCCACTATGAAGGGAAAAGTGCTGGTGGCGTGGAAAAGGTGACCATGACCCTTAGGCATATGCAATGACAGCAGATCAAGGAGCTGTGCACTAGCTATGCGCCGACGTTCTCAGACACCCCAGGACTGATTGCACCCCACTCCATTGACACAGGTAATGCGCACCCAATTAAAGTCCAACCTTACCGGATGTCTCTTCAAGCTAAAACTGCTATAGAATGGAAGATTCAGCTTATGTTACAGATGGGTGTAATCTGCCCCTCTGGCAGTGCATGGGCATCTCCAGTGGTTTTAGTTCCCAAACCATATGAGAAGATACAGTTTTGTGTGGACTCCTGTAAGCTACATGCTGTAACTCACCCAGACAACTATCCAAAGCCAAGCACAGATGAACTATTAGAGAAACGGGATGGGCCCAGTTCATCTCTACCTTTGACTTAACCAAGGGGTACTGGCAGGTACCACTAGATGAATCCGCCAAGGAAAGGTCAGCCTTCACCACTCATGTCAGGCTGTATGAATTTAATGTTCTCCCTTTTGGGCTGCAGAATGCACCCGCCACCTTCCAAAAACTTGTAGATGGTCTCCTAGTAGGATTAGGAGAATATACACTCACCTACCTTGACGATGTGGCCATATTTTCAGATTCCTGGACAGAACACCTGGAACATCTTCAAAAAGTCTTTGAGCACATAAGGGAGGCAGGACTAACTGTTAAGGCTAAGAATTGTCCATTACGCCTAAACAGAGTGAATTAACTTGGACACCAGGTGGGTCAAGGAACGATCAACCCCCTACAGGCCAAAGTGGATGCTATCCAAAAGTGGCCTGTCCGAAAGTCAAAGAAACGGGTCCAATCCTTCTTAGGCTTGGCCGGATATTACAGGTGATTTGTACCTCAATACAAACAAATCGCCACCCTACTGACAGACCTAATCAAAAAGAAACAGCCAAATGCTGTTCAGTGAACCCAAGAGTGTCAGAAGGCCTTTAACCAGCTTAAAGCAACACTCATGTCAAACCCTTTATTAAGGGCCCCAGACTTTGACAAACCGTTCCTAGTAACCACAGATGCATCCGAGTGTGGTGTGGGAGCAGTTTTAATGCAGGAAGGACTGGATCAAGAATTCTACCCTGTAGTGTTTCTCAGCAAGAAGCTGTTTGAGAGGGAAAGCAACACCCAGTGAGTGAAAAAGAATGTTATGCCATTGTCTATGCTCTGGAAAAGCTATGCCCATATGTTTAGGGATGGCGTTTCCACCTGCAAACAGACCATACTATGCTACAGTGGCTTCATACCGTCATGGGAAATAACAAAAAAATTATTTGTGGAGTTTAGCTCTCCAATATTTTTATTTTGACATCCAACACATCTCAGGAGCTTCTAACAAAGTGGCTCTCCCGTGAAAGTTTCCCAGAATCAACTGGTTAAAATCGTCTTTGAGATGTGGAAAATATTGTTAGTCTTTATATACTTGATAGTATATTTAGAGGTGCATGTGTCTTATTAATTCTGTTTTCCCCTAGAGCTCCAGGAAGAAATCCCAGCCAGCGTTTCACCCTATCTGTGATTTGGGGGGCATGTCATAAATATAAAGGGAAGGCTAACCACTTTTAAATCCCTCCTGGCCAGAGGAAAAACCTTTTCAACTGTAAAGGGTTAAGAAGCTAGGATAATCCTTGCTGGCACCTGACCAAAATGACTAATGAGGAGACAAGATACTTTCAAAGCTGGAGCGGGGGGAGAAACAAAGGTTCTCTCTGTTTGTGTGATTTTTTGCCGGGAACAGAACAGGAATGGAGTCTTAGAATTTAGTAAATAATCTAGCTAGGTATGCATTAGATTCTGTATTGTTTAAATGGCTGATAAAATAAACTGTGCTGAATGGAATGTATATTCCTGTTTGTGTCTTTTTGTAACTTAAAGTTTTGCCTAGAGGGATTCTCTATGTTTTGAATCTGATTACCCTGTAAGGTATTTACCATCCTGATTTTACAGAGGTGATTCTTTTACTTTTTTTCTTCATTTAAAATTTTTCTTTTAAGAACCTGATTGCTTTTTCAGTGTTTTTAAGATCCAAGGGTTTGGGTCTATGTTCACTTATGCAGATTGGTGAGGATTTTTATCAAGCCTTCCCCAGGAAAGGGGATGTAGGGTTTGGGAAGATTTGGGGGGGAAAGACGTTTCCAAGCGGGCTATTTCCCAGTTATATATTGGTTAGATGCTTGGTGGTGGCAGCAGCAATAAAGTCCAAGGGCAAAAGGTAAAATAGTTTGTACCTTGGGGAAGTTTTAACCTAAGCTGGTAAAAATAAGCTTAGTGGGTTTTCATGCAGGTTCCCACATTTGTACCCTAGAGTTCAGATTGGGGAAGGAACCTTGACAAATGCAATACTGCAAAAGCCAAAGATATTCAGGTTAATTCCTGAAAGAAACCCTTTGCAACTTTTACTTCTTCCCAAATGAAAAATGTTTTCTTAAGAGATGTATTAAATTAACCCCCCCCTATACAGGACAGAGTATCTTATTATCCTAGCATACTTCTATAACACAATGGAAAGAATATTTTCAGATTTGAGACAAGCCAATAGAACTCAGAGATTTTCTTTATCTGTAACAGTTGTTGATACTCAGTTCTTAACCAATACTAGTGAAGACTAATTTTTTTCATCTGAATAATGCGCACACATGGGTGCTCAGCATATTTCAAAAGGAGCTTACTTATTTGGGTGCTTAAATAAAGATTTAGGACTCTAATTTTAATCTCCAATTTTTTAAAAATTGTGGCCCTTATATAGAATAGAGTATTTATAATAAAATCTTGCCATATTTCCATCCTCAAAAAAAATCAGTCAGAGACCAGTCATGGGCCCCTTAGAAATACCTAAAACAGAGAGAAACTCAAATAAGCTACATTAATTTAACACAGAAATGGAATATATGGTGGATTTAGAAGAACTAAACTGCACTCCAATCTAAAATGTTTTTAATATAGATATAATTGCTAGAATAGTTTGCTCTGAGATAGCATCACTCCCATCCTTACCTTCTCCCAAAACATAGTCTACTCTCAATGGTTACATGCATATGCTTCAGATTTTGCATAGTAAAGCTCCATTTACACCAGCTGAGACACTGACCCTGGACATTTATTTCCGCATTATTTAATTGATTTTAAAGTATGTATTTGTTATGTGGAAGCTGTCACATTAAAACTTTGTCCTTGGGTTTAAATATACACACAAAAATGGTGAAATGTGGAAAATTGCTTTTAATCTGCAAATGTATGACTTGATTACATAGTTACCTAGATTTTAATAACAAACCTGTATTGAATGTCTGGTTTAGACATGAAAGATTAATTGCAAGCAGAGGGTATAAATATTTAGAGGCACAGAAGGAATACAGGATTAAACCAATCTTTCTGACTACAAGTAAATTTCCTGTTAAATATTATAAGATACTGAAATTCTGGTGGAGTTTATAGGGCATACATGGTCAGAAGAGGGAGCTCTTGAACTATTAGTCATTGTTGTTGGAAGTCAGGCGGTAAGCAGAGTAAAGCTACATTCCTTTGCAAATTATAATTAAATCTGTGACTGTTTGAAAGAAGCTCAGTGAGGTGGTATATCTAGTGTGTGAATGGTGCCTTTTAATATATGACTGGAAGGAATTAAGGATTGCAAAAGAAAACCAACAGTTATTAAAATGGCCCTTTATAAACGTTTTTCCTCTGGTATTAATCACAACAAATGAGATATGTAAATTCTAATCTGGTAGAAGCTTTCAAAATGTTTAATTGTATGACTTTCTCAGAGATTGGTGAGAATGTTTACTTAAAATTTAATCCATCCCCCTCTGTAGACCCAAGTAGAAAATATTAGTAAAAATCCCATAATACACAAATTCAGCCAAGACTTCAAACACTCCAATACTCATCCCTCACTCTTAGAGCATGCAAGGCTAGCCTGGTTTATCTGTTGGCAAGATGGACTAAAGAATTCCCTGGCCCCTTCCTGCCCTCGGGGAGGTTGAGGATCTGAGGGTAGGGAGCAATTTGTATCCTGTCTCAGAGGAGTGGGAGACCCTGGGGGTAGGATTGGAGAGTAGGCAGCTCCTGTTCTGGCTCCCTGATCAAGCCAGTTGGCTCTTGCCTCAGCATGCAGGTGATGCCTTACCTCTTTCTGGCCTTGGGTTGGTTTCTTTAAAAAAATAAAAAACACCATTTTTTCTGGTTGATGGGGGTCTTCCTTGAGCTGGGGGCCCTGTGCTAGTGCACCTTGGTTATTCCAGTCTGTGGTAGATCAAGGGAGAGGAAGCGCACTTCTGAATTCGGATTCCTCAAAGCCACCCATTGTCACTGGCTACTTCCTGCTAGCTCATACACCTCAACGGATCACAACTGCAGCAGTAGCACCCAAGGAGAGACATGAAGATAAACAGGACATACATTTAGAGTTTTTCCAAACATTTTCTTTAATGCTTAAAATTAATTTCCGACCTATAGTCCTAATAACCAGTGGTCTCCATTTACCCACAGGACAAGTACATAACAGACCTTGTGCCTGTATGCTTTCATCACACTGCTCTACCAGTCTCAGAGGACAGCCTTTAGATTATCTCAGGGCACCACTGAGTGTGCAGAGCCCTCTGGGAGCATGCAGAGCACCCTGCACAGGAGCATTCGACCCTTGTAGAAGGGACAAGCCCTTGGACAGGTGTAGAAGAGCACAAGGATTTACAACAGTGCAGCAGAGGGAACTTCTGTCCTGGGTTCCTTCTCCAAATTCCTGAGGTGAGACACCATGGGACACAGCTTCTGCTATGTACTGTCTCTATCAAGGCTGCCTGTGTTTAGAGTCACAGTGCTTGTGTCAGTTCCCTGCTTTGTTCCTCTCAGTGTGGATGCCCCCATGCTTACAGCAACCCTGAAGAGTCATTGTGAACATGGGTGGAACAATTGAAATTCCAACTGATTCCTGTTTTGGCCTTTTTATTTGGCGGTGCAAGCACAGAAGTAGGGATAATCAATTAAATTTTCCAACCTCCATACAGGATAAAATAGACTCAGACGCTACTAAAATACGATTTAGAGATCTGTCAAAGTACAACAGCATGTACAAATGGAACAAAACCTTATCTTCAGCAGCCACTTGAGCATCACATTTTTTAAAATATGCTTAAATGAGCAAATGGTGTTCAGTAACTGATATCCAGTTTCATTCTTTGTGAATCACCAAAGAGCTTTGTGTATTCAGTAAATTGATAAGAAGATGTTTTATGTTTTCACGTGTTTATTAAAAATGGCATTCCAAAGAGAACACAGAGTAAGAGGGAGGCTTTTGCTTTCACCACAAACCCTATACACATACCTCTCTCTCTCTTTGTGTTAAAGCGTGCATAATTAACTGACTAAACTATTTACCTTGAAACAGCAGAGCTATTCCTAACATTTTTCTAGAGATTATATTTTTAATATAATTCAATCTTGGCAAACAAAATATGATGTTATATTGAATGCTGTTTCATTTAGAATGACAAATTTGGAATATCATGTTGATTCTGCTGATAAATCTTAAAAAGATTTTCATGCTGGAGTCAGAATCACAAGCTGAAAGCATGAAATCATTAAGGAGTACTATTATATTGCCTTTAACAACAGAGACAACTTGGTACTGGAAAAAAATCATTTCAGGTGCTTTTGATGGCAATAAATGGAACTGAGCTAACTTATCAGGTTTCTGGTTTTCTGAATGTACGTACTTATATCCCTATTTGTATTTCTAAACATGTTCACACTTCCATCAATTCTTTAAATATACCTGTTGCTGCTTCCAGCTAGACTGCCATTGTTTTTTCTTCAGGAAGAACAAACGAGCACAAACGAATCATGAATTTAAGGGAAATACTCTTTAAAATGTCATGCTTACTCTATATGTTGCCTAATAAAATAACAAAGAAGGCAATTTTGAAGGAACAACTATCTTGATTTAAGTTCAGAATCTGAGAGCTGAGGTTTCTGTCTTCTGTTTTGTTTTATTGCTATGATTAGTCTAAAAATTTCTTGTAATCCAAATTACACTTAAATTACAGTTTATGTATAAAAGAATAAGTGGAAGTATGAAAAGAGTTAATTCTACCTAAAGAATTATTATACCATTTTCTAATTTTAGTATTTATTATAAATCAGTGAAATTTATAAAATATATACTTGTGTATTACATACAGGTGTGAAAAGATGCAACCAAAGAAAACCATGATTATATGTATCAAAACCATATAAATGAAAACATAGCAGAAAAAGTCTCAAAGATACAGGAGATGAAATCTTGAACACATTTTAGTCATTATGACTTTTGGCATTGACTTTAGTGAGACCAAGATTTCACACAGAGGGTATTCATAAATCTTAGGGGGAAAAAGTAGTAATTATTAGTGCCTTTTCATCATTTCATCCATAAATAAAAGGGAGATACAAGAGAAAATTACCATTGTTCCAACATTTTGACATATGAGCTCATAATTATCAAGTGAGTACTATTGAAAAACTCTCTCCTTACATTTATTTCCAAACAAAGAAAAACAGTGCATATTCAGATAAGATTAAATCCTCAGTAGCTTCTGTGTTTTTCCTTCTTCTAGACACATGCCCTCCTTTTTTTGTAACTATGATAAAAAACCCTTAACCTGAACATAATCATAAAAAAAGAAACCCTTTGCTTATTTAACTAGTCAGAGTTCCATTACAGATGTGTGGAATTCTATAACCTGAAAGTCACATCTTACTAACAACAAAAAAACTCCCAAATGTTGTCTTTGAATCACTGTATTAACACCAAAACCAATTTTGGTTCAGATCATCCCATTAGCCAGTTGGGAATTACCAGTGGGAAGAGATCCATCCCTCCCCTTGTGAATGGGGAAGGATGAACCACCCCCATGGCATGAACTTGGGTTCAAAGAAAGAGCCATCTCTGGGTTTAGGGTTCCCCTGAATAGAGGAATGGCCCTAGGAAGAAGATAACCGTCCATAAGAACCTATACGTGTCCCACAAAGTAGAATTGAATGTCAGCTAGTGAGGGGATCTCTTTCCAGGCATGGCAGGACCTATCAAAGCCATCAATGTCCAAAGATCAGAGTAGCCACCATTTTATCTTTTAATCTTTGTATGTAATTATACTCTTGGCTAGTATAATTCAGACAGCTGCAGCAGCACAGGAGCTAGCAAACAGAGCTGTAAACAGGGAAGTTTGAGGGGGAGTTTGCAAGGGAGTTTGTATTGTGCTGCTTGTTTGGGGTTTGCTTTTGCTGGGTGGGGGTAATCTTTTTGGTGTGGCTTGTGTTTCCCAGATTAACAGGACTTAAGTGGGAAGGCGATGACAGATACGGAGGCAGCTGTGGGAGTGACTCCTGTAGTGGAAGACACATTGAGGAAGACTGGATGTGGAAGCTGTGGTATGCACATGATCCTGGAGGGGGGACCTGGTAAGAGTTTTTTCTGCATGAAATGCCATCTGATAGAGCTGATGGAGGAAAAGATCTGAGGTTTGGAGATGCAGGTGGAAAGTCTCGGTGAGTTTAGGAAGGGGTTTGAGCAGATGATGGAGCAAAGATATGAGGTATCTGAAGGGAAAAGATGGAAGCAGGGCTGGGGAATTTTGAGGGGAGACTGGGTGAGGAAAGTGGTCATTGGAAGCATGTGACTAAAAGAACCAGGCAGAGGAAAAGACGGGCTAGTGAAGGAGAAATAAAGCTTAGGAACAGGTTTGCAGAGTTGGAAAATGAAGAAGGGACTCAGCAGGTACTTGTTGAAGGTGGAAGGGTAAGGAAGAAGAGAAGAGAGGCTAGTCCTATAAGAAAAGTGGAAGAGTCAAGGGAGACTAGACCAAATGTGAGCCCCAGGATGATACAGGATGGGTTGAAGAGTATTATAAGGGAAAATAGGAATGGAAAGAACTTGCAGCCAGAGGGAACAGGAGAGAGACTGGAGAATAGCACTGTCACCAGGAAAAGGCAGGTCTATGTGATCGGGGACTCTTTATTGAGAAGAATAGACAGGCCTGTAACTAGAGCTGATCCAGAGAATAGAAGGGTGTGCTGTCTTCCGGATGCTAAGATACGGGATGTAAACCTGTGGTTGAAAAGGATCCTAAAGGGAGCAGGAAAGAATCCCCTAATTATCCTTGATGTGGGAACAAATGATACAGCTAGATTCTCGCTGGAAAGTATTAAGGGAGACTATGCTAGGCTGGGGAAGACGCTTAAGGAAATTGAGGCTCAGGTGATCTTTAGTGGGATCCTGCCTGTTCCTAGAGAAGGGCAACAAAGGTGTGACAAGATTATGACTGTCAACAGATGGCTTAGGCAGTGGTGCTATAAGGAGGGCTTTGGAATGTATGGCCACTGGGAGGCATTCACGGACAGAAGACAGTTCTCTCGGGATGGACTTCATCTGAGTAGGGAAGGAAATAGCCTTCTAGGATCAAGGCTGGCACAACTGATAAAGAGAGCTTTAAACTAGGAATTTGGGGGAGATGGTTGGGAGATGTCCAAGTAATCTCCACGCCAGATTTTAGCATTGAGAGAGAAGAAGACGGAGTAAGAAAGGATACAGCCGTGGGTAGGAGAATGTATATAAGGAGCGAGGGCGGTGTGGATACTAGTCTAATAGGTTATACTGGTAGTAGAATGACTGTGCCTAATAGGGTACAAAATGTGAGCGAGGCCAAACAGCAAAAATTAAGATGTTTGTACACCAATGCAAGGAGCCTAGGTAACAAAATGGAGGCACTAGAGCTACTGGTGCAGGAAGTGAAACCAGATATTATAGGGATAACAGAAACATGGTGGAATAGTAGTCATGACTACAGGTATTGAAGGGTATGTGCTGTTTAGGAAAGAAAGAAACAAAGGTAAAGGGGGTGGAGTAGCATTGTATATCAATGATGAGGTAGAATGTAAAGAAATAAGAAGTGATGCAATGGATAAGACAGAGTCTGTCTGGGCAAAAATTACATTGGGGAAGAAAACTAGTAAAGCCTCTCCTACCATAGTGCTTGGGGTGTGCTATAGACCTCCGGGATCTAATTTGGATATGGATAGAGCCATTTTTAATGTTTTTAATAAAGTAAATTCTAATGGAAACTGCGTGATCATGAGAGACTTTAACTTCCCAGATATAGACTGGAGGACAAGTGCTAGTAATAATAATAGGGCTCAGATTTTCCTAGATGTGATAGCTGATGGATTCTTTCATCAAGTAGTTGCTGAACCGATTAGAGGGGATGCCATTTTAGATTTAATTTTGGTGAGTAGCGAGGACCTCCTAGAAGAAATGGTTGTAGGGGATAATCTTGGCTCAAGTGATCATGAGCTAATTCAGTTCAAACTGAACAGAAGGATTAACAAAAATAAATCTGCAACTAGGGTTTTTGATTTCAAAAGGGCTGACTTTCAAAAATTAAGGAAATTAGTTAGGGAAGTGGATTGGACTGAAGAATTTATAGATCTAAAGGTAGAGGAGGCCTGGGATTACTTTAAATCAAAGCTGCAGAAGCTATCGGAAGCCTGTATCCCAAGAAAGGGGAAAAAAATTCATAGGCAGGAGTTGTAGACCAAGCTGGATGAGCAAGCATCTTAGAGAGGTAATTAAGAAGAAGCAGAAAGCATACAGGGAGTGGAAGATGGGAGAGATCAGCAAGGAAAGCTACCTTATTGAGGTCAGAACATGTAGGGATAAAGTGAGACAGGCTAAAAGTTGAGTAGAGTTGGACCTTGCAAAGGGAATTAAAACCAATAGTAAAAGGTTCTATAGCCATATAAATAAGGAGAAAACTAAGAAAGAAGAAGTGGGGCCGCTAAACACTGAGGATGGAGTGGAGGTTAAAGATAATCTAGGCATGGCCCAATATCTAAACAAATACTTTGCCTCAGTCTTTAATAAGGCTAAAGAGGATCTTAGGGATAATGGTAGCATGACAAATGGGAATGAGGATATGGAAGTAGATATTACCATATCTGAGATAGAAGCGAAACTCAAACAGCTTAATGGGACTAAATCAGGGGGCCCAGATCTTCATCCAAGAATATTAAAGGAATTGGCACCTAAAATTGCAAGCCCATTAGCAAGAATTTTTAATGAATCTGTAAATTCAGGAGTAGTACCGAATGATTGGAGAATTGCTAATATAGTTCCTATTTTTAAGAAAGGAAAAAAAAGTGATGTGGATAACTACAGGCCAGTTAGTTTGACATCTATAGTAAGCAAGGTCCTGGAAAAAATTTTGAAGGAGAAATTAGTTAAGGACATCGAAGTCAATGGTAAATGGGACAAAATACAACATGGTTTTGCAAAAGGTAGATCATGCCAAACCAACCTGATCTCCTTTTTTGAAAAAGTAACAGATTTTTTAGATAAAGGAAATGCAGTGGATCTAATTCACCTAGATTTCAGTAAGGCATTTGATACCGTGCCACATGGGGAATTATTAGTTAAATTGGAGAAGATGGGGATCAATATGAACATCAAAAGGTGGATAAGGAATTGGTTAAAGGGGAGACTGCAACGGGTCCTACTGAAAGGCGAACTGTCAGGTTGGAGGGAGGTTATCAGTGGAGTTCCTCAGGGATCGGTTTTGGGACCAATCTTATTTAATCTTTTTATTACTGACCTTGGCACAAAAAGTGGGAGTGTGCTAATAAAGTTTGCAGATGATACAAAGCTGGGAGGTATTGCCAATTTGGAGAAGGATCGGGATATTATACAGGAGGATCTGGATGACCTTGTAAACTGGAGTAATAGTAATAGGATGAAATTTAATAGTGAGAAGTGTAAGGTTATGCATTTAGGGATTAATAACAAGAATTTTAGTTATAATTTGGGGATGCATCAATTAGAAGTAACGGAAGAGGAGAAGGACCTTGGAGTATTGGTTAATCATAGGATGACTATGAGCTGCCAATGTGATATGGCTGTGAAAAAAGCTAATGTGGTTTTGGGATGCATCAGGAGAGGCATTTCCAGTAGAGATAAGGAGGTTTTAGTACCATTATACAAGGCACTGGTGAGACCTCACCTAGAATACTGTGTGCAGTTCTGGTCTCCCATGTTTAAAAAGGATGAATTCAAACTGGAGCAGGTACAGAGAAGGGCTACTAGGATGAGCCGAGGAATGGAAAACTTGTCTTCTGAAAGGAGACTTAAGGAGCTTGGCTTGTTTAGCCTAACTAAAAGAAGATTGAGGGGAGATATGATTGCTCTCTATACATATATCAGAGGGATAAATACAGGAGAGGAAGAGGAATTATTTCAGCTCAGCACCAATGTGGACACAAGAACAAATGGTATAAACTGGCCACCAGGAAGTTTAGACTTGAAATCAGACGAAGGTTTCTAACCATCAGAGGAGTGAAGTTTTGGAATAGCCTTCCAAGGGAAGCAGTGGGGGCAAAAGATCTATCTGGTTTTAAGATTCTACTCGATAAGTTTATGGAGGAGATGGTATGATGGGATAATGGGATTTTGGTAAGTAATTGATCTTTAAATATTCAGGGTAAATAGGACTAATCCCCTGAGATGGAATATTAGATGGATGGGATCTGAGTTACCCAGGAAAGAATTTTCTATAGTATCTGGCTGGTGAATCTTGCCCATATGCTCAGGGTTTAGCTGATCGCCATATTTGGGGTCGGGAAGGAATTTTCCTCCAGGGCAGATTGGAGAGGCCCAGGAGGTTTTTCGCCTTCCTCTGTAGCATGGGGCACGGGTCACTTGAGGGAGGCTTCTCTGCTCCTTGAAGTCTTTAAACCACGATTTGAGGACTTCAATAGCTCAGACATAGGTGAGGTTTTTCGTAGGAGTGGGTGGGTGAGATTCTGTGGCCTGCGCTGTGCAGGAGGTCAGACTAGATGATCAGAATGGTCCCTTCTGACCTTAGTATCTATGAATCTGTTAGGACAATAGTTATTGTAGCTTGCAGACCCGCCTTTTGTACTTGCTGCCCCAGCCACTGACTTCCGGTAGGAGGGGTTCTCCTACACCTGTTCTCCTACAAAGAAAAAATCTCTAGAGCCAGTAGATCTGTGTGATTTTTTGGGGGGTGAATAGTTTATTTGCCAAAAAGTTCCATTTTAGTTGCTCTGAAATAGTTGCTCTGTCACAAATATGACATGACAACACTCACCCAGGATTTGGGAGATTGGGGTTCAATTCCCCTCTTTGCCTGATGTGAAGAAGGGATTTTATCTTGGGTCTAACCCTCCTTTCAGGAGCATGCCATATATGCTATTTTCAGGAAGGGCGTTCTCAGACTGTCCTGCTGAAGCTGTTTCTTTTTATAAATAATATTGTAATAGGGACTTGAACTTGTGGCTTTTACATTTTGGGTAAATGTCATAGCTACTAGACTATTGAGTTATTCTTATTCTCTTTTCTAGGCCCAATGATTATTCATTGTCATTATGAGTGACTATGAATTTGCCATTCTGACAGATTGACAATATTCTGTAATATCCTGAACAAATGTTATGAAATTAAGGATAAACATTATTGAATTAGGGTTAACACCTTTGGAGTTCATTGTATTACAAATGCAAATGTTTATGTACTATTGTGAAATTGTATAGAAAGACAAAATAAATGCAATCTCTCAAAGGTATGAGGAAGTTTAAAGGTATTTTTGGACCATTAAGTTCCTCAGGAAATACCTGAAGTAAGGGGAGTTCCTTAGGAAATACCTGAAGTAAGGAGCTTGTAAATGCAAGCCTGTGCATATGAACAACTTGCTCCTGGAAACTCCATTTCAAAGATCACTGAACTGTATAAAAAGGAAACTGAACACGTCATGAGTGTTCTTGTTCTAAGATCAGAGGAATAGCAGTGTTAGTCTGGATCTGTAAAAGTGGCAAACCGGACTCCTTACCGTTTGTTCTAAGATGAAGTTCTGATGAACTTTCAGTGAGAAGGATGCTCTTAGGGTGGGGTATTAAATTATTGCACTTGTCAGAGCCCATGTGAGAGTGGGATGAACACTGGTAAGCTTATTAACATGCATATATGTTATTTTATTTTAATATGTTTTCTCTACAGTACTATGTACCTTAAGAATAAAGTAGACTTGCTTAGAAAGACCTGTGTGGTAACTTGTATCTGTACCAATTACACGGGTATCCATCTCTGAAGAAAAAGTAAGCAAGTATCTTAAGGTAACTGGTCTGTGCTGGGAACGACATGGTGATGTCAAGGCAACTGTCAATGCTGCAAAAACCACATTCAAAAGGGACAGAAACATGCTTCTCCACCCAAAAGAAGCATCAGCTGGGATACTGAAAGCCAAGAGTGGGAGAACCACTGAGGGGAAATATAGGTGCAGTTGCCCTGCACTGTTACAATCACTATAAGGCAGGGGCTCCCAAAAGTGGTCCGTGGCTTGTTTAGGATAAGCCCCTGGCAGGCCGCGAAATGCTTTGTTTACCTGAGGGTCTGCACGTCTGAGGCCGCTCGCAGCTCCCAGTGGCTGCGGTTCGCCATTCCCAGCCAATGGGAGCTGTGGGAAACATTGGCAGGGAATAGTGAACCGTGGCCACTAGAATCTGCGAGCAGCCGTACATGTGGACCCTCAGTAAACAAAGCGTTTCGCGGCTCACCAGGGGCTTACACTGAACAAGCCAGAAACCAAGTTTGGGAACCCCTGCTATAAGGAATGATCTAAATCTAACATATATAGTTAAAAAAGAAAAATGTTACAAGTGCCTTAAAAGATGGGTTCAAGCAACAACAAATATGCCTTTTCAAGATCATGTGCTCTATAGAATTCATTGAAAATGGTGTGGTGGAAAATTAATCACACGTTGTGTTTGGATCAGAACAAGCCTGAGGCTCCTTTTTTGATTACAAGCACAGGGAGGTAACAGCTCGAAGTAGCTTCCCCCCGATGCAAAGCACACACAGCTTAAAGCTTAAAACCACAGACATATTACACATACTTCTGTATTAATTACCTTACTTGGAATACATTGCAAAATTAACACTGGTCACAAGCAAAAACAAGCGTCTCCCCCACTAGGCCCCTCTTGTTATTCACTGTCTGTTCTTTTGTGGTCAGCGCCGTTTCTAACACAACTGTTGTGGCTATATATTTTATATTTGACTAATATTTGGCTATTGCAAGTTTTTTCTGTCCCCAAACCACAACTGGTCATGCACCCTTCCACCAACTGTGTTTTCCCTTATTTGGCTTATAATGTAAGCTTTTAACAGTTGCTCTGCCTTATTTAGAATACAGCAAAACAAGCTTTTCCTATTATTGACCGGTTTGTTCTTTGCGGTTAACTGTCTTTCCTAATTTCCACCTGCTATGGTTACATTTCTTAAACTGTGCTGTTGTAACTGCCCCACAATAGAATTTCCCTCACCCTCTTCTTATGCTCTATATACACAGTTAGCTTGACCAAAGTTTTAGGCCTATAAGTTTAGGCCTACTAATTTTTTCCTCCACAATGGAAAAAAATAAAGATCACAAAAATGTTGAGGTAATTTTCATTATGCATTTTTGGACAGAAGACAACACTATAGGGGGAAATTGGTTTATTGCATCTCCCCTGCATCTCCCCCGCTATTTTTTCACCCTTTTCCATCTTGATACTGGGGAAAAAATGAAAAGCTGAATACAGTTTCCCATTTTATAAAAAAAAAAACCCCAACAACTTTAATTTTACATAAAAAGAAAAAATAACTACGTTCTATTACTGCATATATATTAATAATTAAAGAAACAATAACAAGTTGTATCTGCAAGTTACAAAATCTACGGATTTTGAAAGGTTTGGGGTCCTGTTATCTTTTCACCCTAGTTTAGCTCTTCTGTGCATATATTCCTCCTGGCACTGATTGTTACAGATAAGAGAATAGACAGTCAAGATATTTTATTCTCCTTAACTGGTATTTGTATGGTATACAAGTCTTCAGAATTGTTTCTCTCTTAATGGAAGAAGGCACAATAAAAATGGAACCCTGACACTACCAGGGTCCGATCTTTAGTTGGTATAATTCTGTTTACACCAGCAGAGAATCTGGCCCATTATTCTTCAGAAGTGTTAGTAAAAATATACCAAATATTTATAATGTATTTGGACTAAAACACTCTTGAAAACTGCTAACTGGAAATTCAGAACTAGTAAAGGCACCTTTACTCATGTTGTGGGATACTCTAGAGTCATTCATTTTTGGAGAGACATATTAATAATGATCAAGCTAGTCCTATCACAAGATTTGCAATATAATTTGGTGTCATCAGTCAGTTTGTATGATTAATGAAAATGTCCACGAATTGGTTTTCTAGAGCTATCCTGGTAGCAATATTAATATTACCCCTCTGGTAAAAATGTGATCAGCCCAGATATAACTCAGGGGCATAATGCATTATTAATAATTGCTATGTGTGGAAAGTATCATTTCCAGGTTGAACAGACTTTGTGGTTTTGAACAAATTTAGTTCCCCTCTGTTTCAGGTGCATGAGACACATTAGGATATTACAAAGTCATTAAATGCAGTTTGATCCCCTAAATACAACACGCATTTCCATTTGCTTAGCATTAACTATCCATTCTCTCATGGATAAACTTGTTAATAGCAATAGTGGTTTTTCATGGTAAATGTAAATGTTTGTTCCATCCAAAGGATCAAACTCCTACACTGATATTGTCCACATTTGGTAATTTCTAATAATACTTTGTTTCAAGGTGCTAAATCTGGGTTCATCACATTTTCTCAAGGATGCATGTGATGGGGTGAGTAGCCCACACAGGCAAGAACTGGGTAAATGTGAACCTGAAAGCCTAATAAGCATATGGGGCTATATCTGGAGGGTGGGCTAGGCTTAACTGATGATAAAGCCCAGATGGGAGAGGACTATGAACAGGAAAAGTTAAGAGCAGAAGGGGGCTACTACTTTGTTTTTCATTATGATAAATGACCTTCTGGAAAGTGTGCCGATGGGAACAGATATTTCTGTTTTCACAAATGACTGTGCTATGTGAACTTAACATAAAACACTTAAAGTAGCTGTGGAAAAAGACAAATGAGCCAATCCAGAAATCTTCTGAGTGAGGAAATGGTTGGGGATTTAAATTCACTTGCAAAAACAAACGGAATGTTTTTAACAAGGAAAAAAATTAGGGAAGAATCAGACATTTCTTTATGGTGAAAAAATTCAGCTAATTCAAAAGTTTATGTTCCTTGGAATGTTTGATAATAAATTAACTTGGAAAGGTCACATAGATAACATCATACAAAAGTGTAAAAGTAGGATGAACTTACCTAAAAGTGTATCTGGAATGGGATGGAAATAAGAGGGTGTTGATGATGATGTCAAGAATGTTCATAAGACCAGCTTTAGACTATGGATGCCAAGCTTTTGGTTCAACCACAAGAACAGCTCTTAGAAACTTGGAACTGCTCCAGGTCCAAGCTCTGTGACTGGCATGTGACACAATGATAACACCACAGATGTGTGCATTGCCAATATCCACTGAGAAAGCATTTATAAATGTAAGGATGAAACTATTATATTAACCTTTTGTGCAAAGATAAAAAGGAAGCATAAAAATAGAAGTACACAATAGATTTATGAGGACTGCTGGGAGCTTTGTAGACAAAATGATGATTACCACAGACTTCCCCATACTGTTAAGTTCAAACTATGGGTTTAGGAGATATGTGAAAAAGAAATAAAGAAAACTAAAAAAATTTAGTCATGGGAAATCAAAATAAAGCTGGTCATAATTCCCTGACTTGTGAATCTGGAATTGTATGGGGAAAAAGACAAGGAAAAAAACAGATTAAGACCAATGAAATTTCTGCATTTATTTATGAAAAATGGGGCCAGTTTTGCCAAGTCTGTACAAATGGATAAAAAGATGACAGCATAGATAGCAGGAGAACAGCCTTCCTTGTTCCTAATCCTGGAATCCAGAAATCTAAAAGATTATCAAATGATGTGACCATTCTGATTGCTGAACTAATGTTGGCACTAACCTGGATAAGAGATGTGTAAAAGACTGTAGCTGTAATTTTATCTGATTCCCTGTCGGACAAAATGATAAGGAGAATGCGGACTTCGGAAAGCAGAATGACGTCAGTGAAATAATGTACCTAACTATGGAAATAATGCAAGCAGCTACCTGTGTAAACAGAAGCATGGTTCGTGGTGTATATCATAATATCTGGGAATGAGATGGCTGACAAAGCAGCAAAAATGCTCTAAAACCTGAGGAGGTGGATATTAAGATACCCTTAACTAGGCAAGAATTCAAATGTGTGGTGGTCACAAATGAGCTTCTGAAGGAATGGCAATAACTATGAACCAAGGAAACAAAAAGACAAAGGTTCTATCCTGTGTACTCAAAAATCAAAGATAATTCTATACTTCTCAGTCCTGATAGAAAAATTGAAATAGTCATTTTTAGAGTGTTAACAGGTCATTGTGCCTTAAATGAACTTAGAGTTAAACTTATTAATAAGATGTAAAGACAGACTGTGTAATGTTTCCTTAAGGATCCTAGACTGGATTCCTTGCTGTGTTTCCTTAAGGATCCTAGTCTGGGAGAAAGGATAATAAAATAAATTAGGTTTCAGAGTAGCAGCCGTGTTAATCTGTAGCCACAAAAAGAACAGGAGTACTTGTGGCACCTTAGAGACTAACAAATTTATTAGAGCATAAGCTTTCACGGAGAGTGGTAGTCATAGCTGCTGCACTGAAAAGCAAACAGATAAAGACAAAGAAGGGGAACGGATGCAGGGAAGAAAAGAAGGAATTCTGCAGTCACTCTTGGGAACTAGAGAGTAGGAATACTAGTAGAGTCAAAGAAGAAGCCCAAAGAGGTGCTGGCCCTGGGATCATTAGATACAAAAGTCAGGTAGGACGCCAGGATAGATACACACCCACAACCAGAGTGGAATAATCTCTTCTGGGGAGCCATAACAACAGGGCAGTCCCTGGACTTCCAGGGAGAGAGTCTTGGGAGATGTTTATACTGAAGAACTGTATAAAAAAAGCTTAAGAGGGATGACAGGTCAAGCCCCAGGATGGCATAATTGGGTTAAGTTGTGGTTTTGGTTTGAGGGGGATTCTAGGGAAGAGTCCTGCTAGTCACGCCCCTGACAAATGGGTGAACCAAAAGAGGTTGTGGGGAGAAGGTTTGGTAAAAGGCTCTGTTAGGAAGAAGTCAAGGCAAGGAACCGGGGTGAGAGCTCAGAAGAGAAACTGGAGGGTTGGGATAGGATACAGAGGCACGTAGACAAATTAGAAGATTGGGCCAGAAGAAATCTGTTGAGGTTCAACAAGAACAAGTGCAGTCTTGGAATCCAGAAATCTAAAAGACTATCAAATGATGTGACCATCCTGATTGCTGAACTAATGCAGATAATGTTGGCACTATCCTGGATAAGAGATGTGTAAAAGGCTGTAGCTGTAATTTTATCTGATTCCCTGTCGGACAAAATGACAAGGAGAATTGAATAAGTGGTGGTGCAGCTACATGCCCCCTGGTAAAGAATTGTGTCTCAGTAATATCACTACTGTGATTCTGTCACAATTCTTCCCCTGACCCTTCTCCTTGCTCCTGAGGACAGAGTGTATTGCTACACTACAACTGGTCAAAATATCTTGTTTGAAAACTGTTTTGGGGGGCTTTTTTTAATCAAACAGTGGCTTCTAAAAATATTTCAGTGAAAAACTTGATTTTTCAGTTTTTGATTTGTCAATTTCCCCCCTCCC
The DNA here is from genome assembly GCF_009764565.3 of Dermochelys coriacea. NCBI lineage: Eukaryota > Metazoa > Chordata > Testudines > Dermochelyidae > Dermochelys > Dermochelys coriacea. Next base: position 84,146,991 of record NC_050068.2, read on the forward strand.
TGTTTCCCCACTGTAATGAAATGGTAATCTGCATTATACAGCCACTACATTGCAACTAGTTTAGCCACTAGGAGGCACTGTGTATAACCTAGTTTATTTAAGCTAACCTCAGCCATACCATGCAGAACATTAAAGGATCTCACAATGAACACAGCAGGTGTGTACCACTCTGAGAAGTAAGCTCTGTAAAATAAAACTATGACTACAAAGAAATGTTGATGAGAACACACCACAAAATGAAAGACAAACATAGGACTGGATTTGAGCAGGAGGCTGCAACTTTTTAAATTTAGCATTCCTCCTCATTGTTATCTGCCTGCCCCCTCTTGCATACCATGTATTTAATTGGGTCCAGTGTGGGGCTACAGTGCTCTCACTAGATATCCAAAATCACTGTAGCCAACTAGCTCATTTTATCATCCATCATGATAATGGTATGTAATGTTGTGGTCAATTCATATGCTATTTCATATATAACCAATGTATACTAAATAGATTTAAGTTACTAGGTCATAGGCTTTAGAATGCTTGATATGAGTGGTTGACCAAAGAAGGTCACAAGATTACCTATTGGCACATCTTTTGCAGTAATGTTACAAAATAAAATAGATTGCAATATACTGCAAGGTATTGTTACGATCAGGTGTCTCATGATCTTCAACATCATAGGAGGTCCTGTCCTGACAATAGGGTACATGTTGTACGTAGATGCTAACGAGAATAAGAGGAACTAAGAACAGCCTATGAAAAATGGGGCACCCCAATATTCATAGATTGTTGAAGAACAGATAAGGAAAAGAGGGTTGAAACCCTCAAGCATATTCATGCAGTGTTAGGTGTGGCTGGAAAAACAAAATAAAAGAGGTTCTCTGGCTGAGTAAAAGTGGGAAGACCCACAAGGGAAGACTCCCTCCCTCCAGGAAACTCCAGCAGGAACCACCCTTTTATCGATGATTGCCTATTGAGAGGTCCATCAGATCCTAGAATATCTTTGAGGTTGTGAGTAAGAGTACTTAGTCATTGTGTGAGTTTTTAAAGGATTTATATATGCATGGGTAATTGTAACTTTACTTATTTCTTTATAGAAACTTGTAGTACAGATAAGATTTTGTACTTTTGATTATGTCTGTGGTCAGAATCCTTGGACTTTGTGTGTTCCTAAAGTTTCTAAATCTGAGACAAACACCAGAGGTAATGTTCACTCTGTTGAGCTTGAAACTGTAGCAACAGGAGTTGGACCTTCAGTAGTTTAATTACTAAATTCAATTTAAATAAATAAAAAGGCTATATCACAGTACACTCTCTTCAGCCTTTCCCTAGGACTCAACTCACTTCTGAATCCTCTCATCCTGCATCTCAGAGAGGGGAAAGAAGGTATCAACGGGAACCCCAGTCTGTGAAGACTTCTGGTCTACCCTTTTCATTAGGCAAAATGTCCGCCAGCCAAATCGCAGATCTCATTTACATATGGGAGCTGGCCCTTTAGCCGTTAACCATGCTGGACACTGACCAAAAGTTTGATGAGTGAAACATTCAAATATTCTTCCTAGCATGCAAATGCCTATTCTTCCCACTTTTAACTGAAACTGGTCTCCACACTGCTGTGATGAAGGCAAAAAGGGCCTCTGGACCCCTGAGAGTTTGGCTCAAGGGGGAAAAAATCCTTCCTGATATGAAAATAGGCAATCTGTAAGACTCACAGAATCCTGGAATCACAGCTCAATATACCTTAACTATAGGATGAGAAGGCGGGGCAACAATAGCAGTAAGATGGCTCCCAGACAGAGGGTGTTGCTTTAAATTGATGTGGGGGAGCTATGAAAGCCAATCAGATTCTTTCATGTCCCCAGACTGGCTGATTCGAGGCACACATTTCTACATCCACAGAGTAACAAGGAGAGACTAGGATCCAGCACTTCTATACAAGAGCTCTCCCTTTACTCTTCCAGGAGTTGGTCATCTCCTAGCTGGTCTGACCAAATATTTACTACCCTCTGCCATCCCCATTAAGATGGGGAGGGATATTTTATTGTACTTCATGTGTATGAACACTGAGTGTGCTCATAAATTCCAATCCTCCAAACATTTAATCATAAAAGTAACTTTACTTGTGCAAGTAATTTCTTACTGACTTCACTGAAATTGCTCAGATGCATGGCCTTCCAGTAACTAATTTGGGTAACAGCAAGCACAGAAATCAGAGGCGGCCTGCAAATATACTATGAATGCTGTCTTGTAATCACTTGAAAAAGTCTTGTTACATTTTAGTATCAAAATGTTAACCTAGAGAGATCCATTTAAAAGATTACAACATGTTTAGGAAGATAATTATATGGCTTTCCTGCCCAGAGACTATCAGAAAAGCAGAGATAAGGAGTGAGAGAGAGAGTAGAAATATTTAATTCAGCTTTCTCTGAACAAGCACAAAAGAAGGGACTCAACTACAGCATCACAGAACAAGTATTTGCCCAACCATTAATTAACTATGCTTACAATGGCGGCATGCTTACAACCAAGGAACTGTGATGGTAAGTACCCAAACTGGAGTCAAAGAGAATTCTTGCTTTACAGTGATGACACAGATGTTGAAAGTGACCAGCTGGAGCAGACTTGCCTCCTCCCGTATGCCCATCTTTTCCTGATGAGAAAGCTTCTGTCAAAGTAGGCGCCTGTCCAGTCTCTCAGCGTGTCTTGTCTATCACCATGATGAATCAACATTTCATTCTGTAACAGGCTTGCAGTGAGAAATAGTTATTTAGCTGCTTGCATCTTTAATGTAGAATGATATGCACAATCATTTAGCATAAAATTAGATTCTAATTAGTTTGCTTAGTGAGCTTCAAAACAAAATTCTACTGTTTCATATAATATCATCCACACTTGCAAATATTAAATACCTATCATCAAGAACAACTGGGAGCCAAACATATTGAAAGAACAGTTTCTGCATCTGGTGTTCACACGACCCATTTCTGCCAATAGAAAAATATCACTAAATCTCTAATGTATGCATGTCACATAATGTCAGATACTTAAATGGAACATTTTTCCTCCATTGGTAGGAATCAAATTTTCATTTTATTTTTCTGTGTGGCTGTTATGATTTCTAAATTTGAAAGTAGCATTTTCAATTATGGTAACTGATTTTTTTATCTAATCTATCTATCTATCTATCTATCTATCTATCTATCTATCTATCTATCTATCTATCTATCTTCACACATATATACATATTCCCCAAAGTATTCCTAATGTATAGGTTGCTTCTGCAGCTGCAGCAGGAGACAAGTCATTAATTTACTGCATGCTTGTCTTGTGATCATACTATATCATATAAAAACATTTATTTCCCACCTGCAACTTTAGCAATTAACATGAAATCCTAAACTGCCCAAATCCCAAGATCCAAACAGCCTTTCCAATACACATAGACAGTGATAATGACCATTTAGTCATTCTTTAGCAAAGAAGCTTTAATTTAGCCCTTGTTTGTTTCTGACAATATAGCTTTCCCAGCCCAGCACTAGAACTAATTTTGTTGCTCTTTCCTTTATTCTCTCCAATTGTTCATATGTGTTAGAGCACTGGATTCCAATGTGGGATGTGGCAGTAGTGTGATCTCACCAGTGGAATTACATTTTTGTCTGGTTCTTTCAGCCTCTTCTCTTTCAAATTGTGGCCCTAGATTCAATTACTCAGGTATCTGCATTTTTCCGAGAGTCATTGTTGTACTTAATTGCCCATGGAGAGCTGAAATAAACTGCCTTCCGTACCTGACCAGTGGGTTCCTGAATTGTGGGGAGGGAATCTGTGAATGGAGAACACTATATCTGTTGCCTCCTCATGGGGTTGCTTGAGTGCTATGGTATAGCAGTCATATCTAGATGTCTGTTAGCTGGTTACACACTACCCTATAGATTCAAGCTCTCCCTCACTGTCTCTGACCACCAATCATCTGCAAAGGTCATTGGACATCCTACCTCCCTATCCCATCCAAAACTAGCCATCTTCCTAACTACCAGAAATTTCGTTCTCCTGGGGACCTATAACTCTGCACTGCAAAAGGTAGAAGAGCAGTAAATTCACCATCCAGCTCTATGCAGACATAAGATTATTCACAAAGTTCGTTACAGTGAGACACAGAAGGGAACTGTATAGAAAGTACCTGTATAGTCTATGCCCTGCTTCTATAATAATCTCTCATTAATCTGGCCTGGAAAACCTCCATCAGGAGCCATACCTTCTGCCATCACATGGCCTCTTTGATTCTCAAGACTAAGCTGGGAAAATATTTTGTCACCTAAATGAACTTTCATGTTTACTGTGTTTGCAACCCTTATTATTCACATTTGAATGAATGTGCAATATATATGAATAAAACTTTGCTTGCACTAATGAGTGTTCACAGGAAGGAAACTTGTAGCCTGTAGCTGAGGTTTGTTTAATCAAAAACATTCAGTTCAGGGGGAAGAAGGACATAAGTTACCGTGATGGAGGGTATCAATGCCGTACTGATGAGCATTAAGGAACTGTGCTTGGCGCTGGAGGTCCCACCCCCTCACCTGACAGAGGAGGAGAGCTGTAGGATAGAGCAGCCTCCTACCAAGAAGCCCACTGGGACTCTAACCTGCCGGGAACAAGCCTTATAGCCAAGTCACAGGAAACCCTTCAACCGCAAGAGTTGAGGGTTACAACTTGCTCTCAGTAGGGGAAGGGACTCTGGAGATGAACTTGGGAGGAAGCCAGGAGGGATCCCAAGACAGAGCTGTGACACCAGTTGAGGTACAGACACAAGGATAGGAAATGACACAGAGAATGCTAGTAAGTGTATTAGATCCTAAAGCCTGCATATGGACTACTGTTTTGAAGTGCCCTGGGTTGAAATCTGGTGGAGTAGGATGTTTCCCTACCCTACCCCCTTGACTGTAGTCACTCTGCTGAATGGCCCATGACTCTTGCCATTGGGTACACTATTGGGGACTGTAGCTGCTCTGCAGAATGGCCTGTGACACTCACCATTGGGTGATACAGTCCACAGTATTGTCACTAGGTGGTACTGCCAGCCTGGGGCACACAGGAATCCCCTCAAAGTTACACAGCTGGAATACCAAATCATGAATATTGAATATCTAAAGTGATAGTTAATGAGCAATTCACAAAAAAACACTTGTCAAATAACAGTAATAGCAATTTTTTTTCCAACTGCAGTCTGATCACAGAAAACATGCAAGCAGAATTTACTCAACTATTTTTTTCTGAACTGTTTGTCCAGCTGTGCACTGTACTTATTGACAATGATTGCAGGAGGGCTAAATTTGCTCCAAAACATCCATCTTCTATTTAAACCACTGTGGTGATTCCTGTCAAAATGTATCCCATTCTAATTTCTAATATATTTCTGAGTCTATTCATACACTAAAAATTGGTACTGTTTTGCACACAAAAGAGCTGTAATTGTAAAATTACATGAAATAGCAATATCTCTTAGAAAGTAACACATACTTTACTAATGCCAGAGTTAAAATTCTTTTAACCTTACAGCAATCTCAAGAACAAATTCATTTATAGGATTCCAAACAAACAACTACATTTACAAGCTGAATTTGCTTTAAGCTAAAGGACAGTCAGAGAATGTGACTTGCATCATTAAATAGCCAAAGGCCTTGGGTAAATACAATCATAGTAAGCAAAACTGTGTTTCAGAATATTACTCTGGTTTATCCTGAGATGTGAAGATTTTCCCAAGATTTGTAGTATAGCTCTTTTCAGATTAGAGTAGGCATGCTAAAGTCAGCAGAGGTTAATGACAGAAGGAAAAGATTTCCCATAAAATATTAGGGCTCATTAAATCTTTCTGAATTAGTGTGGTCACCATTATGCAGTCAATATTTCCTGATAGTTACCACAGAGGAGTATCCGAGATTGCAGAATACAGGAAAATATTGCTGATCTCCTATGTAGTAACTGGCTATTAATATTGACCATATTAATATTAATATTAATGGTGACCACTCTAAATTAAACAGATACAATTTCACTTTATATCTTCCTATTATTGTCTACTTCTGCTCCCTTATATCTTTTTTGATTCATCACTGATGTTGAAACTATAGGCCAAAGTATCAACATTTAGCAACCTTATATTTTCCTACAAACTTCACACTTGCATACTGAGCACTGAAGTGACCTTTTATGTGTTAATATATAGGACATGCAAGCATGGAGTTGGACACAGTTTTGAAGTTCAGGGTCCCTGTATTTACCTGTTCTAGTATTAGAACAACATGGATCTAATGTTGTCTTGAGACCTGAGGTTGCAGCTTTCATGCAACCCCAGTGGGAGTTATGCCTGTGTATCCCAAGTAGAATTTTTCTAAATTTAAAAGCAGAGGTTGGGCTTAAATATTTTTTTATGTGCACACAGTTTCCATTTTCCATTAATTTGTATTGCTCTATGTTGCTTGTGTAGTAGTAAGTTATGTGCATTGTATCACTCCTAACGCTGGTTTGATATGTAGGAACAACTACAAGCCACATCATGCATATACAAGGGGGAGGGAAGGAGGAGAGGAAGCATACATTGTCTCAAAATAAATGCCTTGTTTAACAAACTTATTATGGTAAAAGTAGATATTTGAACTTCTTCATCAACTCTTCACTTATGCTAGTAGACTGTCACTAAAGTAAATACCTTATAACAGTGTAAGTTATAAGGTAAGTACCTTCTGCTCAGTGTTAAAGAACCAACCTCCTACTGTTCTCATCTATATCTGATATAAGAACAGGTGCAAGAAATCCGTATGCGAGTCATGCTCCCACGGTACACATAGTTTGAATGTATGACCTGATAGCTTTCTTGATCTGCTAAACAGCTTTTTATTGCATGTAATTTGGCAGGAAGCATTTTATCATGTAGGTGTGTCACATCATATCACACTGTACAATATAATACTCTAGGGAAACAAGCTGATATGAAACACTACTTTGCTTCCAAAAATAAAAAAATACATTCTAAAAATCAGATTTCTAAACTGAGGTGTGCATTCTTCATTCACACCTAGAAAAACATGTTTTAGTCCATGCAAGCATCAGTGCCATATTTCCTGGCCACACTAGAGATCAGAATTGAGCTCTATATATTTGTCAAAGGAACCCCCATCATGCCACACGGTGACTTTTTCAGCTGAAATTACTAAAAAAGGAAATGGGCACAGTAGAAAGTAAAGAATACAGATTTTGAGTGGAGGTAAAGTTGAGTGGAGGTAAAGTTAGTGTATGAATCATTTCACATTCACTGAGCAGATTCCTTTTAAAATGAAACACAGCAAGTGTTTATGCTTTCATAGGATATGCTTTCATTCATAATAGTATAATTTTTAGATTACAGAAAAAGTTGGATCACTTAATTAGAAAACAGCACTTAATTGATGCAGCATTGGCCAATTAGCACTGTATGCTCATCAATACTATGAAGCACATTTATCTTGCTACATTGGATAAGCCAAATCATTATGTTCTCAGAATATTGAGAAATAAAGATAACTGACAATCATGGTCTGGATCTTATTCCCATTGAGTTCAATAATTGTGCATTTTTACAAAGAAATCTATTTTAAATTGGTAAAGGTCCATTACCAGACAGAGTCCATTCAAAATAGAAATGGTAGAATTGTCAATGCTGAAAAGGTAAAATGCTCAATAAATATTTCTCTTCTACATTTGGGAAATATCCAGTTATTGTCTTATCCTATGAGTACAACATCTTCCAAAAGTAACTTAGGATATTAAACAATATATTTTTAAGGCTATTAAGGCTAAAAATGGTTTAATCAACAGGTCCAAATAACTTGTATCCAAGAATTTAAAAGAACTGGCCAAGGTTCTGAGCCTTTAATGTTGTTTTCTAATAGGCCTTGAAAAATGGAAAGTTATAGACAACTGGAAAAAAAGCTAATTTTGTGCCAATATTTAAAAAGGGTAAACCAATTTCCACCCTATTTCCATTCCAGAGAGATTTGAGGCAGGGCTTTTCCCTTTCTCCTATTCTGTTTGATTTAGCTCTAGATCCTTTAGCCATTCACATCTGAGCAATCAACTTATTCATAGTATCAGGGTGGGCCAAATGGAGCACAAAATAGTGCTTTATGCTGATGATTCTCTTGTATTTGTATCTCAGCCTGAAATTCCATTTCTAACCTTCTAAACAGTATTCATATGTTTAGACACCTCTCAGGATTGGAGTAAATCAGAAGTCTCAGACAGTAACAAATAAGCCCACAAAGACCTTTTCTCAAATTGGGACTTTCAATGAAAATTCTCTTACATGAAATATCTTGGCATACTGATTCCTACTAACATTCAGGACACCCTAACATAAATATAGAGCCAAATATTGCCAACATGGCTAATAGTTTAGAGAGATGGAGTTTATTAACCCTCAGTTCATGAGGTAAAATTAATATGCTGAAAATGAATCTTTCCCAGAATTTTGTATGTACTGAGGGCATCTCCCTATTTCAATTCCTTAAACTTATTTTATGCAATTCAATAATATTTTCAGAATGTTCCTTTCAGCACAGATAAGAAACCTAGACTGGGTGTGAACACATTACAGTTCCCCCTGTCTGTGGGAGGATTTCATTTTCCCAACTTGGAAAATATTCATCTCTCTTTTTTGTTAAGCCATATACCTTGGTGGCTATTAGGTATGACCACATAGACGCCCACCTTGGATTCAGATTGAATGAGAATAGGTATAACCTCTACCCCATTAAGGCATTGTAGGATTGAGTGATTATAGATTTCATGGCTCTAGAACTCCCGCAATAACTACTGTCAAGCCACATTTGATCAACCTTGCCTCTAAGTTCTGCTTCCGTCCATTCTTCCATGTAGAGGCAGTCCTGTAGCATAATCATATTGTCAAAAATGTTGGCAAAATCTTGATGTGGGGGGACTGGATATAGAGAGGAATTATGACTGTCACAGCTAATTGATAATGATCAATGTAAACTGTAGATTTTCAGCAACAATTTGACTTGCTTTTCTCCAACACATGGAAATAACTCCACTTAGAGCATTTACTTATGATTGCATTTGAACTGGATGTAGTAGGAGCTCCAGAATTTTTATTATTTTGGAGGAATCTTCCTAGATTTACCCAGCCAGCCGTATCACTTTATGGTCTTTTTTTTTTTGGCCCAAAAAATTTGCCAAAGACTGATAATTTGAAAGATTCTTGGAACAGAAATTTGGATACACAGCTATCTTCAACCCAATGGAATACAATTGTATCTAATGTTAAAAAAGCAACTATAGAACTGAGAATATGGCTTATTTGATAAAAGATACTTTTTCAGATATGCTGGTCCCCACATAGGCCAATGGTAATAAGCCTCATAAATGCTGACCACAGTTGGACATGTAGCTCTCTTGGTGCTACATTAGCTCATATGGTTTAGGAGTGCCTCTGAATCAAGAATTTCTGGTACGAGGTCATCAAAAGACTAATTTGATATAGGACGCTAAGTTGCAGACCTCCCACATAAGTGTTTTTCTTGGGTATATTCCTGATACCTGCACATTACCTGGTAACAAGGTGGAGTGATTCCAACATGCAACTTTGGTTAACTGTTAAATCATTAAAGTGTGCAGATGTCCCAGAGATGAAGAGGATGACAGGTGACTGAGAGAATGATCTGGGTGCAAGGAAATAATATGCATTTCAATACAACCATATTAAGGTCATATCTCTAGGAACAAAGAATGTAGGCCATCTTTACAAGATGCAGGAGTCTATCCTGAGAAGCAATGACTTTGAAAAAATATTCAGTGGAAAAGTGACTTGGTCGGGGGGAGAGTCATGGTGAATAAGTAGCTGAACACAAACTCCCAATATGACACTGTGACAAAAAGGGCTAATGCAATACTTGGATGTTGTGAAGGAGTGTACTATCACTTTAAGGGACTAGCTGGAAAATACATACAGGACAGTTTGGGTGTAATCAAGGAGGCCCTACCTCACCCTGGCTCTAGGCTATTTACCCAGGAACCAGCTGGGCTCATGGTGCGAGTAGATATAGAAGTAGTTCCCTGAGAGAACCTGTAAAACCAGAGATGCCTAGGATAGGAGCCTGTCCAGGTTCCTTCCCCACTCTGAACTTTAGAGTACAGATGTGGGGACCTGTATGAAAAAAACCCAAAGCTTATTTTTACCAGTTTAGGTTAAAACTTCCCCAAGGTACAAACTATTTTACCTTTTGTCCTTGGACTTTTTTGCTGCCACCACCAAGCATCTAATAAATATAATCGGGAAAGAGACACTTGGAAACGTCTTTCCCCCTAATATCTCCCCAAGCCCTACACCCCCTTTTCTGGGGAAGGCTTGATAAAAATCCTCACCAATTTGCATAGGTGAACACAGACCCAAACCCTTAGATCTTAAGAACAAGGAAAAAGGAATCAGGTTCTTAAAAGAAGAATTTTAATTAAAGAAAAAGTAAAAGAATCACTTTTGTAAAATCAGAATGGTAAATACCTTACAGGGTAATCAGATTCAAAACATAGAGAATCCCCATAGGCTAAACCTTAAGTTACAAAAAGACACAAAACCAGGAATATACATTCCATTCAGCACAACTTATTTTATCAGCCATTTAAACAAAACAGAATCTAACGCATATCTAACTAGATTGCTTACTGACTTTTTACAGGAGTTCTGACCTGCATTCCTGCTCTGGTCCCAGCAAAACAACACACAGACAGAGAGAACCTTTTGTTCCCCCCCACCCCTCTAGCTTTGAAAGTATCTTGTCTCCTCATTGGTCATTTTGATCAGGTGCCAGCAAGGTTGTCTTAGCTTCTTAACCCTTTACAGGTGAAAGGGTTTTTCCTCTGGCCAGGAGGGATTTAAAGGTTTTTACCCTTCCCTTTATATTTATGACAGGGCCTAGAAGCCATCCAAGTTGCAAGAGGGTGGTGATCTGTCTTTGTCAAACACAGACTCCAGAAGACCAGCCTGGCTACGCTCAAAGACTTTGCCTTGTGAACTTAAAGTTTAGGAGCTCTGCATCAGGGTCCCGAGGTAAGGACCTCATGAACAGTTTACTGTAATTGTTCCTGTCCTGAAATATTAGCATGTCCCCTCTTAATCTTAATATCTTGCTAGTTTGTGTTGGCTTTTTCTTGCCCAGCTCCATAAAGAGAGCTTAATGATGCACAGTTAAGGAAATAAGGCAGGGCACATCTGCAGTGCCACACTGAGCCAAAAGTGGGTTCAGAGGGATGGACCATATCCTTATACAGCTGTATAAATGCAGGACTCTTGAGTAGAAGTAGAACTTATTTTACCTCTATATTTGTCACTGATGTGACCACTACAGGAATACTGTCTCCAGTTCTGGTGCCCACACTTCAAGAAGGATGCTGATATATTAGAGAGGATTTAGAAAAGAGTTGCAAGAATGATTACAGGACTGGAAAAGATGATTTACAGTGAAAGATTCAGAGGTCAATCTAGTTAGCTTAACAAAGAGAAGGTTAAGGAGTGATTTGATCAGTCTGTAAGTGATTTGATCAGTCTATTTATGTCAGTTCCTACAAGGGGAATAGGTATAGATAGGTTTTCAATCTAGCTGACAAAGGTATAATGTGATCCAATGGCTGGAAGTTGAAGCAAGACAAATTCAGACTAGAAATAAGGTGTAAATTTTTAACAGTGCGGGTAATTAATTACTTGAACAACTTATCAAGGGTTCTAATGGATTCTCCATCACTGGACATTTTTGAAATCAAGATATCATCTAGTTAAATCATATCTATTGTACTTGGAGCCAGACTTATTTCTGTGCAGTCCTGTGGCCTGTGTTACACGGGAGATCAGACAAGATAATTTCAATGGTCCCTTCTAGACTTAAAAAAATATGAATCTATAAAATACATATTTATACCTACTATAAAGAAATTGAAGCAGAATGTATTATTTTTCTGATTTGGGAAGGACAAGGATAGACTTTGGGAAACCAGTCTCAAGCCAGTTAAAATAAAAGATAGACATTTCAATGCTAAATAAGTGTGTCTTCATGTGAAGGTAAGGGGCAATCCTTAGCTAGTTTAAAAGGAGTATCACTATTGAAATCAAAGGAACTCGGCTGGTTTACATGAGCTAAGAACATGGGCCTATGAATTTAATGTTACAGTGGAATCTTTACTGAGAACACTTTGGAGAATATGGATTTGAATGAATATTTTTACTCCTCTCATTTTCAGATAGCAGTTGTTTCATTCAGAGAGTGAAGCTGAATTTAGGTTATATGAACAAATAGAACTTTATTAAACCCTGTACACCACTCTGTCCATATGGCTGAATTATTTCCAATCTAACTCTGTGTTCCCTATTTCCCTGATGTCCCACCGTTAACAGTTGTTCCATGGCCCTCTGATTCTGGTTCCACTAGGCATGATACTGCACTTACAGAGAAAATATCTGAGGAACAAGAGGAGCTTCACAGATAACCTGTTTTATTTGATTTGGTGTTTTTTCTTGTGTTCCCTTTTTAACAATTTAGTTCAAGAAAAAACTATTGCCCTGTTCGGGGTATGTTACTTACTGGGAATCTATCTAGTAACTAGCTGGAAGCACTCCACCTCACAGATGGCTCTGATGCAGATCAGAGTGCCCACTGGGAAAGAGGTACTATGATGAGAGGGTGAGACAATTTGAAAGCTCCTGCACCATAGTCTCCAGTGTTTAGTCTCAGTCTCGGGTCTTATGAGCAAATGTGACGTCCCTCAAGATGGAGGATAAATAGGTTTCAGCCTTAAATCCAATTCAAGAGTGTTCTGTGGAACCTAATAGGCAAGACCCTGATGGTGTAGCCTCTCTAGGTAGAGTGAGGTGAAGGAAGACCCCTGAAGTTACTAGTGTCCTGCCCGTGCCCATAGGCAGGGAACCACCCCAAGCCTGATCCTATGGGTAACTCCAGGGGAGGTGAGACTCATGTTACTTCTTGTCCTTCTGAAATAATGTAGGATGAGGCATGTCCCCATTTTACCCTACTCGTTCCCCTAACCCCATTACAAAGGATTAGACAAAACTCTTTGGAGCTGAAGGTTAAATGTTATGGGTCAGATCCTAAATGGATAAAAAATAGCATAGTTTCATTTCAATCAAAGTAAAGTGATGCAATACCAATGGACTGTCTGGCATTATGAAGAGGAATCTGAGTTGCATTGGGAAAGAGATTGAGAGTTCTCAAAGAGAGCATAGTAAAAATCACTGTATGCAACTGAAATGGGGTGTTAAAAATCTGTTGTTTTTTGAGCCTGTCTAAAAACACAGACTCAAGCAATAGATTACTCCTGCACCTAGCTTCCAGAACATCTCTCATCTAAAGGAAGTTATTCAGGTCTACATGTGCTAACTGCTCAGTGCATTGATAGCACAGTATTTTGAAAGAAAAAAAGTTAAGATTTTGTTTTGGGGCAGGTCACATAAGGAGATAAACAATCTTTGAATCTACGTATTGATCCACATACTCTTTTATAACTATTTAATTAAATGTAAATTATGACAATATCTATCATTGACAAAATATTATGGTATAAGTATAAATTGGTATTACCTCTTGGAGATGAAAGCATCTCTCTAAATACTGCTTTTCACTTTGGTTTCAAGTGCTTACAATGTTTTAGGCTTAAAAATCAGTTAAAGTATGGGGTGGAAGGGGTTCCTACTTTAGAACTGAAGTTCAGAGATGGATGTAAAATGTAGGGCCAATGTGCTCAAATCTTACTCATCCTTTATTTCCCTCTTCTATCACTTTTCCAACGTTTGTCTTTCCCACCCCACCCACTTATTTCTGAGTGGATAGTCATTAACTCTCATCAGCACATGCTAAGAGGTTTCAACTAGCAGGATCTTTAAAAGAAAAACATGGTTGAGAAGGGAAGATAAGGAGAGGAAGGAACAGAGGGAGACGTTAATTTTTTTTAAATCACTTCTATTGAGTTCTTTTCCTTTAAGAACAATCTGCAGTAAACACTTTCAATGTTCTGTTTCACAGGGACCTCATTAATATCCACAGCAAGCCTCACTGTTCTAAATTAAGCAGGAGCTATGGGGTAGTGGCTACCCTCCAGTGATCTAATCATTCAGTATCAGCACAATGCATTGTCACTATGGGAATTCAGTTCTAGTCCCTTTGCTGGGTATTTCACTGAGCCAGTGGGGTCAGGTGCTGCTGTAAAGGTGGCATGCTCAGGTCTTGGGAGAAGGATAGTATCATGTCACTATACACTTTTGGCCAAAGTGTAATAGTGCAAAGCTCCAGAAAGGCCCTGAGCCAACACTCTCCAACAGAAGGGAGATGTAGCAATATGGATCTATGGAGGGAGCAAGTGAAAGAGGGAAAATTCTGAAGGATATTCTTACCACACCCGACCCTCCTGAACTGAATACTGAAATTTCTTTCCCCTAGAGTAAGAATGTTTGCTCATCAAACATGTAAGATTTAGCTTTAGGAACACACACACACAAAATGAATGACTTTCGGAGTACAATGGGAAATATGCATAGTTTATCTTACACACACAAACCTAAAAATAACACAAAACCAATGAGTCTATCTACAAAGCACAGATGGATAAGACTGGCAGAAAGTTAATACCAACAGATTTCACAGTAGCAGCCGTGTTAGTTTGTATTCGCAAAAAGAAAAGGAGTACTTGTGGCACCTTAGAGACTAAAAAATTTATTTGAGCGTAAACTTTCGTGAACTACAGCTCACTTCATCGGATGCATTCGGTGGAAAATACAATGAGGAGATTTATATACACACCCAGAGAACATGAAACAATGGGTTTTATCATACACATTGTAAGGAGAGTGATCACTTAAGGTGAGCTATTACCAGCAGGAGAGTGGGGGAGAAGGAGGAAAACCTTTTGTGGTGATAATCAAGGTGGGCCATTTCCAGCAGTTAACAAGAACGTCTGAGGAACAGTGGGGGGTGGGGTGGGGGAGAGAAATAACATGGGGAAATAGTTTTACTTTGTGTAATGACCCATCCACTCCAAGCCTCTATTCAAACCAAAGTTAACTGTATCCAGTTTGCAAATTAATTCCAATTCAGCAGTCTCTCGTTGGAGTCTGTTTTTGAAGTTTTTTTGTTGAAGAATAGCCACTCTCAGGTCTGTAATCGAGTGACTGGAGAGATTGAAGTGTTCTCTGACTGGTTTTTGAATGTTATAATTCTTGACGTCTGATTTGTGTCCATTCATTCTTTTACGTAGAGACTGTCCAGTTTGACCAATGTACATGGCAGAGGGGCATTGCTGGCACATGATGGCATATATCACATCGGTAGATGCGCAGGTGAACGATCCTCTGATACTGTGGCTGATGTGATTAGGCCCTATGATGGTGTCCCCTGAATAGATATGTGGACAGAGTTGGCAACGGGCTTTGTTGCAAGGATAGGTTCCTGGGTTAGTGGTTCTGTTGTGTGGTGTGTGGTTGCTGGTGAGTATTTGCTTCAGGTTGGGGGGCTGACTGTAAGCAAGGACTGGCCTGTCTCCCAAGATCTATGGGAGTGATGGGTCATCCTTCAGGATAGGTTGTAGATCCTTGATGATGCATTGGAGAGGCTTTAGTTGGGGGCTGAAGGTGATGACTAGTGGTGTTCTGTTATTTTCTGTGTTGGGCCTGTCCTGTAGTAGGTGATTTCTGGGTACTCTTCTGGCTCTGTCAATCCGTTTCTTCACTTCAATAGGTGGGTATTGTGGTTGTAAGAAGCCCCCCAACCTGAAGCAAATACTCACCAGCAACCACGCACCACACAACAGAACCACTAACCCAGGAACCTATCCTTGCAACATAGCCCGTTGCCAGCTCTGGCCACATATCTATTCAGGGGACACCATCATAGGGCCTAATCACATCAGCCACACTATTAAAGGCTCGTTCACCTGCGCATCTACCAATGTGATATATGCCATCATCTGTCAGCAATGCCCCTCTGCCATGTACATTGATCAAACTGGACAGTCTCTACGTAAAAGAATAAATGGACACAAATCAGACGTCAAGAATTATAACATTCAAAAAACAGTCGGAGAACACTTCAATCTCTCCGGTCACACGATTACAGACCTGAGAGTAGCTGTTCTTCACCAAAAAAACTTCAGAAACAGACTCCAACAAGAGACTGCTGAATTGGAATTAATTTGCAAACTGGATACAATTAACTTAGGCTTTAATAGAGACTGGGAGTGGATGAGTCATTACACAAAGTAAAACTATTTCCCCATTTTATTTCTCCCCACATCCCACCCCACACTGTTCTTCAGACGTTCTTGTTAACTACTGGAAATGGCCCACCTTGATTATCACCACAAAAAGTTTTCCTCCTTTCCCCCCCTCCTTCCTGCTGGTAATAGCGCATCTTAAGTGATCACTCTCCTTACAGTGTGTATGATAAAACCCATTGTTTCATGTTCTCTGTGTGTGTATATGTCTGCTCACTGTATTTTCCACCGAATGCATCCGATGAAGTGAGCTGTAGCTCACGGAAGCTTATGCTCAAATAAATTTGTTAGTCTCTAAGGTGCCACAAGTACTCTTTTTTTTTTTTGCAAATACAGACTAACACGGCTGCTACTCTGAAACCTGTTATCACCATTAATGACTTGAACAGTGACAAATGTTAAGACTGCCATCTGAGGGTAACCAAATGTTATGATTCAGGGCTTAAACAGATTGCACAGATTTTCAGCTGGTTTAAACCAATATCTTCTCTGACTTCCAAGGAGTTAATTGACTTCCATCACCTTCGGATCTCATCCAGCAACTACAGCGATGGCCAAGAAAGTCGTCTTACCTCATATACAGCCATCTCCATTGCCGTGGTTTCATAGGCACTGGAAGTAGATGTGCTGGGGATGCTGCTGCACCCCCTACTTGCAGTAGTTTCCATTATTCACAGGATTTACAGTTTGGTTCAATGGCACTACGCATCCCCACTATACAAATTGTTCCAGTATCCCTGTGTGGTATATTAGGGTGTCTTTTTCCTTCCCCTTGAAGAATCAGGTATTGGCCACTGGCAGACATCCTGTATTGACCTCCATGGATGATCACAATAAATATGGAAAATCCATTCCTCTCCTGTTTCCAAAATCAAAACAACTAAAAATATCGAAAAGCATATTCTTTGAATTCTCAAGACTATAACATACAAAAATAAATATAAAGTCATAGCTAACTCCTCTCAGCTCAAGCTATATCCATCTATTTGCAAACAGAGGTTTGTAATTCTAATAAATTTCAGATTGTCATTGTAACAAAATAGTAGCTTCTCCCCAGCCTCCCAAGTACCCACTGCTACACTCACTTTCTTTTAAACAGTTTTACTGTCATAATGTAAAAAAACAGAAAGCAGTACCTCCACCCACCCTGGGCTACAATTCCTGGCTAATTTTTTTCTATCAGGTGATGATTCCAGGGGACTGTAGCATTCTTGTTTTAGAGTTATCCTTTCAGGGTTTCACTGAGTTTCCTCCTAGAGGATTCAGGCAGTTTGCCGCTCCTGTTTCTTGTAGTTTCCTAGCTCTGATTTACCAGGTCTTCCCTCCCTTCCCCCATGCCCAGGTGCCCTCTTTTAAAGCCAAATCTGGATCAGCTAATATGACCTCCTAGCTTGAGAGCCAGAACTGTGACATCCCAGCTGCTATTTTTTTATCACTCTAGCTCAAGTCCTGTTAGCACAAGTCTCTTCAGATGGGCTGAGAGGTTTGCTCCCACCAGCAGTGTAGATATACCCTACAAAACGGTCAGTGTCACCCTGTGGTAATCATAAACGAATGTAAAACATAAAGAGCTCCAAGTCAAACACTAGTTAAGTTCAAACTGATTGTACAATATGAAAAACATAAGATTAAAATTGAGTCTTGTTCATAAGATGGCAAGCAAATACAAGAAATTATTCTCCAGGTGTAATTTAAAAAAAAATCATAATGGTTGGTTAGTTATTATTCAGTGGAAAAGGTCCTTATTGATGTAATAAGTCAATACAAACATGTTACTTTTTTGGATTACAAGGCTTTAATTAAATAAGATTAATAGAAAACTAAATCCAAAGGGTTTATATATATATATATATATATATATATATATATATAAGACAACTTACAGCTAACAAACAGCCTACAAAATCATGTCCTCTATTGCTGTAATGGGAAGAAAATACAAACATGTTACTGTCCACATTATAGAACTTAAATGCAAAAAAAATCTGTTAATATATCACAGATTCCACTGCCAGAAGGGACTATTGTGATCTTCTTATCTGATCTCCAGTATAACACAGGCCATAGAATTTCACAGAAAAAATTCATGTTTGAACTAGAGCATATCTTTTTTAAAAAATCCCATTTTGATTTAAAAACTATCAGTGATGGAGAATCCACCACTGTTGCCTGGTTCTTTAGTGTTTATTGATTATTATTTATTTTAATTGATTACTAATTAAAGAGTTGAGGGATTGTAGGGGTCTGCCATGAATATTCATACAAATCCCCAGCCTCTCTTGGTCATGTCTAACTTCCTCATTTTGTACAACCTCTGCCCTTAAGCACACTATTCCCAGTTCTCCAAAACTCAGGGTCACTGTAAGGGCTGCTTAGTTATGTCAAAGTTCATAGTCCCCAAAGCCTTATACCAGCTGCTAAAATTAATGCCTACAGGATAGAGGCCTGTAAGTTCCTTGCCTTACTGCTGAGTAAAATAAAATGCTAAAGTTAGCTCTATGGGCTACATCAGAAACCTTGGTAAATTGTTCCCATGGTTAATTACCCTCACTGTTAATTCATGCCTTACTTCCAGTCTGAACTTGTTTAGCTTCAACTTCCAACCATTGGATATTGTTATACCTATATCTGCGACATTGGAGAGCTCCCTGTCAAATATTGTTTTTCCCTGCATAGGCATTTAGACTCTGATCTAGTCGCCCTTTAGCTTTTCTTTTGTGAATAACTAGATTGAGCTCCATGAGTCTTATTATAAGTAAGCTTTGAAGGATTAGATTTTTATTGGTAAATGTCAGTATCAGCATCCTTCTTGAATTGTGAACCCCTGAACTGGACACAATATTCCAACAGTGCCAAATACAAAGGTCAAATTGGTTATCTCACTGAGTTAAAGTTACTCACATGCCTAAGTATTTACTGAAAATAAATGAAAATAATTTCATTCAAATTATGGCAAAAGCAAATAAAGTAACATCCTCATTCAAATCATTCAACTCTTCTTCAACAGCCTCAATTTTTGCCTTTTCCTTGATTTGGTTATTCGCAAACCCCACTGATGCCTCATCCTCATAGAAGAAACACTTCTCCAACTTCCTTAACAAGGAATCTGGAGGAGTAAAAATTGAAACAGAACAGTGTGGTGAAGAAAATTATTAAAGCATAACAACATTTTTTTTTCTTTCTAAGGAAGATAGGTGAAGACTATGGATTTGTTTGGCATTATCAGAGCCAAGATATTTTAGACCTCTTTTCCCCTCAGGAAGTGTGGAGACAGATGATGCAGTCCGGGGGAAAAGCAGCAACAATTGGAGATGGGCTCTAAAACCATTCTTTGTTGTGGGTGGAGCTTGGGTACCATTGTAGCTTGCTGGAAAACAGAATTTCTGTTTTGTGGAAAATTCTAACATTTCAAAATTTGTCCCAGAATGAAAAGATGAAAATTCTGAAATTTTGAATCAGAAACATCAATATGTTTGATTTCAATAATGTTGAATGATACCATTCTGATAGTGTGGAAACTCTGTAGTATAACATATTAGCTAATATAAATTAAATTTATTTTTAGTGTAACATATGTATTATATTTTAAAATATGTCAAAACAAAATTAATTAAAACAATAGATTTTAAATGAAACCCTTTATCATTATCAAAACTAAACATTTTCACATTAATGAAATGTTTCGACATTATCAAAAGAGAAAGTCTAAATGACTGTCTCCCATTGAAAATATAATCAAAATCTTCACATTCCTATCAATCATTTTGATTTTGATGAAACTGCATTTTCCAGTGAAACTGTTTAGTCAGAAAATATTCAGCCAGACCAGCTCTAGGTAGCATTGTCCTACTGGGCAACATTGACTGGTGGCAAATCCTATCTTTATGTAAAACTAATTGAACTATTAATTGCAGCTGACAAATTGGGGCTAGATGTAATAACCAAAGTTCTCTATGAGATTTGTGGGTTCACAGGGGCTCACTCCTTAATTGGGGAATTATTCCTCCCCATTTTTTCCTTAATTCTTTATTAGGTTTTGGCTGTTGCACTCTGAGCTTTCATACAGGAGAAGAATAAATTACCAGTCTCTTTTAGGACCTAAATTTATACAAAGAGTGTTTACACCATGTTCTTAAAGGAAAAACAATCTATCTTTCCTGAAGCCAGACTATGTGCAAGTGTGACTAATCACTTCCTCAAGATTTGCACTTCTTGTGAGGGTAGACTTGCATTAAATTGTCACTGTAAAACTTATTGTTCTAGCTGAGCTGACAATAGAAAGAATGCTAAGGAGAAAAAAAAGGGCCATGGGCCTATGTGGACAATGAGTTAGGTGTAGTTTTTTTTTTTAATAAATATCATATCCCCATAAGGTTATTTATTTAGTATTAACCTGCCTCTCTGTCAGGAGTTCAATATAAGGAATCTGTTAAGGAAGAAGCCTATGGAAATGAAACAATGGCAAAAATAAGATACTTGGGGTAAGCAGCTGCAAAGGAATTAAGATAAAAATGGAGCTCCCTATTAATGACCAAATCTGGATCCATCTGGGCTGGTAGGTTTACTCTTTCCATGGCTGATGGCCATTGATCAAAGGGGATCCTAAACCTTTAAAATGCTCACAAGGGGGAGAAGAGAGTGGGTTGTGAGCAGATTGAGGATTCCACTCAAACTGACTAAGACCTTGTTTACACTTGGGATGGAGTATAGGGTACATGTAGTTACATATGACAGTGAAAAGCTCTGGCAGGGGAAAGCAGCAGGGAAAGGTTTCAGCAGGAGGGAGCTGCCAGAACCTTTCCCTGCTGCCTCTCCACTGCCAGAGCCTTTTACTGCAATGGGGAAAGGCTCCAGTCATGGGGAGGCAGTAGAACATTACACTACTAAAAATATCAGTGTAGACATGAGAGGTACTGCTTGGGCATGTAGAGAGCTCGAGTGCGGTATATATATATTTGGGGGGGAGGGATAGCTCAGTGGTTTGAGCATTGGCCTGCTAAACCCAGGGTTGTGAATTTAATCCTTGAGGGGGCCATTTAGGGATCTGGGACAAAAATTGGGGATTAGTCCTGCCTTGAGCAGGGGGTTGTACTAGATGACCTCCTGAGGTCCCTTCCAACCCTGATATTCTGTGATATACCCTGGGAGGTTCAGGCATGTGGGTGCTCTATTCTAGTCTCTGAACCATTGCCTCACCATCTACACTGCTATTTATACCTGCACTAGCTGGGCATGTGATGTCTACTCTACATGCGGCCATACATGTAGACATATCATAAGACAGACAGAGACAGAGAGCAGCATTCTGAAAGCAGGACAGGCTGGCTCACCCAAGCTATGAATAATGAGATTAAGCTTGGATAAGGAAATACATGTCTAGGCCTTTTGTGGTGTGTGTGTGTGTTTTCCCACTTGCACTCCAAAAGTGATGTACCTTTTGGATGGAAGATTAAATAATGTATTCTTTCTGAGTCAGCTTAATTAACTGCAGTTTAGGCTCCCAGAGAAGTTGGAACTTCTGGGTTGACCTGGTTGGTTAACAGAGGGATTGCAGTTCAGTTAGGAATAGTAGTATCATGTGGTTCCATCCAGAGGGAGTGAAACCTATCCACAAAGGGAGAGCAGTTAAGGGGGACTATATGGAGTCTATAGTTTGCTCTGTGACTGTGACAGCATATGCAATTTTTTCCCCTATTTCACTATATGTGTAGTGATTCCACTAACAGGAACATTACCAAAAGCTTGTAAATCAAGAATCGACTGTGACTGAGAACACCATCGACTCTATCCCTCAGCACCCACTCTAGAAAAACCTTGGTAACCCACCAACACCTGAGGAGGTCTGCAAACCAATTAAACAAATGAAGAAAAGTACAGCACTGGGTCCAGATGGCATACCAGCTGAAATAGTGAAAGTGGAGGGAGAAACGCTGTCTAACAAGCTTCACTTGCTGTTCCTCAAAATCTGGAGCATCAAAGATATCCCTGCTGACTTATGTAATGCTAACATCATCACCATTTTCAAAAAGGGAGACAGGGTCGACTGTAGCAACTATAGAGGCATTGCCCTCGTCTTCATCACTGGGAAGATTCTTGATAGAATCTTACTGAATCACCTGCTCCCTTTTACAGAGGATGGACTTCCAGAGTCCCAAGTGTGGCTTCAGACCATCACAAGGCACAACCGACATGATTTTCGCAGCCAGGCAGATCCAGGAAGAATGTCAAGAAGCTGTATATGGCCTTTATCAATCTGACCTAAGCTTTCAACTCTGTCAACCATGAAGTTCTGTGGAAAATCATGTCAAAGTTTGGTTGCCCAAGCAATTTATCACCTTTATAAGACTTCTCCATGACCAGATGACTGCCTTCATCCTGTGCAGTGGCTCTACCTCTGAACCCTTTGTCATCCAAACTGGCATAAAACAAGGTTGTGTACTGGCACTCACCTTTTTCTCCATTTTCTTAGCAGTTATGAAAACATTATCCCAAGACCATATACCACAGGGCATTGGCATCCAGTGTCAGATTGACTGCAATCTCTCCAACCTTGCCCATCTCCGTGCCAGAATTAAAGTAATATCAGCAACAATAACCGAATTGCAGTACACAGACGATTGTGCTGTAGTTGCATACTTAAAGGAGGATCTTCAAACAGTCCTTAATTGCTTTTCTGAAGCTTACAAAAGGCTAACTCTGAATATTGGCAAAACAAAAGTTCTTCACCAGCCAGTCCCAGGTCAGTCATCAGACCCAGCAAGGAAGATCTATATCGACAAAGAAGAAGTGGAAAATGTAGAATACTTTGCCTATCTTGGCATCCATCTCTCACAGAGGGCAGACATAGATGTCGAGATTCAGCACAGAATTTGCTGTGCTAACCTTGCCTTTGGCAGACTATCTTGACGGGTGTTCAACAATCACAACATCAGAACACATACTAGATTTTTAGTTTATAAAGCAGTGGTAATCCCAACTCTATGGCTATGGTAATCCTCTATGGCTATGAGACTTGGGTGACCTACAGAAAATACCTGAAAAACCTGGAACGCCAGCACCAGCACTTTCTTCGGAGGATCCTCAACATAAAGTGGGAGGATCATTGCACTAATGTCAGCATCCTCACAGAGGCTGACATCTTCGTGTTGAAACCCTCATTATCTAACACCAGCTGAGGTGATTGGGGACTGTGTGCACATGCGCGATGTTTGCTTACCAAAACAACTGCCCAACTCACCAAAGGAGAAAGGAAATGGGGAGGCCAAAATAAAGACACCCTCAAAATAAACATCAAAAGATGTGGCATCGACACCACACACTAGGAGACAACAATACAGGATAGGGATAACTGGCGAAGACTTGTCAGAGAGGGAACGTCCACCTTTGTGGAAAATCGCCTTGCCCTGGTCACAGAAAAAACACCAGAAAAGAAAGGAAAGACAACAGGGTTGGGCAGCAATCATGGCCCAACCCTGTCATCCAATATCACCTGCATTGTCTGCCAACAAGCCCACAGCTCAATCACCAAAGGACCCATGAAAAATAAAACCTGTAAAGAGATCATCCTCAACCTCAAGGGATTGCCGACGAGTGTCTTTGTGCAGAAAATCATGCAGTTTGGTTTTAATGGGTTCATCAAATATTGTTTAAGAGTTCATTAAAGAATGATTTTCAAACCTGAAAAGCACACACATACTTTGAAGTCATTTTAAAGTTTGAATAACCCCCTTTCAGATGTGCAAAATTAATGTAAACCTTTAGTTCCAGCCTCAGTTTTCACTCAAAGAAAAGGAGTACTTGTGGCACCTTAGAGACTAATTAATTTATTTGAGCATAAGCTTTCGTGAGCTGTAGCTCATGGCCATCTGATTTCAGGTGTGTTGGCTGGTTGAAATTAATCAGAGGATATCTTTTCTCCTTCCTGATTAGCTGAGCAAGCATTTTAGGCATGAAATATGAAATATGACTTTGAAACTTAATCTCCATGAACATTTGTGCCAGTAAATACAAGTAAAGATTATCACAGCTCATATTTATCCATATAGAGCTGTAAGGAATAGTAAGTAACCCCCCCAACTTTACTTTCCGATTTGGCTAAGTACTCTACTTAGATTTCAGCTTGAGGTCAAAGACTAGGGAGTGTTTGCCTAAAAATTTCTGCCATAAAATTGGGTGGTGAGTGAGAGGCTCTAATCCTCATTACTCAAGGCCATGTAGATTGAGGAGAGAGTAAGGTACACCTTGAAAAGGGGTGAAGTAAAGGACAGAAGAATGTCTCTGAGTCACGATTCCTCCCTGCACTACTTCTAGGGGTGATGTAGCATCTGCACCAACCCTTACCTTGTTCTGAGTCTAGTAGATCAACCTAGTTCTAAGTGTGTGCTATGCATTTGTTTATTCTTTAGTTCTGAGTTAACAGACATGCTCTTGGAACTTGCATGGCAAACAAACACCATTTTTTCCATCCCCTTCCTTATGTTTGTTTAATGATCCATAAGAGCAAACTTCTGAAAGGAGAGAATGGAAGCTCAGTTTCTTTCATATTCCAAGACACTGGCATTGTACATAATTTAATCTTATATTGTAGTGTGGGATATGTATGTGTGGATGCATGTCTGTAAGCATGTGACATGGAGTGTAAATGGTATTAAGTAGACCTGGGAAGGAAATGTTTTTTCTTGACCTCTGAGAATTGAGATTTTTTAAAAACATCCTGTCCCAAATCGGGACAAAACTGTCTTTCCAACAGGCAGGCAGGGTTCCACTGGAAACCCATCTGGTTTCAGTTCAGAGTTTGGTTGAAATTGACAGTCCTGTGGAGCATTTTGATATTGGCAAATTCTTCCCCGCTAAAAAAAAAAGTTTTGTAAAAATTGTTCTAACCAGCTTCCCAAATATTTGCTCTTAAAAAAAACATTGCTTGTCATGCAACTGCATTTTTGAACCAGTGACAGTTCATCTATTATACCTCTACCATTTAAAATTCCAAATGCTACTTATCCCCTTTGTGGGAGAATCCAATGGGCAGCATCTCTCTTAGGCTGGAGATAAACTTTACAGTGACTGCTGTAATGTTTAATGTTTACGAGCTTAGCTTGTCATAAATCTACACTTATACAACAAATTGCTTATGCTTTGTATCAATTTTGAAATGAACAGTTCTGTCTTCATTTAGCATTGTATTTAACAAAACATTCATCGCTGATGGTCATTCTTTGTCCTTCTACAATGAATTCTTCCTTTTTCCATCTATATCTATGACACCACGTTTTCTTGCCCTGCATTTTACACGTCTGTCTTAAAGCACATGATAGAAAAATGAGGAATTTTTATCTTTTCTTTTTTAGCTTTGCTGGCCTCATGAATGCAATGTACTTTTCATATACAGTTTCACCCACAATTTTGAATATATTGGCATTTCCACTTTGTGGCAAAGTCCCTTTCAGATAACAAGCTTCCAGCATTCTACTGGGCCTGCTGTGCCCAGACGTAGCTGGAGTAATGGATGACAACATCTCACTAAGGCTGTTGTTTTCAAGTGATCACTTCCATATAGGTAATTGTAGGCCTAAAAGCTAAGAAGAGCAAACATCCCCCCCATATAAACCCTGCCTCTAGGTATGTGAGAATAAGTCATTCTCCATGCCCACTTAATTATTAGCCTTTCTGTTAAAGCTGTCGGTGAGTCTTATCTGTGGTAGTTTTTTTGTAATTACTGGAAAGGACATTTAGACCAGTGCCTCTTAACTTTCCCAGACCACTGTAGCCCTTTCAGGAGTCTGATTTGTCTTGTGTACCCCCAAGTTTCACCTTATTTAAAAACTACTTCCTTACAAAATACTTGTATTTTGTAAAAATACAAAAGTGTCACAGCACACTATTACTGAACTATTGCTTACTTTCTCATTTTTAACCTATAATTATAAAAGAAATCAGTTGCAATATAAATATTGTACTTACATTTCAGAGTATATTATATAGAGCAGTATTATATAGAGCAGTATAAACACGTCATCTGTATGTCTTTAGGAGTTCATTAAAGAATGACTTTCAAACCTGAAAAGTGTACTTTGAGACTGAAAGCAAAATCCCTTCCACTTTCACTTGCTTTTCCTATTCTTTTCTTGCCACTTCTATTAATTATTGAAAATATTTGTTTTTAAACAAGTATTTCCTGTTTTAGTCTCCCTTCTTTCGCTCATTGTATGCTGTATTTGTGACATATTAATTTCAGGGGAAAGTTGAGGAAGTTACAAATACAGATGTATGATTTCCCCTACATGATCAAGTAGAAAGGACACAAGTAAAGCTGGCTGAAAAACGTTGATGAAACCATTTTCTACTGGAAAATGCAGTTCCATTGAAATCTAAATGTAAATTGTGTCAATTTCACCAACATTTTCTTTCAGAGAAAGGGTGGAGGGGATTCTGACAATATCAAAACATTCTTTGTCTTTTTAAAAAAAATTTAAACTTTTCCTTTCAAAATGTCTTTTTTAGGGCTGTCAAGCTATTAAAAAAATTAATCACAATTAATCGTGTGATGAATCGCGCTGTTAAACAACAATAGAATACCATTTATTTTAAATATTTTTGGATGTTTACTATATTTTCAAATATATTAATTTCAATTACCACACAGAATTCAAAGTGTACAGTGCTGACTTTATATTTATTTTTATTACAAATATTTGCACTTTAAAAAACAAAAAATAGTATTTTTCAATTCAGCTCATACAAGTACTGTAGTGCAATCTCTTTATCATGAAAGTTGAACTTACAAATGTAGAATTATTTACAAAAAACACCTGCATTCAAAAATAAAACAATGTAAAACTTTACAGCCTACAAGTCCATGCAGTCCTACTTCTTGGTCAGTCGATCACTCAGACAAAAAAGGTTGGTTACAATTTGCAGGAGATAATGCTGCCTGCTTCTTGTTTACAATGTCACCTGAAGTGAGAACAGGCGTTCGCATGGCACTGTTGTAGCAAAATATTTATGTGCCATGTGCACTAAAGTTTCATATGTCCCTTTATGCTTCAACCACCATTCCAGAGGACATGCTTCCAGGCTGATGATGGGTTCTGCTTGATAAAAATCCGCAGCAGTGAAGATTGATGCATGTTCATTTTCATGATCTGAGTCAGATGCCACCAGCAGAAGGTTGATTTTCTTTTTGGATGGTTTGGGTTCTGTAGTTTCCACATCAGAGTGTTGCTCTTTTAAGACTTCTAAAAGCATGCTCCACAAATCATCCCTCTCAGATTTTGGATGGTACTTCAGATTCTTAAACCTTGGGTTGAGTGCTGTAGCTATTTTTAGAAATCTCACGCTGGTATCTTCTTTACGTTTTGTCAAATCTGCTGTGAAAGTGTTCTTAAAATGAACATATGCTGGGTCATCATCCAAGACTGCTATAACATGAAATATATGAATAATGCAGGTAAAACAGAGCAGGAGACATACAATTCTCCCCCCACACCCCCAAGGAATATACTCACAAATTTAATTGACACATTATTTTTTTAATGAGCATTATCAGCATGGAAGCATGTCCTCTGGAATGGTGGTCAAAGCATGAAGGGGCATATGTTTAGCATATCTGGCATGTAAATACTTTGCAACACTGGCTACAAAAGTGCCATGCAAAAGCCTGTTCTCATTTTCAGGTGACATTGTAAATAAGAAGCAGGCAGCAGTATTTCCCATCAATGTAAACAAACTTGTTTGTCTTAGCGATTGGCAGAATAACAAGTAGGACTGAGTGGACTTGTAGGTCTAAAGTATTACACTGTTTTGTTTTTGAATGCAGTTATGTCACCAAAAAAAATCTGCATTTTTAAGTTATAGTTTCATGATAAAGAGATTGCACTTAAGTACTTCCATGAGATGAATTGAAAAATACTGTTTCTTGTTTATCATTTTTACAGTGCATATACTTGTAATCAAAATAATCATGATTAATTTTTTGAGTTAATTGTGTGCGTTAACTGTGATTGACAGCCCTAGTCTTTTTGTTTTAAAATATTAACAATTTTGAATTATATTATAATACAAAAATTAAAAGTCTAAACTGAAACAAAACATTGTGATTTTTGTCAAGATTAAATGTTTTGATCAGAAATGGAGGTGGGTGGGTGTGTTGAAGGGGAGAGATTTTTTAAGAGAATTTCAAAAAGTATGGGTTTTGTTTCTAATCAGAGCAAAAACTAATTTTTAAATTTTAAAATCCTTTGTGAAACAGAATTTCTGTTCACTGCTCATGGTCCAGCATAAATTTTGGGAATAATAGGAGAAGGACTGTGGAAAATGACTGATCAAATACATTGGTTTTAGCATGAAAGTTACCCTTTATGGGAAAGTACATATAGGTGCTGATATTTTTAATTATAAGTGAAAAATATTCTTTTATTAATTTGTAAATAAAACCCTTGTGAAAACTTAAAATATTGTGGTGTCCTCTCTCAGGATACACAGTGACGTGCTATTTTCAAGACTCTGTTTTGTGACAGAATGGAAACTTCCACAGCTGGTTCCATGGCAGTTCTTCCAGTTCAAACATACCTTTGTGAGCCTTCATGGACCCATGTACAGCACAGCGATCTTAACCAAAGTAATCAATTTAATTTTGAAGTTACCCTCACCATATAATGACAGATTTCAGAGTAGCAGCCGTGTTAGTCTGTATTCGCAAAAAGAAAAGGAGTACTTGTGGCACCTTAGAGACTAACAAATTTATTTGAGCATAAGCTTTTGTGAGCTACAGCTCACTTCGTCGGATGCATTCCGATAAAGTGAGCTGTAGCTCACGAAAGCTTATGCTCAAATAAATTTGTTAGTCTCTAAGGTGCCACAAGTACTCCTTTCTTCACCATATAAGGTTTAAATGAACCTGCATCTTAAAATGAGGGATGTGAAACCTCTTGACCTGAAACAAAGTAGTTGACATGTATATGAACTGCAACCTCCAAACTTTTCAAGTAAAGGCCGGCAATTATTACTTTTTTAATAGTTCTCAATTACTTATGTTTGTAACTGAGTGAAACTCATTGACATGAAAGAACAGTACAATCAACACTCCAAATCAAAATACAAAATCCTGATGCATATTCTAATCACCAGTGAGGCAGTCTTGCTCTCCTCTTCTCTCATCCTTTACTAAGCCCTTGAATTTCTTGCAGTCCAGACTAATGGACATGTGATCGCTTCTGGGGCCTGAAGAATGCATCAACTCTTAATCAGTGAAATTCTTCTTGTTCTCCCAGATTAAACTGATGAAGAATATGTTCTGAGTCTCAGCAGATTTCATAACTACTCAAGGGTTACTTAAGCAGTACTTGAAAGCAGTCATTTCTTCATAAATTCTGTTATATCAAATTAGCACTGCCATTCTCTCAAATCTTCCATATATATCTCCTTCTAGAGAGGATGGCAAATGTCACAGAAACCCTGTGCCTCCGCAATGCTCAGTGGCTTCTGACACTACCTCTTGACTCCATGAGAGCACTACTTCAATGAAGCCATACTGCAAAAGGTCCTTCTACTTTCTGAATCACCTAGAGCCACCACTCTGCCTGTGTAAAAATCAAGATGACCCCAGAGCACTAGAGGACACATAGATAAAGATAGGTTGGTCTAGTGTGAAACAACATAGTGTGGGATAGCAGTGGGAGGAGTCCCAGAAGCAGAATAGTTAATCCAGAAGTTGGATGTGTCAACATGAACCTTATTCCAGTATAGAGTGATTTCACTTCCAAAGCTGATTAATCAAAATTGTATCAAATGCTACATAAATAACAAACAGATGTTTGTAGGGATGCAAAGCAATTAATGCTGAAATAAACCTACTAAATTTATACAGAAAAAATGCATTTCCTGAGTAGATAAGGCCTCAGCTATTATAAGAAAGGCTGTGAGTTTGTCACAGAGGTCACGGAAATCACGGATTCCGTGACTTTCTGCAACATCCATGACATTCCGCAACTGCAGCAGCCAGTGTGGCTGACCCAAGGGATTCCTGAGCAACTGGCCTGGGGCCAGCTGCTCAGGTGGCCCTGGGGCCAGCCCCACCAGCTGCTGTTGGAGCCACCCCTCAGCCAGTGACTGGAGGGGTTGGCCCTGGGGCCTCCCAGAACACTGGAGCCTTGGGGCAGTTAAAATTAAGTGAGGGGTATTTATAGTAAAAGTCATAAACAGGTCATTGGCTGTGAATTTTTGTTTACTATTCATGACTTTTACTAAAAATACCCATGACTAAATCTTAGCCTTAATTATAAGTCAATGTAGCTCCCTTGACTTCAGTAGAATTACACTTATTTGAATCTAAACTAGAATTTAGAATTCCAAGACATAGCACTGCAGCGTAGACTTACCCTACATCTCCCATTGGCATAATTACTCCACCTCAGCAAGAAGCTGGTGTGGACAGCACAAAACTGCCTTCGTTTGTGGGGGGGAGCACTTTTCTCACCCTTGAGCGATGTAAGTTATATTGAGCTAGGCCCTTTGTGCTATTTAGTATTTATATTCTCTTACATCCCTACCCTACATCCCTTGCTATTGTGTCTTTTATTCTGGCTATTGAAAAGCAAATAAATTAAGTGGGATGGACAGAACCTCTGCTGAGTATTCATATGGATTCTGATCAAGAGATCACACAGGTCCTTCCTGAGTGGCTGTTATGCACAACTTCTCATTTCTTCCAGTGTGACAAAACTTCAGCTATTCTACCCCTGAATCAATTCATTCTGTAGTATGGTGGACAGCATTAACAGCACCCTGCCTTCCTCTTTTCCCAGTCCAACCATCTTCAACTTAAAGACACTATGGATTCTTCCATAACTACACCTTGATAACCCTCCGGGCAATGAGTTTTGTGCTGACCACAAAGGAAGTAGCTTCACGCACATTTACTTTTAGTTTGGATCTCACTGATCAGAACAGAAAATGTTCAAATCCTCTTGTCCGTTTATCCCACTTTTCCTCAGCTCTTGTTACTACAGTAAACTGTATCTAGACCCTTATCTTCTCAGATTAAATTTAGATTTCAATGGAGATCAGGAGTCTAAGAAATACAGGCCCTGGTCCAATTCCTTTCCTAATTGAGCTGTTGAGAAATCTGTAGAATCACACCCATTCTTCAAAATCCTTATTTTAAAATGCAATTAAAAACAAAGTCATCTCCACCTCATTCCACATGCTGTCTGTTGTTCACATTTCTCTTTCCTTCAAGCCATTTTTAGAACTTACAGGCATTTTTTCTATACTTTCCCCTCTCCATTTATTTTTCTGTTTCTTTATATATCACATCAGAGACAGGATGCAAGGCACATGGAGCAGAAGAATGTATTCAGATACTGTGGTGGTGGCTGTTTTATTATGATACTTGGGGCTGGAATTTGTTTATACTGCACTACCCCAGAAACAATGCACAAAGAAATAATGTTTCCTTCCTTGCTCTCACCTTGCTCCAGGAGTAAATTAGTCTGCTACTACTAGCCCTTTCAACTAGTAGTGGAGGGTTGTAATCTGCTACTGGCCCTTATCAATGGCAGGTGACTCTCCCAGAAGTGCTGACTCAGCCAATGCCAAGGCTCTGCTTTCTGTCAACTCCTCTTCCACTTGATCAGAGTGGGAGCTGTATGTTTGCAGTGAATCCTGAGCCCTATATGTTTTGACTAGTCTCCAGGGAGACCTCATAAAGTTGGGGGTAAGGACAGGGTCTCACTTCCCATTATGCTTCTGCATGGCAACAAAAGCTGGGTGACGGTTTAGCTTAGAAAGAAGGGGAGCACTCTAGAACCTACAAAACAAATGCAGATAAATAGGTACATTGTTTTGTAGAGAAAAAACCCCCACACAATATGAGGAGTGAAAATGATGTTCTTTTGAGCAACTGACAGAAGGAATGACTGGCCATGACCGAAAGAGGAACTGCAGTGAGAAGATTGTTTTATTAAAAAGAAAATCCATGTTTTGTTTAAAGAGCTTGATGAAGTGATTGATTTTGTGCTATTGGAGCTGGAGAGTCTGATTTAAGGACATGGATTGACTCGGAATGGAAAAGGCAAAGTTATAGCCCTTTCCTTTTAAAAATGAAGATTGTAAACAGGGATCGTAACTGAGCAGCTAGGACAGGCAAAATGGGAACGATGGAGAAACAGACTGGATAGCTGGTTAGAGGTAGAAAGAGGATTTTTAAAATGTTTCTCAAATCCATTATTTGAAAGGAAATCTCTTTCTCTCTGGAAGATCCTGCAAAATCCATTGCATTTTGAGGGCCAATCCTTAGGGTGGACAGGAAACCGTTCTTTCCAAGGGAGTAATGCAGAGGGAAGTCTGTGAGGGAAACTCAGAGTTTCCCATCCTCTGTGTTTTTTACACCCATATAGGGACAATCTGGCTCCTGGACATTGCAAAATAATGTAATATTAGGAAATTAGAAATGAGTAGATGTCGATGATCTTTTAAAAGAGAGAGACAATCCCTTTTAGCTAGTAGTGGATATGGAGTTATCATAAGTATTTCTCAGAGACAGAAGAAATATCAAAGATTTCAAAGTTGCTTTTCACTGCCATTTTAAAAATATGCTGTGGGGTGAAGAGAAGTACTGTGTAGGCAGGGAGCAATTAAATTTTTTTTAAAAAATAAAGACAGCTTAGGTATTTTTCAACAAAATGTTCATTCTTAATGCACAGAATATTTGGGTCAGTCTTAATTCTTACTGGAAACAGATGGAATCCATAGAAAATCTTTACTGATAATTACAGTCTTTCACCACTATTCATACACTGCTACTGAATAATCAGACAGTTCTGAGGTTTGTAATGTTCATGAAGACTTATTAATGCTTATCAGAATTCTGACTCACCACCTTTCATGAACTATATTGTATTCATAAATTGTCCCTCTTTATTTTGAGTATGAACATAGAAGTTTGGAGATTTATGTAGCGTATAAAAACATTTCCAACTACTGTATTGTATAAAAATGGTAAGGAAGAACTAAAGTTTTAAAAACAATGACCTAGGATGAGCACTGTGTGTGATTTTCTTTTTCTTTTTTTTTTAAAGCTGACAAATGCAGGTGGGAATGAAAGTCTGGTAACTTTTGAGGTTAACTATAAAGGAGAAAATCCTGTAGAACTCATTAATATTTATGAATATTCTTGATGCAGTTTGATGCATATGCATTAAATTTAGAATATGAATCATTTAAATTATATTTGGGAGAGGTGCTGCGTTTTACAAGTCAATAATTGGCTCCCAGGTGGATAAACTGTGATGCTGAAAGCTGAATAGTTTATCCCAACATGGCAACTGAATTATTGCTGAAGAAAATAAAGTTCCCTCTATTATATCTGTTATTGTACATGAAATAACTTGCTGTTAAGAAGATAAGAATGGCCATATTGGGTCAGACCAAAGGACCATCTAGCCCAGTATTCTGACTTCCGACAGTGTCTAATGACAGGTGCTCTAGAGGGAATGAACAGAACAGGTAATCATCAAATGATCCATTCCTTGTCACCCAGCTTTGGACAAACAGGGGCTAGGGACACCATTCCTGGCCATCCTGACCAATAGCCATTTATGGATTTTTCATCCATGAATTTATCTAATTCTTTTTTGAACCCTGTTATAGTCTTGGACTTCACAACATCCTCTAGCAAGGAGTTCCACAGGTTGACTATGTGTTATGTGAATAAATACTTCCTTTTGTTTGTTTTAAACCTGCTGCCTATTAATTTCATTTGGTGAGCCCTAGTTCTTGTGTTATGAGAAGGAGGAAATAACACTTCCTTATTTACTTTCTCTACACCAGTCATGATTTTATAGACCTCAATCATATCTCCCCTTAGTCATCTCTTTTCCAAACTGAAAAGTCTCAGTCTTGTTAATCTCTCCTCATATTGAAGCAATTCTATACACCTAATCATTTTTGTTGCCTTTTTCTGAACATTTTCCAATTCCAATATAACTTTTTTTAGATGGGGCAACTACATCTGCATGCAGTGTTCAAGATGTGAGCATACCATGGATTTATATAGAGGCAATATGATATTTTCTGTCATATTATCTATCCATTTCTTAATGATTCCCAATATTATGGTCACTTTTTTGACTGCTGTTGCACATTGTTTTCAGAGAACTATCCACAGTGACTCCAAGATCTTTCTTGAGTGGTAGCAGCTAATTTAGACCCCATCATTTTATATGTATAGTTGGGATTATGTTTTCCAATGTGCATTACTTTGCATTTATCAACATTGAATTTCATCTGTCTTTTTGTTGCCCAGTCACCCAGTTTTGAGAGATCCTTTTGTAGGTCTTCACAGTCTGCCTGGTACTTAACTATCTTGAGTAGTTTTGAATCATCTGCACATTTTGCCACCTCACTGTTTACTCCTTTTTCCAGATCACTTATGAATATGTTGAATAGGACTGTCCCAGTACAGACTGCTGGGGGACAACACTATGTAGCTCTCTCCATTCTGAAAACTATTTATTCTTACCCTTTGTTTCCTATCTTTTAATCAGTTACCAATCCATGAGAGGACCTTCCCTCTTACTTCATCACTGCTCACTTTGCTTAAGAGGCTTTGGTGAGAGACCTTGTCAAAGGCTTTCTGAAAATCTAAATACATTATATCCACTGGCTCCCCCTTGTCCACCTGCTTGTTGACCCCTCATGAAGTGAGCTGTAGCTCACAAAAGCTTATGCTCAAATAAATTTGTTAGTCTCTAAGATGCCACAAGTACTCCTTTTCTTCAAGGCTCCCCTGCTAGCCTGCAGGGGGCGGGCATTAGGGTGTCTGTGTGTTTGCGTCAGGGAAGCCTGGCTGTTTAAAAATAGCCAGAGCCTCGCGAACCAGCTGAGCAGCGGGGACAGCAGAGCAGCTCACAGCAGGAGTTTGCCTGGGAGTTCGCCTGGAGTGAGCCCAGTGAGGCTTACATCTTGCCAACGTCTCTGAGGAAGCTCATAGTAGGTAGGTGATATGGAAGGGGGGGGTTCAGCTGTTGTGACCTGCACTGGATGTGCCATGTTTGTCTTTCTTCCACAGGACAGAAGCGACTTTGTCTGTACAAAGTGCAAGCTGGTCTCCATATTGGAAGAGAAGATTGAAGGTCTGGAGCAACAGGTAACGACCCTGCGTTGTATACAAGAGACTGAGGATTTTCTGGACCAAACTCAGGATAGGCTTCTAGGGGCACAAAGCTCTAAAGATATAGAGCAGGTTGCACAGAGGAGCCAAGAGGCCAGTGAAGAAGCTTGGCAACATGTGACCTCCAGAAGAGGTAAGCGGAATGTCCGGGTTCCAGTAACACAGACACAGGTAACTAACCGCTTTCATGTTCTCTCCACAGGTACCATTGCGGAGAGTGGACCAGATGATAGGTCTGGGGGGAGAAAGCAGAAGGAGACTCCGCTGGTTGGGAGGCATGAGATGCGATGTCCTGAGGTTGGGGGTTCCACGACCACCACTCCCAAGAGGAGAAGGCGGGTGGTGGTGGTCGGGGACTCTCTCCTCCGGGGGACTGAGTCATCTATCTGCCGCCCTGACCGGGAAAACCGAGAAGTCTGCTGCTTGCCAGGGGCTAAGATTCGTGATGTGACGGAGAGACTGCCGAGACTCATCAAGCCCTCGGATCGCTACCCCTTCCTGCTTCTCCATGTGGGCACCAATGATACTGCCAAGAATGACCTTGAGCGGATCACTGCGGACTACGTGGCTCTGGGAAGAAGGATAAAGGAGTTGGAGGCGCAAGTGGTGTTCTCGTCCATCCTCCCCGTGGAAGGAAAAGGCCTGGGTAGGGACCGTCGAATCGTGGAGGTCAACGAATGGCTACGCAGGTGGTGTCGGAGAGAAGGCTTTGGATTCTTTGACCATGGGATGGTGTTCCATGAAGGAGGAGTGCTGGGCAGAGACGGGCTCCATCTTACGAAGAGAGGGAAGAACATCTTTGCCAGCAGGCTGGCTAACCTAGTGAGGAGGGCTTTAAACTAGGTTCACCGGGGGAAGGAGACCAAAGCCCTGAGGTAAGTGGGAAAGAGGGATACCGGGAGGAAGCACAGGCAGGAATGTCTGTGAGGGGAGGGCTCCTGCCTCATACTGGGATTGAGGGGCGATCAACAGGTTATCTCAAGTGCTTATATACAAATGCACAAAGCCTTGGAAACAAGCAGGGAGAACTGGAGGTCCTGGTGATGTCAAGGAATTATGACGTGATTGGAATAACAGAGACTTGGTGGGATAACTCACATGACTGGAGTACAGTCATGGATGGTTATAAACTGTTCAGGAAGGACAGGCAGGGCAGAAAAGGTGGGGGAGTAGCACTGTATGTAAGGGAGCAGTATGACTGCTCAGAGCTCTGGTACGAAACTGTGGAAAAACCTGAGTGTCTCTGGATTAAGTTTAGAAGTGTGTGCAACAAGAGTGATGTCATGGTGGGAGTCTGCTATAGACCACCGGACCAGGGGGATGAGGTGGATGAGGCTTTCTTCCGGCAACTCACGGAAGCTACTAGATTGCATGCCCTGATTCTCATGGGTGACTTTAATTTTCCTGATATCTGCTGGGAGAGCAATACAGCGGTGCATAGACAATCCAGGAAGTTTTTGGAAAGCGTAGGGGACAATTTCCTGGTGCAAGTGCTAGGGGAGCCAACTAGGGGGAGCGCTTTTCTTGACCTGCTGCTCACAAACCGGGTAGAATTAGTGGGGGAAGCAAAAGTGGATGGGAATCTGGGAGGCAGTGACCATGAGTTGGTTGAGTTCAGGATCCTGACGCAGGGAAGAAAGGTAAGCAGCAGGATACGGACCCTGGACTTCAGGAAAGCAGACTTTGACTCCCTCAGGGAACAGATGGCCAGGATCCCCTGGGGGACTAACATGAAAGGGAAGGGAGTCCAGGAGAGCTGGCTGTATTTCAAGGAATCCCTGTTGAGGTTACAGGGACAAACCATCCCGATGAGTCGAAAGAATAGTAAATATGGCAGGCGACCAGCTTGGCTTAATGGTGAAATCCTAGCGGATCTTAAACATAAAAAAGAAGCTTACAAGAAGTGGAAGGTTGGACATATGACCAAGGAAGAGTATAAAAATATTGCTCGGGCATGTAGGAAAGATATCAGGAGGGCCAAATCGCACCTGGAGCTGCAGCTAGCAAGAGATGTCAAGAGTAACAAGAAGGGTTTCTTCAGGTATGTTGGCAACAAGAAGAAAGCCAAGGAAAGTGTGGGCCCCTTACTGAATGAGGGAGGCAAGCTAGTGACAGAGGATGTGGAAAAAGCTAATGTACTCAATGCTTTTTTTGCCTCTGTTTTCACTAACAAGGTCAGCTCCCAGACTGCTGTGCTGGGCATCACAAAATGGGGAAGAGATGGCCAGCCCTCTGTAGAGATAGAGGTGGTTAGGGACTATTTAGAAAAGCTGGACGTGCACAAGTCCATGGGGCCGGACGAATTGCATCCGAGAGTGCTGAGGGAATTGGCGGCTGTGATTGCAGAGCCCTTGGCCATTATCTTTGAAAACTCGTGGCGAACGGGGGAAGTCCCGGATGACTGGAAAAAGGCTAATGTAGTGCCCATCTTTAAAAAAGGGAAGAAGGAGGATCCTGGGAACTACAGGCCGGTCAGCCTCACCTCAGTCCCTGGAAAAATCATGGAGCAGGTCCTCAAAGAATCAATCCTGAAGCACTTAGAGGAGAGGAAAGTGATCAGGAACAGTCAGCATGGATTCACCAAGGGAAGGTCATGCCTGACAAATCTAATCGCCTTTTATGATGAGATTACTGGTTCTGTGGATGAAGGGAAAGCAGTGGATGTATTGTTTCTTGACTTTAGCAAAGCTTTTGACACGGTCTCCCACAGCATTCTTGTCAGCAAGTTAAGGAAGTATGGGCTGGATGAATGCACTATAAGGTGGGTAGAAAGCTGGCTAGATTGTCGGGCTCAACGGGTAGTGATCAATGGCTCCATGTCTAGTTGGCAGCCGGTGTCAAGTGGAGTGCCCCAGGGGTCGGTCCTGGGGCCCGTTTTGTTCAATATCTTCATAAATGATCTGGAGGATGGTGTGGATTGCACTCTCAGCAAATTTGCGGATGATACTAAACTGGGAGGAGTGGTAGATACGCTGGAGGGGAGGGATAGGATACAGAAGGACCTAGACAAATTGGAAGATTGGGCCAAAAGAAATCTAATGAGGTTCAATAAGGATAAGTGCAGGGTCCTGCACTTAGGATGGAAGAATCCAATGCACCGCTACAGACTAGGGACAGAATGGCTCGGCAGCAGTTCTGCGGAAAAGGACCTAGGGGTGACAGTGGACGAGAAGCTGGATATGAGTCAGCAGTGTGCCCTTGTTGCCAAGAAGGCCAATGGCATTTTGGGATGTATAAGTAGGGGCATAGCGAGCAGATCGAGGGACGTGATCGTTCCCCTCTATTCGACACTGGTGAGGCCTCATCTGGAGTACTGTGTCCAGTTTTGGGCCCCACACTACAAGAAGGATGTGGATAAATTGGAAAGAGTACAGCGAAAGGCAACAAAAATGATTAGGGGTCTAGAGCACATGACTTATGAGGAGAGGCTGAGGGAGCTGGGATTGTTTAGTCTGCAGAAGAGAAGAATGAGGGGGGATTTGATAGCTGCTTTCAACTACCTGAAAGGGGGTTTCAAAGAGGATGGCTCTAGACTGTTCTCAATGGTAGCAGATGACAGAACGAGGAGTAATGGTCTCAAGTTGCAATGGGGGAGGTTTAGATTGGATATTAGGAAAAACTTTTTCACTAAGAGGGTGGTGAAACACTGGAATGCGTTACCTAGGGAGGTGGTAGAATCTCCTTCCTTAGAGGTTTTTAAGGTCAGGCTTGACAAAGCCCTGGCTAGGATGATTTAACTGGGACTTGGTCCTGCTTTGAGCAGGGGGTTGGACTAGATGACCTTCTGGGGTCCCTTCCAACCCTGATATTCTATGATTCTATGATTCTATGATTCTTTTTTCAGTAGATTGGTGAGGTCTGATTTCTGTTTACAGAAACCATGTTGACTCTTCCCCAACAAATTCTGTTCATCTATATGTCTGACAATATTGTTGCCTCTCCTCTCATGGGTTCCAGGACTAGCTGCTCAAAGAAGTAGTCATTTAAGGGGTCAAGAAACTTTATCTTTGCATCCTGTCCTGAGGCGATATGTATCCAGGCAATATGGGGATAGTTGAAATCCCCCATTATTATTAAGGGTTTTTTATTTTAATAGCCTCTCTAGTCTCCCTGAGCATTTCATAGTCATTATCACCAAACTAGTCAGGTAGTCAGTAATATATCCCTATTGCTATATTCTTATTATTCTTATTATTCATTTTATATTAAGAGGGGACTAACTATAGATTAATATCTCATAAAGTTTCCTTTCCTGTGCCAACTCAGCACCCAGTTAACACTTGGGTTCTATTCCTAACTCTATAATTCACAGACTATTTTTATTAAGTCCAGCAGTATGTTTTCCTTCTGGGTATTTTTCCTCCCCTAAAATTCATGCTTTCCAAGAATCCTAGAGTCTGCAGTCACATCAGCTGTGGGTGAAATTCACCCCTGGGCTCACCACTTAGACCACATTTGTGATCAAAGGTAATACTTAAATGTTTACAAGCCTTCTGCTCACTCTCTGTCCAAGGGTAAATTTAATTTACCCTATTGTTGCAATAATTACCAACTAAATATGTCTCAGAAAGGGTAAAAAGAAATTAAAAGAAATTGAATGACTTACTGGCTATATTAGATTATAAATAACATCTAGCTCTTCTATACTAATTTTCTTTCATAGATCTAATTTTTCCACCACTGATATAACTTTTATAATACATATAATATCCATTTACTAATGCTATCCATACAAATGGATAATGAAAACCTCTGCAGTAACATTATACTGGATAATTCTATTTCCCCTAAGGGATGTTGTAACTTGGGTACCTCTTGGCACTGACTGACAGAGGGTACAGGGTTGCATAAAGTTTACAGGTAGAGCCCTGTGTTTCAGGTTTCAATACCTGTTCTAGAGTAGGAGCTTGAACCTTGGTGAGTGCCCTAATCACCAGGCTCCTAGCTATTCTGCTGTACATCTCTTTCAGTCTCACCTATTGAAGCTATTCTACTTTGTATAAAATATTTGGATAGTCACTGGGCCAGAAAGACAGTATGAGAGTTAATCTATAGCTTGGGGGTTAGGGCAGTCATGTGCAATGGGGTGGACACGTGGGTTTCACTCCCTGCTTCAATAACATTTGTAACCCTTTGGGAGATGATGCTCCTGAAATACCACACTATGCCTCTGGGGGATTCGCCCCTGGATTACAGCACGAAAGCTTATGCTCTAATAAATTTGTTAGTCTCTAAGGTGCCACAAGTACTCCTTTTCTTTTTGGATTACAGCAGCAATGATAGCACAGATATAATCTTTATTTCACTGCCCTTCTCCAGTGCCTAAAAACCCAAACTCCCATAGAAAAGCACATATACACTCAGAATTCAATCACTGAGGATTTTCAGTAAAGATTGCACAGAGTCAACCTTCCCACAGTCACATCCAAAAAGAACAAAAGGAATGAATTTAAGAATTAAGTACCAAATTGATAGAATATGATGATAAAACATAACGAACAACTTTTTACAACATAACCTAGATACTTTATAATCCACATGTATTATCTTCAGTTATACATAAGCATAAATGAAGAAAAATATATATCTAAACAGGTCACTCCCACAGAAACACAGTGAGACGTAACTCCGAGTTCCCAAAAGCTTAGGCTGAGTTCATCTGAGTTACAGTCTTTTATCATCAAAAGCTATACAGTCTACTGAGTCAAAAGCACTGTAACAATATCTTCTTTCCTCTTGCTTGTAGAAACCTCCAACTGGAATCCATGCAGATTCTTCCTCCTGCTCTGCTGAAATCACTCAGCTAGCTAGTCAGCTAACTAATTAACCAACCACTCAGTTTAAAAAAGAAACCTGTTACAAGAAAAAATACAAAAATGAGAATAGCAAAGTATAAATGACTCTTTCCTTATCACCACATTCGAATAAGAGAAAAATTGATTAATGTTACTAGTTGAAACAATGTTACTTAAACATTTTCGTGAAAATCAAACTTTCAAAGTTTACAATTAAAATAAAAGAAATGAGTTTTCCCTAACAATTTCCCCTTTCTGTAATTAACACTGCCAGGGCTTCCCTACTTGAAAGTTAACAATATCACTAATGTGCTGCAAAATGCTTCAAAGTTAGGAAAAAACAACCTGCTGACTGCCCCTGTGGTTCAGCTTCTCCCAACCCACACAGGTCACATGGCCTTTTGCAAAGCAGCTGCTCTGACTACTTGCCCTAATGGAATATGAATCGAGCTACAGGAAACCTGGCTCAGGACTCAGTTTCTCAGGCTGGCTAGGGTCCAGGACAAAGGTAGAACTGGCTAGCAATACTACAAGAATCTAACATAAGCAGTACTCAGCGACAAATGGTTTGGTGTTGGCTGTGTTTTGGAGTATATCAGGGAGAGAAACATTGCAGCCAGGCAGAACCCTTCAACCCTCCACATTCCTATCCAAGGGGAGACTGAGTTCTTTTTGAATTTCTGGGACATTGAGCAGTATCAGCTCAGTACACACCAGTAACTCAGAAGCTCAGGAGAGTCAAAGTCACGCTACCAAGAGCCAGCCTAACTGCACATTGGGATTCAGCCCAAACAGCCACATGGACCATCTTACCATCCTTGGTGTGGTTACTTTGTACCAGGTATATTGATTTCATTTTAAGCCATCCACTGACATCAGTCATGCACAACCCATCAAACACTGAGCCTAAAACTCACTATTTGCATAGGCAGGTGCTGGAAGAGAGCACAAAATGGTTTGTATGGACTCTACGTTTAGGAGGGGTAGAGTTTATGAATTGTTGTTTTGCCTTTTATTATCCTGATCCCTTTTTCCATTGTCCCCAGAGCTCTCTATACGTGTCAAAGCCATAGTTACTATTTTATTACTCTGGGAATTGTGAGAACTATTTTATTATTTGTGTTCTGAGTGGTACATCTCTGTAACAGATAGTTTGTGAAATTTTTTCCCAAGAGACAGGCCCTTTGTTTTCTCTGCACTGTGGGGGGTAGGAGGGTGGGGGGCTTCCTTGGGTGGAGGCACCAGGTGTCAGGTGCCATTATAAAATGTATCCAGGACCCATAACCCTGAAGAGAGAAGGCTGAAGGCACACCTCAGGGCTGGGTTACACATTTAATAAGTTATACAAAATAGAATAGTTTCAACAAGAGAGACTGAGAGACCCACAGCATCACACCCAATAGGCTTGTAGTTAGCGCACTTATCTGGGAGAGGGATTCAATTAGATTCAAGTCCCTGCACCAGAATGGGGAGTCAAACAAGGTAAGCATCCTAACCACTCAGCTATTGGATAGAAGGGTGAGATGGCAGCTCCTTCTCCCCGTCAGTTTCATGAATGGCACTTAAATTCTGTGTAAATCTAGCCTGAAAAATCTACAAATATTTTGTTTTGGTAATGTGAATTATTCCTTTTGACCTTGTTTGTTTGTTTTCAATTGAAGCAATTCACCAATATCAACATTTTTCTGTGGGGTAAAAAAAGTTCTGGGCAAAACACTTCACCCAGCTCTACTCAGCACTGAACAAATGATGACATAATATACCATAATAAGACATGCAAAATATAGACAGGCATCAGGAGCTTTTATGTTTCTTTGAATGGCTCATTCTGTTATTCTAAATCTTTCAGGAAAATGAACATCCCCATTATTGTCAATGGGAAGATGGTTCAGCTTGAAAGAGAAGCTGCAATACCAGAGTGACTCATGTTTAAATTTTACAATCTTTTCTTAAAGAATTTTTATAAGATTTTTTTTAATCTTAAAACATCTGTCTTTTTGCCTAATGGAGAAATCTTATTTTTATCAAGAGACAGTTTATAATTCCATTTCCAAACTCCTAATAAAATGTCTATCTCGTGAAGAAACAAAATGAAAATAATTCCTGGTGTTTTTGTCTCAGTAAATTTACATTTAAAGATGGGTTTTTGATTGAGGTGTGTATATTTCCCTGGAGAGGTGGTTGAATACATTAATTTTCCCCTATAATGAAAGTGCTAAAGGCTATTTATAGTCCTTCCTAAAGCACTCATCACTATAGTGCAGGCCTGATCCAAACTCATTTAAGTCAATGAATATCTGGTCAACTCAAAAGTGGTAGTATGCTTATTCCTACTGCTCCCTTATTAGGTAGGAACAATTTATTACCCACTTTTTAGACAGGAAACTAAATCACATGAATGTTTAGTGACTTGGCCAAGGTCACATGAGATAGGAGAATAATTGTGTTCCATGACCAGTCCTGATTCCCTTTCCTGTGCCTTGTCAATGAGACCATGTTCTGTCTCAAATCAGATCTAATTAAAACTTTTCACTGTCTCTAAGTTTGATTTCTCTTTTAACCATGAAAATCTTCTATACTCATCAAATTTTCTGATGTTTACTATTTTCACAGTTCTATTTAATCTCTTTATATAGTTATATTTATATTTTATATATTTATTTATATATATTTGATATAGTTATAAAAGTCCACATAAGATAGTAAGTTATAGTTTGAGGGGGAAAAATCCACTAGTGCTATAGCTGTACTACTACTTGTGGTTTTAACAGTGTCATCAAGTTTGAGTTCAAAAATATCTTACAAAGGCTAAAATGTTTTGACCTGATAATATGCTACATATCTTCCTTCAAAGAGCTACATTATTTATAATGTAAAACTAGAAACTGTGTTCCTGTTTCAATATTTATATCCAGAGATCAATGAGACATACAATGCGGTACTATTACTTGCTGACACCTGTACTACATGTAAATCCGATTAGACTAATTTTAACCAAAGAAAAAAAAACAGCAATTACTTTACAAATAAATAATAGCCATAAATGCCCAGTCTTCTCAAGATTCCATAGAAAATCCAGGAGATGCCACAGATTTTTAATCCCTAAAATGATCATCTCAATCCTTTTAAACGTAATTTTAAAACAAGACTCAGCCCTGCCTTATCAGAAATAACATTTCAAAGCTGTATTAGCAGGTCCAATCCTACAGTGCATTTGTTGTCCTCAGCCCACACTGATGTCAGTAGGAGCGGAGGGCTCAGCACCTCGCAGAACAACGGCTCTGGTTTGCAAGCAATAGAACATGATAGGCAAAATAACCAAGATCCTAGACATTGAGGTGTCTAGCTGGAGAGTTAGTGTGTGACAAGGTGGGGTGTACGTCTACAGCACATGAACGTATTG
Source organism: Dermochelys coriacea (assembly GCF_009764565.3). Taxonomy (NCBI): domain Eukaryota; kingdom Metazoa; phylum Chordata; order Testudines; family Dermochelyidae; genus Dermochelys; species Dermochelys coriacea. Next base: position 84,191,662 of record NC_050068.2, read on the forward strand.
TTCATTGTCTGTTTGGATGCCGTTACCATACATTAAAAGTTTCATAATGCTGTGCTAAAGAATGCTCATCTTCAAAATGGATTCAAATAAGTAAATGTTTCATTGTCCTCATCTTCTGGTGTGGTCTTAGAGGTCTCTGTTTCTCCTGATTGGCCCTTCTAAGTTTGTTCTTAGTCAGGTCAGTTCCTGGATTCTCACTGCCAATTAAGTCTATCAGCCCTTCCATTTTAAAACTTGCAATCTCCTCCTCAGGTGTTTTCTTTGTGGTATCCTGGTGCAGGGTTCTCACTCCTTTGCTATCCCGGGCCCTTCTACCTCCCCTTCCATCTCTGTACTGTCCCCTTCACAGCAGATCTTGTTCTTGTTGTTACGTTGCAACTGTGGGTGTCTGCCTCCATAATTGGCAGCTGAGTGGGGGTCTGATCAAGCTATTTGCTCATAAACAGGCGAGATTCTGCTCCCATCTCTGTCTCTGCTCAGCCCGGGGTTTGTAGACCCCATTAGACTCATGCTTTTATAAATAAAACATTCTAGAGTTCAAAAATGCTTGACTTTTATAACTGACGTTAAGAGCACACAGGAAATCTAAGAAACCATTAAAAAACATTTGCTATTTGAATGTGTGAATTAAAAAAAAATACAAAAATTACTTTTGAATCCCAGGAAGCTGATAAAAACATTTGTGTTATACAATTAAATTCTGTATTATTAAAAAACTCTGTCACTGAGTGATGTCAATGTCAGACAGTAAAATTGCTATGCTCTTGCAGAATGAAATGAAATTTGACTTAATAAACCAGGTATTCCATAGCACTTGACAACAGTTAAAAAGAAATTGGTGGCTCAGGTGGGAGTAGGTTGCTGGTGCTGAGTTAATGCATTCACCTCTGGAAACTTGAGTGCAGGTTCTTACCTTATTCCTGTTGTGCACAATTTCTGAACATCAGATTTCAGCATATAATCAGTTGCTAATCAAAAGAGATCCAAAAACCCTTGGTGCTGAGCAGCAGGGCAAGGCTGAGTAGCATATCTAGGGCTCTGTAGGATAGAGTAGTTTGATCAGCACCCGCACCTACCTAGGAAATCTCAGTTCTATTCCCACTTCTTTCAGACCCTTTCCTCAGGGCATGTTTATTGATTCAGACACAAACTCACAAAACAGGCTACACAGGCCTTTCCCTTTGCAATTCTCTCTCCTCCACTGGAAGAGGGACACATCCATTCCTTTAACCCCTTGCTGAATCACGTGACAGGCAGGTAACTGATCCCTTTCCTGGCTGTTCTAACCTGTCATAGGTAGTTTCAATATTACTTGCATTATTCCAGTTTTTAACATGTTCTATTAGTTCTTAATTAACATGAGAGCTAAATTCAGCTAAGGGCCAACTGAGAATTTTTTATACATCCCAAACTCTTAGGCTTCAGTGGAAATCAACCTTTATGATTTCAGTCAGAAATCATCTGAAAAAGGTTTGTTCTCATGGCAGTCAAACCCTCATTGGGCCAACCGTGAGAAATCATTATCTGCATTGTCACTTAAGTCTTTCAAGACAGTACACTTGGATGAGTCCCACAGCAGAGTTGTCACGTATTCAGTTCATTGAGAAAGTTTGACGTGTAGCAGAGTGGGCTATGAATTATGACCATTCTCACTTTACTCCTGTCACAAGTCATGCAGAAGTGGACACAGTCAAAAGAATCAACTAAGAGACAAACTGAATTTGTCACCTCTTTGATCCTCCTGTGGCCTATGTAGGTCCAAGTGTGCTGACATATGATTATTGTGCTAAGGAAGCTTCTGCTGTATCAGTTGCAATCCCAGAATTTCTATCCATGGTCAAATTATAAATGATAACTTTATTAGCAACTGACCTTGAATTCAACTTCAGGAGCTGAAGAACAGTTTCCCTGTTGCATAATGCTGTATGGAGGAGTGGCTTCAATGTTTTCTTTGTGTTGGATGACAGTATGCTGGAAAGGGAATACATATTATCCAAAGAAGAATGAGGAAATTAATGTTGTTTATTCTTCTCAAAGAAGATGTCTTCAGTTACTACGTTATACTCTATAGGTTCACAAAGAGGAGGTTTAATCCCATATATTCAGGTAGCTCCATCTGCTCCAGGACTTTTCTGCAAAAGTTGATTATCATGTAGTGAAAACAATGCATCATAAGAATTAATATCACTCCTCTACAGGAAATTGGGCAGACCCTGTGCTTAGAAACTGGCAAGCTTATATTTTTTGATTAAATATGAACTTGTTTCCTTCCCTATAAAATCAATACAATAACAATCCCCATTTCTTTTCATTTTCTTTAATGAAAACCGTCTCAAAGGAAGACTGCCTCAGAGGAAAATCAGGAACTAATGAGCAGCAAGCCTTTTTCTTAATCACTTTGTCTTTAGGGTCCTATTTAGTCTTTGGAGGCTCTTAAGCTGTTTTGTTCTTTAAATTAAAGTTATTTTCTTGTACAGCATTTTGATTTTTGCTCTCCCTGTAGAAAGTTTCTATAGGGATAAGTTGCTTTATTTGTTAATGACCTTTACTCTTTTCCTTTTGAAGTCTCAATTTGTGAAAAGGTCTTTTTCTTGTCATTATTTATGGGGTTTTTTTGTTGTTGGTTTTTTTTACTGTTTGACACCTGGAGGGATAAATCAATGTCAAATACTAACACTGTTGATTGTTTTTGAGAAATTGGAAAGGCTTGGAAAAACACACACATTGGGGGCCTCATCCTGGTCCCTTGGAAGTCAGTGGTAAACTTCCTTTGACTTCAGTTGGGGCAGGAGACAGAGCGACTGCATTCTGCCCCCAGTCAGGCCTGGGAGAAAATGTGTGTGGAGAGAAACCCAGCCGACACTACCAGTCAGGCTTTGGTGAAGGTGAAAAGACTCACTCACTCTCAGTTGCCTGTGCCAGGCCAGTTAGTATAGGGATGTAGTGAAGAAACCTCTAGCTCCCCCACCCTCTATGCCATGCCTGACATAAAGACTCCCACCTACCCTCCCTCCCCAAGGTTTGGGGGCGAAAGAGCTGAAGTGATTGCTGACTGGTACTTCCTGCAGGCCTGGTGGAAGATATGAAGAACTTCCAGTTGATCCACATATGTGCAACCCTTCTTGGTATGTGCAACCCTTCTCAATCTAAACAAGCACTTGCAGGAAAATAAAGTGGCAGAGCAGTAGGATTACTTCTTCTTTTACAGGAGGGGAAAGAGAGCAAAAAGAGCTTGGCTGGAGATGCCAGCTTCTCTTAAAGATGCAGTTGTACAACTGCCTGGGAAATGGTTTCCCCGTGCTGTGAAAATTTTTCCAGAACACAAAAAAAAACCAAAAAAACAACAACAAAAAATATCTGTCTCAAATTAGGATTAAAAAGTCAATCTCAAACTTTCATGAGCCAAAAATCTGAAAAAAAAAATCAATCGATTCAATCAAAACATTTTGGTTTAGTAATTTCTATTTTTTTTCATTCAGATTTCAACCATCTTTTATTCTTTTAAATGTGTAACTATAATTATCTTACAATTCAAACTAAAAAGCCATTTTGTACTAGAAAATTTTTTTTTTTCATTTTGAAAATGTCTAAGTGAACTGTTTAGGCAATTCTGACATTTTTTCAAGTACAAAAAATCAAAATCAACCATTTCATGTAAAAAGTTCAGTTTTGACAATTTAGCATCTTCTGATTGGGAGGGAGAAGCTTTGTCAAAATTTCCTGATCAGTTCTAAACAATTGATAAACACTTGCTAAAGAGTTTCCTCATTACACTTCAAATCTCTTATCACCTTCCCTCAAATCTTCCTTTTTCAGGGTAGTGTTATTAAGAAGCTCATAGTGAAGCAATTCCAGAAATATCTGCAATCCTCAGATCTCTTTAACCCAAGATAGTTTGCTTTTAGGACTGTATATTTAACGTACACTGTGTTAGTTATTTTAAGTGATTTTCCTCTTTGAGTGATGGATTAAATTCAGTTGTCCATGCTGACTGTCATAATAAATGTCATGCTGACTGTCTAATAAATTTTGATAAAGTTCACCATAAATAGTTGACCTATCTGCAGACACTAGCAGGACAGATGTGCTAGATCTTGAATTATTCACCGTTCTTTCTTTCTTTCTGATGGATTCCAGAGGGCAATATTAAATTATTGTCCATCTGAAGTATGTTTCCTCATGGTATTCCACACAGGTTACTTCTGTTACTCCTGTTCAAAAAGTGTATAGGACCATTAAGAAGGTTAGTGAGTTGGTATGGTCTGAAGTATTCTTGATATGTGGATCACACCAAGCTCACTACCTCCATTTTATCTGACCAGTCTACTATGTATGTGAAACTACCTAATGCTGGAGAAATTGGGCACTGTGAAGAAGTAGTTGATTGACACTCACCAAAGATAAAACTGGGAAAGGGTGTATAGCTGCTGTTCGCTACTTAGGTTTGCATCCTAGGGTCTTTGTGCATTCCTCTCTGGCCATGTTTGCTAAATGTGGATTGTTTTAACATAATTATTTTGTTGGGAGGACAGGGAAGCTTGCACCTTCTCATTCAGCTGAAGACTGGACCATAGCTATATAGGTAATATTACTGGGAGTTACCAACTGCGACCATTACAGATAACCTTATAAGTTCAGAACAGTTGAATATATAGACAGATCTTGAAGAATGTTATGTTAGTTGTGATCCAGTTCTTTTGGGAACCTGAACATATTAGCAATGCAAGTTTGATTACTGCCTAAATTTGTCTGACTGAAATCCTTTTTTCAAATGCAGAACTGCTGCTTACACATAGAGCAATTCAGGAATTGCAGCTAGTGCAGAATACTGAAGAATAATGAAGTATCTGTCTTCCATGATCTGCACTGGTTATTAAGTGATTTACAGATGGACTTCAAGGTATTGGCTTTGTTTTATTGTACAAAACCCTAAGTGGTTTGGTCCTATTCTCCGTCTCAGTTATGAATAGCTGAAGCTGATCACATATCTGTTAACAGAAATTAGACATGAAGTGAGAAGAAATAGACTCTTTCATGAACTACTAAAAGTAAAACAGACCAAACATTATTCAATATGATGCAATCAACAGCAGTTTTACAAATAGATAATATAAAGGCACATTGTCATAAATTTGAGAGTTCTAAATTGTTGATTTGTTTCATTTGATGGAATCCTTCATAATCCTTAATAAATCCTTAATTTCCTTCATACCATTTTAATAGTAGTCCCCTCTTCCCCAACCACTTACATCATTTTTGCAGTCCTGGCTGACATGAACCTTTCAGAACCCATAATAACTACATAATTGTGCAAAAAGAACAGGAGTACTTGTGGCACCTTAGAGACTAAAAAATTTATTTGAGCATAAGCTTTCGTGGGCTACAGCCCACTTCATTGGATGCATGCAGTGGAAAATACAGTAGGATGATTTTATATACACAGAGAACATGAAACAATGGGTGTTACTATGCACACTGTAAGGAGAGTGATCAGTTAAGATGAGCTATTACCAGCAGGAGAGAAAAAACACACACAAAACCCCCCTTTTGTAGTGATAATCAAGATGGGCCATTTCCAGCAGTTGACAAGAATGTGTGAGGAACATGGGGGGGGAGGCATAAACATGGGGAAATAGTTTTACTTTGTGTAATGACACATCCTTTCCCAGTCTTTATTCAAGCCTAATTTAATAGTGTCCAGTTTACAATTTAATTCCAATTCAGCAGTCTCTCATTGGAGTCTGTTTTTGAAGTTTTTTTGTTGTAATATTGCAACTTTTAGGTCTGTAATCGAGTGACCAGAGAGATTGAAGTGTTCTCCAACTGGTTGTTGAAAGTTATAATTCTTGATGTCTGATTTGTGTCCATTTATTCTTTTACGTAGAGACTGTCCGATTTGGCCAATGTACATGACAGAGAGGCATTGCTGGCACATGATGGCATATATCACATTGGTAGATGTGCAGGTGAATGAGCTTCTGATAGTGTGGCTGATGTGATTAGGCCCTATGATGGTGTCCCCTGAATAGATATGTGGACACAGTTGGCAACAGGCTTTGTTGCAAGGATAGGTTCCTGGGTTAGTGGTTCTGTTGTATGGTATGTGGTTGCTGGTGAGTATTTGCTTCAGGTTGGGGGGCTGTCTGTAAGCAAGGACTGGCTTGACTCCCAAGATCTGAGAGAGTGATGGGTCATCCTTCAGGATAGGTTGTACATCCTTGATGATGCGCTGGAGAGGTTTTAGTTGGGGGCTGAAAGTGACAGCTAGTGGTGTTCTGCTACTTTCTTTGTTGGGCCTGTCTTGTAGTAGGTGACTTCTGGGTACTCTTCTGGATCTGTCAATCTGTTTCTTCACTTCAGCAGGTGGGTATTGTAATTGTAAGAACGCTTGATAGAGATCTTGCAGGTGTTTGTCTCTGTCTGAGGGATTGGAGTAAATACAGTGTCTTGGAGCTTGGCTGTAGACAATGCATTGTGTGGTGTGGTCAGGATGAAAGCTGGAGACAAGTCGGTAAGTATAGTGGTCAGTAGGTTTCCGGTATAGGGTGGTGTTTATGTGACCATCACTTATTAGCACTGTAGTGTCCAGGAAGTGGATCTCTTGTGTGGACTGGTCCAGGCTGAGGTTGATGGTGGGATGGAAATTGTTGAAATCATGGTGGAATTCCCCCCTACTGTTCCTCACACATTCTTGTCAACTGCTGGAAATGGCCCATCTTGATTATCACTACAAGGTGTTTGGGTTTTTTTGTTTTCTCTCCTGATGGTAATAGCTCACCTTAACTGATCACTCTCATTATAGTGTGCATGGTAACACCCATTGTTTCATGTTCTCTGTGCATATAAAATTGTCCTTCTGTATTTTCCACTGCATGCATCCAATGAAGTGGGCTGTAGCCCACGAAATCTTATGCTCTAATAAATTTGTTAGTCTCAAAGGTGCCAAAAACTCCTGTTCTTTTTGCAGATACAGACTAACATGGCTGCTACTCTGAAACCTGTCATTATAATAATTGTGAAAACCTGTTCTGTGTGTCCTTAAATAGTGCTCTTGAATTCTCTCTTCCACATTGCTGCTGCCTCAGGGGTGGTTGATGCACAGAGGAGAGTCTTTGGATTTAAAAAGTAATTGGGTAGGTTGTCACACACAAAAATTAACCACCTGCAAATACAGTCATGCTAGAACAGGAACAAGCAGCAGGTGTTGTATTCGTAGAGCTTGTCTTTGTAAGATAAATTTTAGTACTTGTGAAAGGTGCCTGGTTACAGTTTCTATTGCTGTCTGTCTTGTATTAAAAACCAAACCAAACTACAGTGGCAGCATTGCAAGCTTACCTTGCTAGTGGGCTTTTTCTTTGATAAGGAGAGATCATTGGGGAAGGTTATTGGGGAATGTAATTTGATCTCTGTGTTCTAGCAGCAGTTCAATTAACACCAACTGTTGTATGGGCACAGATGCATCAAATAATGGACTTAGAGCAGCAGCTCCTGTCACAGAGACACCAACATGCCAGGAAATATAATAAGTTTGGGTCATTATTCATCATAGGTAGGATTTGAGCCATTGCCACATAGAGATGAAGACTTCTGCATCCAATTACCAGTTCATTAAACAATCCTGTCCACTTAACAAAAGAATTGTTTTTCATTCTATAGAAGTAAACCTCTTCCTACATTCATCGAGAGCCACACTGTGCCTGGGTCTATCCAAAAATGCAGACAGAATGTTGAGAATAAGGAAACTTCCTTTCTTTTGCTAAGGGCTGGTGCTGGTGCAGTCATGTGCTCAAGGGAGGACTGGACACAGGCACATATCACCACAAAGTGAGAAGGCAGAAGAGGAGGAGGCATGGCAGTGGCTCTTCTTATCTCCTGGCAGGATGGGGTCTCTATCCTGGGAATCAGGGACTCTGAAAAAGATTTTGGGGATTGTGGTGAATAATCAGCTTAACAGGTCCTTCTAGTGTGATGCTGTGGCCAAAAGAGCTAATGCAATCCTTGGTTCCATAAACGGGGGACTCTCAAGTAGGAGTAGAGAGAGTATTTTACCTCTGTGTTTGGCACTGGTGCGACCACTGTTGGAATACTGTGTCCAGTTCTGGTGTCCACAATTCAAGAAGGTGTTGGTAAATTGGAGAGGATTCTGAGAACAGTCATGGGAATGATTAAGGATTAAAAAAACTGGCCTTATAGTGAAAGACTCAATGAGCTCAATCTATTGTACATTACAAAGAGAAGGTTAAATGGTAACTTGATTATGGTCTAAGTACTTACATGGGGAAGAAATATTTAATAATGGGCTATTCAGTCTAGCAGAGAAAGTTATAACATGATCCAATAGCTGGATGTTGAAGCTAGACAAATTCAAACTGAAAATAAGGCACACATTTTTAAGAGTGTGAGTTATTAACCTTTGGACTATTTACCAAGGATCATGTGGATTCTCCATTACTGACAATTTTAAAGTAAAAAAAGGATTTTTTTTTCTAAAAACTGTGCTCTAGGAATTATTTCAAGGAAGTCCTCTTGCTTGTGTTATACAGGAGGTCAGACTAGATGATCAGAATGGTCCCTTTCTGGCCTTGGAATCTAGGAATCATACCAACCAGCCCCCAAAGCTCAGTGGACATGCAGAAGGGGAGGGAAGGCTGCCTCATCTCAAAGGATGTACCTTTTGAATTTCTCCTTAAGCTCTCCTTAGGAAGGCGCAGCTTCCTGCCAGTCCCAGTGTGGATCTGTGCCTTTTAAGGCACAGTTTGTCGCTTTAGAGTAAATACATAGGGTTAATTCTGTTTCAATGTTCCTTCTTCAACATTAGTCCCCTTCCAATTGAGCATATATTGTTTTCTATTGTGCACAGTAGAATTCAATGCTGAGCACTTCACAATTAAAACAAACCATCCAACCAACCCATAGAACTTAAATTTGACTGTTTTCTTCACTCTGAATGGCTGTCCAGTTGTCTTAGGTATTATAGGAGTGTTTCATAATGTAGTGGGAGAAAAGCTTCTTGACTGCTGCACAATCCTTTAAACTTACAAAATCTACATACTATAAAGATACTTGACCTGCTCTGAAAGCTTGCTCTTTACTATTTGAAAATCCGGACACCACAATTACTGAAAGCATGACTCTCACTTAACAGTGTTATCTCTTTCCTGTCACATGGCCGCATACACTACACAGGAATTAAACATTTATTCAGCAATAATTTTTTAAAAGACTTGCAGCATAGTAGTAATGACAGAAGGGCTATAGTTTTACAAGGTTGTAATAATCCAGTTCCCTAACTAATATTAACCTTTTGGCCTGTGGCCTCATAATTTGTCCTCAGGTGAGAGATTGCAGGCTTTCAGAACAGTGTAATGGTTCTATGTGATGAGGTATATAAACCCCATTCTGGGACTTAGGTTGCCAGGTGTCCGGTTTTTAACTGGAACGCACGGTAAGCTGTTAAAAGTCTGGTTGGCAGTGCAGTAGGACTAAGGCAGGCTCCATGTGACTCCCAGAGGCAGTGGCATGTCCCCTCCTCCGGCTCCTATACATAGGGGCCGGAGGAGGGGAACCAATTGCAGCTGCAGGGGCAGTGCCTGTGGATGGGGCAGCACGGAGAGCCACCTGGCTGTGTCTCCGTGTAGGAACCAGAGAAGGGACGTGCTGTTGTTTCTGAGAGCTGCCTGAGGTAAGTGCTGCCTGGACCCCGCACCCCTGCCCCAGCCCTGATCCGCCTCCCGCCCTCCAAACCCCTCAGTCCAAGCCTGGAGTCCCCTGCTGTACCCCAAATTTCTCATCCCTGGCCCCACATCAGAGCCTGCACCCCCAGTTGGAGTCCTCAGACACCCCCGCACCCCAACCCTCTGTCCCCTCCTGCACCTGAACCCCTTATTTCTGGCCCCATCTCATAACCTGCACCCCCAGACCAGAGCTTGTACCCCCTCCCAAACCCCAACCCCCTAATTCAGGCCGGACCCCCTCCCATACTCCAAACCCCTCCACTCCACCCCCAGCCTGGAGCTGCCTCCCGCACCCTGAACTCCTCATTTCTGGCCCCATGCCAAAGCCTGCACCCCAGCTGGAGCCCTCACCTCCTCCCACACTCCAGCCCAGTGAAAATGAGTGAGAGAGGGTGGGGCAGGCGAGTGACAGAGGGAGTGGGGATGGAGTGAGCGGGGTTGGGGCCTTGGAGAAGGGGCAGGTGGTCGGAGCAGGTGGCAGGGTAAAGGGGTTTGGTTTTGTGTGAAAGGAAAGTTGGCAACCCTATCTAGGACAGAAGGGACTAAAGGATAGTTCTGGGCTTAGGTAGCCCAGCCCCACCAACCCTGCAGAGCTTGCTCCACCTGGAGACAGGGTTGAAAAGGTAGCAACCAGCTCAGAAGACTGAAGAGGAGTACAGACCTATCCTGAATCCTCCTGCCAAAAGGGGCTAGAGATACCTCCCTGAAGTACAAGAACTGTATTCTGAGCCTGTTTGGGGCTGACAATTTGGTTACTTCTTGTTTTTCTTTTTCCTCATATGGGACTAGAAGCAGAGGGAAGCAGTGGTAGGAAGCGACATATTGGTGGTCAAACACTGCTGACACTATTAAGGCCCTGGGTTGGGGTCTGGTGGAGTTGGTGGGCCAGCGCTCTCCTGCTACTGCTCCAAGACTGAATGGATGCTAACCACTAAGCCTCCCAGCCTCTGAGGACCCTATTACATCCTATCAATATCAAGAATATCAATAGTGATCATTATGCTTCACCTGAACTGTCTTCCTGCAGTCTTATTTCATTTGCAAGACACATTAAAGGTAAGGTGCATTAAATTTCTTCCTAACACAATCTTGTCTCAAAACCACTGGGAAAGGCTTTGGTAAAACAATGCACGGTAAGATAAAACCTAACTTTTGTATATATAATAAAGCATTTCTACAGGCATATAAGTAGATATACTAGTTGTTAGATTCAATGTGCACTGACAATGAGCTGCATTCTTCTGTAGTCTGTCCATAGTTTGGTTAAACGAATGGCATTAAGCTTCATTCCAGTCAAGTAGAATCTACATTCCTTACATTAATTCATCTAAATTATGATAGGTGACATTAAAAATTGATCAGTGAATGTGAGTGATTGTAACAAAAAACTGATGATAAAAATAAAGAAGCAAACCTTGCTATATTGGTTTACACTTTAAATCTGAAAGCAGTGTCTCTGGCTGTAAGCAAGTTTTATTGCTAATGATATTGTGTATATTACTACGGACATTCCACCAGGGGACATCTGCATAAATCTTGCTAGGGACAGAAAATTGCACGTGTTTCTTTATGACAAAATGAATGGAGTCTTCAAATCTAATTAAAAATGTGCACCCTAAAAGACATTATTTTTAATTAACGAGATATGTTTTTATTAACTCTAGCTAATGTGTATTTGAATACAGTACATGGTCAAAAATAATTATTTTAATAGGTTAGGGATGATAATGCTATCATTTCTTTTTCTATTTCACAGAATCCTAGATGTAACAGATAGGAAAGAACAAATATTATCTAGTCCATCCTTCTGCAATTTCAGGAATGTTACCTATCGTATTTTGTCATGTTACATTTTAAATCAAATTGAAAGTCTTCCAGCACTTCGCTTAATTAAACTGTTCCATAGTCTCTTGGTGAAGCTGTTCTTGTTCCCATGAAGGAACAGATCAGGGAGGCAAGAAGGTTGCTGAGACATAAAAATCATCAGCTGTTGTAGCCTCATAGGGTATGTCTACACTGCAATTAGACACCTATGGCTTGCCCACGCCAGCTCACTTTGGCTCCTGGGGCTCGGGATAAGGAGTTGTTTAATTGCAATTTAGAGTTTTGGGGTGCACCCCCAAACTTTGGAACCCTCCCACCTCACAGGCTTGAATGTCTACATCATAATTAAACAGCCCCTTACCCTGAGTCCTGTGAGGCCAAGTCACAGGCACAGGCCAGCCACTGGTTTTTAATTACAGTGTAGACATATCCTGAGAGTTCCTCGGAAATAGGCAGGTCTACACTGGAACTCACAATCATAGAATCGTAAAAGATTAGGTTTGGAAGAGACCTCAGGAGGTCCTCTAGTCCAAACCCCTGCTCAAAGCAGGACCAACACCAACTAAATTATCCCAGCCAGGGCTTTGTCAATCCGGGCCTTAAAAACTGCTAGGGATGGAGATTCCACCACCTCCCTAGGTAACCCATTCCAGTGCTTCACCACCCTCCTAGTGAAATAGTGTTTCCTAATATCCTAATAGACCTCCCCCACTGCAACTTGAGGCCATTGCTCCCTGTTCTGTCATCTGCAACCACTGAGAGCAGCCAAGCTCCATCCTCTTTGGAACCCCCCCTTCAGGTAGTTGAAGGCTGCTCTCAAATCCCCCCTCACTCTTCTCTTCTGCAGACTGAACAAGCCAGTTCCCTCGCCTCTCCTTATAAGCCATATGCCCCAGCCCCCAGATCATTTTTGTTGTCCTCCGCCAGACTTTCTCCAATTTGTCCACATGCTTTCTACAGTGGGTGGCCCAAAACTGGATGCAATACTCCAGATGTGGCCTCACCAGTGCCGAATTGAGGGGAATAATCACTTCCCTCAATCTGCTTGCAATGCTCCTACTAATGCAGCCCAATATGCCATTAGCCTTCTTGGCAACAAGGGCACACTGCTGACTCATATCCAGCTTCTCATCCACTGTAATTCCCACAAGCACTGGCTGGGAGGCAAAAGGGACCAAGGTCAGCAGTATGTTATGTGGGAAAACTCCTGCAGATTTGAAAGGGCTGCTGTTGCTCAAGAGAGTAACTCTCCTTGAGGTCTACTCAGCATTTTCCCAGTCATGCCCTCCCAACCCCCAAACCATACCTTGAACACTGTATCTGACTAAACACACTGTTGTTGGCTATCCCTGCTAACTATTACTGCTTGGTTCCTTAAATAGGAGTTGTGATTACTAATTCACATTGTATTTAATGATGTCAAAATATTGATGGGCACTTGGCACTGACAAAATAAAGCTGTCAAATGCTTGCCTCTGCTCATTTCCAGAGTGTAGCATGTTGATCTTGGAGCCATGTTTACAATTGCTGCAGCCCTTGTTTTTAATTATTTTATCATCTACATGACAGAACATCATTCACAGCAATTTTGTTTATTATTTCTGCATTTTTATGAGGAGTAGAGTCATTTTACCGGTTATATTTTTATCAAACTGCCTAAAAAGTGAAAGTTTACTGTGAAGGAAGTCATTGACTGGAGATAGAAAACTGTAATAGCAGCATCTGTGTATGACAAAGAATTCTTAGAAATCTTTGGGCATGAAACAAGTGAGAGTGATTTTCAGAGGGTTTTAAAATTAAACATATCTTCAGTCCTTACACTTGCTGAATTCTTGAGTTAAAATGCTTCATAGGTCCCAATCCTACAATTGAAGTCACTTTGCCTGGGCAACCCCCTATGTCCATGTAGAATCTCATTGAAATGAGGGGTCTGCTGATGCAGGATCAGGGCATTAGACATTTAAGACCCAAAACAACTCCTGTTGAAGTCAAAACATCTTCACTGATTTCAATGGGAGCTGGATCAGACCCCATATGAGAAGAATCAGAGGCTCTCTCTCTTAAGCATTAATATGACTCCCATCAACACAGTATCTAAACACCTCAGAATTTAATGCATTTGTTCCCACAACAGCGCTGTTGGGTTGTTAACTGGGATTCTTTCAACCCAAAGCTCTTGGTAACATTTACTCTGTGCGAAGTGGTGTCCGGAAATAAATCAGGGGAGACATGGCAGTCCGACCGATAGATGGCTGGCACAAACAGGGCAACACAAGAGTGCTTTCACTTAAAGCTAAACTTACACACATCTGCAACAGGTTAGTAACACACCTCCAACCCTCGATAATTACCGAAGCTGAATATGGCTCTCGAGTGGCACCATGACAGGCTTCTGCTGGCCAAACTTCCATCTGCCGGTGGGGACCCCAAGATATGTCCAGAGGGAGCACCCCTGAAGAGCCCCTTCTGAGAAGTCCAGCTACCTCAAACTTTTTTTCCCTTATTTTTACATTGGTAATACAATGACACATCCCTTAAAGAAAACTTGCTAAGCAAGCAGTTTTTAAAGATCAAGCAAAAAGTTTCCTTATGATCGTCAATTAACAAGATATGTTTTTTTTTTCAAAGTGTCTAGGTCTTGGGATTCTGAGAGACACATTCCTCAGGGTACATTATAGACAAGCTTCCTGTTTTTCTAAAATACATATATCATCAATTTCAACATTCTTAGCAGGAAGGACATGGGGTCAAGCCGCCTTGTCTGTGTCAGCTAAAACCTCCTTCCCTCATGCCTTGGTTATGCTAAGGCCGCTGCATGACCAATTTATGGCCTGCTGACTTGACTAATTTTAGCAATAAGCAATACTGGTCTCAGGCACTTTATTGGTTTGCCAAAATCTCCCCATACAGGGTAGGTACTATATCTCCATTTTACAGATGGGGAACTAAGTTACAGAGAGGCTTTGTGATTTGCACAGTGTCACACAGGAAGTCTATGACAGGGTAGGGAACGGAATCTGGGTCTCCTGATTGTCTTTCCTCTATAAAGGACTGCAATACACATGACTCTTGTTCAAAAATTACTATTCTCTATTTGAACACACTGGTACTGGAATGTTCAACAACTTTAATGACATGGCCACTCACATTTCAGAGCTCTTGACATTTGGGTAGATCAGACCAATCAGTTAATCATAATGAAAAGTTCACGGAAACTTTTGTTTTAAAAATATCTTGGATACAATTAGTAAAATATCAAAAATAATTTTTAAAATATTTTAATGAACATGAGCTGGCAATAAGTTGAAATAGGAAACCATAAGGAAATATTTGTATTTAAAAGTCTATTGCATTTCTTAAAATGGTTTACTAAGCAAGACTGAGACAAACTTTTAGATGTATTAAAGAAACAAGTACCATTCTGTAGTACTGTGGAGATAAGAGGTGTATACTGAACATCTGACTGAATGTTTTACTCTTGTTAAAAATATAATGTACTCATATGGTGTGATCCTGCTCCCACTGCAGTCAATGACAAACTCCTTTCGACTCCAGTGGAGCATTATAAGGCATTATACAACAGAACTTATATGAAGTCATGATACAGTACATTCTATACACACTTGTTGAAACTCATTAAGCAAAAATATACGTTAGCTCAGGAGAATTCCATTAAACTCAGAATACACAAGGAGTTGAGTTTGAAAATACATATATATTTGAGCTGTTCTTTTATAAAAGGCCTGAGGGAGTTAACAGTCTTTGACTTTCTGTGAGGGAGTGTAAATGCCTAAAGCTGTAACGTTTGGCTTTTATGAAACTTCCAGTTCTCAACAAGGCCCGTGGCTAGTAAAAAAGGTAATAATGCACAGCATATTCTGATAAAGGGTGGTTGATTGTTTCTCCTAGGGGCTCCCTTTCCCAACTGGGTTCTACTGACATTATTCAAGATGAGCCCTTAAAATCCCAGAAGCAGATCTAAAATGTTACATAAAGATTATTTGTAGGAGCATTCTTGACAAAATATGCAATTTGTTAAGCATACTCTAATGTCATAATCTTAATTTGGATCTGTAACAGATGGTAATTAATGTGCCTAGAGGAAAATAAAAAAAAAGAAATGATGATCTGGTGAAAGACATGATTAGTGAAGACTCTGAAGAGGCTGAGACACAAGAGCGAAGAAAAGCAAGTTTTCTGTTTCTTTTTTTATTATTATTCTCCTTGTATTTGGCTTCCTCTGACTCCATCAGTCATTTTTTCTCTTATATTTCAATTGACAGGAAAATTTAGCGTACATTATACAAGCGTGTATGCTACCTTCCACTGTAAAGATAAGAACAACAAATTTTCCTAAGTTAGAAACTGTAATGTGGGAAAGATCTGTGTGAGGCATGCTTCTCCTCAGACATCATAGGGGCCTCTCACTAGCGTAAGTCTTTGTAGTTCTCAGGGTGGACTCAGGGACAGAGAGGAGCTCCTGAGAACTCCTGGGGCTGTATTACTTTCTTGTGAAGCTCTCTCTGTAATAAGAAATCATTCTCTAAATGGGGGTTCCTGGGGCAGCCAAAATGTGATTGTTCCTGGTGGGAGTATATCACCGTATAGTTAGAGGTACTTGAGGGACACAGAGCTGGCATGGAGCCTCTTTCTCTCTGTGGGTGACTCTGGCTCCATGCAAATCCCTGGGAATCTTCTAAGTTTGTAGGTTCCTGATTTCACAGAGGTGCATAATCTCCCCCCCACTCCATGACGGAATGTGGAAATCCATAAGGGGATACTTACAGAGATCATTTACCCCTTATTCCCTTCTTTTCCCAGTGGCTAAAGTAAATTAAATTATGATAGAAGTTCACTACTATTAATGGTTGTACATTCATGGGTATTGATTATGGCTGCTTGAAAATCTTGCATTGGAACTGTTTTGTGATGGAAAATTGGGGTTTCAATTAAACAATATTTTTTTAAAAATTGATAGAAATGTCTGTTTTCCATGGGAAATTTGGTAAAAACTAAACCAAAAGTGTTACCTTTTTGGCTGGAAAAACAAACAATCAAAAAAATTGATTTGAAAATGAGCCATTGTGCCACCTGGGAGCTGTAGTTTAATTATGTCATGACACCATTCTCCTCTGTGCCCTAGGCTCCTCAGCCAGACTACATCCCCCATGATGCACTGTGGTAGCTCAGCAAGACAGGAGACATGTTGCATTATGGGAGACATAGATTGGCTATGAAGAACCATAGCAACATTTCTAAATCAATATTTTCAGTTTGGGGCCAATATTTTTGGCGGAAAAACCCCCCACTGAATTCTTGATCTTTTGCCAAAAAGAAATTAAAGGTTTCTAGAAAAATCAAGCTCACTTTTTGACCATCTCTAGTGTTGATATCATGTAGTGAAGTGACACCAAATCATTTTGTGTGATGGTATATGGCACTGGAGAGACAAAAGGAGCAAGGGAATGAATGTACCTAAAAGGAGTCCATGCCCACAAGTAGGCACAAAGTCAGTCAAACAAATTGTATGTGCACACATGGATCATACAGCTGCGTAGTGGGATAATGATTGTGGTCCCAACTGTCTTTCTCACTCTGGAGAGCCAGGAAAGCAGAGGGAACTGATTGGGTTTTTCTGTTGCTCATGGATTCTAGCTAGCTAAATGAAAGCTGGAGGCAAGATCTCCTGTCTTCCTTTGAAGGGAGGGAACTGCTTCATTCCCTTTTTGTCTTTCTGGAGAATCCAGCAAGGGGACAGAACTTCTGATACAAGAAAGTAGGCTGATGTGGGACTCCCAGCTAGATAATCAATTTTCTTCCATTGGGAGCTGCTGTTTTTCCACCTATTGAAGATGGGGAAGGCTTGGGTGCCCTATAAACCTCTCAACCAAGTACCAGCTTCCTTCTGCTGCTCTGACTTAATATTATTTTGCCTGATGAGTCCTCATTTCAGCGGACAGTGAAAGGGTTGGGGGGAGGTCTACAAATACCATACATAGAGATTGGATCTCAGAAAAATAGTCAATCAACATTTACCAGCATTTACTCTGCTAGCTATATCAAAACAATACATTAATTTCCTAAATTTAGAATAGGAGAATTGCTGTTTCTCAAAATCTTCTCTTCTTTGAGCATTGGTAGATGCTGACTTTTTAGGAGCAAACACTGTGCAATGACAATGCATAAATAAGAATGGTTCAATCTGTATATGCTCTGTGTTGTTATTGTTTTGCATTGCAAACAGATCTGTGAATTTTTCTTCTAAGTGGAAGAGCTCCATCAATAAAATATATTTTCCTGTTTAAATGTATACTTATTAGGGGGAATATGCTACTGGCAGAGAACCCTCTACTTCTTCTAACTCATTTTGTAAAACTGGTATAAAAGGTTTCCTTTTTTCCAAAGCACATATGCATTGATTTCTGCATATGTATCTCTAAAACTTCAAACAATCTTTGCCTTTTTTGTGTATATGCTTTTTTTTCCCCCAATGGTAAAGATTTCTGAAGATAAAGAAAGGTACTTCAGTATTTAACTGTGAAACTGTATGTTTTGATACAGTATTCAGAAAACAATGAAAAGGAGTACTTGTGGCACCTTAGAGACTAACAAAATTATTTGAGCATAAGAATGGAGATACTAATTTCAGATTAATATTATTACCTTTGTTTTTAATTATTGCCAAGTTCTCTGAAATATTGTAGGCACCTCACAAATGCCCTACTCCTATTCTAAAGAGCCTATCAATTACATTTGCGATGATACACAAAGTGAGGTTATAAAACATGAAAAGAAAAGAGATGGGGAATGGAAGTACAGGGCTACACAAAACGTTTTTCAGTAGTCAGAGTAGCAGCCGTGTTAGTCTGTATTCGCAAAAAGAAAAGGAGTACTTGTGGCACCTTAGAGACTAACAAATTTATTAGAGCATAAGCTTTCGTGAGCTACAGCTCATGAAGTGAGCTGTAGCTCACGAAAGCTTATGCTCTAATAAATTTGTTAGTCTCTAAGGTGCCACAAGTACTCCTTTTCTTTTTTCAGTAGTGTAAACCTGATAATGCATAGCCAATATCATGTACGTGTGAATTTGCAGTCCCTGTATCTTTTCTACTTGAGTACATGGAGATTGAGGAAATATACAGTGATAGGATGTTGGAATATGTTTCTATTGTTTCTATGCCTTATATATTTTGTGGAAACAGTCAGTTTCAACTCCAGTTCTGCCATATTTGCTTACACTGAATTACACTTTATGTCACATGTAATTCATTGAACTCAAACATATTCTATTTATTCTATTTTATTTAGATCCTTATGCTGCACCCATCAACAGTGCATGTGGCATTTGTAAGAGACAGAGTAATTTCTGGTTTGTAAACAGAAGGCCAAGGAATTTTAAATAGAAAACAACTGATTGCTATGAAACTTCAGTGTGGACTAAGGTACTGTGTAATGTAAGGGTGATAGAATGGACCCCTGATGTATGATTTTTCATGATTATATCATGCCAGCACAGACATCTCTCACAAATAACCTTTTTTTGGTAATAAAATTAATAACTTTCATTTTTATGTGAGATCTGAAACACATCACACCATCAAATGGCCCTATGTTACTTCACTAGTTCAATATTGAAATGCTTGCCTATACAAAAAAGATTTGATAAGATATTGAAAGATGAATGAAAAAGCAACTTCTATTTTCATGTAGATTTATCTTGTTTGGAAAGTATGTGTGAAAGGTTTTCTCTAAGTTGGACTTGTAAACAGTTGTTCAGCAGAGAAAGAAAAAAATCTTACTTCCTAAGTTAACTACTGTGGCATGTTTAAAAAAAAATGCAGCCTGCAGGTTAGATCTTGAGCTGGCATAGCTCTACTGAAATGAAACTACTACCGTTTGTACAAATTGAGGATCTGATCCTATATACTCTCTGAAGTGGCATTAATTTGTCATTAGAAACAAACACATTATTATATTATGGAAAACAATGTGCCTCCTGTTAGGAGGGACTTCAGAGACATTAACTTACTGGATTTCTTCCATTTTCTATTAAAAACAGCTTTAAAAGAAGGGTAATATTCACCACTCTCCAGAAGTCAAGGGACAAGATCCTGTGGACTTCAATGGGAACTACATCAGGTCCCATTTCTCTGAAGAACCGCTCATTATCATTACTAAAAATGCTACTTCCAGAATTATATGGTTTTGGTATGGTAAAGGACATGGCAGATACATACCTAAATATTCCATTATAGAGGTACTGGAATCTTCCCAATTACACAATTACTGCTAACCTTAGTCCTTAACATATGCAAGTACACAATGCCCTATTGTAAGTTATACAGACTGGACACCCTCACATAATATATTGCAGGTAGGTCTAGTTTCTGTTGTTGTCTGAAGCAATTATTTGCTAACTTATTGATGTACTCCGACAAGTAATTCAGAAGAGCCCTTATAAATGTTTTTCTTTTCTCCAATGCAAAGCTGTCATGTAAGAAATATTACAGCCAATGACAGTGACACAGTTTGGAGATGATTAGTTCAATTTATGCTGTAAACAGGCAATCAGTCATAGATCCCAAGACAGACAACTATTAACAAAGTTGCATTTGAAACTGGAAGAGAATACTTGGTTAGAGCACATCAGAAATTGTATTTACTAATCTACAGTTACAAATAATATAACCATTTGGGTCAGTTGAACATATTTACATACTCCTTTCTAATCTTTACAGATGTTTTGGGTCCTCCTGAGCGCTACACTACAACATAATCCCCTGTAATATAGAAATGCTATTGTAATTTTTCAATTAGGAGGAATAGTAAAGCATTCTGTCATTTAACAGGTAACCAAACAAATAAACAAAGGCTGTTACTTGTACTCTTGGTCTTGTATTAGCATTAACATGAAAACATTCCCCTGACTGCAGATCAGTGAAAACTTGCCATGTTTTTAATCAGCCAAACAATATAAGTATTGGATTTTGACTCAATTAACTTTGTCTTAGATCAGTGTGACTTTTTATGCCTGGGTGGCTTAAGAATTATTCTCTTCGGTTATGACTATGGATTTTTTTCTGTAATGCTTAAATCAGTGACTCAGTGTATGCTGTATGCATACTAAGACGCAGTTATTAGCATAAGAGAAACTGCAGTTCTTCAAGTACACATGGCACAGAAACTCAAACACAATAAGTAAAACTGAAAGATCATTAAAGACCACTAAAATAAATATTATTTACTCTAAGCCTCTTCAATTTACTAAGTTTTATTTAAGATAATGCATTGAGTGCACTAATAGTCTATTATAGCTGTGCAAAACTTGCATGTTTATAATATGTTATAAATAGCACAATACTAGAGAGATTTTTCTATAGAAATTATTAATAGTTATCCTGATTCTGTTACTCATACTCCTGTTAACTGCTACTTTGCCATACAATCAGTGTCATCAGTTTGAAGTGTCATCAAATTGGATTATACCAGGATAAAATAGATATCATGGAAGGGAGCATCAGGCCCTTTGTGTACTAAGTTAGTACTTAATGGGTGAAATCCTCGCCACACTGAAGTCAGTAGGAGACTTTATTGAGTTAAACAGGGTCATGTTTTTAAAAGGATATGTTTCAGAGTAGCAGCCGTGTTAGTCTGTATTCGCAAAAAGAAAAGGAGTATTTGTGGCACCTTAGAGACTAACAAATTTATTAGAGCATATCCGATGAAGTGAGCTGTAGCTCACGAAAGCTTATGCTCTAATAAATTTGTTAGTCTCTAAGGTGCCACAAATACTCCTTTTCTTTTTAAAAGGATATGTGTATGTAAGGGTGGAAGAACTGAGACCAGTGAGATTAGTTAGTTATAGACTACACATGTTACAATAGACAGAAGTTACTTATATAGTTTTATAAATAATAACAAACAAAAGTCAATGCTGATAAATAAGACAAACACTAGCCAATGGGGTGTCCTATAGAAAATAACCTATTATGCGGTTTCTTGCATCTTTTTCTGAAGCCTCTATTATTGCCCACAATCAGAAACAAGAGATTGTAGTATATGAATCAGTAATCATGGCAATTCCTATGTAAACATTTTTAAAACATTTAATAACTTTGTTTCCCTTTGAGGTTTGTTGTGCATATTTAATTTTTATTTATTTTTTTGGAGGGGAGGATAGTTGTTCAAGGCACATTTAATAAAAGAAACATTTATTTTTAGCCAAATAGAAGCCAGTGAGTTACTAAGTGTTATATTTGAAATGATTGTCCTGCTTCTAAATCCATCTAGGAATTGATTGAATACGTAAATAAACCGTAATAGTCACTGAATTGATATGAGATTGTGATAGAGTGCTAGCTGTAGCACCCTGATCCTGACATTACTGCAACCCAGAAAAGCCCAGCCCAAATATGAGCAATTATACACTTTCTGTTGGGGGATTATGAACAGCTGGGTGGTAACTGCAGCATCAATGATATGATTAGAAGTAATTGGGAGAATATAAGAGGGAGGAAGAGGCATTAGGAGGGAAAGCTGTGCAGAGAAGACAAAGGGTGAAGAATTTTTTTCCCTCCATTATATCTGTGTTATGGGCTGCAGTATACCGGTGTCATGATCAGTTTGGTGGAGACCTGAGGAATAAAGTTATATGTGGAGAAAGGGAAACAGCCTCAGTATATTTGTTACTGAGGGACCATGGAAACAGACTAGGCAGCCAGGAACACTGGGGAGCTGAAGAAGCCCCATGACAGAGAGAAACCAAAAAAATATAACTGGTTTTCAAGAACCATTTTTATATTATCACTGAATATACATTAAACATCACTTTCCTTTATGTCCTCTATTTATGTAACCTGGATCAAAATGAAATTAGATGATGTAAAATAGGATTATTCACCCAATTTGTTGTTGCTGAGATAGCTAACATTTTCTAATGAAAAAAGAAAAGGAGTACTTGTGGCACCTTAGAGACTAACACATTTATTTGAGCATAAGCTTTCATGAGCTACAGCTCACTTCACCGAATGCATTCAGTGGAAAATACAGTGGGGAGATTTATATACATAGAGAACATAAAACAATGATTGTTACCATACACACTGTAACCAGAGTTTCAGAGTAGCAGCCATGTTAGTCTGTATTCGCAAAAGGAAAAGGAGTACTTATGGCACCTTAGAAACTAAAAAAATTATTTGAGCATAAGCTTTTGTGAGCTACAGCTCACTTCATCGGATGCATTCAGTGGAAAATACAGTGGGCAGATTTATATACACACACACAGAGAACATGAAACAATGGGTTTTATCATACACACTGTAAGGAGATTAATCACTTAAAATGAGCTATTACCAGCAGGAATCAGGGGGGAAGGAGGAAAACCTTTTGTGGTGATAATCAAGGTGGGCCATTTCCAGCAGTTAACAAGAATGTCTGAGGACTAGTGGGGGGGGGTGGAGTTGGGGGGATAAACAACATGGGGAAATAGTTTTACTTTGTGTAATAACCCATCCACTCCCAGTTTCTATTCACCTAGAATACTGTGTTCACCTAGAATACTGTGTGCAGTTCTGGTCTCCCATGTTTAAAAAGGATGAATTCAAGCTGGAGCAGGTACAGAGAAGGGCTACTAGGATGATCCGAGGAATGGAAAACTTGTCTTATGAAAGGAGACTTAAGGAGCTTGGCTTGTTTAGCCTAACTAAAAGAAGGTTGAGGGGAGATATGGTTGCTCTCTATAAATATATCAGAGGGATAAATACAGGAGAGGGAGAGGAATTATTTCAGCTCAGCACCAATGTGGACACAAGAACAAATGAGTATAAACTGGCCACCAGGAAGTTTAGACGAAGGTTTTTAACCATCAGAGGAGTGAAGTTTTGGAATAGCCTTCCAAGGGAAGCAGTGGGGGCAAAAGATCTATCTGGTTTTAAGATTCTACTTGATAAGTTTATGGAGGAGATGGTATGATGGGATAATGTGATTTTGGTAATTAACTGATCTTTAAATATTCAGGGTAAATAGACCAAATCCCCTGAGATGGGATATTAGATGGATGGGATCTGAGTTACCCAGGAAAGAATTTTCTGTAGTATGTGGCTGGTGAATCTTGCCCATATGCTCAGGGTTTAGCTGATTGCCATATTTGGGGTCGGGAAGGAATTTTCCTCCAGGGCAGATTGGAGAGGCCCTGGAGGTTTTTCGCCTTCCTCTGTAGCATGGGGCATGGTTGACTTGAGGGAGGCTTCTCTGCTCCTTGAAGTCTTTAAACCATGATTTGAGGACTTCAATAGCTCAGACATGGGTGAGGTTTTTCATAGGAGTCGGTGGGTGAGATTCTGTGGTCTGCACTGTGCAGGAGGTCAGACTAGATGATCAGAATGGTCCCTTCTGACCTTAGTATCTATGAATCTATGAATCTAAGCCTAAGTTAATTGTATCCAGTTTGCAAATTAATTCCAATTCAGCAGTCTCTCATTGGATTCTGTTTTTGAAGGTTTTTTTGTTGAAGGATAGCCACCCTCAGGTCTGTAATTGAGTGACCAAAGAGATTGAAGTGTTCTCCGAATGGTTTTTGAATGTTATAATTCTTGACATCTGATTTGTGTCCATTTATTCTTTTATGTAGAGACTGTCCAGTTTGACCAATGTACTTGGCAGAGGGGCATTGCTGGCACATGATGGCATATATCACATTGGGAGATGCGCAGGTGAACGAGCCTCTGATAGTGTAGCTGATGTGATTAGGCCCTATGATGGTGTTCCCTGAATAGATATGTGGACAGAGTTGGCAATGGGCTTTGTTGCAAGGATAGGTTCCTGGGTTAGTGGTTCTGTTGTGTGGTGTGTGATTGCTGGTGAGTATTTGCTTCAGGTTGGGGGGCTGAAATAACAGAACACCACTAGCCATCACCTTTAGCCCCCAACTAAAACCTCTCCAACACATCATCAAGGATCTACAACCTATCCTGAAGGACGACCCATCACCCTCAGAGATCTTGGGAGACAGGCCAGTTCTTGCTTACAGACAGCCCCCAACCTGAAGCAAATACTTACCAGCAACCACAAGTGGCAATACTTCAACAAAAAAAACTTCAAAAACAGACTCCAATGAGAGACTGCTGAATTGGAATTAATTTGCAACTGGATACAATTAACTTAGGCTTGAATACAACTGGGAGTGGATGGGTCATTATACAAAATAAAACTATTTCCCCATGTTTATCCCCCCCAACCTCCCACTGTTTCTCAGACATTCTTGTCAACTGCTGGAAATGGCCCACCTTGATTATCACTACAAAAGGTCCCCCTCCATCTAGTAATGGCTCACCTTAAGTGATCACTCTGGTTACAGTGTGTATGGTAACACCTATTTTTTCATGTTCTCTGTGTATATAAATCTCCCCATTGTATTTTCGATTGAATGCATCCGATGAAGTGAGCTGTAGCTCACGAAAGCTTATGCTCAAATAAATTTGTTAGTCTCTAAGGTGCCACAAGTACTCATTTTCTTTTTGCAAATACAGACTAACACGGCTGCTACTCTGAAACCTGTCATTTTCTAATGAGTTAAGCAATTAGTTAGTTGCAAAAGTTTCCCAATGATCATCTCAGTGCAGCTTGCCAAATGAGACCATTCAGGCAGTAACCATTAAGAACAGAATATAGAACCTAAAGTGCACCACACAGAAAAAAAATTGAATCATTAGTAATAAATTCTCCCTCTCCTGCCCACAGGATACCCTCTGAAGACTCTCTGTAACACTTTGAATTCGAGCTGACATTTGCAACAACCATTTGCCACTTAGATTTCAGATGAATTACATAAAATGATGAGAGCTTCATGCACAACAAGAATTGCATTAGAAGTGTATTTTTTCCCTTCTGAATTTTCTCTTTGAAGATCTTGGAATCTATGTTGCTTGGGAGCATTGCTAATATTTCTGTGTATGTTTTACCTTTGTATTTTGAAACCCATTAAAGTGTTTTTTGTAAACTGTATCTAATTTGCATTTTTAATTTGATGTTATCATGATTAAAACCAGAATTCATGAATTGCACCTGTGTACCCACTCCTAGTAGCATTTAACATTATTTTGCACTGAAAATTCATCATGGTAATTTTGCAAAATGTGCAAAGTACATTGGTGCTTCATTTATTATGGAGTACACCATATCCACTCAAAATAACTCATTCTCTTTAAATTACTTGACATTATTTATAAAGTTTTGCAAAGTGTTGCATATAATTAATTATTTTTGATAAGCATAATGAAATGATCTAAGGTACAAACCTGCATATTGTCTCCAATACTTCCCATTCACAATGCCAGTTATCAAATTAAATTAAATTAAAAATGACAGTTCTACAAAAAAAGCCAACTGCACACATGCACAAAAGAATAATAAATCAGTATGATAGAGCACACAAGTATGCATTTGATTTTTTGGGGGAGGGACTATATATTTGCTTTCATTGTACAGTGAGTACTGTTTGTGTCCTTACCCTGTCAAAATTTACAGCAGCTGCTATTTCTTCTCAGTGCCAGATTGTCTAATGCCTTGCACCTCGTGTACTATGTACACCAATGCCAAGTATGTGGGAAATGATACCTTTCTGTTCTGACAGGTGTTATGCATACTTTGCTCAAGTGTCAATGACTATACAGTTTGCAACATAGTGGTGAATCAGGTGTTTGATATACACTCAAATTCAAGATACAAAATCTGCAACAATCAACTCTTGTCTTTGTGCATTTCCGTCTATGTGCGTCTATTGAATCTCTCTGTCACTGTCCTAACAGAATTTAGATAAACCACACTTGTGAATGAACAGAAATCATGTCTTGGGTATGCGGCTGGAGTATGGTTTCATCATACATTGCTTCCTTCCACCATAGAAAATTAGTTTTGCCATCTAGATGGGTCCTGCTCTAATCAAAACTGGGAGAATGGTAGAGGTTCCATTTTAATATTTTCTTGCAATCTTTTCCTCTTTTTTATTTACATCATTGAATATATTTCAAGCAATTTTTTTTTAAAAAAACCCCTATAATTATTTCTAACATGTAAGTTGTAGGGTCAAGAACTTCTTTCCCTCATTTGATAGTAATTTTAAAGAAGTTTCAGAGGAAGCTGTATTTACCTTGTCTTTGCATGTTTTCTATCACTGTGAATTACGGTAGTTTTGAAGATTTTGATTTCAGGAGGATGTCGTACCACTTGATGCTTACGCAAAATGAAAAGAATAACTGAAGTAGAAGTAACTAAGCTGCATCTTTCACTGGCATCTGAGAAACTGATAAAGGTATATAAGACTGGTAGTGATTTTCAAAATATTTTCTGTGCATCCAGAGTGGTCCACCAACTCCTGGTTGTTCATGGAATGAAACATAAGGAGAATGATGGGATTAAAAAGGGAGATGATTCTATGGTAAAGGATCTTGCTCTTATGCCTTGGACCAGAGGATGAAAAAACTTGCAGAACTAACATAGTATTGTGTCCAAAGGTAGTGCTGTGGCATATAATGTGATTTGGTGATCAAATGAGTCATAAGGTCTAACAGGTAACATATTATTTGGCCCATTTCTAGAGAATTCCCTTATCCCCACTCTCCTAGAAGTGGAGATTTTGACTCAGCACATTTTATTTTAAATCAAATTTTCTAGGTGCTTTTCAAATGTAAAAGAAGATTTGGTCTTCTTTATAACTGTCCTGAAGTATTTACAGTCTAAAATCTTATGATGTTCTGAATAACTAAGCACCTTTGGCTCTTTATGCGGGGTCAACAATTTTCAAGAACATCACTCTTACAGAGAGCTGGCTAGATCTCTTTTAGGTGGTCTATGTCAACAGTGGGTTTAAATGTTGTATCTTAAATAAAGTCTATACTGAGCTTATAAAATCTAAACGTGAGGGTAAAATGGTGGTCCTAATGAAGTCAGTGGGACTTTTGCCATTGACTTGGATGGAGACAGGATTTCACCATTATTAGTTCTTGCCTCGGATGATCAGCAGGGACATGCAGGTGACTTAAAAATGTAGTCACATATGCTATCACAAATTTTCTTCTTGAATTTATCTAAAAAGCATCAAAGAACACTCTAATGATGGTAGAGATCTGATGATCCACAATTTCAAGTCCTATGCAGTCTTTCTAAATCTTTTTACTTTTCCTTGTAACAACAATAACAATCTCTGTATCCCTTCACCAGCCATGATGTTGGTGTAGAGCAGTAGTTTTCAACCTGTGGGCCACACATCCCTGCAGGTCTGCAGGCTATATCTAAGATTTCCAAAGGAGTTTGCAACTCCATTCTAAATTTTGTAGTGGTCTGCATATGAAAAAAGGTTGAAAAACCACTGGTAGAGAGGCAGCAAAAAGCTAGAGTCAAATTCTGGCCACTATAAAACTCCCATTAACTTCAGCAGGGCCAGAATTACACCTTTAGTCCTTTCACTAGCTATACACCTTTCCAATTAATCCTGGATTGATCCAGTCCAAATGAGTTATCATATACTCTATTCAGTCTTCTTTTCGATGGCTACAGCTGACATTTAATCTTCCATGAACTGCTTACACGTCTTAATAAGCCATTGGCATTGACCAAAATATCCCTACTCTTCTTCCATGAATAGCTCATATTCTCTTCACTACCTAATTATTTTTCATTGGGAAAGGAAGATCAGTAGGAGCAATTGAGCTTCAACTCCTTTTAATTCTCCTTCAGATGTTCTGTGACTTTGCCTTTCCATTTTCTTTCTCTTAATCTTTACAGGCAGCAGCCCATTTGCTCAATCATTTTGTCCTTGAGAGCCACATAATATTGGAGACCTGCTAACCACAAAAAAAAAAAAAAAAAAAAAGCAGCAGCCTTGGCTTAAAATACTTCTCTTCTTTAGTATTTTGAAATAAAGCTTTTATGTCCAAAGTGATTTATATTGGGAATCTGATATTCATGATTAGTGATGGAGAGGAAAATGGAGGGAAAAATCTCCCTTCCAACACACTAACAAAAACTTTTTCACTGCCCCCTTTCATTAAGGGTGCCTTGAATTCCTGGTAAGCTGTTAATCGTTTGTACAATTAACCATAGATACAGTGTTCACCACAAAATCACTACAGCTTTTACCTCTTTCACATTATATAGTAGTCATGGTATTCTCTATTGGTAAAATAAGAATACCACAGTAATATTAATTAATTCATTACAAATGGTAAAGATTGTAAAGAATGAACCCTGTATACTCTTAAAAAGAGCATATGGTTTAAAAAAGAGTGAGACCACATTAAAATACCAAATGAAATGAAAGAAATAAATTCAGAATAGACTTTAAGAAGTACTTTTTCACCTGAAGAATAATAAATGTGCAGAACTGCCTAGCACATGTGGAGTTAGAAATGCCAGGATCATTCAAGGAATAATAATCCCACTCTGAGAAATAAAATATATAAGTAATGTGCATTGAGGGGCCATGAACTTTTCTATCTTTCTAATATTTCTCCTGTTTTTATGCATTCCCATCACCATACTATTTTCATTCCTGCCACATTTGTGATTTAAAGAAGATAAATTAGGTGATGGATGGGAGGTGTTCTCTTGGAAAAAATGTCCAATCAATGTGCATCCACTGGAAAATTTCACTGTGGGTTGATGCTTCTTGCTTCCTGTTGAGGCCAGGAATCTAATTTTTTGGGAGAGTGGAGGGAAAATCAGCTTTACTGTGCAGTTTATTTCTGCCATTAAAACATTTTAAAACAAATTTCTGGTGAGTTTAAACTCGAAATTAGGTGAAGCTTTCTAACCAACAGAGGAGTGAAGTTCTGGAGCAGCCTTCCATGGGGAAGAGTGGGGGCAAAAAACCTAACTGGCTTCAAGACTGAGCTTAATAAGTTTATGGATGGTATGGTATGACTAGACTGCCTACAATGGCATGTGGCCCATCAGTTACTGCCAGTAGCAAAAATCCCCAACTGCTGGAGACAGGACACTAGTTGAGGAAAGCTCTGAGTTACTACAGAGAATTCTTTCCCAGGTATCTGCTTAGTGAATCTTGCCCATATCCTCAGGGTGTAACTGATCATTATATTTGGGGTCAGGAAGGAATTTTTCTCCAGATCAGATTGGCAGAGAACCTTGGGGGTTTACATTTTCCTCTGCAATGCAGGGGAACAGCTCACTTGCAGGTTTAAACTAGTGTAAATGGTCAATTCTCGGTAACTTGAAGTCTTTAAACCATGATTTGAGGATTTCAGTAACTCAGCCAGAGGACAGGGTCAGTGAGTGGGTGAAATTCTGTGGCCTGCAATGTGCAGGATGTCAGACTCTATGATCACAATGGTCCTTTCTGACCTTAAAGTGTATGAGAAAAAGATGCATTTGATATCAATGTCTGGACAGTTTAAGTGTCAAACTGAACTATGTCAGTGTTCCACTATACCCTTGATACATGTGCATAATTCCTATTGTAACTAATAATGTCAAGTATACATATTAAAAAGGGAACTTTTTAGGGTCTAGCATCCTACTGTTTATTATCAGATATATTGTAATGCTTCCAAGTAGTTCTTTTTGAACAGCTTTGCTCTGATTTAATAGGACCTAACTTTATATACTGCCAAATTCTTTTAATGCAACAAATTTGTAAACAGCATTAAACTATAGCTAGGGTGGTAGGCACAGTTAATGCTACATGAAGCTTTCATTATAATTTTTTATCTGAATTGAATTCAACTTTTGAATTACCTTGTGGAATTTTCCATTCTTAGGGCCAGATTCTGAGCTCTAGGTATGTCTCTTTTGTGCTGCTCCAGCAATTCAAAGGGAATATAGAGCTTTCCTAAAAGGGCAACTAATTATTCCCCAATATAGGGAGAATCCTGGGGTGATGTGACTTGAGGCTTGTCTCCATTTACCGGGGGATCCACACAGAGTGATCGATCCACTGGGGGTTGGTTTAGCAGGTCTAGTGAAGATCCACTAAATCGACTGCCGATCACTCTCCCATCGACTCCGGTACTCCATCGGAATGAGAAGCATAAGGCAAGTAGAAGGGAGAGTTTCTCCCGTTGACACAGTGCAATGTAGACATGGCAATATGTCAACCTAAGATATGTTATCTCCAGTTGGAGTTGTGTAAATTAGGTCAACTTAGCCCCATAGTGTAGACCTGTCCTTGGGGTCCCTCACTTGTTACAGGGATCATCTGTTGGTGTACCCGAGGGGCAGAGCCACAGTGTGATGCACACTAGTGATCCCTGGCAGTGGTGGTGGAGAAGTTCATAAGAGATTGTACTCTGCTTCAGACTACAGAGTTTCAGGGTTTTTTTTTGGCTCCCACACTGATTCCAGGATCAAGGGAGCGGGAAGATGTTTTTCCCCCACCTTCCCTGGAAACTAAGCTGAGGACTATTTGGCTTGACCTGGGGATCAGGCATTTCATCTCAAGGCCAATGTGGATTTTCTTTGATAGCTTGGGGAAAAGTAGTTCATCTGTTTCTGAGCTTGGGGACAGTAAAATCAATTAAAAATATATCCCTTTTCCATTGTAAGTTGTTGTGAGGTTTTGTTTTGTTTTGTTGCAACACGTCTTTGACCAGCACTACAATCAGAACAATTTGGTAGAGTTTGGAAGGTGGAATTTGTCATGGAAGGAGCCTCATTGAGAAGGCTTTCTTTATTTGGGAGGAGGTTGGTTTTGATTTGACTGAGAATTCTATGCAGTACAGAACATACACAACTGCTTTTTTTTTCTATGCCCAGAAAGTTCTAACACCTCAGAAAGGGTTCACTGCATATATACCTAGAGCCTAACTGGCTGTGTTGTGAAAAGTTTAATTACTATAATTGGGAAGGAAACCTTGGGCCTATTTAACTACTCAGGAAGGGCAGATGGCAGAGTTATAGGTGTCATTGAAGCTTCCATGACTACTACTTGTGCAATTAGGTTAGATGCTTGGAGCAAATAGAATTGTCTTACGAGCAGAAGGAAGTGTCAACTGACACTGATGAAATGCAGGTGTGCCATTCAGGGAGCATGCCATTCACCATGGAAATCACAGTAACCCTCAGCTTTCATTGGAGCTCACCACTATCACATTTACCCTCAGAAAGTGTGGTAACCTCCATAATGCCCCTGCATAGCTATGTAGGGCGAGGAAACAATCTGGCCCTTTTTCATATAATTAATACTTTTCATTCTTCTGAATCCCAAAGTACTTTATCAACTTTATAAACTATGGTCCTGATCCTGCAGACACTTGCATACATGCTTAACATCGCTTGTGTGAGCAGATTCACAGTTGGACTGTTCATATGAATAAAGATGTGTGTATAATTTTTTGGCATTTGGCAATTTGGGTGTACTCAGACTTGATTAAAAAAAAAGTCTGGCTACCAAACTCTTTATCAAGGAGCTACCCACAAAACTACAGATGTGAAGAAGAAACAACACTTCAGACTTTCATAGAGAAACTCAGACATACAGTTTTTCTTTTCCTTTTATTCTGATGTTTAAATGACATACAGGCAATAAGATGATACAATGGTAATGCAATTGGGATTCTTTCAACCCAAAGGTCTTGGTAACATTTACTCTGTGCAAGGTCGTGTCAGAAAGTAAAATCAAGAGAGACCCGGCCATCCAACCGATGATGGCTGGCACAACACAAGAATGTTTTCACTTAAACCTAAACTTTACTTAGTCTCAAGCACTTACACATATCCACAACAGTAAAACACCCCCGACCCTGGATAATTACTGAAGTTGAGTGTGGCTCTCAAGTGGCACAGCTGCAGCCTTCCAGTAGCTAAAGCTTCTGACTGCTGGTGGGGACCACAAGATCCATCCAGGTGGAGAGTCCCTGAAGAAAGCCTCCCAAAGAGTCCAACTAATTCAAACTTTTCCCCCTAATTTATACATTAGTAATACAATGACATGTCACTTAAAGAAAACTTGTTAAGCAAGCAGTTTCAAAGGTCAAACAAGAGGTTTCCTTCTGGTCATTGATTAACGAGGTGTGGTTTTTTCAGAGTTTGCACTGAGGCCCCTAAAATGCATGTATCAGCAATTTCAACACAATTCTTATCAGGAAGGATGCTGGGTCAAGCTGCCCTTTCAGTGGCACCCAAACCCCTCCTCCCCTCCTGTCTTGGTTAAGCAAAGGCTACTGCATGGCCAATTTATGACCGCCTGACATGGCTGCTTTTAGCAATAAGCAAACGTGGATTCAGGCACTTTACTGGTTTGCCAAAATCTCCCTGTACAATGTAACAGTACATCAGACAGTATATAATCTTATTTACAGTATAATGCATATCATAGGAAAAATACAAAGAAAAATAAACACAACTAAAATCACATTTTTTTCAAAGTTTGAAAAATTAAAATCACCCAAATACGAAAAATAAATCATTGTTTTAACAATTTTGAATGGTTCATAACTATTTGATACAACAATGAAACAATTATTGACAGAATGTTGAAAAGTAGCCATATTTCTTTTTTTAAGTTACCGTATAATGTATTCTTAGATGCATCTTATTAAACTATATTGCTTGATTAAATGTACTGTAGGAGGCATAGTAGCAATCGGCTAACCTGGTGGCTGAACTTTGTGACTTTGTCCTCACCCATAACTATTTCACATTTGGGGACAATGTATACCTTCAAATCAGCAGCACTGTGATGGGTACCCGCATGGCCCCACAGTATGCCAACATTTTTATGGCTGACTTAGAACAACGCTTCCTCAGCTCTCATCCACTAATGCCCCTACTCTACTTGCGCTACATTGATGACATCTTCATCATCTGGACCCAAGGAAAAGAAGCCCTTGAGGAATTCCACCAGGATTTCAACAATTTTCATACCACCATCAACCTCAGCCTGGACCAGTCCACACAAGAGATCCACTTCCTGGACACTACGGTGCTAATAAGCAATGGTCACATAAACACCACCCTATATCAGAAACCTACTGACCGCTATTCCTACCTACATGCCTCTAGCTTTCATCCAGATCATACCACTCGATCCATTGTCTACAGCCAAGCTCTACGATATAATCGCATTTGCTCCAACCCCTCAGCAGAGACAAACACTTACAAGATCTCTATCATGCATTCCTACAACTACAATACCCACCTGCTGAAGTGAAGAAACAGATTGACAGAGCCAGAAGAGTACCCAGAAGTCACCTACTACAGGACAGGCCCAACAAAGAAAATAACAGAATGCCACTAGCCATCACCTTCAGCCCCCAACTAAAACCTCTCCAACGCATCATCAAGGATCTACAACCTATCCTGAAGGATGACCCATCACTCTCACAGATCTTGGGAGACAGGCCAGTCCTTGCTTACAAACAGCCCCCCAACCTGAAGCAAATACTCACCAGCAACCACTCACCACACAACAGAACCACTAACCCAGGAACAGATCCTTGCAACAAAGCCCGTTGCCAACTCTGTCCACATATCTATTCAGGGGATACCATCATAGGGCCTAATCACATCAGCCACACTATCAGAGGCTCGTTCACCTGCGCATCCACCAATGTGATATATGCCATCATGTGCCAGCAATGCCCCTCTGCCATGTACATTGGTCAAACTGGACAGTCTCTACGTAAAAGAATGGATACAAATCAGACGTCAAGAATTATAACATTCAAAAACCAGTTGGAGAACACTTCAATCTCTCTGGTCACTCGATTACAGACCTAAGAGTGGCTATCCTTCAACAAAAAAGCTTCAAAAACAGACTCCAAGGAGAGACTGCTGAATTGGAATTAATTTGCAAACTGGATACAATTAATTTAGGCTTGAATAGAGACTGGGAATGGATGAGTCATTACACAAAGTAAAACTATTTCCCCATGTTATTTCTCCCCCCTCCACCCCCCCCACTGTTCCTCAGATATTCTTGTTAACTGCTGTAAATAGCCTACCTTGCTTGTCACCATGAAAGGTTTTCCTCCTCCCCCCACCCCCGCTGCTGGTGATGGCTCATCTTAAGTGATCACTCTCCTTACAGTGTGTATGATAAAACCCATTTTTTCATGTTCTCTGTGTGTGTATATCAATCTCCCCTCTGTTTTTTCCACTGCATGCATCCGATGAAGTGAGCTGTAGCTCACAAAAGCTTATGCTCAAATAAATTTGTTAGTCTCTAAGGTGCCACAAGTACTCCTTTTTTTTGCCAATCTTCCCTTTGACGCCTGAAGCTCAGCAGAAATAATTATAGTGAAGAACGCCTTGTGAATACTTGTTAGAAACCTCTTAAATGCATCATTCTGTTTACTTTTAAACCTTTTCAAATAAATTCTTCAGTGTAAATGATGCAAAAGCAGCTTCTGACTTTGGCCATTTGGGGAAGGTGTTACAAGGAATGTATATCCTCTCAACTTTGTTGAGGTTTTACAGCTCAAAATTATGATGTCTGGAAGAGAAAATTAATGCATGTGTGAAGTCCTGAATGCTACTACTAAAACAACCGACCAAATAAATCAACCAAGCTTGGAACTTTTTAAAAATAACAAGATGGAAATTTAACACTAATGAGAGAAACTGCAGAAGTGATCTATGGCAGTCCAGTGACGATGTATTTCTAACATGCTCCTTTGGCATAGTTTCTGCTATAAGTGCAGTTAGAATAGTATACTTAGTAAGGGGAACTGTATACTGTTATGAGAATTATAGTGTCCCTCTATGAGTGGCAGTTATCATTCCAGTTACTAGCACAGAGAAATTCTGTTAATATCATGTACAGTACTGTTTCCTGTGTTTATTATTCTTACCATATATCAAAACACAAAGTTATCTCCTATTTCTAGACTAATGGTGGGCTAAAGCAGTTAAATGCTGAGGAAAACCAAAGGATGGATTTTGCAGTCTCCTATGGCCACTTGATCTTAAAACAGCCAGAGAGCCTATGGAGAATTTCCTTTGTGTAGAGGAACCGTCTGCTAGCGGAGAGTGCCTCCTGTGTAAGTGTAAGAGGAAGAAGGAGTTGTAGTGGGGACGGGTATGGGGGCAGTGTGGAATGTGTGAAGAGCTGGTGCAAGGCCAGTGGAGGATCAGGTCCCTGGTGTGTTTATGTTAGGGACTGGGCATCTTGAATCCTGGCCTATATGGTCTTCAGCTCTAATAAGTTTCAACCTGCCACCCACTGACCTACTACTAGTTTTCAGAATAGAATCTGAACTCTGACAGAGAATGCCGGTCCTGGGATCTGATTAGCTGAATGCTGGGGTCCTGATTGGTTCACAGCTTCTATTTAAACTAAACACAGGAACAGGAAATGGTCTGTGAAATTGGGTTCTCCCAGCTTAGGATTGCTTCCCCAGCAATATCTGCTCCTACTGGCACCCTGGTAACCTGACCCTGCCTGCCTCCCAGCAGCTGACTTTTGGTTTTGCCATCTGGCTTGTCTCAGACTCTGACTTTCTGGTATCTGACCCAGTCTGACTCCTGCTCTGACCACTAGGGCAGAACATCCACATCTCACTCATGAGTTTCATTAGCAGTAGATAGAACAACAGGAAGAGATCTTTACTGAGTATGCAGAGACTAGAGTTGGAGACAGCAGCTGCCACTTGTCTCAAATGAAATGCTGTGTTTTGATTTCAGGCTCTTTTTTAAATAAAAGAAAATGAAATGAAAGTCTAGGATTTGCCAGGGGCCTTTAACATCATTCAGAAAACAGAGGTGATGATATTACAACTAGGCTGACTGGTTAGGAAGACATGCACATAAGATATAGGAGACCAAGGTTCAAATCCTGTTTCTGGAGTAGGGACTTAAAACCAGGTTTCCTATAAGCCAGGTGAGGACCCTAACCACCAGGCTATGCTGGGAAGAATGGCTTTTAAGATCTCTTTTTTGGAGATGTTACTCTTTGCATAACATACTTAAACATTCATTGGAACAGAGAGAGAATGATTCTGTAGCCTCCTGGTTAAAGCATTCACTGGTGTGGGGGGTCGGGAGGGGGAACACCCTACGTTTCAGTCTCTGCTTCAATTAATATTTATTTATTTATACAAAGTGCAACAGCTTCAACAGGAGATATTGACAGAGAACTACCCTGGAATAACTAATAACTTGGTGGTTGGGACTCCCACCCAGATTTTCTATATCTCAGCTGAAAGTCCCTGTTCTAGAGAAGGTATTTGAACCTAGGTCTTCTACGCCCTAAATTAGAGCCCTAATTACTGGGATATTCAGTATAAGGTAACCAGTAACCCTTCCCCTCCACCCCCCAAATCATTACTTTGTGCATGGTGCCTAAATCTCCCTGTGAAAAATCAAAATGTTTCATTTTGGAAATGTCAAAATAAAGAATCTTTATGTAACTTTAACACCCTCATGGCCAAGATGTAACTTTAGCTCCCTCATGCAGGCAGAAGGCGCATGCAGGAATGCAGCATGGAAAGTCCCCTCCAGCCCAAGAGCATGTCTTTTAAACCTCCCAGAGTGAACACACACATACCAGAAGAGTATAATGAATATAAGAAAGGGAAATACTTATTTGCAGAGGGATGAAAGGAGAAAAACAAGGGGAAATACAGGGGGGGGGAACAATTAAACAGAGTTACATTCAACTCAAGGCCCCACAGGACATGTAGTAGCACAGTCTGAAAGGGCAGATACCGAGCAGCGCATCTGCACTTAGAGTTCAGGAGTTCGGGAATAGTTCCAGTCCTGTGGTGAAGCTGGGTGTTTCTGGTCATCTTTGGGACTGGTAAACTTTTCCCAATAAGCCCCCCTGGTGCCCTCTTCTGCTGCTCTCTGAAAACCCACACAGAGCGACCATCTCCCGACTTAACTTCCTAACAGTCTCTCTCCTTATTCCCAATGCAAAGTCACAAGCCCCAGTACTCACGGCCCCATGCAGCTCTGGGCAGCACAGTGGATCCATCTCTGGTTTGTTCTTCTTGGGCGATTACTCCCTGGAATAGTGCTGCTCCTGGCTCCTGTCCCCAGTCAGCCACTCTATCTCCCACAGGCTTCAGGCATGTTCTTAGCTCCTTCACTCTGTGAGAGCCTGCTTGCTGCAGCCTTTTTGTCTGGAGCTTCAGACATACACATAGTGTGGTTCTCCCCTCTCTCTCTGCTCCCACCCACCCCAACAGCACTTACCTCCCTCAGAAAAAGATTTAAAGGGGCCATGCTCTTTAAACCCCAAAGGGGTTATGTGATGTTATTGACATAAACTGTGACCGTATAGATCATTGTTGCAAACACTATTATATATTTGCAGCAAATATTGTACAAAGGTTGTTGTATGAGGTGTCTTATGAAAAGGTTATGATTTGCTGGTTATGATTATGCTATCTGTATGTGGTATCATTTTTGTAGTTGAAATTATGAATATTGGCTATGTACTTGTATCTCAATGTGTTTGATTCTAAGTAGCATTAGTGAAACATTTGGTCAGATTCTTGAGAAAGGACTTTGCAGTTTAGGTGCCCAATCAAGAAACACTTAACTGACAATTAACCTTGGGAGACTCCGATCCACATATAAGAAGTTTTCCTGGGACGTTCAAGGTAGCATATGAGCAATGGCTGCTGCCTGCAAACTGAGTCATGCGTGGACATGTGACTTGCCCAGGTGGCTACAAACTCCATCTTGCTGCTGTGATTTTGCACAGGAGAACAAAGAGGTTTCCACCCATCAGAGAAAGAATATAAAAGGCCCTGGAAACCACTCCATTTTGTCTTCAATACTGCTTTTGACCACTGGAGGAACTGTGCTTGAAACTGAAGCTCTGAACAAAGGATTGAATGACCCATCCAAGTACTCCAGAAACTTGATTTGTGCCTGCAGTTTATTCCATCACTGCTACAAGCCAGAATGAAGAACGTTGCCATTACTGTAGGTAATTGATTCCATGTAAGCAATTTTAACTCATCTATATTTCTTTCTTTTTATGAATAAACCTTTATATTTTAGATCCTAAAGGACTCACACCAGGATGATTTGTGGGTAAGATCTAACTGACGTGTATATCGACCTTGGTCTGGGGCTTGGCCCTTTGGAATTGGGAGAACCTTTGTTCTTTTACTGAGGTATTGTTTTTTATAACCATTCGTCCCCATAACGAGTGACACAGTGATAATACTGGGAAACTGGAGTTTCTAAGGGAATTGCTTGTATGACTTATGGTTAGCCAGTGGGATGAGACCGAAGTCCTCTCTATTTGGCTGGTTTGGTGTGCCTTAATAATAAAGGAAACCCCACTTTGGGCTGTAACTGCCCTGATCTAAGCAATTTGTCCTGAATTCATACTCTCAGTTGTTTCCTGCCAGAAGCAGCATCGTTACAGGTTATATTTAAATTTCTGACCACTTTTGACTGAAATAAATCACTACTATTGACACAAATTTGAGACATGATTTGGTCAAAACAAGTATGTTTTTTTTCCTTTCCCCCTGTTCCCTCCAAATGAAAAATTTCACCCTATTCTACTACAGAGCCTTAGTATCATACCCAACCGTGTCCTTCCTGAAACCTGACCCTCCCTCCTTCAGTTCAACTCATCATAATTCATAACTTTTTTTTCTGCTGGTACTTGCTCGATGGGTCAAACCCAGTGGCTGCCACTTTTGCTTGGAGGTAGGGGAGATAAAGGGTATAAGCCACAATATTATAATGGTTTTGGGGAGGAGTATTGAGGGAATTGTATGTATAGTTAATAAACTTCCTTATTCCTACACCTCAACCATCTCTCTGCTGAAGCACAGGCCAGAGCTCAGACGATTCAGAACTTTTTTTTACAGAAAATATTACACAAAGTCAAATGGCTGAGAGATAAAGCCATACGATTTCTTATAGAATAAAATTTAATATACATAAACACCTGCAACCAGCATTTTGAATACTTGTGAACACTTTTCTTAAACACTGCTCTTGCAGTAACTAGTGGGATTTCCCAACTTTGTTGCTGTTATATAAAATTTAGTGCAAGGTATACCCTAATACTTACACACACAAACAATATCTCTAATCTTTTCAGAGTTGAATTCTCAGTGTTTGTAATGTGGCAACAAATGTGCATGTGTGTCATCTGGACTTTTCAGTGCCAGAGGAGAATGGCAGCCCTACAGTGCCTATCTATTCCCTTCAGAATTTGCTTAGAAAAGCAGTCCATAGAGCCTTACTACTAGCAAAAATTCCAGTTGTGAAATCAGTAGTTGGCCCTCTCTTCATCTTCCAGCAAAATAGGGAGTCTGTAGTCTACATACAATATGGCACAGGGATACAGCAAACACATAATATTCAGACAGCTGCAGCAGCACAGGAGCTAGCAAACAGAGCTCTAAACAGGGGAGTTTGAGTGGGAGTTTGGAAGGGGAGTTTGGATTGTGGTGCTTGTTTAGGGTTTGCTTTTGCTGGGGGGGTGGTCTTTTGGGTGTGCCTTGTGTTTTCCAGATTAACAGGATTTAGGTGGGAAGGTGATGACAGATATGGAGGCAGCTGTGGGAGTGACTCCTGTAGTGGAAGACACATTGAGGATGACTGGATGTGGAAGCTGTGGTATGTACATGATCCTGGAGGGGGGACCTGGTAAGAGTTTTTTCTGCATGAAATGTCGTCTGATAGAGCTGATGGAGGGAAAGATCCGAGGTTTGGAGATGCAGGTGGAAAGTCTCGTTGAGTTTAAGAAGGGGTTTGAGCAGATGATGGAGCAAAGATATGAGGTATCTGAAGGGAAAATCTCAGACTCACGGATGGAAGCAGGGCTGGGGAATTTTGAGGGGATACTGGGTGAGGAAAGTGGTCAGTGGAAACATGTGACTCAAAGAACCAGACAGAGGAAAAGACGGGCTAGTGAAGGCGAAATAGAGCTTAGGAACAAGTTTGCAGAGTTGGAAAATGAAGAAGGGGCTCAGCATGTACTTGTTGAAGGTGGAAGGGTAAGGAAGAAGAGAAGAGAGGCTAGTCCTATAGGAAAAGTGGAAGAGTCAAGGGAGACTAGACCAAATATGAGCCCCAGGACGATACAGGATGGGTTGAAGAAGATTATAAGGGAAAATAGGAATGGAAAGAACTTGCAGCCAGAGGGAACAGGGGAGAGACTGGAGAATAGCACCGTCACCAGGAAAAGGCAGGTCTATGTGATCGGGGACTCTTTATTGAGAAGAATAGACAGGCCTGTAACTAGAGCTGATCCACAGAATAGAAGGGTGTGCTGTCCTCCAGGTGCTAAGATACGGGATGTAGACGTGAGGTTGAAAAGGATCCTAAAGGGAGCGGGAAAGAATCCCCTAATTATCCTTCATGTGGGAACAAATGATACGGCTAGATTCTCACTGGAAAGTATTAAGGGAGACTATGCTAGGCTGGGGAAGACGCTTTAGGAAATTGAGGCTCAGGTGATCTTTAGCGGGATCCTTCCTGTTCCTAGAGAAGGGCAACAAAGGTGTGACAAGATTATGACTGTCAACAGATGGCTTAGGCAGTGGTGCTATAAGGAGGGCTTTGGGATGTATGGCCACTGGGAGGCATTCACGGACAGAGGTCAGTTCTCTCGGGATGGACTTCATCTGAGTAGGGAAGGAAATAGACTTCTAGGATCAAGGCTGGCACAATTGATAAAGAGAGCTTTAAACTAGGAATTGGGGGGAGATGGATGGGAGATGTCCAGGAAATCTCCACACCAGATTTTAGCATTGAGAGGGAAGAAGACGAAGTAAGAAAGGATACAGCTGTGGGTAGGAGAATGTATATAAGGAGCGAGGGCGGTGTGGATACTAGTCTAATAGGTTATACTGGTAGTAGAATGACTGTGCCTAATAGGGTACAAAATGTGAGCGAGGCCAAACAGCAAAAATTAAGATGTTTATACATCAATGCGAGGAGCCTAGGTAACAAAATGGAGGAACTAGAGCTACTGGTGCAGGAAGTGAAACCAGATATTATAGGGATAACAGAAACATGGTAGAACAGTAGTCATGACTGGACTACAGGTATTGAAGAGTATGTGCTGTTTAGGAAAGACAGAAACAAAGGTAAAGGTGGTGGAGTAGCATTGTATATCAATGATGAGGTAGAATGTAAAGAAATAAGAAGTAATGCAATGAATAAGACAGAGTCTGTCTGGGCAAAAATTACATTGGGGAAGATAACTAGTAAAGCCTCTCCTACCATAGTGCTTGGGGTGTGCTATAGACTTCCGGGATCTAATTTGGATATGGATAGAGCCCTTTTTAATGTCTTTAATGAAGTAAATACTAATGGAAACTGCGTGATCATGAGAGACTTTAACTTCCCAGATATAGACTGGAGGACCAGTGCTAGTAATAATAATAGGGCTCAGATTTTCCTAGATGCAATAGCTGATGGATTCCTTCATCAAGTAGTTGCTGAACCGACTAGAGGGGATACCATTTTAGATTTAATTTTGGTGAGTAGCGAGGACCTCATAGAAGAAATGGTTGTAGGGGACAATCTTGGCTCAAGTGATCATGAGCTAATTCAGTTCAAACTAAATGGAAGGATTAACAAAAATAAATCTGCAACTAGGGGTTTTGATTTCAAAAGGGCTGACTTTCAAAAATTAAGGAAATTAGTTAGGGAAGTGGATTGGACTGAAGAATTTATGGATCTAAAGGTAGAGGAGGCCTGGGATTACTTTAAATCAAAGCTGCAGAAGCTATCGGAAGCCTGTATCCCAAGAAAAGGGAAAAAATTCATAAGAAGGAGTTGTAGACCAAGCTGGATGAGCAAGCATCTTAGAGAGGTGATTAAGAAGAAGCAGAAAGCATACAGGGAGTGGAAGTTGTGAGGGATCAGCAAGGAAAGCTACCTAATTGAGGTCAGAACATGTAGGGATAAATTGAGACGGGCTAAAAGTCGAGTAGAGTTGGACCTTGCAAAGGGAATTAAAACCAATAGTAAAAGGTTCTATAGCCATATAAATAAGAAGAAAACTAAGAAAGAAGAAGTGGGGCCGCTTAACACTGAGGATGGAGTGGAGGTTAAAGATAATCTAGGCATGGCCCAATATCTAAACAAATACTTTGCCTCAGTCTTTAATAAGGCTAAAGAGGATCTTAGGGATAATGGTAGCATGACAAATGGGAATGAGGATATAGAGGTAGATATTACCATATCTGAGGTAGAAGCGAAACTCAAACAGCTTAATGGGACTAAATCGGGGGCCCAGATAATCTTCATCCAAGAATATTAAAGGAATTGGCACCTGAAATTGCAAGTCCATTAGCAAGATTTTTTAATGAATCTGTAAACTCAGGAGTAGTACCGAATGATTGGAGAATTGCTAATATAGTTCCTATTTTTAAGAAAGGGA
The DNA here is from genome assembly GCF_009764565.3 of Dermochelys coriacea. Taxonomy (NCBI): domain Eukaryota; kingdom Metazoa; phylum Chordata; order Testudines; family Dermochelyidae; genus Dermochelys; species Dermochelys coriacea. Next base: position 84,234,541 of record NC_050068.2, read on the forward strand.
AAAAAAGTGATCCGGGTAACTACAGGCCAGTTAGTCTGACATCTGTAGTATGCAAGGTCCTGGAAAAAATTTTGAAGGAGAAATTAGTTAAGGACATTGAAGTCAATGGTAAATGGGACAAAATACAACTTGCTTTTACAAAAGGTAGATCATACCAAACCAACCTAATCTCCTTTTTTGAAAAGGTAACAGATTTTTTAGGTAAAGGAAATGCAGTGGATCTAATTTACCTAGATTTCAGTAAGGCATTTGATACCGTGCCACATGGGGAATTATTAGTTAAATTGGAAAAGATGGGGATCAATATGAACATCAAAAGGTGGATAAGGAATTGGTTAAAGAGGAGACTGAAACGGGTCCTACTGAAAGGCGAACTGTCAGGTTGGAGGGAGGTTACCAGTGGAGTTCCTCAGGGATCGGTTTTGGGACCAATCTTATTTAATCTTTTTATTACTGACCTTGGCACAAAAAGTGGGAGTGTGCTAATAAAGTTTGCAGATGATACAAAGCTGGGAGGTATTGCCAATTCGGAGAAGGATTGGGATATTATACAGGAGGATCTGAATGACCTTGTAAACTGGAGTAATAGTAATAGGATGAAATTTAATAGTCAGAAGTGTAAGGTTATGCATTTAGGGATTAATAACAAGAATTTTAGTTATAAGTTGGGGACGCATCAATTAGAAGTAACGGAAGAGGAGGAGGACCTTGGAGTATTGGTTGATCATAGGATGACTATGAGCTGCCAATGTGATATGGCTGTGCAAAAAGCTAATGCGGTTTTGGGATGCATCAGGAGAGGCATTTCCAGTAGGGATAAGGAGGTTTTAGTAGCGTTATACAAAGTATTGGTGAGACCTCACCTAGAATACTTTGTGCAGTTCTGGTCTCCCATGTTTAAAAAGGATGAATTCAAACTGGAGCAGGTACAGAGAAGGGCTACTCGGATGATCCGAGGAATGGAAAACTTGTCTTATGAAAGGAGACTCAAGGAGCTTGGCTTGTTTAGCCTAACTAAAAGAAGGTTGAGGGGAGATATGATTGCTCTCTATAAATATATCAGAGGGATAAATACAGGAGAGGGAGAGGAATTATTTCAGCTCAGCACCAATGTGGACACAAGAACAAATGGGTATAAACTGGCCACCAGGAAGTTTAGACTTGAAATCAGACGAAGGTTTTTAACCATCAGAGGAGTGAAGTTTTGGAATAGCCTTCCAAGGGAAGCAGTGGGGGCAAAAGATGTATCTGGTTTTAAGAATCTACTTAATAAGTTTATGGAGGAGATGGTATGATGGGATAATGGGATTTTGGTAAGTAATTAATCTTTAAATATTCAGGGTAAATAGGCCAAATCCCCTGAGATGGGATATTAGATGGATGGGATCTGAGTTACCCAGGAAAGAATTTTCTGTAGTATCTGGCTGGTGAATCTTGCCCATATGCTCAGGGTTTAGCTGATCGCCATATTTGGGGTTGGGAAGGAATTTTCCTCCAGGGCAGATTGGAGAGGCCATGGAGGTTTTTCGCTTTCCTCTGTAGCATGGGGCATGGTTGACTTGAGGGAGGCTTCTCTGCTCCTTGAAGTCTTTAAACCATGATTTAAGGACTTCAATAGCTCTTACATGGGTGAGGTTTTTCATAGGAGTGGGTGGGTGAGATTCTGTGGCCTGTGCTGTGCAGGAGGTCAGACTAGATGATCAGAATGGTCCCTTCTGACCTTAGTATCTATGAATCTTAGAACAGCATTGTTGAGCTGCTGACTCCTCAAGACTGTCTCCAATTCCCCTTATTTGTAACCTTTTCTCCAATGACCTCTGAGTAACTTAGCTCTCACGTAATGGGTGCATGGAACTTGCTAGAATGCTTGACCTTAATGGAAACCATCTATGCAGTTACAGTGCATGCCCAGAAATTACCACATACCCTCCGCTAAATGCTTCTGAGCCTTCTAACTAAGGGCATGTCTACACTTACCTCCAGAGCGATTGATCCAGCGGGGGTTGATCGTGTCTAGTGAAGATGCGATAAATTGACTGCTGAGCACTCTCCCGTCAACTCCGGTACTCCACTGGAGCGAGAAGTGTAGGCGGAGTCAACAGGGGAGTGTCAGCAGTTGACCTACTGCAGTGAAGGCACCGTGGTAAGTAGATCTAAGTACGTTGACTTCAGCTACGCTATTCACGTAGCTGAAGTTGCGTAACTTAGGTCGACAGCCCCCCCACAGTATAGAACAGGCCTAAGTACCCTGCCCTGCTCTCTGCACATATGCAGTGACACAGGATTCAGCATAAATCCACATCTTCCCCTCACTGCTTCTCTCTACACATTGGTTTAAACACATCAATGGCTGCAGTACCAGCATGTGGGTTACAGTATATTTTATTAACAAGATTTTACTAACAACGTTTATTAAGGATATCATAGATCCCGGTCATCACCCAAGATCACTACACAGAGATGCACTATTATTCCTGCATGGAGCCCTGTAGATGCCAGTCAGCACACCAGTAAGCATAGTGCAAGATCAGAAGCATAGTTATAGTAATGCAATTATAATTACTTGTTGCATTTACTTTATAACATCTGATGAAAGAGTTGTCAGGGTTCTTTCCCCACTCTGAGGTACAGATGTGGGGACCCGCATGAAAGACCCCCTTAGTTTATTCTTACCAGCTTAGGTTAAAACTTCCCCAAGGCACAGATTTCTTATTTGCCTTGTGATCGCTGCCATCATCAAGTGATTTAACAAACCATCAGGGAAAGGACCATTTGGAGTCCTATTCCCCCAAGCCTATACACCCCCTTTCCTGGGGAGGCTTGAGAATAATATCCTAACTAATTGGTTACAAAATGATCAAAGACCCAAAGCCCTGGGTCTTGGAACAATGGAAAAATCAGTCAGGTTCTTAAAAAGAAGGATTTTATTTAAAGAGAAAAAGGTAAAAGAATCACCTCTGTAAACTTAGGCTGGTAGTTAACCTTAAAGAGTAGCAGAAAATTCAAAGAGCACAGAGGAACCCCCTCTAGCCTTAGTTTCAAAGTTACAACAAAACAGGGATAAACCTCCTTCTAGCAAAAGGAAAATTCAAAAGTTGAGAAAACAAAGGTAAACTAATACGTCTTGCCTAGCTGTTACTTATAAGTTTGAAATATGAGAGACTTGTTCAGGAAGATTTGGAGAACATGGATTGATGTTCGGTCCCTCTTAATCCCGAGAGCAAATGGCCACAGAAAACAAAGAACCCAAAACAAAACCTCTCCCCTCTCCTGCAGATTTGAAAGTATCTTTTGTCCCCATTGGGTGCCAACCAGGTTACTTGAGCTTCTTAACCCTTAACAGGTAAGGAGGAATTTAGGCTACCCCTATGGTTATGACAAAAGTTAAACTGAAGCCTGGATTATACGGATATTATTACAAACTGCCCTCCATAATAAACTGGTTGCATCTGAAAATCAGGTAGTTTTTGGTGTCTACATACCTTTAAATGCTGGACCCTCAAAATTCAGGACACAAAAAGAAAGGCCTGTTTATGGTCCCTTTAAGAATGAGGTCCCACAAATCAGTTTGGTATCTGTATTTGAATGACAAAAATGATGTTTATGAGAGTAAAGATTTTATGTGCAGACATTTAAATGGCAAGAATAGCTGGCTATTTTCAAAATTTTTCCTCAGTAAAGATGAAAAATAGTCCAGTCTACTGCTTTGCTGGTGACATTTATAAGGTAAATATGCAGACACCTACGCTAGCTCACTGATGTTGGCCAGTGCCTAGAAGAAAAAAAGTGTACTACTGAGAGTTACATGTCCACAGTGATAAGCATCACAGTTAATAAATAAATAAATAAATCATGCCTACTAGCTCCCAAGCTTTTACCTCTCTATATGCACTCATACAGTCATATTGTTATCTCATAACATTTCCTATTGGTCCTACTCCAAGGAACACTGCTGGACCTGATGCCCTGCCTTCTTTCCCAGTCATTGCTGCATAAAGGATAAGAAAGAGTAGCATCAACATTGTAGAATGCAGCAGGTGAGCTCAATGGCAAGCTTTGCATAAATAGTTCTAAATAGCGTCCTCCCCATCTATAATTGGGCCTGTGTCTCTGACTACTGTGTCAAATGCATGCAGGAATTGCTCCTGAATATACAGTACAGGCCACGCCCCAAGTAGATGCTAGATACTATAGGTTGAATGCCAAAAGCACATCTCTTCTGTTTAAAAGCTGATGGTGACTACTGACTTCAACTTACCTACGTAGATGTTACTAAGTTTAAAGAAATCTGCCTGATCCATTTTGGTTGGAAAATCAGGCTACAAATCTCATGATTATGGACATTTTCAGGAGATTTTTAATACTTGCTGGTTTCAACCAGGTCAGGGGGAATATCTTCAAATAGTTATTGTTCTGGTACTCAGGTGCTTCCTCATTTTGGTTTTTGCAAAAATCAAAAAGAAAAAAAGATATTTTACTTTTCTAAGGTTCTGATTCATAAAACTTTTGGAATTTGGCTGAATGATTGGATTGCTATTATTTTATCTACATTAATTTTCTTATCCTCCATGTCAGTGACATTATACTAAAAAAGAAAAAAGAAACAAACAAACAAAACCCCCACTTCAGGTCCTTGTAACACCAGGTAAATTAATTTTGTCTTTGCAAGTAGGATAGTCACAGCTGTCTAGTAATGAATCCTAAATAGCATCTTTGAAAACCTTTCTAAAATGTGCATATCTCTCCACACACATTTCTCTCCACACACATCTCTCTGTGAAATATACATCTAAGCATATTTTATAACTGTATTTTTATAAATTAAATCAACTTCAGATCAGCAGTAATCATTCTTCAGAACTGATGAGAATATAGGGTTTGCATTCCCCAGATTCAGTACAGTTGCCATAACCTAGTATGAGAGGGTATGATACCTGGAATCACTTTTGAAAGGAATTGCTTAACTGAAGTGAATAGCCAATTATTGTTCTGCAACTACCAAGAGAATAAAAAAAAGAAAAGCAGAAGAAAATATCTAATGGCCAAAGTGAATAGCTGATTACAGACCATTGAAATTCAAGATAGTATCTTGGTCAACTGAAGTGAATACCCTTCCTTTTGAAGATGCAATTCCTGTTTTCTAATTCTTGGTTAGTTAGGAAACAGTTGTAATTTTAAACAATTATTATTTGGTGACTGGAAAGGGGGGAAACTCAGTAGGCCTGATTTTGTTCTCATTTACAAAACTGTACCTGATGAGTAACTCTATAGGTAGTCAGTGGTGTACAACTAGAGGAAGTAAGAAGAAATTGGAGTCCAATATCTGTTCAGACAGGGAAATTCTAAACCCAACAACAGATAAGGTTGAAAATTCAAAGACAGAAAAATATGCCATAAACTGAAATCTGATAAAATGAAAACCCAGCCAATTATGGTAACTAAAGAACCTTTGGCACTTTTCTAAAGAGTAAAGACATTCACCTCCATATTCTGCCTAAATTACAATTTGAGTATTCTTAATTTAGAATCATAGAATATCAGGGTTGGAAGGGACCTCAAGACATCATCTAGTCCACCCCTTGTTCAAAGCAGGACCTAATCCCCAATTCAATCATCCCAGCCAGGGCTTTGTCGAGCCTGACCTTAAAAACCTCTAAGGAAGGAGGTTCAACCACCTCCCTAGTAACCCATTCCAATGTTTCACCACCTTCCTAGTGAAAAAGTTTTTCCTAATATCCAATGTAAACCTCCTCCACTGCAACTTGAGACCACTGCTCCCTGTTCTGTCATCTGCCACTACTGAGAACAGCCGAGCTCCATCCTCTTTGGAATCCCCTTTCAGGTAGTTGAAAGCAGCTATCAAATCCCCAATCATTCTTCTCTTCTGCAGACTAGACAATCCCAGTTCCTTCAGCCTCTCCTCATAAGTCATGTACTCTAGCCTCCTACTCATTTTTGTTGCCCTCTGCTGGACTCTTTCCAATTTTTCCACATCCTTCTTGTAGCCTGGGGCCCAAAACTGTACACAGTACTCCAAATGAGGACTCACCAATGCCGAATAGAGGGGAATGATCACATCCCTCGGTCTGCTGGAAATGCTCCTACTTATACAGCCCAAAATGCCATCAGCCTTCTTGACAACAAGGGCACACTGTTGACTCATATCAAGATTCTCGTACACCATAACCCCTAGGTCCTTTTCTCCTTTTAGCTTCTTTTTCTCAGGAGTGATGCTCATAGAATAGTAGGACTGGAAGGAACCTCAAGAGGTCTTCTAGTCCAGTCCCCTGCACTCATACCAGGACTAGTATTATCTAGACCAGGGATCGGCAACCTTTGGCATGCAGCCTACCAGGGTAAGCCCCCTGGCGGGTCAGGCAGGTCTGTTTACCTGCCACGTCTGCAGGTTTGGCCGATCACAGCTCCCATTGGTTGCGGTTTGCCGCTCCAGGCCAATGGGGGCTGCAGAAAGCGGTGACCAGCATATCCCTTGGCCCGTGCCACTTCCTGCAGCCCCCATTGGAATAAGGGGAACTAGTAGTGCAACAGAAACAGGTGACAAATAGATGGGAACCAGGTTGTCTAGGACCTTGAAGGGGAGGACCAAGGACCAAATTACTAAAAATACTTAGAGACATAAAGATGCAGATATTCATCTAAGAGCTCTTGGAATCCCCATTATTAATAGGAATTATTGCCCAAATCATCACAGGTATTTAGGGGACCTACCTCCCATTGAGTTAGGCATCTAAATATCTTTGGTTATCTAGGTCTTTGTGCCAAGACAATGTTGAAAATCCCACACTGCACCCATCTGTATCTCTAGGTGCTTAAACACCTTTAAAAATATAAACCTGATCTAACAGTCAAGGAAGCGGATTCCAGTGAGGGGATTCCAGCAGCGGAAAACTTGGTCAAGACAGCAGGCAAGGTAGATTATTTTAGTGACAGCACTTCGGACACACTAAACAGGGACAAGTTGGCTCTTTGGGAAATCAGAGAGGAGACAGCTGCAGTATAGATATAAGCAAGATATAGCCTGATTAGGCCAAGGGATTTTGGAAGTGGAGGTGGAAAGGAGTGGCTTCTAACACTGTTTTGTTCATAAATATCCTATTGTTCTGCTTATGTTGTCAAATCCCTTGAAGAAATGGAAAAGCAGTCTATTTTATCATTTTATCCAGCCTTCATCTCTGCCTGACTCCCTGATGATGATTCAGCAATATACTTCCTGAATGCACTAAAAGATGAGTCCACCTCTTCTCTATCTTGATATTTGTTCAGCTGACCTCCCATTTGAAGTCAATATCTCATATTGGGACCATAATCGTTCACTTACTATATAAGAGCATACTGTTACCACAGGCAACCCTGACTACCCACTTTCTTTTGAGGGGGAAAATTTTGGTGGAGTATAAAGGTCTTGAAACTCACTTTTCTTTTTGGTTGCCTATTCCTTTTGAAGGGCGTATGCCTTTTCAGCAAAGATTCTGTGAACCCAGAAATTAGCATGCTTCATCCTCAAGCTCCTTCTTACCATATTCCACAATCTGAAATTCTAGCTTCATTTAAAAGTTGAGTGAGATTTTGAACCTGGTCAGTTTAAAGAACAGTGACTTAAAAAAAAAAACACCAATCCCCCCTCCCCCGTCAAAAAATTAGAGTATTATACTCTGACTTCTCTCCCCAGAGTTTACCAAAAATCAATATTTACTTTCATTTCTGAGATTTTTTTCAACCTTTACAAGTTGGAAATCTGCAGGAGTGGCTGTCTACAAAATTGCTCAAGTGGACTGTTCCTCAGGATGGGATGGGATGGGAAATCCACTGGCGGGCCGGGACGGTTTGTTTACCTGCAGCGTCCACAGGTTGCCGATCCCTGCCCTGCTGAGAACTCAAGGCATGGCCAGGTCAATTTAGGCACCACCACCACCCTCTCAGAACAGAGTAAAAAAAGTCAGGAACACCTTCAGGAGCTTAAATGCAGTCTGGAAATCATCAAAATACAACACCAAAACCAAACTCAAGATGTATCCAGAGCTGCATACTTTCAATATTACTTTGTAGTGCAGAATGCTGGGGAATGAGAAAGTATGGCATGTCCAAACTGTCATCATTCCATATAACCTGCCTCAGAAAAATCCTCCCTATCTTTTGGCCCAGAACAAACTCAAACCAAGATCGATTGACACAGTGCAGCCAAGAGGATATGAGAACCATCATTACTAGCAGCCACTAGAGATGGATTGGCCATGTGCTTCAGATAGAAAATGATATCAGCAGAGTAGCAACAAGATGGACACCTGAAGGCAAATGAAAATGAGGCCACCTGAAAACAACATGGCGAAGAGCTGTTGAAGCTGAGCTGAAAAATCTAGGGCACAGCTGGGGAACTATTGAAAGGCTTGCCAGAAACAGACAGGAGTGGAGAACTTCATCATTGTCCTAAATGCCAGAGGCATAATGGGTGTTAACTAACTAGCCCTCTCCCTTCTGAGGGCTTGGGACATAGGGCACCCATGGGACTCAGGACTCTATGGGTCTGCGGGACCTTTTCCCAGTGAAAGAGTCTTAAAGAGCTGTGCTCTAAACATCTATTTGTTAGCAACACACAGAGAATACATACGCCAAGCAAATTTCTTATGCTCACCGCTGCCAGTATACAGACAAATTTCACCCAATGACCAGTCAGGATCCACTTGTCTGGGGTTCCCAGCAATGCCTCTGCATGTCACGGTCATCCAGAGGGGTAAAAATTCTAGCAGCTTGATGTTGAACTGCAGTTCGGTGATCGTTACCAAAGAGCTTTGTTTTTCATTTACTTTATATAGGTAAAAACTACCTACCTCCTTCAAATTTACTAAATCTATTACATTATCCTACACCCCTAAATAACAAAAAAAATATAACCAAACACACGCTGGCACCTATGTATTCTCCTTCCAAATGGTTGTTTTTTTAATATATATATTTGATCGTTCATGCCCAAATTGTAACTTATTTGTGCATATGGTCAGCAAAAATTCCCTGGTCAGAGCTTATCTCACCATTTGCTTCTCTCTCTGTATTCACCCTAAAATGTCCCAGGGCCTGGGTGTCTCTACTTTACAATCCTTGGCGATAACTCTTGTTAGGGACATTTGTGAGGTGGGAGTGCTTTATCAGCAGCAGAACATTCTTTTTTTTTTTCCATTTTAGTGGCAGGCAGAGTTGCTTTTATTCTCTCTGCACATTTTCTGTAGTCGGAAGGAGAAGCAGGAACAGCCTGAGTGGTTGCTGCAGCTGCTCACACCCAACTCAAAAAGATGAAGGAATGGTCTAAAAGAGCTGGGCAGCAAGAGTGTCTCTCATGAGATTTAAGCTGTCTGAACATCCTGGTCCCACTACCAAGTTGCCTGCTACCTATCTGCCACCCTCTCCCCCACCTTAAAGCATACCTACGTACCTGAGTGAGTGCAAGTGAGGTACAGAGGCTGCGATTTAAAAATCTGGCTTCTCCTGCGGCAGATTAAAAAGGCCAGCTGGTAGGGAGAGGAAGGGGTTCAATAGATACTTGAAGAAATAGGTCCTAATGCAGGAAAGCACTTAAGCAGATGGTTAACTTTAAGCATGAAAGTAGTCCCGTTGACTTTAGTAGGACTACCCCCCTGTTTAAAGTTGAGCATGTGTTTAATTGTGTTGCTGGACAGGGGCCTTAATGGGGATCTGGCCAACTCATTATATCAGCAGTTAAATTATGTGTTATAGTCAGCCTAGATTCTTGGATGTAGTAACTTTCTAATGTGAGAGTAATATGTATGTGCATATATATTAAATTACATACCACTATATATACACTAAATTTTCACTCCTTAGATAATGATCATCCATGTTGTTGTGCATCTCCTCTCTTTCTGAAAAGGTGTATACCTTTTGTGTAAGGGAAAGTCTGCTGAGCTCTTAAAGTGCTCTATTTAGTTGCTGCAACAAGGAAGATGAGGTAATATCTTTTTATTGATATTATTATTAATATATTTTATATTCACAAAGCAATCACTCCATGTCTGACCTATCAGTTCTCCTCCTCAACGGAAATCTGCACACAACATTTTAAAAAGATGAGCCTCAGAACTTAAATTCATAACTCTGCTAGACACTAAAATCATAGACTAGACAAACACTGGATTTATGGCTTATTACAACAACCTGTAAGCCACTAACCCCCACTTTCAGTCCTATGACTGAAGAGGCATTAATGGACCACTCTACCTTGGCCAAACAATCTGTTCCACCTTGTATTTAGCTGTGATGCTCAGAGTACCTTTCTAGTCCTGAAGAAGAGCTGTGTGGCTAGAAAGCTTGCCTCTCTCACCAAGAAAAGTTGGACCAATAAAAGATATTACCTCACCCACCTTGTCTCTCAAATATCCTGGGAATGACATGGCTACAACTACACTATTTTGTTGCTGATATTTTTACTTTTGCTGACAGTATTTTATACACAGGGGTACTTTTCAATATCTTGTTATGACTGTTTTATCCTCTTTCTGTGCCCTCTCTCCTCTAAAGGGTTCTTTTCTAATGTAATAGCTTTTCCTCATCATTTCTAGCTACTTATTTTCTTTGTTTGAGTCTTTTCATGGCTTACTGCTGATGAGATGTAAGCTCATAAATATGCTAACTACAAATACCTGGGGATATTAAAGACTATCTCATAAACTTCAGTTCTTTGAACTCAGGTCTTCTGCAGCTATAAATTTCACAATGAGGCACTAATTTTTTTTTTTTTAAAAAAAGCAGCTAACTCATTAATGTTAATACTGTTTAAAAAGTTAATAATTAGAAGCAGATGCAACTACATTTTTAATGTCCAAACTTGTGCTGCCTTCATAAAGATCAATGGTAACACAACATGTATTTTGTTATATTTTCATTTTAATATGTCTCTGTAATGAACTGCTCTTCTAGTAGACAAAAAAAGGTGGGATTAATCTCTAACATATGTGATTTATCAGAGGAACACATGACTTCCTCTTGCTGGTTGTTTTTTTTTTTTTTGGTTCCCCAATATCCAAGGAAATCTTTCTGATTTGGCTTACTGCCAAACATTCCATTGCAAAAATGCTCTTGCAAACATACCCTTGTTTCTATTGTCTCAATAACTTAGGGTCATTACATAGCCCTCATTACTATAGTACTTGAGCATTTTACAATATTTTAGTATATTTATATTCACAGAACCCCTGTGAAATGATGGAACTGAGGCACAGACTTGCCTAAGCTGACACAAGAACTCTGGTGGTGAAGGGCAATGGACTGGGTCTCCCCAGTGCTAGGCTATCACCCTGTGCCATCTATCCCCTTTATCCAGCACTAACTGGTGAATGTAGGGTTCATTCACCCCGAGTCCAGTGTGTTTTCTGAGAGTTGTATGGGATGATATCACAAGATGATGCACAACTGATGTACCAGATATTTCACTGGTAAGCAATATTTTTGTACTTGAGTTCAATCTCAAGATTTAGCAGAAAGAGCACTTTGAGCTCTCAGCCTCTGATTATTTCAATGCCTGCTGGAAAGTTTGTTTCTAACGTGTATATTTTCTGGGGTGCTGCTGCTGAAAACATACCAGCTGTCAAATTGCCCTGTGTGGTCCTTGCACTACTATTATCTAACGTGATTTTGTAGAGCACTTTGGCATATACAGAGTATGAAATCCCCCACACACCTTCTGTTTCCTTCCCCCTCCCCATGCCCCCGGCCACCCAGAAGTCTTCCAAGCCCTGTTTTAGAGCTCTGAGGATTCCCCATTTTTTACCTCTCAAAAGCCCTCTGTCATGATGAACTTTCCACCTGTGTGTCCCAGAAGCTCAGGACTGCAAGTTGGATCTCTGAATGTCAAATTGTTGCCTATGAGCACTGGTCTGGGTTCTTTAAAAAATATACTTTCAAACTGGAGGCTGGTGTTAGGGTTTGTGGTGTTAGGAATCAAAAAGGGAAAAAAAACCTATTTCTTTCTTTCTTTATTCTTTCTTCAAGTTGCAATGGGGGAGGTTTAGATTGGATATTCAAGTTGCAATGGGGGAGGTTTAGATTGGATATTAGGAAAAACTTTTTCACTAAGAGGGTGGTGAAACACTGGAATGCGTTACCTAGGGAGGTGGTAGAATCTCCTTCCTTAGAGGTTTTTAAGGTCAGGCTTGACAAAGCCCTGGCTGGGATGATTTAACTGGGACTTGGTCCTGCTTTGAGCAGGGGGTTGGACTAGATGACCTTCTGGGGTCCCTTCCAACCCTGATATTCTATGATTCTATGATTCTATGATTCTTCACCAGCATCCTTGCAAGTAGAGCTGGTCAAAACTCAGGAGGTTCAGTTCAGGAAACATTTCAGTATTTCTGAATTTGCTTTTGTTCTGATTCAGCAGGGACAGTGGAAACTCTGAGAGCCCCTGCCCAAGTGGGAAGTCTGGTAACCCTGAGAACTCCAGCGGGGGCTCAGAGGTGTAGCAGGCTCCCTGCCATGGAATGGGAGGGGCTATCTGCCCACAGAGACTCTGAAGGCTGGCAGGCTCTCTGTTACAGAGCTGTTGACCTTGGAACACCAGGGACTATGTTTTGGTAAAAGGTTTTGTCGAATCTGCAATACATTTGGTGAAATGCTGTGCTCCAGCGAATCAGCATTTTCTAATTAAACTTACTTTTGTCAGAAAATTTTCAGCAAGCTCTCCTCACAAGAACTTCCTTGTAGTGAGGAAGAGCTGGGTGAAGTTCATTGGAGAGCCTCACACTGATGGGCCAGAAAGTAACAACCAAATAATATGAGGAAGCATTGCCCTCACTATCAAGGGCAGAACACAATCCCTAAATAGTCTTTCCAAATGTTTTCATCATACTGGATCAGTCCCTATTCATCCTGGGTCCTATCCTTAGATGATGTAAATTGATATAGCCTCATTAGATTCAATGGAGCTACAGGTTTCAGAGTAGCAGCCGTGTTAGTCTGTATTCGCAAAAAGAAAAGGAGTACTTGTGGCACCTTAGAGACTAACAAATTTATTGGAGCATAAGCTTTCGTGAGCTACAGCTCACTTCATCGGATGCATTCACGAAAGCTTATGCTCCAATAAATTTGTTAGTCTCTAAGGTGCCACGGGTACTCCTTTTCTTTTTGCGAATACAGACTAACACGGCTGCTACTCTGAAAAGAATATCTGAGGAACAGTGGGGGGGGTGGAGGGGGGAGAAATAACATGGGGAAATAGTTTTACTTTGTGTAATGACTCATCCATTCCCAGTCTCTATTCAAGCCTAAATTAATTGTATCCAGTTTGCAAATTAATTCCAATTCAGCAGTCTCTCCTTGGAGTCTGTTTTTGAAGCTTTTTTGTTGAAGGATAGCCACTCTTAGGTCTGTGATCGTGTGACCAGAGAGATTGAAGTGTTCTCCAACTGGTTTTTGAATGTTATAATTCTTGACGTCTGATTTGTGTCCATTCTTTTACGTAGAGACTGTCCAGTTTGACCAATGTACATGGCAGAGGGGCATTGCTGGCACATAATGGCATATATCACATTGGTGGATGCGCAGGTGAAGGAGCCTCTGATAGTGTGGCTGATGTGATTAGGCCCTATGATGGTATCCCCTGAATAGATATGTGGACAGAGTTGGCAACGGGCTTTGTTGCAAGGATAGGTTCCTGGGTTAGTGGTTCTGTTGTGTGGTGAGTGGTTGCTGGTGAGTATTTGCTTCAGATTGGGGGGCTGTTTGTAAGCAAGGACTGGCCTGTCTCCCAAGATCTGTGAGAGTGATGGGTCATCCTTCAGGATAGGTTGTAGATCCTTCATGATGCGTTGGAGAGGTTTTAGTTGGGGGCTGAAGGTGATGGCTAGTGGCGTTCTGTTATTTTCTTTGTTGGGCCTGTCCTGTAGTAGGTGACTTCTGGGCACACTTCTGGCTCTGTCAATCTGTTTCTTCACTTCAGCTGGTGGGTATTGTAGTTGTAGGAATGCATGATAGAGATCTTGTAAGTGTTTGTCCCTGTCTGAGGGGTTGGAGAAAATGCGATTATATCATAGAGCTTGGCTGTAGACAATGGATCGAGTGGTATGATCTGGATGAAAGCTAGAGGCATGTAGGTAGGAATAGCGGTCAGTAGGTTTCTGATATAGGGCGGTGTTTATGTGACCATTGCTTATTAGCACCGTAGTGTCCAGGAAGTGGATCTCTTGTGTGGACTGGTCCAGGCTGAGGTTGATGGTGGGATGGAAATTGTTGAAATCCTGGTGGAATTCCTCAAGGGCTTCTTTTCCTTGGGTCCAGATGATGAAGATGTCATCAATGTAGCACAAGTAGAGTAGGGGCATTAGGGGATGAGAGCTGAGGAAGCGTTGTTCTAAGTCAGCCATAAAAATGTTGGCATACTGTGGGGCCATGCGGGTACCCATCACAGTGCCGCTGATTTGAAGGTATACATTGTCCCCAAATGTGAAATAGTTATGGGTGAGGACAAAGTCACAAAGTTCAGCCACCAGGTTAGCCGTGACATTATCGGGGATACTGTTCCTGACGGCTTGTAGTCCATCTTTGTGTGGAATGTTGGTGTAGAGGGCTTCTACATCCATAGTGGCTAGGATGGTGTTTTTAGGAAGATCACCAATGGACTGTAACATGTTAGTCTACAGGACCCTAGTTTAAAAGTTGCTTTAAAATATTTCATTGTGTTGCTGAAGATTCTAAAATCACATCTCTAAAAAATCCTTGCATAGACTTTTAGATGCACAATCTGAGTATTCATTGTTAACCTTCAATGCTTAGATCTTCAGACATACAGGGTTTTTTTTTAAATAAATCCTTCAAAAGACCATCCTTATCTAAAATACACATGCAATCCCCAGCAGCCATCAGGTATAGGGACACCAGTTTAATAATACTGCATAGGGCCCCATAAATCGTAAGGAAGGCCCTGCAAGTACCCAGTTAAATTAACAACTTGTAAAAAAAGAAAGAGCTGTAAAAACAATTTGTGTACCATAAAAAGCCACAGTTTGTATCTCCACATTTACACTCTGTTAGTAACAGGTGCAGGATAAATAGGTCATAATGGGAGAAAAAGAGACCAGTTATATTTGGACACAGAAGAAAAAGGAGCTATAGACACAGAGGAGCTCATTGAAGCACAGGTAGCTGCCACAGAGACTTTTATTGTTCAGACGGAAAAACTAAAAGTAACATGAAACTGAGGAGGTGAAGAGTGCTCAAATATTTAGAGACAGGACAACAAATTCCTCCAGCCTACTTAAAGAAAAAAAAACTAAAACTTGACATACACATATTATCACTTACATGACTAATGTAAACACTATATAACCTGAAAGTTTCAGGTGGACTATTGCAGAGTCTCAAATTGCAAGGGATTATTCTGCCCTGAAATAGCACCTCACTAACTAAACAATGCAAGTCTGAGCGCACCACTGGTCATTCTCTTGAGATAATGTGATGATGACGACAGTGCGACAACAGAAACAGTCAGTGATAAGGAGTCAACTGGAGATGGTATCAACAATCATTGAAATTAGGAGTTGTAACAAAAGGAGGTTTGATCGGAAGATCAGAAAGTGCTACTGGACATTCCTGGACTCCAGCACTAGTCAAGGCTGCAATTGGTCCATATTTTGTTTCCAAAAATACCATTGGATATTTTTTACCACAGATGAAACAGATCCCATGCATTTTACAAGTTCTGCAAGTACCCATTTCACTCCACAGCCATAGTCGGAAGTTCTCACTAAGTCACCAGTTGAAAAGAATTATTGTCAGGGTTCCCTCCCCACTCTGAACTCTGGGGTTCAGATGTGGGGACCTGCATGAAAGACCCCCTAAGCTTATTTCTTAGCTTAGGTTAAAAACTTCCCAAAGGCAGAAATTCTTCCTTGTCCTTGGATGGTATTGCTGCCACCACCAAGTGAGTTAGACAGAGATTCAGGAAAAAGGACCACTTGGAATTCCTGTTTTCCCAAAAATATCCCCCCAAGCCCCTTCACCTGCTTTCCTGGGGAGGCTTGAGAATAATATACCAATCACATAGGTAAACAAGGTGAGCACAGACCAGACCCTTGGGTTTTTAGAACACTAAAGAACAATCAGGCTCTTAAAAGAAGAACTTTATTATAAAGAAAAAAGTAAAAGTAGCACCTCTGTAAAATCAGGATGGAAGGTATTATTACAGGGTAATAAGATTTAAAACAGAGGATTCCCCTCTAAGCAAAACTTTAAAGTTACAAAACATAGGAATAAACCTCCCTCTTAGCATAGGGAAAATTCACAAGCTAAAACAAAAGATAATCTAACACATTTCCTTGCTTTACGTACAATTTTTGTAATCTTAGATGATTATATCAGTTAGGATTTTAGGAGAGGTTTTTTGTTTTTTTCCCCCTGTCTGGTCCCTCCCTCTGTCCCAAGAGAGCACAACAAAAAGAGCACAAACAAAACCTCCCCCCACAGATTTGAAAGTATCTTCTTCCCTTATTGGTCCTTTTGGTCAGGTGCCAACCAGTTTATTTGAGCTTTTTAACCCCTTACAGGTAAAGGAGGGATTTTATGCTCCCCTTAGCTGTATGTTTATGACAATTATGATGAGTCTCATGTCGTCAATCACTTTGCATAGTTTGGGATTTGGATATATGTGAGGCAATATCATGAGTATGTGGCAGGTCCCAACAGGTATGCAAAGATCACTTCAAGAAAAGAGTAGCAGGTGATTCCTGGGAAGTAGCATGAGGTGTGTTCCTGTAGAAAAACAAGAAAGTGTCCCATTTCTGTTGATTTAAGATAGACTTGTTAGCTTGTAAGGCATGCTTAAGTACTTGTACAAAGCATTCTGCTAGTTCATTTGTAGTTTGTAGTAGTTGATGGTATGGAGCAAAGCATATGTGCAGAATTACTTTTGAAGCTAGGAACTTCAGAACAGAACTGAGGTCCATTGTCACTCACCAACTGTAAGAGAAAGCCAAATTGGCTAAACAGGTCACAAAGATGTCCAGTGGCCTTGGTAGTTGCAGTAGAAGTTGTTCTGTAAACTTCTGGCCATTTAGAATGGGCATCAACTCTGCCCAAAATCATATAAACTTCTATGGTTCAGCAAAGTTCACATGAATATGTGTCCAAGGAGTCTAAAGCCATGACCAAGAGTGTAGACAAGCTGGGCCAGTATCATGCTAAATTTGCTGACACGTAGTACAGCACTTCACCTTCCTCTCATTACCTTTCTTGAATACTGGCCACCAGACATTTCTCCAGTCTATGATCTTCATCTTTAGAATGCCAAAATGGCCTTCGTGAAGAACTTTTAGAATCTGAGATTGAAGTGATTTGGTAATGATCACTAGCATTCCCCATAAGATGCAATTGTGATTCACTGAATACTCATGTTGACATGACATGAATTTTGTAAACTGAGGATTCTTTTGATCCAACGCTATACCTTGTGATACCATTCCCTTCACAAAAGAGAAATCACATCATCCTTAGGGGTTTCTTTGTTGATATCCGTGCTATTAATGGACAACTTATCCATCAAGCTGAGATAAAATGTTTTGTCTGAAGTTGCTTTGGGAAGACGGGAGCTTGTGAATGGCAGGAGTGGCAGCTGAATCCTTTTATGGAATTGAATAGTATAGGAATGAATTGAACATATCAATGTCTATCATTGCATATAAGCAGCAGCGAATGACAGTATTCCCTTTTCTGGACCCAAAACTGAAACTAATATGGGATGATTCAACAGCAAGGAAAAATGTCTACCACATAGACAAGTATGGAATGTCAGAATTCTGAAGATAATACTGAGAGCTTCTCACTCTATTTGTGCATAGTTCTTCACAGGAATAGAGAGTGTTCATGATGCAAATGCAATTTTTTTTCTCCATGCCATTAGGAAAAAAGGTGGGAAAAGGTGCACACAGGCTATATAGTGAAACACCACAAGCCAATTGCTGTGGTAGTGAAGCATCAAAGCCTGTAAGCACTCTGGCTGATGTCAAATTTCTTTGCTTTCTTAAATGCACATTCACACTCTTTAGTCGATTTCTATTTTTTCTTTGCTTTTAAATTCATGTAAAGGTTCCAATACTGTTGCCAGATTAGGCAGAAATTTACCATAGGTGTTAAGCACTCCTAAGAATTAATATAAAAAGTATGACATGTTCTCTGGCGGTGGTGCTTCAAGAACCACCATATCTTTTCCTGGTGATTTTCTTAAGCTCATGGAATCAGTTACATGACCAAGGTATTCAAGTGAAAGTTTAAAAAACTCACTTTTTCTTGATATACTCTTAATCCAGCATCTTCATAATGTTATAAAACAGCATCCAAATTTTGAAGTTGATTCTCTTGGTTCTTTACTGTAAAAGGCTGTCATCCAAATACAATTAATCTACATTCAGAACTGGATCCCAGTCATGACTTTCTGGAACACGGCAGGTGCCAATGTGATACTGAAAGGAAACCTGTTGTAATAAAATAAATCTTGTTGTGTGTTGATTTGGCATCTCAATAATATCTCACTATCTTCATTTGTAGGTATGTATTGAGCAAATGCAATTTACTGAAACACTGTCTCCACACTATAAGTAGCAAACAAATCTTCAATCCGAGGTAGTGGATAATGGTAGTAGATTAGTAGTGGTCAGCACATAAAATTGGATTCAGTGTCACTTTGAAATATCCACAATTTCAAATGGAGCCATCCTTCTTGATCACTTGTATGATGGGTGTTTGAAACTAGTGGTAGAGCTCCAATGTTCACTAAACAGTCTAAATCAGCTTCCATCAGAGGCTTCAGAAGTAAAGCACAACTCTGGGCATGCAATCATTCATCTGACTGTCAGACTTATAAGTGAGCTTCACTGACATGTTGCTCATCTGTCTCAGCTTTTTTGAAAAAAACTTTGATGCATCTGTCCAGAATTTCTTTTAGATTTCAAGGTGTTTTCATGATCCTTTTGATCTCAGTCCAATTTACCTTGAGCTTCTCAAACCAAGATCTGCCAAATAATGATGGATACTTCCCTTCAATTAAATACAAGGATAAAAATAACTATAAATAAAAATATATGTCCATATAATTGAACTTTCATCTGGAGTAGCCCTTTTGGGACTAACTTACTCTGGTATAAATCTTCAAAACCATGAAGGTTTCTTCCAGAGGAAATTGTGACAGAGTCTGGTGATAGGTAGATGTAGAAATCAGTGAAATGGCAAGTGCAGTATCAAGCTCTATTCTTACAAAGACTCCTTCAATCAAGGAACCTCATGCCATCTCTTACTCTAGCTTCTGCTAACACATGTAGTGCTAGAGCTTGCTCAGTGTCACTAGAGCTATTCTTTTTTCCACATTATTTTGACTTCCAGCCTTTCTTATATTCAGTCTTAATGGGTATCTTCTTGGATGGACAGTTCCTGTGCATTGCTGGTTGTTGAACAGTGCTACTGGTGATGTGTCCTTTCTTTTGACATTTTCTGCAAATAAGCTGATGTGCCCAGCAATCCTTCTCAGTCTGTGCACAACAGCCACACAAAAATTTCCCCGGTGCTTCTGCCTCACCAATTCAGGAGATTAACTTTTTGTTCATACTAAATTCTAGGCATCCTTCTCTGTGGATTCCATTTCAATTGCTACGTCAGCCTTTTTGACTATAACTACTTATACAGCAATAACTTTTTTTCTAGATCTAGTCATTGCATAATCCAGAGACAAATTCATCATGCAGGGCGTCATTTAAATTTTGTCCAAACTAACAATGTTCTCGCTACTTCTGTATAGCAACAGCTAACCTTGCTGCTGATTCTCTACTTCTCTGATGTCACTGATGAAACTGATATTATTCTCCTATCGTTCATGGGGTAGGAGAAAAATGTTCTTGCATTGCTACAGTAGTTGTACAATAATTTCAGGCACAGTTGGAGACAATAGGTCCTTCAGCAGTCCATGTGCCTTCAGACCCATAACGGTCATCGAGGTTGAACTCATTCATTTGGAATGGTTTTTCAGGTCACAAATTGCTCCAAATGTTTGAGCTATACTGCCCATTATTTGTGGTTGTCATTGAATTCACCAATATTGCCTACAAAAAGTTGCCATTTCTCTGTTGGACTTCACCATCTTCTCTGTCACAGGGAAACTGTCTTTTTTGTTACAGCACTTGACCTGCCTCTTCTGGCTGAGTGCCAACACTGGAAACTGGAGAATTCTTCCTTTGGCTGGCTGTACTTGGGCTCCCTGTCCTCACTATAGACCAACAGTGCAGGCTAAGCTGTTTCTATCTGCCTGCTTGGATGAGGTCCCATCACAGTTTTGTTTGCAATAGCTCTGGGCATCAGCCCCCTCTCTATCTGGTTGATTCATGCTGTCCCAGCAGCAAAAGCAGTAGTCTGTCACCTTGTACCTCTAGGTGAAGATCACCCTTTTTTTATAGTATTTGCTTACTTTTTCTTCTTATTCAGGAAGAGGCAGCACTGGACATCATTGGGGTGTATAAATCCTACCACCCAGCAGAGAAGGTGATACAGACATGAGGAGCTCCTTTAAGTACAACTAGCTGCTATGGCAACTTTTATTGTTCTGGCTGCAAAAATGAAACCAACACACAATTGAGATTTTTTTCACTGGGTTGGGGCATGTTTAAATATTTAAAGTGACAGGACATCCCATTGACTTAGAACTAAGGCACAAAGCTTGCAATCCAGCCCTCCATGGCTGCTACACCAGGCTATTGCACAGTGTATTAGACCAGTGTGCCTCCTCATAACAGAAAACACCAGGCCTGCCCCAGAAGTGCCAACCACCCCTGCTTAAGTCAAGGTGGAATCCATTAAAGATGGTTAGGAATTTTCCAAGAATGTTTTTTTTTCAATGGAAAATTCTGATTTGTCCAAACCAGAACTTTTCATGGGAAAGGGTCAGTTTTGAAAAATCTCCATTTGAATTTAACAAAAAAAATCAAAATTGTCAAAATGTACCATTTCCAGCCTAACTTTAAAATCTATTTCCCTAGCATGCAGGATGCTCAATGCACCTCTGTACGGCTACTATGCCCCAGTCCCACACTACCGCAACATAAGGTTTTGGAACATGTAAACCTGTGTTTGAGCAATAAGAAAAAAATGGTTCTGTATAATTGTTCCAGCCTAACTACATCTTACAAAACAAGGACTTTGGAGGAAAACATTGCCGTGGGACTGTTTTCAGCAGAGATGCTCAGTGAAAGACTTTGTTCTGTATTTCAGGCAAGCTGTGCCTTTCTAGCACATTATTTCCTTGTCCATTAAGGAAGATCCAGTACTGGACTAATTGCTTTAGAACTCAAATATGTAAGATTCCACACCAAAACAATTCTTGAAAGGCTTTTTTTTACATACTGAGGGGGAAAACAGGACTTTTTTCCTCTAAAACCAGCAAGTTGCTTAGCAACTGAAAAACCCTGCAACATTTTTAAAAATCTAGCAAAGTCTATAAATCAAGTTAATCCCTGATGTAACTCTGCTGAAGACAACTGAACAACACAAAGGATAAACTGGCCATCACTACCCTCAAGGACACCAGTGCATCCCAACTGATTTCAATGGAATTACATGGGTGTAACTAAGTGCAGATTTTTGCTGAATATTTGCTAGGCAATACCACTCACATTAACCACACTGGCCCATGTTATGGCAAAGAATGAGGTTCAATTGATATGCTTTGACAATTATGTTAGCATTGAAACGTAAAGATTGTAACCCTAGCTGAACTCCCAAATGAGATAAAACTACCCACATTTAGAGTGGATTATGGGAGGGAAGGTGTAGAACTGTAGAACTGTTATTCCCTTTCTCATCCATATGGGTGAGTGGTAGGCAGGCAGGAGTGGGAAGTGGGCAAAGTTTTGGCTCCATCCACAAACATGCTACCCACAGCAAGTAGTCTATCCCAGATGGGGAAACTGCCCACCATATCAAACTAATATATTAAATAACTAATTCAGCCTCATGTTTTTGAATATCCTAAAAGACCTAAGTACACTATATAGAATCTGATTCCCTCTGGCCTTGTGTAGTAATTTAAACCTGTTCAAAGTGGGTATAAAATATTACCAGATCAAAAAGTTGTAAATGAGAAGGTTCAAGACCATGGAGAATCAGGCCCAGTAATGTTCTCTCAGTATGTCTGTAAGATATATTGGAGTTACCTAATATATACCACAAATTGTACAAGTACTTTAAATTAGAAAAGACTAAATCTTTTTTTCTGGAAGGGCATGTACCTCAGCTAATGGAAAATCCATTCTTCAAATTCATCCAACAAAAGCTGGCATCCTTATTGCCTAATGCTTGAAGTTGAATGATACTTGGTTGTTGACAGACTCAAGTGGAAGGGACTTTGTCTATGGAATTTTGAAATAAAGTCTCTAGAGATATCATTTTATGAACTGAAATTTAAGAACATCTCAGATAGTAAATTTTGAGTTTACCCTATTATGGAGCGATGATAGTTAATGTTGCAGACAGGTACGCTGTAAGTACTGTATTTAGCCCCACTATGACTTTGGCTCACAAAACTTGTTTGGCCTGAAAATTGCTGGGATCATTCTGAAAGCTAAATACTTTAAAAGAAAAAAAAAAGAAAATTGCACAAAAAGTTTGAGTTGTAGGTCATAAAAAATATTCTAATTTGCATCTAAAATTTCTTTGGGGCCTTCTAACTCAAAAGCAGTTAATTTCTACCCTTTCACATTTTCCTGTGGCATCTAGCTATCCACCTGTTCCAGGGGAAAAGGGAAACTCTGACAGCGCAACCTGAAAGCTGGGGAATGGGGTTGGGGTGCCTAACTTATAGTGACAGGGAGTTGGGAGGGGTCCAGCATTGGTGCTGAGACCATGTTCCAGCATTGGTGCTGAGCTCTCCACCAGGTGGAAACAATTAAGGAAGGAATCATGACCTGCACTGTATTATCATTGCCAATTAGTTTCCAGATAAGTTAAATTCATAAAGTTGTGCCTTAACTAAACCCCATTCCTTATATCTTTTTTCCCCCTGTGTGTTCTGGACAATGGCTTCTCTTTCCCAAACCAGGATCCAGGGAAAACTGGAAATCCATTTCCACTCCCAGCACACCACAGTGAGAAAGGTGTGTGGGAAGACAAGTGTTGTCCCCCTAACAACACCACATGATGCGTGTGTATACACACACACACACTTTTGATTAGCAGGCTGTGGGCCTCCTTTTTTTATATATTTATGTCCTTGTTACCATTCTCTTCCCTTCATTTCACATCCCATAACAGATGATGATGAAAAGTTAGTTCACTGAATTTTTTTCAATACCTTTAAAGACATAAAGCCACCTAACTTGGTGAGTTCCCCCTGTTATTTTGATTTGTTTTAGGCACTAATTGTTAGTTATATGAGAATTAATAGAATTGTAGTCCATCATGCCACTTTTATGCTAATATTCCTGTGCTATGACCATAAGAAAAAGAAAAGATTTAAAATATTCCCTCTGGTATATTGCAGTTGCAGCTTCTTATCAGAACTGTATTTATAGTTACTGTATTTCTTTTTTACCAGATCAACTAGGTGATCATTTAATGTGAGTGGCAACTTGATCACCTCCACAGGGAGTTAAAAGCTGGAGCATTTGAGTAATTACCTGGTATTTCTGCTTGTATAACAGTGATTGAATTGTCACATTCCAAGGTGTAATCCAGACCAGTGAGAGGTTGTGTCACCATCTGCCCACAACCTTGTGAGCCTCACAATGCTTTGTTCTTGTATCTCCCAACCAGGGACTCTCACAAATAGCCTAAAAAGATGCAGGTCACACCCTAAGCATCTGTGAATAGCTGCCTGGTCTAGCAACTGTGATCCAAGCACTCTGTCAGCAACACTTCAGTCACACTCTGGCTTCCACCAGCCTTGGTTGCTAATTGCAAGGTGACCCCACACACTCCCAGTGCTATTTTTTTAGTGCCCTGTTTGATGTATGTGGCAAGTGAGTGTTTCGGATGATGGAGGGAAGAGATCAGATTGTAGCTGGCAATCCAGCTACATGATTGCTGAGTTTCATCTTTCATAGGGGTTCCTTCCAGGGCAATGACAGCTAGGTGGTCACTTTTAGATCAGGACACACCTTTAACAATCAACTGGGAAATTTATAGAGCTGGGCCTGTGGTTCTCTTAGAGTGACTGTGGAAGGAGTCACTTTTTGTAGAGGAATTATTTCCATTGTTTTCAATCTGGGACTTGGCTGAGAGATGTTTGAATGCCAATTCCATGACATTGCTTGTGCCTTAGCATGTCATAGAGCATTTTGATCATTTCACCTGGATCATCCAAAGAACCACAAGAAAAAAAACCCAACATTGCTGGTGGCTATTGTAAAAGATACACACCATGTTGAAATCCAGAAACTGAGAGGCTGTTAAAGGAGTACTAAACATCAGGTTACCCAAAAACTGCAATATTCCCACTAGTCACTGAATTTAGTGTTCTGTCAAAGGTAAATTGAGATGGTGAAGAAAAGCTTCACTCCAGAAGAAAAGCTTGTCTATTATTGTGTCAGTTTGGGATTAAAAGCCCAGTGAAACATCAAAACACTGAACCCTCAGCTGATCCAATCACAAGAAAACATCTTATGATTTCAAAAGCACTAGCAGACAAGTCTATTAAATACAAAGTGTGCAGAGAGCTTTGACAAATACCTCACTACATGCCTCATCCCCCTCCACCCCTCATCATACCCCTTCACTGTTGAGGAGGTAATCAAGGCCCTGTTATCATAAAAGCCAGGAAGGGTGCAAGACCTGATAGTGTCTTTCTAGAACCTCTTAAAAACCTAGGAGACAACAAATGGAAATGACTTGCAGCTCTGTTCTCTAGTATCTATTCCTCAGGGTTTATCCCAAGAATCTGGTACAAGGTTATGGTTATTCCACTCCCAAGCCTGGGAAGTCATTGTATCAGCCCATATCACTCCTCTGCACATGATAGGAGCTCATGAAGAGAATATTGCTGGTAGGGATGTTGCTGCTTGTAGAAGCAATGTACCAAATGAACAAGTGGGTTTCTGACCAGCCTGCAGCTGCACTGCCCATGTATTAGTGTCCACAACATACACTCCAGGCAGGATTCCAGTAAAATCTGCCTTCAAGATAAGACAGATTAGACATGATCCCACCCTGAAATATCTTGATATGACATTAGTATACAGTCTTACCAACAGCACTTGAGAAATATCTATGACAAAATAAAGAAGCTTGTAAATCTCATCTAGAAATTGGCAGGAATGACCAGCTCAAGGAAAATTGGACCAAGCTCATCCTCGCTGCTCCAGCATAGCTGAGACATTGCTGATTTTCAGCTTCTCAGACCTCCTTGCTCTGTTAGTTCAGCCTCCCATATCGCTTCCTCTCCATCCTGACCTGTTCACTCAGAACCCAGCCACACCCTCCCTCCTGTGATCAGCTCCCTGCATCTTATGGCATGGCTGTTGCATGGCGGAATGAAGCAGAAGAACAGTGCTCGGTGGCGGTCAAAAAAGTCATATTCAACAGTAGGAAGTCCTCCACTAGGGCGGCCTACTTAGCTGGGTGGAAGAAGTTTTTGGTGTGGTCCTTGGCCTGTGATACTCAACTGACAGGGGCTTCCATCCAGGACATCATGGAGTCCTTGCTACATCTTCAGAAATTGGATCTTGCAGTCAGTTCACTCCATGAAGGAACAAGCAATGTTGATAGCGTTCCTCAGTGACATACTGGGCATTTTCAGGGTTGCCATGTAGTCATCCATCCATACGTTTACAGACCATTATACTATTACCGCATCCTCCAATGCAGATGCAGGCCCTCAGAAAGGTAGTTCTGCAATCTCTATTTCAGGAGCTCCGCCTCTGGATTGAGATACTGTTTGTGAGTCACCTAAATAGAATACATGTCCGCATCTACTCAAAAAAGAAGAAATGGTTACTTACTGTAACTGTGGTTCTTCTAGATGTGATGCAGATGTTTATTCTACAATTCACCCTCCATTCCCTCTGCATCAGAGAGTTTCCTCTCAGGAGCTTTTGGTGCTAAGGAACTGAGAGGGGTTTGGGCAACACTGCCTCATATAGCCAGGGGAGAGGCCACAGACACAAAGTGCAAGTGCTGGCCCTCTATGGGTACTGCTAAGCAAAAGTTTTCAGCTCTAGAATCCTAGGTGCACATACACCTAAGTGAAATACACAGTTGCATCACATCTTGAAGAACAATTACCCTAAGTAACCATTTCACATCACTTCTCAACTCTCAGTTTAACACTGTCATGTGGATTTTTATAGGCACAGTAAAAACAATGCCTCAGATGGGTTTTCCCCTATTGCCACACATTCTCCCACCCCAAATCCACTGTGACATGAGAATACTTTCCCTTCATATTTGTGGGATGAAGGATTTTCCAATATGTGAGGACCTAAATGACATACCAAGATTCCAACTCAAAAACCTTTTGGGCTTGCAGTGCCCAATGACATTTGGTTCACCCCCAAAGATCAATGGCTAGCAATGCCACTTTCCTAAACACCTCATTGAGGATCCAGCCGAAGAATTCAGTGGCTTTTCACTCCCTCAGAAAATATGGTCCTATTTGATGCACCTACGTACTTCTCCATAAATGGGAACTTTAGCCAAAGCCTATGTGCATCTGAAGAAATGGACTTCAAACTATGGAACTCGTCATACATCAATATCCTAAATGATCATATTCTGGTGGTATCTCTGCCATTAATTTTGCATCACCTATGGAATTAATTGGATTGCCAATCTATACTTGGACATCTAACATTGCTCTTTCTGAGTCCAAACAAAAGAAGTACCATAATATTTGACAATACCCATTTATTTTCTGAATGAGTCAATATATTTCAGTTAAGTAGACACTTCCAGTATTTTAGTGTTTCAGTTTAGATTACACATATATTTTTCTTCTATGATTAAAAATTCTAGCTATAAAATAATCAAAAGTAATTTTGTAGCTGCTATTTTTCCAAAGTTATTTAACCAATAGTTAATCCTTTCTCTGTTCCTTTATTGTACTACAATAAATTAATTGTTACACTAACTAATTATATATTTTGTACAAATAATTCTAGTATTGTGTGTTCTGACAAAATGTTTTCCCAGAAACTAAAAAAGAAAAATAAAAACAGACATCTAATTTTGTAAGCAGAATGTGTATATTGGAGTAATTGGTGTCTCCTTAAACTTTTCAGTGAGGAATACTAAAATCTTGAGATATTAGGGATTACATGTAAGCTTCTGAATATGAGAAAAGAAGCTGGTTAAAATGCAACTGTTAACTGGAGACTGAAATATGAATTCATTGCAATTCATGTGGTAAATCTTCTCTCCATACAATTAAAAAGAGCATTATTCCTGCATCAAATATCTAACAAACATAAACAGCATTTTACAAAGAAGCTTTCCAGTTGAGAATGCCATTTTTTTTCCTTTTTAACAAACAAAGCTAACAAAGCACATAATGTTCTGTAATTATCCAATGCCTGTTTTAGGTTTCTGCCTTTGCACAATTCATTTTTAATAATTGGAGCAATATTCAAATTGGCTTCAGACTGTATATTTTAAATTTTCCCATGACGCTATTTCAAAATGTTATCTTACTGAAAATAGGGTGGGTTGTTGTTTTTTTGAGGGGGGGGGGATTGGAGTGGAGATAGACATTGGTAATTTATGGTGTAAATCATAAACACATATCATTTATCAACTCAATAAACTCTAAGCCTCAGCTATGATACGTCAGCAAAATACCTTTATGTAGGGTGGAGTAAGTCTCGGCCAAGGCAAATAACTCTCCCCCCCCATGCTACAGTCGCTTTCCCTGCCTATAATTATTAATCTGAATTGCTAATAACCTCAGCAATCATTTTTCTATTCAATGCTTTCTTATAACTATAATCCCCACGAAGCTTACCTTGGTTCCTGTTCTCTCTATGCTAGTAAGTCAAGGAGAGGTGCACTGTCCCTGAGAATAAGGGGAGCCAAGTGCAGACTCAGAGACTGCTAGAAAACCAAGAGGGAGCAAGGCTATTTCAAGGAATAGGGGCCCCAGTTGGTCAAGAGAGGATAGTAGGAATACCTGAGGGGCCATCAATATGCCTTTTCTCAGGAGGAGCAGAGTCTGAGAGAAAGGAGGGATTTAGAGTCAGATAATTGATAATAAAAGCACAGGAAGAAGAGCTAACCTGACTGATAAGGAAGGTCCTCAGTGAGATACCCTGCCCATGGGAGAACTGGAAGAGGGAAGAAGCCATTTTGGAGGAGTATGGAGCCAGCCACTAAAAGGGAAGGACTTGCTCTTTGGTGAGCTCATGAGTTGCAGGGTGCATGAAAGTTTCCCCCTGAGAACTAGATCTGGGTATCTGGAAGCAAGATCCCTCAGCTTGATCCTTTCCCTGATCAAGCTAACTCCCAGTTTAAAAAGTTTTGTTGGGAAAACTTCCTACTCAGCCAGTGTGAGTTAGTCCTTCAGCTCTCTATATAAATCAGTTACCAAGAGGCAAGTGCTATGTTGGCTGTTAGTTCAGGTTACTCACTTGCTGTGATTGTATCTGAGTGCTAGGATAGGAGGTTAGAGTTAGGATTTTTAGGATAGTTATTACACATGATCCCTTCATCCCTTCATGATCTGGGGAAATCTTGGGAACAGAAGGAGACTGAGTCCTGCATGAAGAGAACCCCTGCCAACTGCGATTGTCAACTCCTCTGCATTTACAGAAATCTATATCTGCCCTGATGCTCATTCATGGACTTGTGAGTGCACCATCTTAAAGGCATATAGTCAGGAAAATTGTTTGTGAGACCCCCTATTCTCTGAACTGTGTCTTCAAGCCAAGAGGGTAAGGGCTAAGGGATTTTATTAATTGCTGCCTATTAAACCTATTGAGGGACTTACAATCATATCCCCCATGTGAATTGTTTATTGCTGCTACAGAAGATATCATTGTGATAGGCTCATCGAGGGCACCTACAAAGTTTGCATATCAACCTCTTACTATATCAGGTCACGTGACTAGGGAAATGAATGGGCATCAATGACCCTGTGTTTTATTCTGTTGTTATATTTACTTCCTCTGTAATACAATTACTCTATGAAATATATTGTGTGTGTTTGTGATATTTCTTGGGAGCCTACAACTATGAGGCAAGTAAATAGGGGTTACCCTCTGGTTAGAATTTTCCTTCCAAGCCGCCTGGTAACCCTTCCAGGAAGGAGTGATAGAGGTGGAGGCACTGCCAAGTAAATTCATATGAGAAGAAAATAAGGAAATTACTCCCTGATGAGCTGCAGGTGGAATCCAGATGAAGCCTGTCTTGTCCATCAAAACCCATAAGGAAACTGGCATTCAAGTAGGTAATCAGGTGGAAAAGGATGCTATATAATAATAGCAAACATTAGATGAGCTGGCCAATCAAGGTCACTAAGGATTGAGGGCATGAGGGATTTCTAAACCCATTTTATAGATTTTTCTTCTTATCTAGCCATTCTATTTATAATACTATGAGGAATTGTGGGCTTTTAGCTTCTCTCTATGTGAGAAATATTTTTGCATCCAAAACATACTATTTTAAGTGTATCCAGAGTATATAGTGACAGGCAGCATGTTAATGCTTTTAATTATACATTTTGAACATCATAGGGATAAAACTTGGCAGAAATCAAAAAGGGCATTTTTGAGTTTTCTGAGCATGAACAAAAATTTTCATCCATATCTTGGGGGGGTGTTCCCTCCCCCACCCCACCACCCCCCGTAGATCTTTTTGCTATTGCACAAATTCTCCAGTGAACTGTGGTGTTTTGCTGAATTAGTAAAACATCTTAAGGTTGAATATGCCATGTATGACTATTGTGCCCATATTTTTATATGTACATGTGGAAATAAACACTCACATTCATCTTCATAGATTCATAGATACTAAGGTCAGAAGGGACCATTCTGATCATCTAGTCCGACCACCTGCACAGCGCAGGCCACAGAACGTCACCCACCCACTCCTATGAAAAACCTCACCCATGTCTGAGCTATTGAAGTCCTTAAATCATGGTTCAAAATTTCAAGGAGCAGAGAAGCCTCCCTCCAGTCAACCATGCCCCATGCTACAGAGGAAGGCAAAAAAACGTCCATGGCCTCTCCAATCTGCCCTGGAGGAAAATTGCTTCCCGACCCCAAATATGGCAATCAGCTAAACCCTGAGCACATGGGCAAGATTCACCAGCCAGATACCCAGGAAAGAATTTTCTATAGTAAATCAGATCCCATCCATCTAATATCCCATCTCAGGGGATTTGGCCTATTTACCCTGAATATTTAAAGATCAATTACTTACCAAAATCCCATTATCCCATCATACCATCTCCTCCATAAACTTATCGAGTAGAATCTTAAAACCAGATAGATCTTTTGTCCCCACTGCTTCCCTTGGAAGGTTATTCCAAAACTTCACTCCTCTGATGGTTAAAAACCTTTGTCTGATTTCAAGTCTAAACTTCCTGGTGGCCATTTATACCCATTTGTTCTTGTGTCCACATTGGTGCTGAGCTTAAATAATTCCTCTCCCTCTCCTATATTTATCCCTCTGATGTATTTATAGAGAGCAATCATATCTCCCCTCAACCTTCTTTTAGTTAGGCTAAACAAGCCAAGCTCCTTAAGTCTCCTTTCATAAGACAAGTTTTCCATTCCTCGGATCATCCCAGTAGCCCTTCTCTGTACCTGCTCCAGTTTGAATTCATCCTTTTTAAACATGGGAGACCAGAACTGCAAACAGTATTCTAGGTGAGGTCTCACCAGTGCCTTGTATAACGGTACTAAAACCTCCTTATCCCTACTGGAAATGCCTCTCCTGATGCATCCCAAAACCGCATTAGCTTTTTCACAGCCATATCACATTGGCAGCTCATAGTCATCCTATGATCAACCAATACTCCAAGGTTCTTCTCCTCTTCCGTTACTTCTAATTGATGCGTCCCCAACTTATAACTAAAATTCTTGTTATTAATCCCTAAATGCATAACCTTACACTTCTCACTATTAAATTTCATCTTATTATTATTACTCCAGTTTACAAGGTCATTCAGATCCTCCTGTATAATATCCCGATCCTTCTCCGAATTGGCAATACCTCCCAGCTTTGTATCATCTGCAAACTTTATTAGCACACTCCCACTTCTTGTGCCAAGGTCAGTAATAAAAAGATTAAATAAGATTGGTCCCAAAACCGATCCCTGAGGAACTCCACTGGTAACCTCCCTCCAACCTGACAGTTCGCCTTTCAGTAGGACCCGTTTCAGTCTCCTCTTTAACCAATTCCTTATCCACCTTTTGATGTTCATATTGATCCCCATCTTTTCCAATTTAACTAATAATTCCCCATGTGGCACGGTATCAAACGCCTTACTGAAATCTAGGTAAATTAGATCCACTGCATTTCCTTTATCTAAAAAATCTGTTACTTTTTCAAAACAGGAGATTAGGTTGGTTTGGCATGATCTACCTTTTGTAAAACCATGTTGTATTTTGTCCCATTTACCATTGACTTCAATGTCCCTAACTAATTTCTCCTTCAAAATTTTTTCCAGGACCTTGCATACAACAGATGTCAAACTAACCGGCCTGTAGTTACCCGGATCACTTTTTTTTTCTTTCTTAAAAATAGGAACTATATTAGCAATTCTCCAATCATTCGGTACTATTCCTGAGTTTACAGATTCATTAAAAATTCTTGCTAATGGGCTTGCAATTTCAGGTGCCAATTCCTTTAATATTCTTGGATGAAGATTATCTGGGCCCCCCGATTTAGTCCCATTAAGCTGTTTCAGTTTCGCTTCTACCTCTGATATGGTAATATCTACCTCTATATCCTCCTTCCCATTTGTCATGCTACCATTATCCCCAAGATCCTCTTTAGCCTTATTAAAGACCGAGGCAAAGTATTTGTTTAGATATTGGGCCATGCCTAGATTATCTTTAACCTCCGCTCCATCCTCAGTGTTAAGCGGCCCCACTTCTTCCTTCTTAGTTTTCTTCTTATTTATATGGCTATAGAACCTTTTACTATTGGTTTTAATTCCCTTTGCAAGGTCCAACTCTACTCGACTTTTAGCCTCTCTCACTTTATCCCTACATCTTCTGACCTCAATTAGGTAGCTTTCCTTGCTGATCCCTCCCATCTTCCACTCCCTGTATGCTTTCTGCTTCTTCATAATCACCTCTCTAAGATGCTTGCTCATCCAGCTTGGTCTACAACACCTTCCTATGAATTTTTTCCCCTTTCTTGGGATACAGGCTTCCGATAGCTTCTGCAGTTTTGATTTAAAGTAATCCCAGGCCTCCTCTACCTTTAGATCCATAAGTTCTTCCGTCCAATCCACTTCCCTAACTAATTTCCTTAATTTTTGAAAGTCAGCCCTTTTGAAATCAAAAACCCTAGTTGCAGATTTATTTTTGTTAATCCTTCCATTTAGTTTGAACTGAATTAGCTCATGATCACTTGAGCCAAGATTGTCCCCTACAACCATTTCTTCTATGAGGTCCTCGCTACTCACCAAAATTAAATCTAAAATGGCATCCCCTCTAGTCGGTTCAGCAACTACTTGATGAAGGAATCTATCAGCTATCGAATCTAGGAAAATCTGAGCCCTATTATTATTACTAGCACTGGTCCTCCAGTCTATATCCAGGAAGTTAAAGTCTCCCATGATCACGCAGTTTTCATTAGTATTTACTTTATTAAAGACATTAAAAAGGGCTCTATCCATATCCAAATTAGATCCCGGAGGTCTATAGCACACCCCAAGCACTATGGTAGGAGCGGCTTTACTAGTTTTCTTCCCCAATGTAATTTTTGCCCAGACGGACTCTGTCTTATCCATTGCATCGCTTCTTATTTCTTTACATTCTACCTCATCATTGATATACAATGCTACTCCACCCCCTTTACCTTTGTTTCTGTCTTTCCTAAAGAGCACATACCCTTCAATACCTGTAGTCCAGTCATGACTACTATTCCACCATGTTTCTGTTATCCCTATAATATCTGGTTTCACTTCCTGCACCAGTAGCTCTAGTTCCTCCATTTTGTTACCTAGACTCCTCGCATTGGTGTACAAACATCTTAATTTTTGCTGTTTGGACTCGCTCACATTTTGTACCCTATTAGGCACAGTCATTCTACAGCCAGTATAAACTATTAGACTAGTATCCACACCGCCCTCGCTCCTTATATACATTCTCCTACCCTATCCTTTCTTACTTCATCTTCTTCCCTCTCAATGCTAAAATCTGGCGTGGAGATTTTCTGGACATCTCCCATCCATCTCCCCCCAATTCCTAGTTTAAAGCTCTCTTTATCAGTTGTGCCAGCCTCGATCCTAGAAGTTTATTTCCTTCCCTACTCAGATGAAGTCCATCCCGAGAGAACTGACCTCTGTCCGTGAATGCCTCCCAGTGGCCATACATCCCAAAGCCCTCCTTATAGCACCACTGCCTAAGCCATCTGTTGACAGTCATAATCTTATCAGACCTTTGTTGCCCTTCTCTAGGAACAGGAAGGATCCCACTAAAGATCACCTGAGCCTCAATTTCCTTAAGTGTCTTCCCCAGCCTAGCATAGTCTCCCTTGATACTTTCCAGCGAGAATCTGGCTGTATCATTTGTTCCCACATGAAGGATAATTAGGGGATTCTTTCCCGCTCCCTTTAGGATCCTTTTCAACCTCAGGTCTACATCCCGCATCTTAGCACCCGGAAGACAGCACACCCTTCTATTCTCAGGATCAGCTCTAGTTACAGGCCTGTCTATTCTTCTCAATAAAGAGTCCCCGATCACATAGACCTGCCTTTTCCCGGTGACAGTGCTATTCTCCAGTCTCTCCCCTGTTCCCTCTGGCTGCAAGTTCTTTCCATTCCTATTTTCCCTTACAATCCTCTTCAACCCATCCTGTATCGTCCTGGGGCTCATATTTGGTGTAGTCTCCCTTGACTTCCCCTTTTCCTATAGGACTAGCCTCTCTTCTCTTCTTCCTTATCCTTCCACCTTCAACAAGTACCTGCTGAGCCCCTTCTTCATTTTCCAACTCTGCAAACCTGTTCCTAAGCTCTATTTCTCCTTCACTAGCCCGTCTTTTTTTCTGCCTGGTTCTTTGAGTCACGTTTCCACTGACCACTTTCCTCATCCAGTCTCTCCTCAAAATTCCCCAGCCCTGCTTTCATCTGTGAGTCTGAGCTTTTCCCTTCAGATACCTCATCTCTTTGCTCCATCATCTGCTCAAACCCCTTCCTAAACTCAACCAGACTTTCCACTGCATCTCCAAACCTCAGATCTTTTCGTCCATCAGCTCTATCAGACGACATTTCATGCAGAAAAAAAACTCTTACCGGTTCCCCCCACCAGGATTATGTACATACCACAGCTTCCACATCCAGTCATCCTCAATGTGTCTTTCACTACAGGAGTCACTCCCACAGCTGCCTCTGTATCTGTCATCTCCTTCCCACCTAAATCCTGTTAATCTGGAAAACACAAGGCACACCAAAAAGACCACCCCCCCAGCAAAAGCAAACCCCAAACAAGCACCACAAGCCAAACTCCCTTTTCAAACTCCCACTCAAACTCCCCTGTTTAGAGCTCTGTTTGCTAGCTCCTGTGCCACTGCAGCTGTCTGTGCCGCTGCCTGACTGGCTGGCTACCTTTATAATCTTATTGATTATCTTCAAATAAACATATGATATGTTTATTCAAATGTAAGCTATTACATATGAGAATATATGCATTTGTTTTGGGGCACCTCCATGTGAATTTCAGGCCATACACTGAGTTATAATATGTAGGGCCATACCCTGAATTCCTGGCGTGATTGAAGCAAGTTAGGTTTTCAGG
The DNA here is from genome assembly GCF_009764565.3 of Dermochelys coriacea. NCBI lineage: Eukaryota > Metazoa > Chordata > Testudines > Dermochelyidae > Dermochelys > Dermochelys coriacea. The sequence continues at coordinate 84,269,490 of NC_050068.2, forward strand.
GCAGGAATACAGAATTGGGCCTCTAAATTACATCTACATTAAGATCATTCTTATTCACTTTTGGCAGCAATGCAGCACCAACTATGTAAGCTCTAGTTTAGACTTGCACATGTCATCAAACTTTGCTTTGGGTAGGTAAGAACTTTTGAATGTAAACAAGGCAGTAGTCTGTTTTTCAATATGACATGTCATTATTTTCTCTTTTATATATTTGAAATAAATGTTTTCACACTCCCTGAAATATATATATCTTCATGCACCTTTTCTCAATTAAAAAAAATATTAGAAATATCTAAGGACGTTGAAAGACAAGTACATTAATACACCACTGTAACTGAGATGTGACATATACATACATCAGGAAATTCCACATTTTTGGAGCCATTGATTTCAATGATATTATGCTAATTTATACTAACTGAAGATCTGGTTCAAGGCTCCTCAGCATCCATAATTCAATCATATTGCTCTGTTGTATACAATAACAGATTATAATACTGAAAGATTTTCACAGACTTCTGAGCATGGGACTAGGAGCCAGGAATTCACAAATATAATCCCATCTCATGCAATGATTACCACCATGCCTTGAGCACATCTGTCATAAATATTAAGGGAAGAGTAAACACCTTTAAATCCCTCCTGGCCAGAGGAAAAGCCCTTTCACTCGTAAAGGGTTAAGAAGCTAAGATAACCTTGTTGGCACCTGACCAAAATGATCAATGAGGAGACAAGTTACTTTCAAAGTGGGAGGAGAAACAAAGGTTCTCTCTGTCTGTGTGATGCTTTTGCTGGGACCGTAGCAGGAATGCAGGTCAGAACTCCTGTAAAGAGTTAGTAAGTAATCTAGTTAGATACGCATTAGATTCTGTTTTGTTTAAAGAAAAGGAGTACTTGTGGCACCTTAGAGACTAACAAATTTATTACAGCATAAGCTTTCGTGAGCTGTAGCTCACTTCATCGAATGCATCCGATGAAGTGAGCTGTAGCTCACGAAAGCTTATGCTCTAATAAATTTGTTAGTCTCTAAGGTGCCACAAGTACTCCTTTTCTTTTTGCGAATACAGACTAATACGGCTACTACTCTGAAACCTGTTTTGTTTAAATGGCTGATAAAATAAATTGTGCTGAATAGAATGTATATTCCTGGTTTTATGTCTTTTTGTAACTTAAGGTTTTGCCTACAGGGATTCTCTATGTTTGGAATCTGATTACTCTGTAAGGTATTTACCATCCTGATTTTACAGAGGTGATTCTTTTACTTTTTCTTTAATTAAAATTCTCTTTTAAGAACCTGATTGCTTTTTCATTGTTCTTAAGATCCAAGGGTTTGGGTCTTTGTTCACCTATGCAAATTGAGGATTTTTATCAAGCCTTCCCCAGAAAAGGGGGTGTAGTGCTTGGGGCCTTGGGGGGGGAGATGTTTCCAAGTGGGCACTTCCCCTGTTCTTTGTGTAACACTTTGGTGGTGGCAGCTTTTAACCTAAGCTGGTAAGAATAAGCTTAGGGAGTCTTTCATGCAGATCCCCACATTGTACCCTAGAGTTCAGAGTGGGGAAGGAACCTTGACAATATCACTTAGGAATTTTTTTTTAAATGGCCTATAATTTTAGGTGTCTCACTTTTGGGATGTCCCACTTGAGACACATGAGCCTTCATTTTCAGATGCTGATCATCTGTACCTCCCATTGACTCCAACTGGAATTGTGAGTGCTTTGTAACTCTGTAAATCAGGCATTAGAAGTCTCATATTGCGCTCCTAAAACAAAGGGACCTAAAATAGAATCTCCTTTTGAAAATGTGGGCCTTAACCTTTCTGGCACGTTTTCTTGATAGGTTAAATGTGGACAATAATTCCTACCTCAAGGAGTATTAGTAATAGAGTATCAGTTAACTGAGTCAGCCAAGCCCATTTATCTTCCTCACATACAAAGTCCCACTGAACTTTTATGAGCAAGGCAAGCAACCATCGTTCAAATGTCTATTATGCACTTTGGAGATTGAAAATGCAATGTGGGACTGATCCAAAACCCTTTGAAGACTATGGGAATCTTTCCAATGACTTCAGTGGGGTTTGGATTATGATCTTTGAGAGTTAAGTATTACAACATGCAAAAAGGAAAAAAAAAAGTTACCCTTGCCCAGGGAACAATAAACCAGTGCCTTCATTTTGGTACACTGTAAAATACTAATTATAAAATTAAAATAGTATATTGCTTCTGATAAATAGTTAGTCATTTTATTTGTCCATATTGTTTTTCCTCTCTCATTAATAGTAAAACTATGAAAATTTTTTTTAAAAGATTTCCATGTACTTTTTTTTGCTTTGCAAATTATCACCTTATTTCTTCTCCTCCTGATTAATTTAATCAAATGAGAAATGGGCAACATGTGAGTAATTTACAGCCAAAACCATAAGTGAAATTGATTATGCTAGCAGTCATATAACTTGCATTAACATCTCTTGTCTTTCCTGCAAGTTCATCAAATGAACAATTCCCCCATAAACAAATGGAGATAGTTTATATACCTTTTAACAGCCGATATACAGTATTCTTAAATCAAGTAGTTCTAGTAATTAAATATATTACACGTAGTTCTGAACTATATGTCACATCCCAAGGAGCCTGATTCTCAGTTACACTAAGAACCCTTTACACTACTCTGACAGCTGGAGTGAAGGAGCCATAAAGTGAGCTACACTGGCCCCCAAGAACATCCACTGCACAGGGGCCTCCCTGTTCAGTGTAAAACTGATGTAAGAACTCCCAGCCCCAGTGGAGGGGTGAATCAGAGGTGGGGCAGGAGCCTGGTCAGATTCATTACACCATAGCTACTCTATGCTTCCCAAAGCCAAAAGAGGTCAGAGAAGCAGAACATAAATTGAGCAGACCTGCAGCTTGGGTTTTACAGTGGAGGGTTGTGCAGCCACAGATCACAAGTGCAGGAATGCAGTAACTAATAATCAGGCCCCTAGTCCTTTTTTGTGTGGGATTGTTTCTTAAATTGTGACACAATTGAGGTACCACCTACCTTAAACAGCCTACCCTTAGATATCATATGTGCCATGTTTGGCTGATTGCTCCTCTGAAGTCTCCTGTCACAGAGCAAATGAAAATAGATTCTTTGTATAACACTGAGGAAGCATTGCCTGGAGGTTTTCAGAGCAGCTGTATTTTTCTCTTGATATCAGAATCTCAGTGATTCATTAACTGAAGTTTTCGTTCCCATGTTCCTTTTGATTTGGAGAGATTGTACTTTCTCCCTTATAAATGCTAACACACTTTTGGTTCCACCAATGATTGTTTAATTTGTGTAAGACAGACGGGCCTGTATTTACTAATGATGATATTCACTACAGTACAATTGAAATTAAACAGCCTGTTAATTGGAGGGTATTAATGATGTCCAAAATTAATTTAGCAGATCTAAATAGTGACAATATTGGGTCTTATCTAGCACATTGGACTGAATTATAGGTTGTAAAAAAGAACAATAGAGATGTATTGCTTCATCACACTGTGATAGAAGATAGACCTAGCATGGCATGAAGGTTCAGATGTGGACCCTGTATGCTGCTGCAGCAGTGTAAAAAAGCCTTTAAGGATCAATGCGGGCCATAGCTAAATTCCCTATTATGAAGGCTTTGTTACTCCTCAGGGCCTTCGTTCAAAAAATTTTAAAAATCTGCACCAAAAAATTTAAAATTCTGCCCACAATATTTTAAAATTCTGCAAAATTCTGAAAATGTTATTTGTCAAAGAAATGTGGAGGCTCCAGCATGGAACTGGGGAGCACAGGTCACTGGCTGCACAGAGGTGGGAGATCACTGTGTAGCTCCCCCCACACCCTTTCTGGAACACAGACTCAGCGGGGATGCTGCACCCAATCTTGACACAGCACAAGGACCAGGCCTGCCCAAGAAACACCTCAGAGCCCTGCCCCTCTGTGCCAGGTGCACCAGATGTGAGCAGGCAGGCTCAGCAATGCAGGATCCATGTGTGGAGGGGCTTAGTTTGGGCATCCAGGTGTTGGTTGAGAGAGCTCTGTATGGGGCAACTCAGTGGGAGATCTGGGTGTGAGGGGATCTGGATATACAGGGGCTTGTTGGGGCATTCTGGGTGCAATGGTATTGGGATTCTGCCAGGGGGTCCAGGTGAAGGTGGTTGTGACTCAGCAAGGGGGTCTGGGTGTTGGGGGCTCAGTTGGGAGGTTCAGATGCTGGGGGAGTGGGGCTCAGTGGAGTGGGGATCCATGTACAGCTGGTTGGGGCTCAGTAGGGTGGGGATCCGGTACGGGTGGCTCGTCGGGGTGATCCAGGTGCAAGGGGAGTGGGCGGATGTGGGAGCAGCTCTCTATACAGTGATTCCTCCTCCTGCAGCTGAGGAGTGATGAATGCAGGAAACACAGGGGTGAAGAGTGGGGGAGTTTGCAGAGCTTCCTAGAGCCAGGGGAGAAATCTGGGGGTGGGTCTGACCTAGCCCCGGATGCCATGCAGGGGAAGAGGAAGTCCTGTCCTCCCCAGCCCAGCTGGGACAAGCAGCCGAGCCCAGCTCAGATTAGGAGCCATCCTCTGGGTCTTCCCCAGTCCTGCCCCCTGTCACACAGTGATTTATCTCTCTGCTGGCTGCCCTGGGCACCTGAAACATACTGCCGGGGAGGGTCGCATGACTGCTCTTGTGGCTTCCTTTTGTTTCCCCATCAGAAAGTCATTTTTTCTTTAAGAAAGCAAAGAAATATGCGGGGGACATACATTCTGCTGATGTGCTGTGATGCAGAATTCCCCAGGAGTACTTTGTGCAGGGTAACATACACTTTTCAGTCTTCACCTCCCGCCCTTCCCAGCAAGCCCTTGTATAGAGTACAGGGGCAGGAATGTGGGTAGGAGGGAAACATGGTTGGGGGAAGGGCGTCAGGGGTCTGTGGTACTATGCACTGCAGAGATTCAATGTGCAAAGTGTGAGAACTTAATAAAAGATACTGGAATAAAATGTGTAGCCCTATATAGAGTGTGTTACAGGCATCTTGTCAAAAGCATAACATGTACATTTGTTGTCTCTTTGTTGAGCAGCAGCAGATTTCGGTGGCCATGTAGGTCACTTTACCATTGCAGTAGAAATTGCTGCTGCAGAGCTAAGGATTAAATAAAGAAATTATTTACAAAGTATTAAAAATTCATTTGTACCTGCAACATATGTAGTAGCCAACTTCACACAGGCAACTCCCTCTTTCAGAAACCTCAGTGCAGGCCCCACTTCCCAATCACCAAGAAGCAGCTGTCTTGGTATCTGTCTCTCAGCCTACTATTTAGCACACACTGTTTTCTTTTCCTGCCTTTACCCCTGGAAGCCTCCTAGCACAAAACTGCTCCCCACTGGCCAAACCATACCTAGTAAACCGCTGTGCCCTGGTCATTCAAATGTCTGTGCAGCCTTGCATTTCCCTTTGGTTTGGGCAGAGAGATGTGCCTGTGTTTTGGGGTTGGAGACTGCTTTTATTTCACTCACTTCTTTACATTCATCCTGAGTGAAAGGAAGTGGTTACAACAACCTGTAATAACAAGGTTTACCTCAACCCACAACAATACTTTCAGTTTTATATTTTAGATTATGGCTCCAAATCCAGATCCCTCATTTTTGAATGTGGAGATTCTTCAGAGAGTGGAACCTGTGCTGTTCCCCTGTCAAAGTAGGTGTAGAATTCCAGGGGGCTATATATTCATAGTGAGGCTTGGAATTCAGCTGTACAGGATTCTCTTGTGCATTAGATGAAGGTGGAACAGGGCATGAACAGGTCTATGGAAAGATGGGAAATGGTGATGAGGTACAGGAAAAATATGGAAGGAGGTTACAAAAGAAATTGATGGTACAGACACTCTATAGCCTGGCAAAGGGAGGATATCTCATCTTCTGGTTCTCCCCCCCCCATCCTACCCCACTCCATGTAATTTCCCTGCTCCTTGGGTAAGGGGCTAGATTTAGGATTTCTCCAATTTAAATAACAAAACAAGAATGAAAGTAAAGGCTCAGAGAGAGAGCGAGAGCGCACAATGTGTCTTTCTTCTAAGAAGGTCTGCATTGATCTGAACATAAAATAGTGGCCTGTGTGTGCAGATAGTAGAATCCTTAGACATTTAATGGTGCTGGACACAGAATGTAATGGTGTAATAGTTTGTGTATTGGAAGCTAGAGAAGGGAAGAAAAAGGGAGAACAGGGAGACAAAAATATGAAATATCCTGCATGGTGTGGACTAATTGGACCATCTGGAGAGGATTCTGGAAGACCAACATAAATAGCATAGCAGAAACTGAGATATGAGATCACAAGCATGTGAACCAAGATCTTTGCTGGAGCAAGAGAAAGCTGCAGATCCATAAAATATTTAGAAAGTGATCTCTGCAAATTTTGACAATGTAAAGAATACTGGTGGAGACGGACATTTTTTGGTCAAAGAACATGTCTGGCTTTCTAGCGACAGCTGGGAGTATAGCTGGTTTCAAGAAAAGTGGGCTTTGGAAAAATGAAAAGAAAGAAATATATATCTTAAAACTCATAATTCCTGTTGAGAGGAAGGCAAAGGTGTCATCAATATTAATAAATGCAAAGGAAAGAAGCAGTATTTTATACAATCATATTAGTAATAATGACAATAAAATGTAAAGTAATGTATATCTGTCATTAGGTATTAGAGAGAAAATAAATCTCTGAAGAAAAGTAGATTATCATTCAAAAAGCAAACCTGGAAGACTCCAAAAATCCCACTAAAATTGTCATTCAGAAAAGAAAAAAAACCCTTTGATCTTTCAGAATATTCACTTAGCAGGACCACTCTAGACTTTCAAGCTGAGTTTGACACAAGCTTGAAGGGTAGCTGACAGCAGATGAAATGTAGATGTTTTAAGTGACAAGAAGAAATGTTCTGTTCTTGTCCTCGTTAACCACAGTTTGAGATTACTGACAAAATAAGAATGTCTTCATAATTCCAAAAAGAACATGATAAAACATCCATTGATCAATCAAATGTATGTTTTTCAATTCTCAGCAAATGGACACAATGGTGATACAATGCTTAAACTAGAAGGTATCAAAATAACATAGTGATTTTCTTACCACTGTCAATTTGGGTAACTCTGCCAAAATAAATAATGTTAACTAGATTGATTTGAAATACAGCCTTACAGCAAATATATAAAAGGTCATGGAATACTGAAGAATGGTGAAACCATGATCTTATACCAAATTTTTTTCTTCAGCCTAGCATTTAACAAAACAATGTTTAATTTGTTGATTTTTTACAAAGCTCAAACAACAGAACACTCATCTAGGGTGCTAGGCACTCTTGACAATTTTTTAAAGTAAACCAATAAATAAAGAGACATCAATTTCTACAAGAAAAAATAACCTAGAAACAGCATTGCTATAGAAAAATGCAAGTAAACCATCCACATGTGAGTGTGCGCGCACACACATACTCACACACACACACACACACAGAGTCCCCATCATAGTGCCATGCCCCCAGTATTCAGCTTTACCAAATGGTCATCTCTTTTTGACCTCCCCTATGCCACATCTACACAGTCCTTGCCACTCTGTAAGCCTCTCTGATGCTACACCATATAGTTATTTGCAGGAGGACACAACTTTTGCACTGGTTTCATTACATACACCAGAAGTTACAAATGGAGAGAAATCACAAATTGCTGCAGACTATGTTATTCTTTTAAGACTGTTTCCCTTGCTCTTTGAGTAAGAAACATTCTTTTGCTGTCAAAAGGGTCCATTAAAAACTACTTTTTACTAAACTTTTCATATTGATTAATGCATAATAAATTGCTCAGTTTAGTTTATTGGATCAGTTCAAGTATTTTTCATTTTCGTTTAATATAATCCATCATTACTCTGACCAGGTATTTTAAACCTCTTCACTCACCTCTGACCTGTTCTTTTACATATGTTTTATATTTACATTTTATTTTTAAGCTCATTTTAAAGGATGGTTGAATGTAAGGAGATTGAGTTCATTAGCTTTTTCTATATCATATGTCACTAGGTTGCCTCCCCCATTCAGTAAGGGGCCCATGCTTTATCTGTTGTATTAGTTGTATTAGTTCCAGAAAGTTCAGGAGCTAGGCTACATATTGTTGAGTGCCATCTACTGCCACTTTATCTACTAATTACATATGTACATATTCAGAGATATAGAGCACTCCTACAAAATTTCCTTTCCTGTAATAATAATTTCACTTAATAACTGCAAAATTTCACTGCTCTTCCATTTGTAGGACAAGCAATTGAGCAGTCTGAGTGAAGATTGTCTAGCACCTGTTCCCCCTAGAAATCCAATGGAGCCTGAGTCTGACATGCTCTGGGATACAATATGAGTCTTTTCTGTTCACTCAGCTTGCCCTCTAGATCAGTGTAGAGCAAGAATATGCATGTTATTATAAAGATTTATTTTAGACTTCCGTTTTAAGAATTTGTTGTTTTTTAATTAGTCACACTCTGCCTCTCTCTATGCTCTCCCCGCACCAAACAGCACTTCCTCTTCCTGGAACAATCAGCACTTACTCCCCTCTGGACAAAGATTTAAAGGGGCTGTGCTCTCTTAACCCCAAAGTGGTTACACTTGTTTGCTTTTCTCTGTAGCATTACATATTGGCCACAGCCAGAGAGGGGACACCAGACAGTTTGGATCAGTGCTCTGAGGTGGTACAGAGAAATCATTTTCTTATATGCCTGGCTGGCTGGTGTGTCTTGCTAAAATGCTCAAGGTCATACTAATCATGAGATTTTGAGGAGTAATTTCCCCCCAGATCGGATTGGCAGTAACGTTGGAGGATTTTTGCTTTCCTCTGCTGCATGGCGTGTAGACCACCTGCTCGGATCACCTTGGCATATCCCACCTAATCAGTTTCCAGCATTTGCAGGGACTTCAAGTAATGGTGGTACCTCATTCTCTCCAGTTCTCTTCCTGTGGGGCATAGCAGTTTAGTCACCTGACAAGTAAAATTCTGTAGTCTAACTGGTCATATTGGCCTCAACACAAGGTTTCTGACTTAGGTCAGACTAGATAATTTAATTGTACCTCCTGGCCTTAAACTGTTTGAAATCTTTGAAAAAAAATTTGTGCTAACTCTTATTTGGTGTGTCAGTCATTTGGTCTGTTGTTTAGAGGTTTTAAGAACTCACAACCACTATTAGATTAAATTTTACCTGTGGCTGCTCAGTATTTCTCAAGATGAAGCCATTGTCTTTATTTGGACATGCCAGGTTTCCTTAACAGTGGATGACAGGAAGTGAGCTTGCTAATGATAGTATATAAGGTTGCTGATAGGGCACTTTAAATAAGGAATCTTCAACTCTAGAACTGGCTCTCTCCCTTGCTCTAGCCTGAATTTGTTGACCTTCAGAATCATTTATTTTCCCAGGCTTTCCTGGAAACCATGGTTGATTGAGTGGGAGAAGCTCCGGATGGGAGACTTATAATTTGTCTTGATAATGAATGAATGATAATGAAAGGAAAGACATGTTTTAAATATATATCAGGAATTTTAATACAGCTTTTAAATCTTCAGTGGTTTTCATAAACAGGTTTCGAAGGTATGTTATTTTGTAATATAGGGTATACAGGAAAGCCTGATTACATCGATTGCATATTTGTCAAAACATTTTTATGTGTGTCCTCCTCCCCTTCTTCCCAAGATTCCTCAATTAATTAACACTGTGGTATACAGATAACTGAACTCAATATAGATGGATACATTTTATATAGCCTGATCACAGGATAGATAAAATATCTGGAAAGAAAGCTCATTGGTAGATTGCCCAATAGCTCTTTGAGGTCATACGAAGTAAAAATAATTCTTGCTCATGAAATATGCACACAACCCACAGACAACCCACAGGAAACTATGTTTTACACTTCATCCTGTTGTTCAGTGACAATTTTTACCCAAATCTGCATAAACAGATTAATTTCTGACTATAATCATCAAGGTTTACTGCTCAAGAGAAATGGACCTAAAGTTTGTTCCAACCCCCTTACGCTATATCACCCACAACAAAATCATACTAATCTAAACTCGATTCATTTAGCTTAATTCATTTAGAAGTTGTTCCAAAGCCCTTTAGGATCTTTCTATTAACTTCAGTGGGGTTTGGATCAATTCCTTAACTATTTCACTGCTGGTGACTCAAGAATAGAGAAGCTACACTGATTTACACCAGCTGATTATCTAGCCCTAGTTATCTTTCTTAATAAGTTAATAGTAGACTACATTATTGTCTTCTGAAGAAAGCGATATCTTCTTTTAAATTAACGAAAGCTTGTCCCATGCTGGTAACAGTATAGTGAGAGGTCTACAATTTGAAGAAAGATCAAAAGAATTATTAGATGATTAATTTCTTTTTCAACAGCTGGAGTGCAGCCAAAAGTAATGGACTTGAAGTACCAGTGTATGACCTTCTTCTGGGGGAGGAGGGCGGAGGAAATAAAACTATCTAGTTTTCTTCAAATTCTTATATTACACAGCTGACATTTAAGATGCCTGCCAGCTCAGACTTTTCAGGGAAATGCATTATTTTTTTTTAATATTGTGAATTATCGTCTTATTATGCAGCATTTCCCTGATGATTTAACAAATTTATTTCCTGTGTACGTCAATTTTCCAACCAAATTCAAGGTATGTGTATCTAGAGGTAATTACTGCATTACAAGTACACATATTGGCTCATATTTTTAAAGGTCCCTCAACAAAAAACACGTGCATGCAAAATTTGTACAATATCTCATGCAGACAAATGATAGAATGTGCGTGCCCTTCCTGAACCCCCAAAGAATTTACGCAGACAAATGATTTGGCAGGCTTTAATTTGTGAGTACAAACAATGCTACAAAAATGCATGTGCAAGTGACAGCATGTACAAAATAACAGATTCAGAGAGGTCATATTTTGAAATATTGAGACCATTCGTTAACAATGCATATGAAGAAGATATGATACTGTCTGCATAGTTAAGGTTGAAATTAATCATGCATACATCTGATTTTTAACCACCAATTCTAACCTTGATAACTTTGATCTTCTTGCAGGTGAGATTGTTTTGGTAAAATTTCAGCTTAATCAGATGTGAGTCTGAAGATATGTGCCATAAAAAAGTAAAAGGCTCCTCCCCCAACATTTTTTGCCATCTTCAAAATGACAAAGCAGATGGATATAAACCACCACAGGTATAAACCAGTGTCATAACTGGTGGTTCTTTGAATAAAACCACCTGTTGCCAGAAACTCAAACTCCAGTGGTGACTTTTTACAACAGGCTAAAGCATGTTTTTTATGTGCTTGAAATTGGATCCCCATTTAAATTTTCTCACAGACTCAGGGGAGTTTACTTATACTTTTGAAACACTTCTTTCTCTTGTGAATAAATTATGATAAACTGAAGTAACAGAAATGGACACCGTGTAGAGTCAAGCACAGGAGTTTATTACGCACAGTACTAGCAGAGTGTCACTTTGTTTATCAGGCTCAGAGACACTGCAGAACAATTGATTAAAATAGATTATTTAGGGTGCTTATTGAGCAGAGAGAAGCGATGGGGAGGGCATTTCCCAAGCCCCTGGATAGGTTCTAGCAGAAATACAAGATAAGCACAATAATCCAATGGTCTTAAAGATTACATAATGGCTCCACTCATGGCTTAGGTTAACATGTTGCTAACACAGAGATAATTTCCCTTAAATTACTCCTATTGCAGTGTGTAGGTTAAAACCTGATTTTGGGGTCCAGGGGAATGAAGTAGCAGCTCTTCCGGTTGACCAACAGGTACATTCCTGGAGATTTAAAGCAAAAAAAAAAGCAGTAATTAGTATTTAACAGTAACAATTGTTTATAGTTTTACCCTTGCATTTCTGTGAACTGGGACTGGCATACATCTGTGAGGGGAGGGTATCATTACTCACATAAATTATATTAGGCCTCTCCCTGAACTCTGTTCTGGCATCTGTTCTAGGGAGTTAACTTTGAGGGCCTTCTCAGTGCTTCGTGTGTCTATAACTTGTGATAAGAACACCGAATTACAGCTCACCAGCTGGAGTCATGCTGACTCCACTTATCAACTTGAAACACACAAGGTTGTCTGTCTACCCCAGCTTTCTCTTAGCTATGTATTGTTCATTGTTAGCTAGGCCTCCAACCAAGCTGTGAAATTCAGGCCTATGTGAAAAGTCTGAGCAGAGACTGTGGTTAGATCTTATATGCACATTAATGGATTTTGGCCCTTCATAAACCCTGGCCTGTATATCCTGTTTTGAGAATATAGTCACAGACTGCATTTCCCACCAAGGCCTAATATCAACTTCTTCCTTTTCTTCTCTGAGCCTGTGGTTGGTCAAAATGTGAGCAAGAAACATTTTGTTTTTTGTGAAAATCAACCACAATGCTGTGAAATGACAGTTCGTTTGCATCTGAGTGTTCCATGAAAAATGATTTTGTTAAGGAAGCAATCCAGAGCGGCGGTGCTCACTGGTTTCCTAGTCACCACTTGAGGTGCAAAATATTTGCACTCCACTTATAAATTATTCCTAGATGCACTCATTTGGTCATTCTATTGCAAGGGCTTTTTCTTGGCCCCACCCCTCTTACATTCTTCTCATCAAACACATTTTTATGAGAAATGGTCTCAGAAGATGCAATTGGTTACAGTTGCACTTCTACTCTTTTTTTTTTCTTTTTTGGATGGTGCAGTAGTTGGATTTAAAAGTTCTTGGAAAGATTTTTTAGGTATTTAGTTGCCTAAAGATGCAGACAGATACATAATGAGATTTTCAAAAGCCTGTGGGAGCTAGGTCCCCAAAGGAGACCACCACAAAATTAGACGTCATGGGAATTTAGGTGCCTACAGATAGAGCCTTGTGCAAATATAAAATGTATATCCATGGAGGCAGATAACCAAGGATATGAAGTGGGTATCTGTGGAGCTGCAGGGTGCTCCCATGAACTGCAGGGACAAAAGCACCAGCATGTTGGGCTATCACTTGCATCAGCCAGCATCCAGCCAGGGCCACTGCTCCCCAGTGGCTGTACCTCCTGCAGCCTTACCCAATGGGGCAAGTTCCAGGCTCACCAGCAGCTGTCCCTGGTCATGCTACTGTGTGCAAGTAGCTCACATGCTCCCGGACAGCGCACATGCTCCTGGACACTGTGGTTTGCATCTCCTCTCTGGGAGTGTGCAAGCTGGAATCAGGGGCAGCTGTGGGAGTGGTAAAGCCACACCAGAAGAACTTTCCATGCTGGGCACTGGCTCCTGAGAATGGCGGCTTGACATGCTGCTGCTTTCTCTGATGCAGTTCCTGGTAGAGCCCTGACACTCTGCGGATATCCACTTTATATCCATGGATATAAATTTTGTATCCACACAGGGTTCTACCTACAGAGGTAGGCGACCACTAAGCAGAGATTTTGAGGATCTGAATTTTGGATTTAAGTGTCTAATGTGGCAGTCAGGTATCTAAATCTATTTTTGGCTCTGTCCCTTAAGTTTTTCTGAAAATCCCACTAGGCACCTATCTGCATCTTTAGATACCTAAATACCTTTTACAGCTTGTCCCCTAACCTGTTTTTTTCTCTCCTCCCCCCGCCAAAAAAATGGGTTTCTGGATGCTAATATTGTTGAAAATGTGACCACTTCATTTAGATGTTAAAGTGGGAATTAAGGGCTCTTGAATTTCTGGCCCCAGAGGCGCTGAGGACTTTTGAAAATCTTGGGGCACAATTCTTTGAAATGTTTCCCCTAATGTACCTTTATACCTTTTATTAGGACATGCTCAATGCTACAATAGCAACAAGGGGACCATTCAAATCACTATCTAAAATATTGGAGGTTTTAAAAGCCACCACTCTTTTAAAAAAATAAATGTATTCCTATTTATAAATAAATCAAGAAACAGATCTTCAGCTCAAATAGCAATGGGCAGCCAGTATTTGAAACAGAACTTCTGTAGAAATATTTTGATGTACTAGTTTGGGATTTTTGAGGGATCCTAAGAGTTAAGGGCTGAAGACACTATGAATTCAAATGGGATTTGAGAACCTATTTCCCATAGGCTGCTGTGAAATTCCAAGCCAGATTGTAGAGTGTTCAATTTGTGTCATTTGAAGAGGGGGTGAGGAGAAAGTGATCAAGACCATTGTAGGAGGATCTGGATCGAGAAATCTTTTAAGTTCAATTATTTCCTGGTTCAATCTGGTTTATCCATTTGAATAATTCATTTTTACAAACCCCTGGGAAAAGTCATTTCTGCCATTATGTCACTGATAAACAAGAAGGTATACAGTAGCACAGGCCAATACATAAGTCAAGGAATGGAAATGTGAGACACATTGGTTTAAAGAAAAATACAGGAAGGCTTTCTTATGGTAGGTTGGTTGGCCTGGATAGGGTCCGAGAGTAGGCCTCAAAAGACAGCAGTTTAAGTCTTGCCACAGATATCCTGTGTGATTTTTAGACACGTCATTTAATCTACATTGTGCCTCACTTCCTCATCTATAAAATAGGATAAACCTTCCCAATCCCAAAGGGCTGTTGTAAGGATAAGACCCATTATTGTGAGATGCTCAGGTGCTATGGTATTGACAGCCTGGATAGATTTATGGAAATAAATCAATTAAGGGGTAAATGAAAACATGAATTAAATAGATTCCACATCCTTTGAAAAGCTCCTTGATAATTATTCTATTTGGAATAAGCCACCACCTTAAAACAAAATATAGTTTTGTTCCCTAAGGGCAGAAATCCCATTTCATAGAGCTCTCAAAGGGCTTTCTGGGTCAGCTGCTCCCTGGATAGTGATGTCTGACTGCCTTACTCAAGAGGCACCTTTGAAAAAAGTATGTCTCTTTAAATAATCAGATTGATTGATTCAATCAGAGCATGAAATGATTCAATCTTAAGGGAAGCCACAATACTTCTGAGACTTCAGGATATATCATAAGTAACCCATTCATTACATTACAGAAAAAAGTGTCAGATTTTCATACTAAGTAACCAGTCAACAGAGTACTACAGAAAGGGCAATTCATGCTAGGGGGAAAATAGACATATTTAGCATATAGAAGACTTCCTGTATATTTAGCTTTATAATGTCATGCTTGAGATAACATTATGGGTAACAAAAAACAGAATACTAGGTCTCGGTAGAACAGAGGAATATTTGGAAATAAAATGTTAGTCTTTTCTAAAAAATGAGGGGCAATTGAAATTGGAACTGTGTTTAATGGCTCGGAAATAATGTTAATGAGTTAACTCCCAACTTGACCACTTCAGTCTCAAAGTCAAAAGTTCCTCCAAGCCAATGGGCTGAGGTTAAGGCACATCCATTTCATAGCCAAGAGTACACAAAGGAGTGCTGTAGCCAGCACCATGTCTAATTACCCTTGACTGAACTAACCAAATGGATCAGGAACCCATTTTGCAACTTAGTGGGCTGGAGATGACCTCAGTGAGCTCAAGCAAGACCCAAACCCCTCACTTTCAGCACTGTAGTCAAGCATACAAACCACTTCATACCACCCTTTTGTCTGCCTCAGTTAATTTAACTAGAAGATTACTTACACTCTATCTAATGCCTGATGTTCCTAACGAATATTAATGGCATGATTTTGTATAATAAGAGCAGAATGAAGCTAGTCTGGGCAGTCTATGAGTACAACAAACCATGTAGATTTAACTGATGGGAGGGAAATGAGATAGAGAGGCATATGCAACTTAATGTGGTTAGATCTGAATCTTACCATGTTGTCAGATGGTGCTTAGGGCACAAAAAAGTCTCCATCATTCTTGTCTATCATGCTGTTTGAGAGACTAGGTGGGTGAGGTTATATCTTTTATAATATCAGGGACTGACATGGCTACAACTACAAGGAATATATCACACTGTTTGTCAGAAAGTCTATCTTGTTATGTCTCCATAACTTAGTATTTTATGAGTCTAGGTTGTTGACCTATCACTCAGCCCCGAACCTGAACAACCAGTGAACTGCTTTTTTCTTTGATCCCTATCACTTGACCTTCCCAGCTTGGGTGGCCCTATCCGGAGTCAAACTCCCACTGACAGAGCTCTCAGGCCAAATAAGCTTTTGCACCATGTCAAGGACAAGGTGCAGTTCTCAGGGGAGAAATAGTTTTCAAAACTAGCTAATTGAAAATGTATTTGTTCAAAGGCAATTTGATAGCGGAAATTATTAGAAAAAGAGGTAAACAATACTGATCTGATTTCTTTTCTCTTACCAATGTAAACCATATTTAACAGCACTGAAGTCATGGAGGTACTCTAGTGTCAAACCAGTGTAAGTCAGAGTAGAATCAGGCCCACAAATTCCACATGATTTTTTCTGAATATTTACCTTAAAAGAGACCTTTTAAATGTATAAGGATGACTTTAATGCTATTATTATTATTTATTAATACATAATAAATAATAAATAAAAATAGCCACCATTTCATCTTAATCTTGGACCAGTGTGGGATTTAGCTACCACCTGGTATATTTTCCAGAGGACCAGTGTGGGGTTTAGCTACCACCTGGTATATTTTCCAAAGAACTAGAAGTGAGTCTATGAGCTCCAGCAAGGCATGGATGTCAGACCACCTTGTTTTCCTGAAGATATATGACGATTGGTAAAACTATCTGTTCAATTTATGAATTCTTTGTGAGATTATAAACTGTGTGTGTGTGTGTGTGTGTGTGTGTGTGTGTGGCTGCAAACTCCACTTTGGATGCAGAAGCTAATTTTCTCTGTTGTGCTGTTGTCTCCATATTGGACTGAAATTCCAAGGCGTGGTAACATAAGGTTGACAGTAGATGGTCTTTAATTGGGATAGTCCTCTATTGCAATGTCATTGCTCTTGACCATAGACTAGCTCCTGCCATGAGAAACTGGTTTAGCAGGAAAGAGGTTGCCTTTGTAATAAAGTCACCTGGCAGGGGTTTGTGCTTACATGGGGGTTGCTGGTAAGGGTGCAATCTGCTAAACTGTGGGGAGGACAAAGACTTATAAAGAGGGAGGAGCGGATCTTTCTGGAGCTTTTAGCCATTTTGGTTCTTGTCAAGGTTTCTTCCCCACTCTGAACTATAGGGTACAGATGTGGGGATCTGCATGAAAACCTCCTAAGCTTACTTTTGCCAGCTTAGGTTAAAACTTCCCCAAGGTACAAACTATTTTACCCTTTGCCCTTGGACTTCCACTACAAAACGTCCGGGTTTACTGGAAACATCTTTCCCCCAAAAATCCTTACCATCCTCACTTGCACCCCCCCTGCCTGAGGAAGGCTTGATAAAAATCCTCACCAATTTGCATAGGTGACCACAGACCCAAACCCTGGGATCTTAAGAACAATGAAAAAAGCATTCAATTTCTTACAAGAAGAATTTTAATATAAGAAAAGGTAAAAAAAAATCACCTCTGTAAAATCAGGATGGTAAATACCTTACTGGGTAATTAGATTCAAAACATAGAGAATCCTCTAGGCAAAACCTTAAGTTACAAGAAAGACACAAAGACAAGAATATTCATTCTATTCAGAACAGTCTAATTTCTCAGCCATTTAAAGAAATCATAATCTAACGCATATCTAGCTAGATTACTTACTAAGTTCTAAAACTCCATTCCTGTTCTGTTCCCGGCAAAAGCATCACACCGACAGACCCTTTGTTTCTCCCTCCCTCCAGCTTTGAAAGTATCTTATCTTCTCATTGGCATTGTGATCAGGTGCCAGCGAGGTTATCCTACCTTCTTAACCCTTTACAGGTGAAAGGATTTTTCCTCTGGTCAGGAGGGTTTTTAAAGGTGTTTACCCTTCCCTTTATATTTATGACACTCCCCCCAAATCACAGCTAGGTGAAACACTGGCCTGGATTTCTTCCTGGAGTTCTAGGAAAAAACAGAGTTAATAAGACACATGCACCTCTAAATATACTACCAAGTATATAAACACTAACAATATTTTCCACATCTCAAGGACGATTTTAACCAGTTGATTCTGGGAAACTTTCATGGGAGAGTGCATCAGCCACTTTGTTAGAATCTCCTGAGATGTGTTGGATGTCGAAATCAAAACCTTGGAGAGCTAAACTCCACCAAATAAGTTTTTTGTTATTTCCCATGGCGGTATGAAGCCACTGTAGCGCAGCATGGTCAGTTTGCAGGTGGAAACACCGTCCCCAAACATACGGACGTAGCTTTTCCAGAGTGTAGACAATGGCGTAACATTCTTTTTCACTCACTGACCAGTTGCTTTCCCTCTCAGACAGTTTTTTGCTGAGAAAAACTACAGGGTGGAATTCTTGATCCAGTCCTTCCAGCATTAAAACTGCTCCTACACCACGATCGGACTCATCTCTGGTTACTAGGAACAGTTTGTCAAAGTCTGGGGCCCTTAGGACAGCATCAGACATGAGTGTCTCTTTAAGTTGGTTAAAGGCCTTCTGACACTCTTCGGTCCACTGAACGGCATGTGGCTGTTTCTTTTTGATTAGGTCTGTCACTGGGGAGGCAATTTGGCTGTATTGCGGTACAAATCATCTGTAATAACTGGACAAGCCTAAGAAGGATTGGACCTGTTTCTTTGACTTTGGGACAGGCCACTTTTGGATAGCATCCACTTTGGCCTCTAGGGGGTTGATCGTTCCTTGACCCACCTGGTGTCCAAGGTAAGTCACTCTGTTTAGGCCTATTTGACACTTCTTAGCCTTAACAGTTAGTCCTGTCTCCCTTATGAGCTCAAAGACTTTTTGTAGATGTTCCAGGTGTTCTGCCCAGGAATCCGGAAATATGGCCATATCTTCAAGGTAGGTGACTGCATATTCTCCTAATCCTGCTAGGAGACCATCTACATGTATTTGGAAGGTGGCGGGTGCATTCCGCAGCCCGAAAGGAGTACATTAAATTCATACAGCTTGACATGTGCGGTGAAGGCTGACCTTTCCTTGGTGGATTCATCTAGCGGTACCTGCCAGTACTCCTTGGTTAAGTCCAAGGTAGAGATGAACTGGGCCCATCCCAGTTTCTCTAATAGTTCATCTGTGCGTGGCATTGGATAGTTGTCTGGGCGAGTTACAGCATTTAGCTTACGGTAGTCCATGCAAAAACGTATCTCCCCATCTGGTTTGGGAACCAGAACCACTGGAGATGCCCATGCACTGCCAAAGGGGCGGATTACACCCATCTGTAACATATTCCGGATCTCCTGTTCTATAGCAGTTTTAGCTTGAGGAAACACCCGGTAAGGTTGGACTTTAATTGGGTGAGCATTATCTGTGTCAATGGAGTGGTATGCTCATTCAGTCAGCCCTGGAGTGGCTGAGAACGTTGGCACATAGCTAGTGCACAGTTCCTGGATCTGCTGTCACTTCATATGCCCAAGTGTCATGGAGAGGTTCACCTCTTCCATGCCACCATCACTTTTCCCTTCATAGTAGACACCTTCAGGCCACTCAGCATCATCTCCTCCCTGGGCTGTAAATTGTAAATTCTTTACTTCTCTGGAATAAAACGGCTTTAGAGAATTAATATGGTACACCTTAGGCTTTTGGTTGGAGGTGGGGAATGCTATGAGGTAATTAACAGCTTCCAGGTGCTCCTGGACCATGAATGGCCCTTCCCACAACTCTTCCATTTTATGGGCCTGGAGTGCCTTTAAGACCATGCCCTGGTCCCCTACTTTGAAGGAATGCTCTCTGGCAAGTTTATCATACCAGGCTTTTTGCTCTTTTTGAGCATCCTATAGGTTTTCTTTAGCAAGGGCTAAAGAGGTTCGGAGGGTGTTTTGTAGGTTGGTTACAAAGTCCAGAATGTTAGTTCCTGGAGAAGGTGTAAATCCCTCCCATTGCTGCTTCACCAACTGTAATGGCCCCTTAACCTCATGACCATATACAAATTCAAATGGTGAAAACCCTAAACTGGGATGTGGTACAGCTCTGTAGGCAAAGAGCAACTGCTGCAACACTAGGTCCCAATCATTGGAGTGCTCATTTACGAATGTACATATCATGGCCCCCAAAGTTCCAATAAACTTCTCCACTATGCCATTTGTTTGATGGTGGTAAGGAGTGGCAACCAAGTGATTTACCCCATGAGCTTCCCAAAGGCTTTCCATAGTTCCTGCCAGGAAATTAGTCCCTGCATCTGTGAGGATGTTGGAGGGCCAACCTACCCTGGCAAAAATGTCTGCTAGTGCCTGGCATACACTTTTAGCCATGGTGTTGCTTAGAGCTACTGTTTCCGGCCATTGGGTGGAAAAATCCATGAAAGTCAGTATGTACTGCTTTCCTCTGGGTGTCTTTTTCAGAAAAGGACCCAGAATATCCACAGCTACTCTCTGAAATGGAACTTCAATGATGGGGAGTGGCTGGAGAGAGGCTTTGACCTGGTCTTGGGGTTTTCCCACTTTTTGGCATACCTCACAAGATCGGACATAGGTAGAAACATCCTTGCCCATTCCCTGCCAGTGGAATGACCTCCCCAGCCGGTCTTTGGTCCTGTTCACCCCAGCATGGCCACTAGGATGATTGTGGGCTAAGCTCAAGAGCTTGAACCGATACTTAGTTGGAACTACAAACTGTCTCAGAGGATGCCAGTCTTCCTGGTGTCCACCAGAAAGAGTTTCCTTGTATAAGAGTCCTCTTTCTACAACAAACCTGAATCAATTAGGAGAGCTGAGAGGCGTTGGGTTGCTCCGTGCTGCCGTCCAAGCTCTCTGGAGGCTTTCATCTACTTCCTGTTCACCCTGGAACTGTTACCTTGATGCTGGAGACATCAGTTCCTCATTGGATTGTGGACCTATGCTTGACCCTCTAGAAGTAATGTAGGGGCTGTTTCCGTTGACTATGAACCGCTCTCCTCTGGTGCACTATTTTTGGGTTCAGGCTCTGGCTGAGCCTCTTTTGTGGGGTTATCAGCTGCTGTCGGTTCAGGTTCGGTGGGGCCCTCTAGGGTTGGAGTTGCAAGTACTGGATTCACTGCTGGCAATGGGTCTCGTGCTGGTTGGTCTGCCACTTCCATTTCTGGGACTGGCTCTGTCTGGGTTTCTGGGACTGGATCCACTACTGCTGTTGCAGACATTGGCCTGGGGTCTGGGTCCATCACCTCTGACTGGGTCCTGGTAGAAGTTTCCAGAACAGTGCTAGGCATGATGGCTGGTTTAGTCTGGCTGCAGGTGACCATTCCCATCCTCTTGGCTGACATCACATGTTCGGCCAAGTTTTTCCCCAACAGGATGGGGATGGGATAATCATCATAAACTGCAAAATTCCACGTTCCTGACCAGCCCTTGTACTGGACAGGCAACTTGGCTGTAGGCAAATTGAAAGAGTTGGACTTGAAGGGTTGAATCATCACTTGGATCTCTGGGTTGATTAAATTGGGGTCCACTAAGGAACCATGGATAGACGACAACTGTGCTCCGGTGTCCCTCCATGCGGTGACCTTCTTCCTGCCCACATTCGCAGTTTCAATCTGCTCCAAGGGTATCTGGGCCTCAGGACCTCTGGGGTGATTCAGGTGCAATGAACTGTAATCTGTTGGAGTTCTTGAGGCAATTGGCCTTTACATGCCCTGGCTTGTTTCATTTAAAACATCGTCTAGCTAACGGGTCACTGGGGCAAGGTGGGTTGCTGGAGAATGGTATGGCGGGATGATAAGGTGGCTGGAGGGTTCCTTGGGGGGTAGGTGGGGCCTTGGGTGGCCCCCGGTAGTAGGGTGTGGTCTGAGGTTGTCCCTTCTGGTATCTGCTCCAACTGCGACCAGTTTTTTTTCCTCTCTGCCACCTCCACCCATTTGGCTCCAATCTCCCATGCCTCGATTACAGTTTTGGGCTTCCCATCTAGGATGTATCTTTCTATTTCCTCAGGAACACCCTCTAAGAATTGCTCCATTTGCATTAGGAAGTGCAAATCTTCTTTAACACTTGCTCCTGATATCCAGGCATCCCAATGTTTCACAATGTGGTAGGCGTGTCGGGTAAATGACTCGTCTGGTTTCCACCTTAGGACTCTGAACCACCAATGGGAATGCTCGGGGGTTAGCCCCATTCTGACTCTTGCCTTGGTTTTAAACAGTTCATACTGGTTCATGCGTTCCTTAGGCATTTCAGCCGTCACCTCAGCTAAGGGTCCACTGAGCTGTGGCCTCAGCTCTACCATGTATCGGTCTGTAGAGATGCTGTACCCAAGGCAGGCCCTTTCAAAGTTTTCTAAGAAGGCCTCAGTATCATCACCTGCCTTGTAGGTGGGGAACTTTCTGGGATGGGAAGTGGTACCTGGAGAAGGATTGCTAGGGTTTGTTGGTATATTCTGCTGAGCCTTTGCCTTCTCCATCTCCAGTGCATGCTTCCTCTTTTTTTCCTTCTCCTCCATCTCCATCCGTCTGAGTTCTACCCATCTTTCATGTTCCTTTTGTTTTTCCTCAGCCTCAAATCTGGCTAATTCCAGCTTTGTTGAACCATGGAGTCTGTCATCCTATCCTCTCTGTTTTTAACTAACTTTACACCCGAGAGTTAGACAGAAAGCCAAAACAAAAAAAAAAACCTTGGTTTGTAAAATTTTGCTGTGCTGAATATGATACCTATATTCTCTGATAGTGATTGTCAACCTACAGAGAAATCCTAAAAAAACAAAAACCTAACACCTTTGGCTCCAGGCAAATAGGCAGAAAACCCCTCTAGTTGCTCTTAGGGAGAAAAAAAAAAACTTCAGGTCTGTGAAGACTGGTGAATTTCCCTGCAGGAGGTTAACTATCCTGCCTTTAGGTAGAGAAAACTCCAGCTCACAAAAGACAATTCCCTTTTGTCTCTGTCTGGCCCCAAAGCAGAGAAAAAAAACCTGTTTTCAGTTTAACCTGCTTTCCAGCAGCCCAAAGGAAAAAAAAATTTCCTTTTAAAATCTGTGCTTCTGGTTAAAAAAAAATCTCAAAATGATTTCAAGTTGATCCCACCGCTCTGCCACCATGTCAAGGTTCCTTCCCCACTCTGAACTCTAGGGTACAGATGTGGGGATCTGCATGAAAACCTCCTAAGCTTACTTTTACCAGCTTAGGTTAAAACTTCCCCAAGGTACAAACTATTTTACCCTTTGCCCTTGGACTTCCACTGCCACTACCAAACGTCCGGGTTTACTGGGAAAACGTTGTTTGGAAACATCTTTCCCCCAAAAATCCTCACCAAAATCTTGCACCTCCCTGCCTGGGGAAGGCTTGATAAAAATCCTCACCAATTTGCATATGTGACCACAGACCCAAACCCTGGGATCTTAAGAACAATGAAAAAAGCATTCAATTTCTTACAAGAAGAATTTTAATATAAGAAAAGGTAAAAAGAATCACCTCTGTAAAATCAGGATGGTAAATACCTTACAGGGTAATTAGATTCAAAACATAGAGAATCCCTCTAGGCAAAACCTTAAGTTACAAGAAAGACACAAAGACAAGAATATTCATTCTATTCAGCACAGTCTAATTTTTCAGCCATTTAAAGAAATCATAATCTAACGCATATCTAGCTAGATTACCTACTAAATTCTAAGACTCCATTCCTGTTCTGTCCCTGGCAAAAGTATCACACAGACAGACCCTTTGTTTCTCCCTCCCTCCAGCTTTGAAAGTATCTTGTCTCCTCATTGGTCATTGTGGTTAGGTGCCAATGAGGTTATCCTACCTTCTTAACCCTTTACAGGTGAAAGGATTTTTCCTCTGGCCAGGAGGGTTTTTAAAGGTGTTTACCCTTCCCTTTATATTTATGACAGTTCTAAATCAAAAAGAGAGAGAAAAATCAACCCAGCATAAAGGGGGCCTGTATCAAGTATGGGGCGATCCCTGATTTCCTGACCTATCTGGCCTCAGGAACTCCCAGGGATAGAGGTCAGACTGGTCAAGAGTAAAGGAAACAAGCTGACCAGGGGGAAGAAGGCTCCATGTTGCAGCTTACACAGACAGCCAGAAGGACGCTAAACAGGGCCAGGAACTATGATACCAGGCAAAAAAATGCCCTGGAGTGATGAAGAAACAGAGGCAAATAAATGTATATAGTGGTTATAGTTTTGTATGGTCTGTACTCTTGTGCTCTATGTGACTAAATAAAAGTCTTAAACTATGGGTAAAGTGTCTCTGTGTGTAAATATTTCACAGCTACTGCATGTCACTAGAGAGACTTTAACTGCAAACAAAAGACTCACACCTTTGGGGTGGAGTTCTGGTAGATAGCATGTTTAAGCACAAGGGAGTCTGAAGGGTCACCATTGTATCCAGAGGGACTAGGCAGCTGGACAGTAGTTTCCAGCTCTGAATAGGCGTGCCAGGTAGATCTGTGCTCTGACAGTGTGCCTAGGAACATGAAGATTGTGGCAATGATTGGACTTTATTCAGCTCTGGACGCTTAAATCTCCTGGAGCTTCAAAGAAATGGAGGTATGGATTTCCCTCCAGGCAGTTTAGTAGCTGGCCAGCCAGGATGGCACCTCGCCAGATCTGTGACAGATGGTCCAAGAAATAAATGATGAGGTGCTGGTGTCTCTAGGAATAAAGATATAAGACTGGCACATATTTACTGGCTCTCAACATATTTAAAAAATGCCAGACTAAATTTCCAGGTTTTTCATGACCATGGACTATGATTCATGTTTTTAACAGAACAAGAACTCATGGTTCAGTACATGAGTTTGAAATTCAAGTGAATATATCACAAAGGTTTTTGAACTTCTCTGAGAATATCCTCTCTCAGTGACAGGCCTTCAGCCAAATGAGAGGGTGGGTTGAAAACTCCACATTAATTTCTGTGAAAAATGTGAAAGAAGCTGAAAGTTTTATATTTTGTTTGCAATTTTTGTGAAACATTTTGATTGTTTGATAAGAAATTTTTAAACAAAAGGACAACTGTCATTTCATTTCATATTGAAAATGTTTTGTATCAGCTGTGAAAAAATGAACAACAAATCAGTTTTTATTTTCTTTTTCAGCTCCTCTTCCCACACATACATTAGCTCCTTTTTATCATTTTTGTTGCTCTCCTCTGGACTTCCTCCAATTTGTCCACATCTTTCTTAAAGAATGGTGCTCAAAATTGGAAACAGTACTCCAGCTGAGGTCTCATCAGTACTGAGTAGAGTGGGACAATTATCTCCTGTCTCTTACATACAACACTCCTATTAATATAGACCAGAATGACAGTCTCTTTTGTAACTGCATCACATTATTGACTCATATTCAGTTTGTGATCCACTATAACCATCAGATCCTTTTCAGCAGAATTACCATTTAGCAGTTATTCCCCATTATGTAGTTATGCATTTGATTTTCCTTTCTAAAACTAGTAATACTTTGCACTTGTCTTTGCCAAATTTCATTTTGTTTATTTCAGACCATTTCTTCAATTTGTGAAAATCACTTTGAATTCTAATCCTGGCCTCCAAGTTTCTAGCAAACCTTCCCAGCTCAGTTTCATCTGCAAATTTTATAAGCATATTCTCCAGTCCATTATTCAAGTCATTATAGAAAATATTGAATTGTACCTGAACCAGTACAGACCCCTGCAGGACCGCCACTAAATACCTCCCCAAAGATTGAGAGCAAACCATTGATAACTACTCTTTAATTATGATCTTTCAATCACTTGTATATCCACTCTGATGATGGACCAATTTCCTTGCTAAATTAAGTTAAGCCTCATTGATTTATGTTTATGTATCATTGTGGGCTAGGGATTGTATATAATTTCACAGGGGAGAGGGACTACAGTCCATCAGTGTCTAGGACAGTAGAAGGTGGTTAGGTAAATTCACTTACGTTGCAACCCCTCCTGGGAGCTATCATCACCTAGAGAGAGGCTGACTTATGGTGTATGGTTCTAACTGCATTCTCCAGATACCAACAGACAAACAGGACATTTGGATAAATAATCTGAGTTAAAACTGACTTGGCCTTCTTTCTAATGCAACCAATGAACAGGACCTTCTGCTCAAGGGGCAGGGGGAAGCAATCCTTCCTGGTTAAGGCTGGAAGGTCTTGGCTTGGTTTGTGTGTTTGTTCTAAGCTAACAGCTGTTATGAACTTGTGAAAACTCTTGGTGGGGTTTAAAGGATTGTTCACTGGCTACAACCTTTGTTGCACCTAAGGGTGATCTCTGGTAAGTTTATTATCATATTCATGGGCTATTTTATTATTTAAAATGTTTCTTTGTACTGTTTCTCCCTTCTGAATAAATGTGCTTGCTTAGAAAAATCTGTGTGATAACTTAAATGTGACAATTGCACCATGTACCATCTCGGGGGTGGGGGGGAATATCGAGCAGGCCTGCTTAGGCAACCTGACTTTGCTGGGGAATTCACAGAAAAGGGAGGGAACTCTGTAGCCTGGAAATACCCTTCTCATGGGGGACAGGAATGTGTGTCTCTTCCCAAGAGACACAATTGCACGAAAACTAAGGGTGGGTGCCTTGCTGGACCATAGAAGGGGAAGATGGGTGCAGTTTCCCTGACCTGTACCACCAACATTATAGTAATTTCATCTAGACCATGTTTCCATAGTTTGCTTATGAGAACTTCATGTGGGATAAAAGCCTTACTAAAATCAAGATATCCTGGCTACAGCTTCCCCCCATGATTGTTTGGCATGATTTATTCTTGACAAATCCATCTTGGCTTGTACTTATAACTTTATTATCCTCTGGGTCCTTATAAATGAATTGTTTATCTTAAATGAATCCACATGTTTCATAGATCCTCTATGGATAGTAATTCTATGCTCTAATAAGAATATAACAGTAGGGATCTATTATCGACTACCTGACCAGGACAGTGATAGTGACGATGAAATGCTAAGGGAGATTAGAGAGGCTATCAAAATAAAAAACTCAATAATAGTGGGAGATTTCATATTGACTGGGTACATGTCACTTCAGGATGAAATGCAGAGACAAAATTTCTTGATACTTTAAATAACTGCTTCTTGGAGCAGCTGGTACAGGAACCCACAAGGAGAGAGGCAACTCTTGATCTAGTCCTGAGTGGAGCTCAGGATCTGGTCCAAGAGGTAATTATAACAGGACTGCTTGGAAATAGTGACCATAATATAATAACATTTAACATTCCTGTGGTGAGAAGAACACCTCAACAGTCCAGCACTGTGGCATTTAATTTCAGAAAGGGGAATATGGAAAAATTAGGAGGTTAGTTAAACAGAAATTGAAAGGTACAGTGACTAGAATGAAATCCCTGCAAGCTGTATGGACACTTATCAAAGACACCATAATAGAGGTTCAACTTAAATGTATACCCCAAATTAAAAAAACACAGTAAAAAGAACTAAAGAAGAGCCACCGTGACTTAACAACTATATAAAAGAAGCAGTGAGAGATAAAAAGGCATCTTTTAAAAAGTGGAAGTCAAATCCTACCAAGGCAAATAGAAAGGAGCATAAACACTGTCAAATTAAATGTAAAAATGTAATAAGAAAAGCCAAAAGAGAGTTTGAAGAACAGCTAGCCACAAACTCAAAAGGTAATAACAAAATGTTTTTAAGTACATCAGAAGCAGGAAGGCTGCTAAACAATCAGTGGAGTCCCTGGACAATCGAGATACAAAAGGATCACTTAAAGATGATAAAGTAATCACAGAGAAACTGAATGAATTCTTTGCTTCGGTTTTCATGGCTGAGGATGTTAGGAAGATTCCCAAACCTGAGCCATCTTTTGTATGTGACAAATCTGAGGAATTGTCACAGATTGAAGTGTCACTAGAGGAGGTTTTGGAATTAATTGAGAAACTTAACAGTAACAAGTCACCGGAACCAGATGGCATTCACCCAAGAGTTCTGAAAGAACTCAAATGTGAAATTGTGGAACTATTAACTATGGTTTGTAACCTGTCCTTTAAATCAGCTACTGTACCCAATGACTGGAAGATAGCTAATATAACGCCAATATTTAAGAAGGGCTCTAGAGGTGATCCTGGCAATTACAGACTGGTGAGTCTAACATCAGTACCAGGCAAATTAGTTGAAACAATAGTAAATAATAAAATTGTCAGACATAACAAGAACATAAATTGTTGCACAAAAGTCAACATGATTTCTGTTAAGGGAGATCATGTCTTACTAATCTATTTGAGTTCTTTGAGGGGGTCAACAAACATGTGGACAAGGGGGATCCAGTGGACATAGTGTACTTAGATTTCCAGAAAGCCTTTGACAAAGTCCCTCACCAAAGGCTCTTATGTAAATTAAGTTGTCATGGGATAAGAAGGAAGATCCTTTCATGGATTGAGAACTGGTTAAAAGACAGGGAACAAAGGGTAGGAATCAATGGTAAATTTTCAGAATGGAGAGGGATAACTAGTGGTGTTCTCCAAGGGTCAGTCCTAGGACCAATCCTATTCAATGTATTCATAAATGATCTGGAGAAAGGGGTAAACAGTGAGTTGGCAAAGTTTGCAGATAATACTAAACTGCTCAAGATAGCTAAGACCAAAGCAGACTGTGAAGAACTTCAAAAGATCTCACAAAACTAAGTGATTGGGCAACAAAATGGCAATGAAATTTAATGTGGATAAATGTAAAGTAATGCACCTTGGAAAAAATAACCCCAACTATACAAACAATGTGATGGGGGCTAATTTAGCTACAACTAATCAGGAGAAAGATCTTGGAGTCATCGTGGACAGTTCTCTGAAGACATCCATGCAGTTTGTAGCAGCAGTCAAAAAGCTAAGAGGATGTTAGGAATCATTAAAAAAGGGATAGAGAATAAGACGGAAAATGTCTTATTGCCCTTATATAAATCTATGGTATGCCCATATCTTGAATACTGCGTACAGATGTGTTCCCCCCATCTCAAAAAAGATATACTGGCATTAGAAAAGGTTCAGAAAAGGAAAACTAAAATGATTAGGGGTTTGGAATTGGTCCCATATGAGGAGAGATTAAAGAGACTAGGACTTTTCAGCTTGGAAAAGAGGAGACTAAGGAGGGATATGATAGAGGTATATAAAATCATGAGTGGTGTGAAGAAAGTGTATAAGGAAAAGTTATTTACTTGTTCCCATAATATAAGAACTAGGGGCCACCAAATGAAATTAATGGGTAGCAGGTTTAAAACAAATAAAAGGAAGTTCTTCTTCACTCAGCGCACAGTCAACCTGTGGAACTCCTTGCCTGAGGAGGTTGTGAAGGCTAGGACTATAACAGGGTTTAAAAGAAAACTGGATAAATTCATGGAGGTTAAGTCCATTAATGGCTGTTAGCCAGGATGGGTAAGGAATGGTGTCCCTAGCCTCTGTTTGCCAGAGGGTGGAGATGGACGGCATGAGAGAGATCACTTGATCATTACCTGTTAGGTTCACTCCCTCTGGGGCAGCTGGTATTGACCACTGTTGGTAGACAGGATATTGGGCTGGATGGACCTTTGGTCTGACCCAGTATGGCCATTCTTATGTTCTTATGTTTAATAATTTGTTCTGGTTTCAGAGTGGCAGCTGTGTTAGTCTGTGTTCGCAAAAAGAAAAGGAATACTTGTGGCACCTTAGAGACTAACAAATTTATTTGAGCATAAGCTTTCGTGAGCTACAGCTCACTTCATCGGATGCATATCTCCCCTCTGTATTTTCCACCAAATGCATCCGATGAAGTGAGCTGTAGCTCACGAAAGCTTATGCTCAAATAAATTTGTTAGTCTCTAAGGTGCCACAAGTACTCCTTTTCATAATTTGTTCTAGTACCTTTCCAGGTATCAAAGTTAAGCTGAGTTGTCTATCATTCCATGGTCTTCTTTGTTCCCCTTTTTAAAGATAGGTACTATGTTTGTCCTTCTCCAGTCCTCTGGGACCTCACCCATCCTCCATGTGTTATCAAAGATAATCACTAATGTTTTGGAGAATGCTTCATATAGCTCTGTTAGTACCTGTGAAGGTATAAGGGATACCATTCCTCTGGGGTCAAAAGCTGCTACCTAGCTGGCTGATTAGCTTCACCTGCTGCACCTGAAAGAGCTGGAACTTAATTAGTTGACCCCTATAAAGGAGGTTGGGAAATGCAGGCGGGAACTGTAACACCTTCTAGAAAGCTGAGAGGCTAGGCACAGTTCTGAAAAATGAACTACTCCTGGAGTTACTGCAGAGAGGAATTGCTCCAGAAAGCAAACGGACAGAAGCGAGACTGTAGAGTCCTTTATGGCTGAGGCTGTGAGGTAAGATCCAGGAAATTTGGTTACTAGAGTTACTGGCATGAGGGACAGACTTACGGAATGAACTACTTAGCCTGCACAGACTTTTGAGGGAAGTTTTTGTAAAGTTTTGATTTTGCTTGTTAAGAAGGCTTAAATTAAAGCACTAAACCTCATGTAAACCACTTCCCTGGATCCCTTGAAAAAGCTCAGACAGAATTAACCCATGGATTAAGATGACTCACCAAGAGCAAAGCTGTGTCTGTTAGGAGGAAAGAGCTATAAGATAGGTCCCCATCCTTTTACAGTATCCGAGTGTGAATTTCATCAGGCCTGATAACTTAGATGTATTCAATTCATTTAAATATTCTTTAGCCTGTTTTTTTCTTTATTTTGTCTTCCAGTTCTTCTCTCTTGTTGTAAATATTAATTAAGTATCTTGTCACAACTAATCATTTTATTTCAGTGTTCATTTTAATAGGTATTAAACACTTCTGTCGTCTTGATGTTCATTATTAGCTCTAAGTAGTGTACATATACTTTCCTTTGTATTTCTTTTGCTCTTAAAAGTCAAGAAGAGGTTCTATAAGTACCTTAGGTTCCTTGCTAGTTCCTTTTCAATTTTCAGGTCATATTGCAAGACTCATGATAACATTGTAAGAGTTGACAAATTAGAGAGGGTTCATAAAATAGCAAAAAGAATGAATAATGGATTGGAAGACATGTCATACAGTGACAGACTAAAGGAGCTCAATCTGCTTAATTAAATCAAGAGAAAGTTAAAGGGTGACTTGATCATACTCTATAAGTACTTATAGGGGTAATGGAAATTTGATGATAGATGGATTTTTTCAGTCTAATATACAAAGGTAAAACAAGATCCAATGGCTGAAAGTTAAAGCTATGGAAATTCAGTCTAGAAATAAGGTATACACAATTAACAGGGTAATTAACCACTTTACTCAGGGTTCTGATGGATTCTCCATTATTAGTCACTTTTAAATCAAGATTGGATTTTTTTCTCAAAAACATGCTCTAGTTCAAACAGAAATTAATTCAGGGAATTTGCATGGCTGGTGTTAAACTGGAGGTCAGACTATAAAGTCAGAAAGGACCATTCTGATCATCTAATCTATGAAACATTGTAATTATGTGACTATTCAGGAGTTAATGCCACTGAACTACAACACTGAGTCAAATGATTTGTGACTCTTTTGACGGTTCTAAATTATTTTTACTACATACTCATCATCTTAATCTCATAAGTGGGTCATGAAACCTAACAACTCTTAAAAGATGACTTCTTCCTGATAAGAACATAATCTGCCACCTGTTTCTCTACTTTCATATTAAGATATTTGTACAGAAGAATTGTGAACATGTCTTATCTCTGAAAAGATAACTTAAAGATAAAAATTCTGCTTTAATGAAGGTTTAAATATTTCTAGTAAAAGGGTCCCTAATTTAGTTGGAGGTTAAAATGGAGTATTCCAGTGCAGTCATTTGTCTAGAATCTTTTTTTTTCACATATTGCAAGATGTTATTATGTCTCCCTGAGTAACTGCTCTGTGGGTGTTTCAAGTATTCTGAGTGGTTAATGCCAATGCATCATTAATTTGAAGAAAATATAATGTTCTTCTGTTCCACTTCCACAAAAGATCACAAACAGCAAGAGGGTAACAGTCATGAACAAAAAAAAAGCAGCATGTGTCAATAAAAGAACAAAATCTTTTTGACTTTTTTTGACAGAACTACATTTTCTTTTTGATTAAAGGAATAAGAGTGTTTGATGTGGTTCTCAAACCAAAAGAATGATATAAAAATTATAGTTGTGTATACCGCCTTTCAATTTTTTTGCCTGTCATTAAAATTGCTGCAGGTTCCCCTATACTAAAGATAATACACTAAAATTATCTATGTGCAAAAGCAAATTGTAAAAAAAAAATAATTGCAGTCTCTGTAGGGGTTTGTATGTTTTAATGTTCCACTCACCTACTATTCTATTAAAGCATTTTATTTTAAAGTCTAAAGCAGGGGTTATCAAACTTTTTTTTCCCCTGAGACCCACTTTGAAAATATTTCAGGCTGTGATGACCCTCCTCGCAAAGTGACAACCCTCTCCCCCCATATTATGCCACCCTTACTTCTGCACTGCTGCTGGGGGCAGTGCTGCCTTCAGAGCTGGTGCCTATCCAGCGGCCGCTGCTCTCTGGCAGTCTGGCTACGCAACTCTGAAGGGCTCGGGCTGTCAGCCCCACACTTGACAGACTGCTCATAACTCCCCAGTAATAACTTCACAATTGCCACAGGAGTCACAAACCCCAATTTGACAACCCCTAGTCTAAGAAGGGAGAATCAAAGTGAAGTGGAGGATAGAGTTTGTTGTTATCTCAGTTTTTACATATATACCAGGAACAGAGAAAGGGATTCAGCTAGAAGTGCCCAGCTAAATGCAGAGGAGAGATATGGCAGTTACTGAGCATTTTCATTGGCTTACTTGAAGTTATCAGAGATAGCTGCTGCTGCTGCTGCTGCTTCCTTTCCCCCAGTGGGTAGGTGCTGCATTGTTCTAAGACATGAGCCAATCAGCCCTCTTGTCGGGGGAGAGGAATGTTAGATATAAGCACTGGAAGTTTTCAGTGGACTTAATTGAATGACAATGATGCAAGACCTGGTCTCAAAAAATGTAACATTTTTGTCTAAAGGTGAGGTCTGTTATAGCCTTTACCTAGCAGTGAAGTATTTATAATAGGTATGACCCACTGCTGTGTGTCTTCTGGACCAAGAGGAAGGACCAGGAGAGAGCTTTTACAAACTTAGATGCTATGGAACATGTGGAATTCTCATTTAGTTAGTGGCTAACTATTTTGAATTGGGATTCTAACTCAGTTTATAAGAGAGTGAACGAAGGTTGAGTTCAGTGAAATGCAAATCCTTTATTTGACTCAGTTGGGTTTATATAGAAAAGACAAAAGCCCTATAATATGAGGTTCCTATAGAAATTCAGGGGTTAAATATTCCATGTCCTAATGTCTGAAACCTGTTGTAATTTAGGCTATACGTTTCTGGAGAGGAAGTCGACAATTATCAAAGAACTGAATTCTGCTCACAAGAATCCACTGACCAACCTTTCTACTTGCTGATATGGCTGAAGTGTTTGATATGGCTAGATATATTGCTGCTATTATGCAATCTCTAAAGAAAAGAGGTGACATATATTGAACTTCAGGCAACAATAGAGATGGATAAACTAGATTTCAAACTCTTTGGGAAAGGGACTATCTTTTTGTTCTTAATCTATACAATTCTTAACTTAATGGGGTCCTGGTACATAACTGGGGCTCTTAGCTAGTGAAATACAAATGTATAATATTTCCAAAGAAAGCTGGAAGAGAGAGAATGAGTAGGGGTGTGTGTGTGTGCAAAAATAAGTATTAGTGATAAGTCAATTATACAGATGTTAAATCGTATTTCTGTTCCACTAACTTTCATTTATAAGCAGGGTTTGTGAAAGTCTGTATAGCAAGAACACATTGGTAGACATTTTAAACAAAAGCTACTAGGTAATAAGTTATTTAAGAGTATTTCAAGCAATATTCAAAGTATTTGTTTTCTTTGTATTAAATATAAATGTTTGTATATCAAACAATTATGTGGTACTTCTTGCTCAGAAGGTGCATGAGAGCTGTTAATGGGACTTAAATACATAGTAGCCCTGGATGTGATATTGTAATGCTTCTGAGAAGACAGAATTCTGGTCTGTGCTTCAGCAATGAGTTAAGATAAAGTGAAGGAAGGCAAGAGTAGCAGGAGTTGTACATAATTCACCCCATTTTACCTAGTCACAAATGTTCAACATCAACGCCTCTTCCAGATGCAAATATCTTAATCATTAACTTTTATATAAATGGGAATTTACAAAGCTTAATTCTAAACCTGCAGATAGAAAAGATCATAATACCAGTAACATAGGTGAACTCTGCAACTGCATATGAAGATCAACAACAATGTTTTGGCACATAGTTAATTATTTTGACTTATTACATTAACTTTGGTGGTTGAGTTAAGACAGGCTTTCTCTTATAAAGCACGTATGAAGATTAAAAGCATTGGGCCTAACAATTCACTTGAAAGGTGTTTTTGTTTTTCTCTGATATATCACAAATGCATGAATGTAAGTACAGTTAGTTAAATGTAATGTCTCTCTGTGATGCAAAAAAAGGAATGTTCATCTTTGTCATTCTGGTACACTTCCACCTGGTGAAAATATTAATTCAATTGGAGAAGATGGGGATTGACACAAGAATTGAAAGTTAGGTAAGAAACTGGTTAAAAAGTAGATTACAATGGATCATACTGAAAGGCGAACTGTTAGGCTGGTGGGATGTTACTTGTGGAGTTCCACAGGGATTGTTCTTGGGACCAGTCTTTTATTAACATTCTCATTAGTGGCCTTCCCACAAAAAGTGGGAAATTGC
This sequence comes from Dermochelys coriacea, assembly GCF_009764565.3. Lineage (NCBI taxonomy): Eukaryota > Metazoa > Chordata > Testudines > Dermochelyidae > Dermochelys > Dermochelys coriacea. The sequence goes on from NC_050068.2 coordinate 84,304,167, forward strand.
CAATAAAGTTTGCGAGTGACACAAAGGTGGGAGGTATTACCAATATGGAGGAGGACTTGAATATTATAGAAGATTTGGATGACATTAAACTAGTTGAAATAAAAATGGGATGAAATTTAATAGTGCAAGGTCATGCACGTGGGGACTAACAACAAAAATATTTACTGTAAATTGAGGATTTACCAGTTGGAAGTGACAGAGGAGGAAAGAGATCTTTTTCACCAGTGGTACATGGCTCTGAAAAAGGCTTTTTCAGTCCTAAAATGCATTAGGTAAGTTATTCCCAGTAGAAATAGGCAAGCATTATCATTTGTACAAAGTACTGGTAAGACTTCAGCTGGAATTCTGTGTACAATCTGGTCTCCCATCTTTAAGAAAGATGAATTCAAACTGAAACAGATGCACAGAAGGGCAAAGGACTTAAGGAAGTTGGCCTATTTAGCCTAACTAAACAAAGGCAGAAGGGAGATATGGTTGATCTGTATAAATACATCAGATAGATAAATACTTGAATGAGGAAGTGCCAATCTTGGTGTGATGCTGGCAGACCAGGTGCCAATTCGTGCCAAGGCCCCTAGACCTCAACTGAACACCAACAAAAGCATAGCTAGAAACGCATCTGGCTCACCCTTGTTACTATTGTTAAAATGGGTATTAAGTTTGTGAAAATGTGTTTAATGTTTAGACATTATGAAATGCGTGTAAATTTTGCATGCACTAATCTCATTATATCTGTATCCCATGTTATAAGGTAATATTTAAGCGTTTGCTCTGAAATTGTAAATGTCCACAGTCAGGAGACAAGCATTTCCAAGTGTGAAATACTACCTTACCACAGGAGGTGTTAACTTCTGCCCAACAAAAGAAGGTCCATAGACCTCAGACAAACCATTATGGAACATCAGAGGACAAAAGGCTTTGAGTGCTCCCCCACACAGTCATGAAGAGTAGATATGTAACAGGACTTGTCCCATCATCTTGAACTGAGGGAAGGGAATAAAAGTCTCTGACAGGAAGAAACTTCATATCTATGCTTGCATTTGGAAGAGCATAAGCAAGGGATCCACAGCTGCTTAGTCTGGGTTAGCCCTAAAGGACATATAGAGCTTGCACGTTTCAGCAGTTTCTATTACTGCTAGGATCGTAAGACAGTAACTCATTTGTGTTTGTTTATTTGTTTTAACCTTGTAAGTTTTCTTTTTCTTAGTTAATAAATATTTGACTTATTATAGGATTGGCTACAGGCATTGTCTTTGGTATAAGATCAAAAGTGCAATTGACCAGGGTAAGTGACTGGTTCTCTGGGACTGGGAGTAACCTAAATATTGTTGTGACCTGTTTTGGTGGAAGGGACCATCTATCAAAAAGGCAAGCTTGTCTGGGTGGCAAGATATATCGGAGTACCCAATGGGACGGTCTGATTCTATGGTTAGACTGTTATAGTGCTTGAGGAAGTCACACTTGATTTGTGGAATCTAAATATAGAACTCCCAGCCAGCTTTGTGTTTGTGCCCTGCTTCTTAACTGTCTGCCCTGAGGTTGGTACTCATGTTCTTGATCCACTTCAGATAGTCTGACTGTTGACACAAGAACAAATTGCTATAAACTGGCCATCAGCAAGTTTAGGATTGAAATTAGATAAAGGTTTCTAACCATCAGAGGAATGAAGTTATTGAACAACTTTTCAAAGGGAACAGTGAGGGGTTTTTGCCCCAACTTGTTTCAAGACTGAGCTTAGTAAATTTGAGGGGTGGAATGATGAGGTTGCAAACAATGGCATATGACCCATCAGCATCTAATAGTAAATGTCTCCAGCTCGTGGATATGGGATCCTATATGGGGAAAGGCTCTGAGTTATTACAGATATTTTTTCCCCAGGTGTATAGCGGGTGGGTCTCACCCATATGCTCCAGTTTAACTCATTGTCATATTTGAGATTGGAAAGAAATTTTACCCCAGGTCAGACTGGCAGAGACCCTGAAGGTTCTTTGTCTTCCTCTGCAGCTTGGAACATGGGTCACTTGCAGGCTTTAAGTAGAGTAAATGGTAGATTCTCTGTAACGTGAAGTCTTTAAATCAAGACTTGAGGACTTCAGTAATGGCTGGTCTATGCTACACAGCTAGGTCTACGTAAAGGAGCTTATTTAAGTCAACTTAAATAAGTCAGTGTACACATAACAGCCTTATCCCGCCAATGTGCCCTACTACACTGACATAAGTAAGAAGAGGCATAAGGCTTATGTTGGTATAGTTAGGGTGATGCAGTGTCTATCTAGACACAATTACTTATATCATCTGTTGGCTATCTTGTCAATTTCAGATTTAAATATGATTGGACACTGTTTTTTTATTCTAAAGATTTAAGAATGTTCTTCTTAATCCGTTTTAAGTGAGCAAAGAGGCTTATCAGGCAGCTGATAAGTTTCTCTTAGCTTGTTTTTAACAGATTGAACATAACAAAGTTGTACTCAACTATGCTACCAGCTATTTAAAATAGTGCCTGTGCTAAAATCAACTCTTTAATTCCATCAAACACTCTTGTCTGTGCTCTTCATTAGCATATTTGTTCTTCTTGTCTATGAAATGTCAAATGCTGAAGTGGCTTGTCTTTATTACTTACATTCCTTAATTTTCATTAGTTTTCTTTCCACTTAACACCTCTTGTAGGAAAGGCAGAATGGGCTAAATATTAGTGTTGTTTATACACTGTTTTCTGTGACAAGAGAAAAAATAACATTTCAGTTGTTTCTCATTTTCAGTTAAAAACATAGAATTATACAATGCTAATCTTTTCAATGTTTATATATATTTTATTCTAACTACTTTTGAGCTTTAAAACACCCAGATGAAAAATGCATCCAGTGACTGGTCTGGACTCATTTTTAGAATTGTGAAACATGCCAATGACAGGGAATATACTTGAATGCCTCAGGCTGGAAAAAAAATAAGGTGATTAGAGCTGCTTGAATAATATTAATTAACTTATTTAATGAATTTTGTGTGATTTTAAAAAATCAACTTTTCTCCCATTATTCACCCAGTTTATACATCTGGGTGAAGAGATTATGAATATGCATTCATCAAAAGATGCATTTGATAGATTTTAAATACAATATTCTGCTCTGTTCACTGTTCAGAAGTATCAGAGGGGTAGCCATGATAGTCTGGATCTATAAAAGCGGCAAAGAGTCCTGTGGCACCTTATAGACTAACAGACATATTGGAGCATAAGCTTTTTTTACTTCATCTGTTAGTCTGTAAACTGCCACAGGATTCTTTGCCGCTTGTTCAGAAGTAGGTTCACTTAAACCCAAGCCCATGTTGTGGAGCATCACTTAACTAATCATCAGTTCTTTTCTCCCTCCTTTTGGAACCATGTTATTTGTAAAATAGTTAAGTATGAGAGGTTTTTATTTTACAATAAGAGAATCTAAATATCTACCCTATAGGAAGCAGCAATGGCTGTTCCAGAATCAGGCTGGTTTGCTTCTTAATAAACCCAATTCCCCCTTCCCCAACCACAAATTTTCCCAGAAAGAAACAGTTATTTCTGAAATTTTGCATCATGTGTATCATTCCAGGGTAGGGTTCTGCTGCAAAACCTGGAAAGAATCAGAGGAATTTCAAAGTTATAGGGTCAAGTTTCTCCATTACAATGAGCCTTGTGTCCTAACTTACACCAGTACAAGGTGGGCGTAAAGTCATTATCATGCTGTTTTACACAATCTTTGCCCTGCTCTACATGACTGCAAATGGTGCAGGGTAATAGAAAATCGGCCTCTGACGTTGAGAAAATATACCTGAAATTTAATTTTAAAATGGTGTAACTCTTTTGAGACATCTTCAAAATGGCTTGGTCCAGGAACTCCAAATTTACTTTGTCATCCTTGCCCAAAAGTGACTTTTAATAAAATGCTTTTGGGGGGAAGTAAAGGGACATCAAACAAAAATCCTGTTATGATATTTATCCATTGAAACAGGCAGAGAAGGGATTAACTACAGGTTCAGTAAAGCAGGGGTATAAAAATAGAATCATTGGAATGCTGAGGGAAAGGCACTGAGCAGAAAGAAGAAAAGGAAATGCATGCAGACTTAAGAGGGCAAATTAAGTTTGGGTAAGTGACTGAGTATTTAAGGATTATGTGGCTATAGGAAACAGGCTGGATCTGTTAAATGTTCACTTCCAGACAAATTTATGTTTGTTTTTTATAAACATTACATTAGTTACACAAATGAGATATTGTTTTAGGGAGTTAGCTGGATTCCAATAAAGCATGCTTTCACCCTTTAACTTTTTTCTTAATTAAAATAAAACGCAGATTTTTGTGGATTTTGTGCAAAATGTTTTTTTAAGTAAATATGTTACCCTTTTGATTAGTTCCATAAAGTTAGTGAAGTAATGGGAGCATAAATCAGATCAAACTCAATCCACATTCCTTGTGGATTGTACCTCCACTCTGCAGATGGGCTAAACATTATTTAAATTTGGTTCATATATAAGTTCTTTCTATTGTCATTAAGAAAAATCTCCTAATAATGCAGATATTCCTTTTGATATTATAAATAATGTAGAAGTATGATAGAAAGATGAGATCCCAAACAACAAAGAGAACCACAATTTTATAGATGGTAATAATAGGGATCTCTTTTCTGAGTGGTGGAGTGGTTTATTTTGATATAGATCTGGTACACATAAAATTACTTTTCTAGTATTTCTATTTGAGATGGAAATAGTCTGCTTCAGCTATTTAAAAAACAAACAAACTGAACCCTTTTGTCTTGTGAGATGTAAATCAACGCACACACAGAGGAAAGGGTCCTACAATATTTTATTAGCAGATTGTTCTGTTTCACACTGTATGACTAGCATGTTCCTCACTGCACAAGTCTAGGGATCTCAGTTTGCAGCTGAATGATAACCTTAAAGAGACAGTATTCTTACACTGAAAGCACAGAAAGGCAGAAGTAACCTTAGTCTATTGCAGTGTTTCCCAAACTTGGGACGCTGCTTGTTCAGGGACAGGACAGTTTGTTTACCTGCCGCGTCTGCAGGTTCAGCCGATCGTAACTCCCACTGGCCACGGTTCGCTGTGCCCGGCAAATGGGGGCTGTGGGAAGTGGTGGCCAGTACATCCCTCAGGCCATGCCACTTTCCGCAGCCCCCATTGGCCGGGCACAGTGAACCGCGACCAGTGGGAGTTACGATCGGCCAAACCTGCAGATGCGGCAGGTAAACAAACTGGCCCGGCCTGCCAGGGACTTTCTCTGAACGAGCAGCATCCCAAGTTTGGGAAACACTGGACTATTTGGAAGGTCAGCAAAGTGATTCTTTGGGATGCCTTGCAAACTTGTTATATTAAGTGTTCAGGCAGACCTTCCTCCTTTGTTTGGGAGAAATGAAGCACAGTTGCTTATGCTAGGACCTATGTACAGTTGCCAGTGTTTTAAACAACAAATAAGGCCCAAATCTCCAGTTAAGCCAGAGATCTAGAGTTCCCATGCTGACAAGTGCAGTGTACATTATGGTGAAATTTCTCGAACTCAAATGCTTCATGGACCACAAGTTATAGTGGAAAAAGCTGAAGTACTCTTTGTTGTTTTGGTTTTTTTGTCTCTGTCTTCACAGAAAAGGTAAGCTCCCAGACTGCTGCACTGGGTAGCAGTGGGTATGGGGAGGAGGTGAGCAGACCTCAGTGGTGAAAGAATAGGTTAAGGATGATTTAGAAAATCTGGACATGCACAAGTCCATGGGGCTGGATGCAATGCATCTGAGGGTGGTGAGGGAGTTGGCTAATGTGATTGCAGAGCCATTGGCCATTATCTTTGAAAATTCGTGGTGACTGGGGGAGGTCCCAGGCAATTGGAAAAAGGCAAATATAGTGCCCATATTTACAAAAATGGAAGGAGAATCTGTGGAACAACAGACTGATCAGCCCCACCTCAGTCTCCAGAAATATTCTGGAGCAGGTCCTCCAAAAATCCATTTTGAAGCACTTAGAGGAGAGGAAGCTGACCAGGAACAGTCAACATGGATTCACCAAGAGTAAGTCATGTCTGACAAATCTGATTGCCTTCTATGATGAGATAACTGGCTCTGTGGATGAGGGGAAAGCAGTGGATGTGTTATTCCTTGACTTTGGCAAAGCTTTTGATACGGTCTCCCACAGTATTCTTGCCAGCAAGTTAAAGAAGTATGGATTGGATGAATGGACTATAAGGTGGAGAGAACTGTCTAGATCATTGTGTTCAATGGGTAGTGATCAAAGGCTTGATGCTAGTTGGCAGCTGGTATGAAGCAGAGGGATTGGTTCTGAGGCCAGTTTAGTTCAACATCTTCATTAATGATCTGGATGATGGGATGGATTGCACCCTCAGCAAGGTCACAGATGACACTAACCTGGGGGGAGAGGTAGATACACTGGATGGTGGGGATAGGGTTCAGAGTGACCCAGACAAATTGGAGGATTGGGCAAAAAGAAATCTGATGAAGTTCAACAACGACAAATGCAGAGTCCTGCACTTAGGATGAAAGAATCCCATGCACTGCTACAGGCTGGGGACCGACTGGCTAAGAGGCAGTTCTGCAGAAAGGACCTGGGGATTACAGTGGACAAGAAGCTGGATAAGAGTCAACAGTGCACGCTTGTTGCCAGGAAGGCTAATGGCGTATTGGGATGCATTAGTAGGAGCGCTGCTAGAAGATTGAGAGCAGTGATTATTCCACTTTTTTCAGTACTCTTGAGGCCACATCTGGAGTACTGCATCCAGTTTTGGTCCCTCCCACTGCAGAAAGAATGTGGACAAATTGGAGAGAGTCCAGCAGAGGGCAACAGAAATTATTAGGGGGCTGAGGCACATGACTTATGAGGAGAGGCTGAGGGAACTGGGGTTATTTAGTCTGCAAAAGAGAAGAGTGAGGGGGGATTTGATAGCAGTCTTCAAGTACCTGAAGGGAGGTTCCAAAGAGGATGGACCTAGGCTGTTCTCAGTGGTGGCAGATGACAGAACAAGGAGTAATGATCTCAAGTTGCAGTGGGGGAGGTCTAGGTTGGATATTAGGAAAAACTAATTCATTAGGAGGGTCATGATGCACTGGAATGGGTTACATAGGGAGGTGGTGGAATCTCCATCCTGAGAGGTTTTTTTAAGACCTGGCTTAACAAAGCCCTGACTGGGATTCTTTAGTTGGTGATGGCCCTGCTTTGAGCAGAGGTTTGGACTAGATGACTTCCTGAGGTCTCTTCCAACCCTAATCTTCTTTGGTTCTACAGCTGGGGCTTGGTAGGGCGGGGATTCATGTGCAGGTGGCTCGTCAGGATGGTGCAGGGGGAATGAAGCTAATGGGGGGGTTCTGGTTGTGGAGGGGGTGGTTGGCAGGAGGGTCTGAGTATGAGAGGTCTGGATGCACGGGCTTGGGTGGATGGGGTAGAAGCTCTCTGTAGAGTGATCCCTGCCCCTGCTGCTGAGGCGCGATGGGCGCAGGAAGCACACGGGGTGGGAGGAGAGGGGAGTTTGCAGAGCTTCCTACAACCAGGAGGGAAATCTGGGGGTGAGTCTGACACAGCCTTGGATGCCATGCAGGGGAAGAAGAAATCCTGTCCTCCCCAGCTGGGACTAGGAACTGAGGCCGGCGCAAGGTAGGGGCCACCAGTCAGATGTTCTCCAGTCCTGCCCTCTGCCCCACAGTGATTTACCTCTCTGCCAGCTGCCCTGGGCACCCGAATCATACTGCTGGGGATGGTCACATGACCACTGTTGTGAATACCCTTTGCTTCCCAGTCAGAAAGTCATTTTTCTGTGGAGAAGCAAAGTAATCTGCAGGGAACATACATTCTGTGCCTGTGCAGTGGCACAGAATTCCCCAAGGAGTACTAGGTACACTCCTATTCCCAATAGGGGCTACAATGGCCGGTTAACAGAGCTGGTGGTTGAGCTGCAGGCAGGTATGTCTGAGGAGACTTGTGGTCCTGGCATAACTGGCTTCAGCCCAGGTAATACCAACTATCCCTTCAAATTATTCTGTGATTACCCCCAAAATCAAGAAACCCCTGACTATAAAGACCAGCCCATAGTGAAAAATCATTCTGACAAAGGTCCAGCACTAGAGATGAGTTCACATTTTCAAGGCTATCTCTGCTAGAGGCTTACTTGTTAATGTAAATTGACCCTTTTTACATTTATAGGGTCAATATACCAATTACTATTTTCTTCTGGGGCCAACAAAGATGGTTCTGTATGTAAGGTAACATGGAGGAGCAATAGATCAAGGATATGAGAGTAGATTTGTAGACTTCAGATATGCTACTAAAATAGCCCTTATGTAATTAAACTGTCTGTGGTGTGAAGATTTTTTTTCTCTTGCATTGTTTAAAAAAACAAGAGTTTTGTAAAGGCTTTGGAGAGAAAAACTGATCATTAGAAATTATATCCTGGTCAGGAGGAATATTCTACAAACTCTGCAGTGACTGGATGAATTGTTTGTGATCACAAACCATTTAATTCCAACTCCATCCAAATAGCAATTTACTGATATATACATATCAGTATATATATCTCAAAATAATCTCAAAGGTACCAGTCTTCACATCATTATAAGCAACAATTTTGGAGTGGGGGGAAAAGGGTGTGTTGCCCTCATATTCACCTTTACTGCTTTCAAAGTAGCATGATGCCCTCTCCCCCCCACCCACCTTTCTGTCCCTCTATACCCTCTGGTGTCCTGTATAAAAGGTTTGTAAATGTTTTGTACAGTTGTGCATTGAGAAAAGGATGAAAGATTGCCAAACTCAGTCCTACAGCTCATAGAGGATTAGAAAGAGTTCCTACACAAGATCAAAATACAATGTTAATGCTCAGCACAAATAAGGGAATGAAAAACAGTACAGGAAGACTCCAGGTCTGTGAAGTCAGTTTTATCAGCTGGGTATATTTTACTTTCCCAGTTTGTAAAACTGTAGTGAAATCAAACAAGAACAGTGCATTACGGAGAGCAGCAGTAATTCCCCTTATCTCTATTCTACAAAGTAACCAAAAAGTTGTAGTAATTATAGCCCCATGTCTCTGAACATGGAAGTCTTCATGATTTTCATAAGACTTAGACCAATAAGTATAATTGCATACCCCTCAACTTGAAAGATGCAGCTGAAGTCGACCCTGTGATGGCAGACACAGTTAATAGATAGTTGCATGTCTTTATTGATGCTTGGGGTTTTGGCCACATGGCAGGCCCTGATATTAATGTTCCTTGAAGTGGAGGTGTTCTGAGGACAGGCATCTTCAAATTTCCTATTTGGAATGAGTACAGGATGGGGACTTGCTATAGGTTAAGAGGAGAAACTGTAGGGATCATATGGTCATAATATTAAATAAATCAAATACTATCCAAGTTGGGATTTTAGTTGTTTCTATGCTGGGATTTCAGCAGCCAGAATTAGGAAGCTTCAGTTTTGTACTGGACATATTTTAAGACCCTGGGGGGAGAGGGGGAGGCAGGGGGAAAAGTGGGGGAGGAGATGAGGTGTCTCATATGGGGCTATTTGAAGAAAATGTACCTTGTGTCCCATACAAACCTGATGATATCTTGCTTCTACTATTGTGGATTCTTACTGTCAGAAATACTAAGTCATCATACTGAACCATCCTAAAATAGTCTCTCTCTTTCTCTCTCTCTCATTCGCCCTTTGTTTCACAATTATACCTTGACAGGCTGAGCTAAAGTACTTTAAGACTGTACTTTCAGCCAAAAAATGGATCAGTGCTGGCATAGACTTTGACCCTGAGTTCAGTCTATATCTAATGCTCACATCTAAATCTTCTGAGCTCTCTTCTGTTTCCATCCTTTCAACTAAGCTAGAGCTTTTTTTTATACCATCCTCCTTTATTTCACCCCTGAACAATCATTATTCACTTCCATGTAATGAAGCTTGATACCTGACAGGCATATAAAAATGCCATATCCTTGAGGAGTTTACAAGCTAAGGCGCTAATCCTACAAACTTTTTATCCATGTGCTTAACTATAGACATCTGGATAGTCCCATTGAAATCAACTGGATGCTGAAATATGTCAAGTTAAACACATGTTTGCAAGATCAAGGCTTCCTGGTCCCAATAACATAATAAAAGTCACACCATAGCATAATGGCTATGGAAGGGGATTGGAAGTGAGAAAGAATAAAAATATCATAATACTGGTACTCCCCCCATCCATACAGAGAACAACATGTAAACATGAGTTTGTCACACACTTCTTATTACATGCTCCCTTTGTGTAGATAAATACATACTCTAGCTGTGGAAAACTGCACACATTTAAGAATATGCATAAACTTGATTTATTGAATTTCAATATTTTTAGGGAGAAGGTATGTATAGTTTATAATTATAACTTTATTAACTACAATGGTTTAAAATCAATAACAGGCAATCTACATATATTTTAAATATATTTAACCAATAAAATAGGTATACAGCTTTCTTCACAAGTGTATTATGGTGGTTAATATTTGCAAAAGCATTTTGACATCCATGGAAGATGGGAGCTATTGTACATGGGGGTGAAAAATTAATGTCTCTCCAGAAAATGCAACAGCTCTTTTAGAGACTGTTTAAAAAGAAAACCAAACCCTAAACATATAATTGCAAAATGGAACTTCACAACACAGGTAAGTAGGGGCTTCAAACCTCCAATTTACCTGCAGATGTTCATAGATAATTTTTATAATAAGCTAATCTTTAGCTTCAACTAAATACAGTAGAGAAGGCAAAGTAGATACACTGCTATCTAAGGGCTACAGTGTGCCCGTAAACACAACCTGAGTACATGATACAGTATAGGAATATTACTCTTGGAAAGTGAGAAATGTGTTTCAGAGATACCCTAAGAGGAATAATTCCTTCTAGGGCTTCCCTGATGAACTTGGGAAGGTGACGTATGATTACTTTATGAAATAGCTTAATTCTACACCCCACACTGCCTACTAAGCCATACATCCAGCTATCTCTGCCTTCTACCTGCTCATTCCCCTCCTACTGGCTCTCTAACACACACTTGGGAATGCAGTCTGGTCAACCCTAGGTTTCAGAGTATCCATGTGAGGGAATAGGTCTTTATTTTTGTCTGCATTGCTGCATTAGGGGTAGACACAAGCTAGTCTTATTCTTTTCAGATAAGCCCATATTATAGAAGTAAGTATATTGCTGAAAGGAAGAAGCAAAATGGAAAATGTTATCTTAGGAACCATGATATTCAACTTTCACATTGCGGGGGAATAATTCTAATTTCTTTAGTGATAATGTACATAATAGGTGAGCTTCTCAATGGATTTCCTCTGGACTCATCCCTGCAGTCCTGTGAAACTCCTATAGAATCTGACTTCATGGGCCAGCTCCTCCGTAGTTGATGCAACTCCATGGAAATACCCTAAGATTCTACTAAAGAACTTCCCTGTGCTAGCATTTACATTTCTCACCCCAAAAATGAATTTACAAAGTTCCATACAAAAAATAACCTTCTTGTAAAATTCTCATTTCAGGAGAAAAAACAGCATAGCAACTAATGAGGTAGGTGAAATCATTTTTATGACTTTAAAATTCTTGCTAAGGATTAGGTCCTGCATCCACAGAAGGGGACGGTAAGACTCTCATTGTCTTCAATGGAAACAGGAGTGTAAAATTAGCTGAACATAAAAACTTTGCCTGACAGCAGAGTCATAAATTTGTAATAGAAATTTCATATTCTGTGTATACGTCTTCTATCGAGAGAAGGAAGAATGTGTAGTCAAAAGAACACTCACTTGGATGCAGGTCTCATAATTGTCTGCATTCTGACTAGTTTAAAGAACTATTTACACATACTTCAGTCAGTTCTCTGCAAATTTCAAACCTTTGAATTGCAAAATTATCAATTAAACAGTATAATAATGATGACGGGCAAGCATTAGGAAAGTGAAGACTACTGCTAGTGTCAAACCCAGCAAATGTTACTTTTGCTAGGACATATTCCCAGTAGAAGTTGGGGACATCCTTTATGTTTAAAGACTCAAAGCACCCACAGGACTATTGCAGCATAACCTCTGGATAACTATATAGTGATCTTGTTTATGTTTAGCAGATTTTTAATGATATTACTTTGAAATGCATTCATTTAGTTCTGTCTCAGTAAGAGTTTTTATATAATGTTGCATTCCTTTTCTCTGAATCATAGCTACTTACTGTTAAAATTAGATTTTAGGTACAGTGCAAATCTTTTAATTAATGTATTAAAAGAAAAAAATAGACCAGAAACATAAAGGGCCATGCTGTGTCTTTGTATTACCTGCTGAGTACAAGAATAAGGCCATTTATATCCTGTTGAACCAAAAAGAAGACTTACATAGACCTTGGGCCTCAATCAGAAACTTCCTCTGTCTTCAAGATTCTTCCTCTTGTTGGTAAGTGGACAGGGAAGGAACAAGCAGAGTAGGTGGAACCTTGGATCCAGTCTGCTACTGGTTGGCCAGAGCAAGCTGATAAGGCATTTGGGATGAAGTAAACAGCACTCTTTCAAGAGCTGCAAGTAATATATTTCCTATTCTCCCTGCTCACACACCTTTATCCTCCTACACTAGTGAAGCTGGGAGGAACTGAGGAAGGAATGTCTGTTTACACACCAACCGTTGCTCAAAGCAGTGCCTAAAGGTACATCTGGTGAAAAATACAGCCTCAGTAAATCCACCTCCCTACAAATAATTTAAAACCAGATTTTGTCATCCTTACTCCTGTTTAGTAGTGGCTTATTTTTAAATAGCGTTGCTGTTTTAAATGGGCTACTCATGGAATAAGTCTTATTCATACTGAGTAGTACCTATTTTTTTTAAATCCATGATATAGCAATCATTAACATATTGTATTGTACAATAACTCTTCTCTTGACTCTTTCCGGGTTTTTAACCATATAACCCATAATTGGTGCCAGGGTTACTGGGCTCTGTACCATATAACCCATAATGTACAGTAGGCTTTCCTCAGCCTACCCCAGGAGTCAGCTATCCCTTCCCTGCAAACCTTTGCAAGGGGGACAGAGGGTACAGCTGAATGGGAACCTTGTCCCACAAGGTCTGACTTCAGCCTGCAAAGGCCACGAGGTTTAACCCTATCACATGAGCCTGAGGCTCATCACCAAAATCACAGGTCTTTCATCTCTGGGAACCATTCATTTTATTCTCTTAACCACACTGTAAACCAGTCGTGAGTTGCAACGAGCAAGCAATACCACCTTAATACCTGCAATGGGCTAAATCCTGGGAGCTGGGGACTGTTGACCAATCAGCACCTCTCTCCCCATACTGGCCAATAGGTGCCAGAGACTCCTAAGGAGGAGACACCTACTGTCCCTTGGCAAGTGCCTCCCTCCCTTTCACTAGGGTGGCCATATCAATTTTCTCCATCCGTTGATGCAGCTGAACAGATACTATATGCAAACAGAGCCGGAATGAGCTCTCCCCAGACATCTAGTGGTGAGGTGTGGAAAAAGAGTTCAAGAGCTGATTTTGTTTGCATGGACGCACCCACCCTGCCTTGGTGCTCAGCATGATGGGATTGCTTGCCCAAATGATCACTTATAGCTGGTGTTGGATCCCCAGTCGCCTTGTTATTGGGGCAGGAGTAATAAAGAGGGTAATAAAGGGTTGTTATCCTGAAATTACTGAGAGCTGTGCTAAGTGGGGGGCCCTGAAGACATCTTGGTGAGTGGCCAGCTGTGCGAAAGGTGGAGAGGCATGGCCGGCAGGGCAGTTTTCAGAGACAGCAAGAGCAGATCCCCAGAGAGAGGCCCAGCAATAAGCCATTGGAGTGACAAGCAAGTGCCCAAGCACCCTGGAGTATGTAAGGTGCCTCCTTACCACCTACCCCACTTCGGGGACTGCACTGGCCAAGGGCAGCAACTATGAGTGGAGTGCAAAGAAGGGATGGACATGTTAAAGGGACTTTTGGGTTACTGGACTTAAGAATCTGAGGGGAAAAGGACACTGCCCAACTTACTTTGGGGGTGGGTCTTTTGTTCATGGTTTGTGTTTATGAACCCTAGTTCTGTTGTTTTCCCAATTTAATGCTGAGTTAATTCCCTGCTTTTTTTTTTACACTCATACTCAGACTCTGTACTTGCGAGAGAGGAAGTATTGCCTCTTAGAGGCGCCCAGAGGGTGGTGCATAAGGTCACTGGGTGGGGGCACCAGCTGGTTTTGTGTTGTATTATTGAAAAGGAACCCCGAGATACTGAACCCAGCCCTTGTTGCTGCTGGCTTCACCTGGCAGAAGGGTCACATATATGTATTTACAATATGCACATAGTTTGTATTAATACTTTAAAAAGATTAATGTAATCAATAAAATCAATAGAAACTTACACAATTGTAGTATGCGCAAAAAGAAAAGGAGTACTTGTGGCACCGTAGAGACTAACAAATTTATATGAGCATAAGCTGTAGCTCATGAAAGCTTATGCTCAAATAAATTTGTTAGTGTCTAAGGTGCCACAAGTACTCCTTTTCTTTTTGCGAATACAGACTAACACGGCTGCTACTCTGAAACCTGTCACAATTGTAGTATCATTCTCAGAACTTCAGCAGTATAACTTTTTGTTGAGCTTCTCCAGCTGAACTACTCCCTTCACAGTTTCTCTCACATATACTGGTTCTAACACCCTTTTACCCTGCAGTGGTTCAAAAACATTGAACCTACCACCAGTCAGTTTTTAATTAAAATTACACACCTCCACAAGGCAGTGCCAATCTGTTTTAACTAAAAGGGAACAGCTTAGAAGCAAAGAACAGCAAAACAAGGACACTGGACTTCAGAAATTTGGATTTCAACCAACTCAGAGATATAGCGAGCAAGGTCCCATGGAATGACTAGTTAGGAAGAAAAGGAGTCAAGGGTGGCTGACAATTCCTAAAAGGTGTACTACTAGAGGCTCAAAATCAAGGTATTTTGATGCAGAGGAAAGATAAGAAGAGCCATAAGAGGCCAATGTGTCTGCAAAAGGATACATACAGGAAATGGAAGGAGGGGCATGTCACCAAGAAGAGAGCTGGCTGTATTTTAAAGAATCCTTATTGAGGTTACAGGGACAAATTATCCTGATGTGTAGAAAGAATAGTAAATATGGCAGGTGATCAGCATGACTTAACAGTGAAATCCTTGCTGATCTTAAACACAAAAAAAGAAGCTTACAAAAAGTGGAAGATTGGACAAATCACCAGGGAGGAGTATAAAGATATTGCTCAGGCATGCAGGAGTGAAATCAGGAAGGCCAAATCACATTTAGGCCTTGTCTACACTACGAAATTAGGTCGAATTTATAGAAGTTGGTTTTGTAGAAAGTGTTTTTATATAGTTCATTGTGTGCGTCCCCACACAAATGCTCTACGTGCATTTAGTCGGCAGAATGTGTCCACAGTACCAAGGCAACTGTCGACTTCCGGAGCATTGCACTGTGGGTAGCTATCATACAGTTCCTGCAGTCTCCGCTGCCCATTTGAATTCTGGATAGAAATCCCAATACCTGACGGGGCTAAAACATTGTCATGGGTGGTTCTGGGTACATATTGTCAGGCCTCCCCTTCCCTCCCTCCATGAAAGCAACGGCAGACAATCGTTTTGCACCTTTTTTCCTGGGTTACCTGTGCAGATGCCATACCACGGCAAGCATAGAGCCTGCTCAGCTAACCGTCACCATATGTCTCCTGGGTGCTGGCAGATGTGGTACTGCATTGCTACACAGCAGCAGTTTATTGTCTTTTGGCAGCAGACAGTGCAGTATGACTGGTAGCCATCATCTACCTAGCCCAAGGTGCTCTTTTAACTGACCTCGATGAGGTCAGGGTCACCTGGGCAAACATGGGAATGACTCAGCCAGGTCATTTCCCTTTTAAGTTTTGTCTCACGGCAATTCAGTCCTACCGGCAGTGCACTGTCTTTTAATCAGCAGCCAGGAGAAGATGATGGCCAGCAGTCATACTGCACCGTCTTCTGCCGAGTACCCAGGAGATGACGATGGCTAGCAGTCGTACTGCAGTCTGCTGCCAGCAAGATGTATAGAGATAGATGAAATGGATCAAAACAAGAAATAGACCAGATTTGTTTTGTATTCATTTTCTCCTCCCCCCCTCTGTGAAATCAACGGCCTACTAAACCCAGTTTTGAGTTCTATCCTTGAGGGGGCCATTCTGTTTCTTGCAAAGCCACCCCCTTTGTTGATTTTAATTCCCTGTAAGCCAACCCTCTAAGCCATGTTGTCAGTCACCCCTCCCTCCATCAGAGCAATGGCAAACAATCGTTTCATGCCCTTTTCCCTGGATTGCCCGAGCAGGAGCAGATGCCAGGGCACAGCAAGCATGGAGCCTGTTCAGCTCACCGCAGCAGTTATGACCATTGTAAACACTTCGCGCATTATCGTGCAGTGTATGCAGAACCAACACCTGAAAAACCAGGCAAGGAGGCAACGGGAGTACGGTGATGAGGACATGAGAGCACTTTTCTCTAAAACCGCGTTCCCCCACAATTTAGAGATCATGGTGTTAATGGGGCAGGCTTATGCCGTGGAACACTGATTCTGGGCCTGGGAAATGAGCACAGAGCGGTGGGACTGCACAGTGTTGCAGGTCTAGAATGATTCCCATTGGCTCCGGAACTTTTGCATGCGTAAGGGCACTTTCATGGAACTTTGTGACTTGCTTTCCCCTCCCCTGAAGCTCAAGAATACCAAGATGAGAACAGCCCTCATAGTTCACAAGTGACTGGCAATAACCATGTGTAGCTTGTAACTTGTAACGCCAGACAGCTTGAAGCTTGTAACGCCAGACAGCTACCGGTCAGTAGGTAATCAATTTGGAGTGGGCAAATCTACTGTGGGGTTTGCTGTGATGCAAGTAGCCAACACAATTATTGAGCTGCTCCTATCAAAGGTAGTGACTCTGGGAAACGTGCTGGTCATACTAGATGGCTTTGCTGCAATAGGATTCCCTAACTGTGATGGGGCTATAGACGGAACGCATATCCCTATCTTGGGAACGGACCACCAGGGCAGCCAGTACGTAAACCACAAGGAGTACTTTTCAATGATGCTGCAAGCGCTGGTGGATCACAAGGGCTGTTTCACCCACATTAACATGGGATGGCCGGGAAAAGTTCATGATGCTCGCATCTTCAGGAACTCTGGTCTGTTTAAATGACTGCAGGAAGGGATTTACTTCCCAGATCAGAAAATAACTTTTGGGGATGTTGAAATGCCTATAGTTATCCTTGGGGATCCAGCCTACCCCTTAATGCCCTGGCTCATGAAGCTGTACATAGGCAACCTGGACAGTAGTAAGGAGCTGTTCAACTATAGGCTGAACAAGTGCAGAATAGTGGTCAAGTGTGCATTTGGAAGTTTAAAGGGTTGCTGGCGCAGTTTACTGATTCGCTCAGACCTCAGCGAAACCAATATTCACATTGTTATTGCTGCTTCCTGTGTGCTCTATAATCTCTGTGAGAGTAAGGGGGAGATTGATGCAAATCGCCTGGCTGCTGAATACGTGCAGCCAGACACCAGGGTGGTTAGTAGAGCTCAGCAGGAAGTGGTGCACATCAGAGAAGCTTTGAAAACCAGTTTCATGACTGGACAGGGTACTGTGTGACACTTCTGTTTGTTTCTCCTTGATGAAAACCTGCCGCCTTGGTTGCCTCTAAATTCCCTGTAAGTCACCTGCCCTCCCCACTTCAATCACAGCTTGCTTGCAAAGGAAATAAAGTCACTATCATTTAAAAACAGGTATTCTTTATTAAATAATTATAAAAATAGGGAGATAACTCACAAGGTAGCCCAGGTGGGGTGTGGGAGGAGGGGAGGAGGGAAGGAAAAGGCTACTTTAAAACTTGTTGAATGCCAGCCTTCTGTTGCTTGGGCTATCCACTGGAGTGGAGTGGTTGGGAGCTCAGAGCCTCCCACCCCACGTTCTTGGGCATCTAGGTGAGGAGGCTATGGAACTTGGAGATGATAGAGGGTGGTTAAGCAGTGACTGCAGCGGCAGTCTGATCCTTCTGCCATTCATGAACCTCCACCAGATGCCAAAGCATGTCCGTTTGATCCCACAATAACCCCAGCATTGCCTCATGCCTCCTCTGATCTTCCTGCCGCCACCTCTCCTCATGTTCATCAGCCACTGTCCTGTCCTCTGCTATTGTGTTCCTCCACACAGCTCTGTCAGTGCCGGACAACTGCATGAGCTCAGAGAATATGTCATCGCTCATGTGTTTTTTTTCACTGCCTTATCTGAGATAGCCTTTGGGACGGAGGAGAGAGGCTTGAAACATTTGCAGCAGAAAAGGGAGTGAAGTATTTAAAAATACATTTTACAGAACAATGGCTATACTCTTTCACGGTGAACAACACTATTCATATTATATAGCACATGTGATTTTGGTACAAGGTTGCATTTTGCATCTTATATTGAGTGCCTACCAGCTGAATTCTGTTGCCTGGCCCTGCGTGTGTGATCTCTAACACATGCAGGGCCAGGCAACAGAATTCAGCTTGCAGGCGGCCATGGTAAGCCATAGTTATTTGGTTCTGCAACCTTCATAACAGTAGCCTCCTCCTTTCCCATACCATGCAAAGCCCATTGAGTTGGTCATTTAGTGCTGCAGTTTTCCTGTTAACGTGCAGCAGAAGAAACCAAACTACCCCCCTCCTCCCCATCCAATTCTCTGGGATGATCGCTTTTCCCCTCTCCCCACTGCCTGGCTGGTAACAGGGAAGATCCCTGCTAGCCAAATATGAACAGCTCAGCGCCAATGCCTCCCCCCTGCCCCCACACATGGCTAACTGCAGGCAGGATTTCTTTTCAGCCACAGGCAAACAGCGCAGTAGGAGTGGGCACCTCTGAATGTCCCCTTAATTAAATTCCCCTACTTCAACCAGGTTACCATGAACAATATCACTCTCCTGAGGATAACACAGAGAGATAAAGAACAGATGTTGCTTGAATGCCAGCAAACACTGGGACCATATGCTGCCAGGCTTTGTCATGCAATGATACCAGATTACTTGCTACTAGCATGGCGTGGTAAAGTGTCCTACCATGGATGACGGAATAAGGCTGCTCTCCCCAGAAATCTTCTGCAAAGGCTTTTAGAGTAACTCCAAGAGAGCTTCATGGAGATATCCCTGGAGAATTTCTGCTCCATCCCCAAACACGTTAATAGACTTCTCCAGTAGCAGCACTGGCCATGAATGCATCCCATGTCCTCAGGGCTACTTAATCATTAAAAAATGCTTGCTTTTATAACATGTATTTTATTTTAAAAGGTACACTTACCAGAGTTCCCTTCTCTGGTTTTGTTGGGTTGGGAGGGTATTTCAATCAGGGTGATAAAAAAATCCTGACTGTCGGAGAGTGTGCTATGTGCTCTCCTCAAGCTCATCCTCCTCCTCCTCATCTTCCCTATCTGCAAATTCCTCAGCCATGGTGGAGAGAACCCTCATCATTGGAGTCCACAGACAGGGGTGGGCTAATGGTGGCGGTCCCCCCAGAATTGTATGCAGTTCATCTTAGAAGCGGCATGTCTGGGGTTCTGTCCCGGAGCATCCGTTTGATTCTTTGGTTTTCTGGTACGCTTGTCTGAGCTCCTTAAGCTTCATGCTGCACTGTGTTGTGTCCCTGATGTAGCCTCTGTCCCTCATGGCCTCTGAGATTTTTTGAAATTTTTTGGCATTTCATCTTTTGGAACATAGTTCTGATAGCATGGATTCATCTCCCCATACAGTGATCAGATCCACTACCTCCCATTTGGTCCATGCTGGACTCTTTTTTGATTCTGGGACTGCATAGTTATCTGTGATGATGAGCTCTCCTGGCCAAACAGGATCTGAGATTCAAAAGTTCCCAGGGCTTTTCCTGTACAGTTGGCCAGTGCATCCGAGTTCAGAGTGCTGTCCAGAGCGGTCACAATGGTGCACTGTGGGATAGCTCCCAGAGGCCAATACCTTCGAATTGCATCCACACTAATCCTAATTCGAAATGGCGATGTCGATTTCAGCACTAATCCCCTCGTTGGGGAGGAGTACAGAAATCGGTTTTAAGAGCCCTTTGTGTCGAAAAAATGGCTTCGTTGTGTGGACGGGTGCAGGGTTAATTTGGATTTAACGCTGCTAAATCTGACATAAATTCTTAATGTAGACCAGGCCTTAGAGTTGTAGCTAGCAAGAGATGTTAAGAATAGCAAGAAGGGTTTCTTCAGGTATGTTAGCAACAAGAAGAAAGTTAAGGAAAGTATGGGCCCATTACTGAATGAGGGAGGCAACCTAGTGACAGAAGATGTGGAAAAAGCTAATATACTCAATACTATTTTTGCCTCTGTCTTCACGAACAAGGTCAGCTCCCAGACTACTGCATTGGGCAGCACAGCATGGGGAGGAGGTGACCAGCCCTCTGTGGAGAAAGAAATGGCTCGGGACTATTTAGAAAATCTGGATGAGCACAAGTCCATGGAGCCGGATGCACTGCATCCAAGGGTGCTAAAGGAGTTGGCAGATGTGATTGCATTATCTTTGAAAACTCATGGAGATCGGGGAGGTCCTGGATGACTGGAAAAAGGCTAATGTAGTGCCCATCTTTAAAAAAGGGAAGAAGGAGCCTCTGGGGAACTACAGGCCAGTCAGCCTCACCTCAGTCCCTGGAAAAATCATGGAGCAGGTCCTCAAGGAATCAATTTTGAAGTACTCTGAGGAAAGGAAAGTGATCAGGATCCGATGAAGTGAGCTGTAGCTCATGAAAGCTTATGCTCAAATAAATTTGTTAGTCTCTAAGGTGCCACAAGTACTCCTTTTCTTTTTGCAAATACAGACTAACACGGCTGCTACTCTGAAACCTGATCAGGAACAGTCAGCATGGATTCACCAAGGGCAAGTCATGCCTGACTAATCTAATTGCCTTCTAAGATGAGAAACTGGCTCCATGGATGAAAGCAGTGGACTGTTATTCCTTGACTTTAGCAAAGCTTTTGACATGGTCTCCCACAGTATTCTTGCCAGCAATTTAAAGAAGTATGGGTTGGATGAATGGACTATAAGGTGGATAGAAAGCTGGCTAGATCATCAGGCTCAACGGGCAGTGATCAATGGCTCCATGTCTAATTGTATCAAGCGGAGTGCCCAAAGGGTCGGTCCTGGGGCTGGTTTTGTTCAATATCTTCATTAATGATATGGCGGATGGCATGGATTGCACCCTCAGCAAGTTTGCAGATGACTCTAAACTGGGTGGAGAGGTAGATATGCTGGAGAGTAGGAATAGGATACGGAGGGACCTAGACAAATTAGAAGATTGGGCCAAAAGAAATCTGATGAGGTTCAACAAGAACAAATGCAGAATCCTGCACTTAGGATGGAAGAATCCCATGCACCGCTACAGACTAGGGACCGAATGGCTAGGCAGCAGTTCTGTAGAAAAGGACCTACGGGTTGCAGAGGATGAGAAGCTGGATATAAGTCAACAGTGTGCCCTTGCTGCCAAATAGGGCAATGGCATTTTGGGCTGTATAAGTAGGGGCATTGCCAGCAGATCGAAGGACGTGACTGTTCCCCTCTATTCGACATTGGTGAGGCCTCATCTGGAGTACTGTGTCCCGTTTTGGGCCCCACATTATGTGAAAAAATTGGAAAGCATCCAGTAGAGGGCAACAAAAATGATTAGGGGATGGGAACACATGACTTAGGAGAGGCTGAGGGAACTGGGATTGTTTAGTCTGCCGAAGAGAAGAATGAGGGGAGATTTGATAGCTGCTTTTAACTGCCTGAAAGTGGGTTCCAAAGAGGATGGATCTAGACTGTTCTCAGTGGTAGCAGATGACAGAACAAGGAGTAATGGTCTCAAGTTGCAGTGGGTGAGGTTAAGGTTGGATATTAGGAAAAACTTTTTCACTAGGAGGGTGGTGAAGCACTGGAATGCGTTACCTAGGGAAGTGGTGGAATCTTCCTTTGAGGTTTTTAAGGTCAGGCCCTCGCTGGAATGATTTAGTTGGGGATTGGTCCTGCTTTGAGCAGGGGGTTAGACTAGATGACCTCCTGAGGTTCCTTCCAACCCTGATATTCTATGATTTTATAATAAGGAAGTATACATGGGAATAGCATGAGCATGTGGGGACAATATCAAGAAAGACAAGGGAAAGAATGAGTTATAGCTGGCAAGGAATGTTAAAGTCAATAATAAAGGGTTCTTCAAATATGTCAGAGAAAAAAGAAAGATCAGGGATGGTGTGTGTCTACTTCTCAAGGGAGAAGGTGAGTTGGCAATGGAAGATGATAGGAAGGCAGAGCTGCTCAATGCCTACTTTGCATCAGCCTTCTCACAAAAAATAACATGTGACCAGATGACTAGCAAAGTTACCATAGACAATAAAGGGGAAGAGATGCAGATTGGGAGAAATAAAGAACATGTGAGAGATCTTCTGACCAATTTGAATGAATTCAAGTCAGCGGTGTCGGATGCTATTTACCTTAGGGTACTGAAGGAATTAGTTAAAGAATTCTTGGAGCCACTGGCAATAATATTTGCAAACTTGTGGATGACAGGAGATGTCCAGAAGACTGGAGAAGGGCTAATGTAGTCCCCATCTTTAAAAAGGGGAAAAAGGAGCTGGGAACTATAGACCAGTGAGCCTGACTTCAATACATGAGGAGCTACTAGAGAAATATATAAAACGTTCAATGTGCAAATACCTCGTGGATGAAGGGATAATCACTAGCAGCCAGCATGAATTTACTAAGAACAAATCATGCCAAACCAGCTTGATTTCCTTCTTTGACAGGTTAAGCAGTTTGGTGAATAGGAGGAACGCAATGGACATAATATACCTGGACTTCCGCAAGGCTTTTGATGCAGTCCTGCATGATTTTCTGACAGGTAAGCTTGTTAAACAACCACAGACAAAGAGTAACTATTAATGGAATGATGTCAGATTGGAGGGAGGTCTCAAGTGGGGTCCTTAGGGAGAGGTTCTGGATCTTGTTTAACATCTTTATTAATGACCTGAATGTAGGAATAAAAATCATATTGATCAAATTTGTAGCTAGGGGGGTTGCCAACACTTTGGAGGATAGAGCTAAAATTCAGAGGGAACTTGATAAATTAGAGAACTTGGCTATAGACAATAAAATGAAATTCGACAAAGACAAATGAACAACTTCCATTAAGAAGAAAGCTTTCCTTTGAGGCAATAAGCAAGAACATGTGTTTGAGCATTAGCTTGCTAAATCCAGGGTTGTGAGTTCAATCCTTGAGGGGCCATTTAGGGATTTGGGGCAAAAATTGGGGATTGGTCCTGCTTTGAGCAGGGGGTTGGACTAGATGATCTCCTGAGGTCCCTTCCAACCCTGATATTCTATGATTCTATGATTCTATGATTGTCTAATTTCTGAAGCATCGGGCTAATAAACTCAATCAGTGAAAAGATGTGGGTATTTTGAATATAAGATATTTTAATCAGAGTGAATTGAAATTTGTTTTATTCTGAATCAAAACAGTGAAAAAGTCAGTTTTCCTTTAAACAAAACTTTCAAAAACATTTTGTTGTCAGACAATCAAAATAGTCCATTTTCAGAAAGTTGAAATGATTTTTTATCTGACTTTAAAAACTAAAATACAGAATGTCTAATATGACATCACATTTTGATACAAAGTTATTTCCAAAGAAACCAAAATTTGTGGGTGCCATGCCCCCTTCACCTGAATCTTCAACCTCTCTAGCCTTCCATCCAGCCTCTCCTCATGCAGCCCCAAGCCCTTCTCCTGTATGCATCCCCAAGTACCCCTCTTCTCTTAGGCAGCTTGCACATGTCTAATTTTCCTCTCCCAAAAATAATTTGAATAAATTTCCACAAAATAAAACTGCCACTTGTGATTCACAGTGTAGCAACCTCTAGCCAAACAGTTCAAACCCCTTTTTCTCTGAAGTGGGAGCTTGTGTTTAACTAATCCTTAGATATATTAATTGAAGGGTGAGTTCACAAACATCAAGAGGTTTGTGATTCATCCTGTCATCAGTTCCTCTCAGTTTGATGTTGACACAGCAGCAAAATGAGGACAGACACATGCATGGAATTAAGTGGTGGGCCACAACTTTTATGAAACCTTTAGCACTAAGGAGGGCCACTATGTGCCCCTCAACCATATTCTCCCATACCAGGCATTTAATTCGTTCCAGTGTGGAGATTAAAGGGCTCCTTACCATTCAGCCTGAGATAGGCTTTCCTCAGCCTATCCCCCCAGCCCCATAATCAGTGCTCTCTGAGACCT
Organism: Dermochelys coriacea; assembly: GCF_009764565.3. Lineage (NCBI taxonomy): Eukaryota > Metazoa > Chordata > Testudines > Dermochelyidae > Dermochelys > Dermochelys coriacea. The sequence continues at coordinate 84,328,477 of NC_050068.2, forward strand.
AGCACCTCCTCCCATGAGGAGGACAAAGGGTACAGCAGGGTGAGCACCTCGTCCAGCCAGGGACACAAGGTCTGGCTTGGGCCTGAAAAGTCAAATCCCAGGTTTTTTACCTCTGGGAACCATTCATTTTATTTTCTTAATCACACTGGAAACAGGCTGTGAGTTGCTAGAAGTAAGCAGCATTACCCCAGTACCTCACTTAGGTACCATGCACATAATCCTCTCTGGCTTGCATGTCCTTCTAGGAAGGCAAAAACTACTAGTCCTCTGCCAATATGACCCAGGGGAGAAAAAAAATTCCTTCCTGATCCTCTAAAGATGTGATTGACTAGACCCACAGTGTCTGTCAGGCTGGGTTCCCATTCCTAGTTGGGTGGGTAGCATAGACTGCTCAAACAGAGGTGAAATAGGCTCCACATGGGTCTTGCAATGGGCTAAATCCTGGGAGCTGGGGAATGCTAGCCAATCAGCATCCCTCTACCCTAGCTGACCAATGAGTGCCAGAAACTTTAATTGGAGGAGCTACCTAATGTCCCTTTGCAAGTGCCGCCCTCCCTTGGTACTGGGACTATAACCCTTTCACTGCTAGCCCCATCAGTTTTCCCTACCTGTTGTTGCACGTGAATGGCATTTACCAGTACAGGGCAGCAGAAGGAAACTGGGGATTTTGGGGGCTGTAGCTCTGGAACTCCTCAGTCAAATGAATCCAAATTTGGATTACTAATGCTACGCTGTGCCCCCCGAGGCACACCAAATATCAAAGCAATCTGATCAACTATTTGAATTTTAGAGCACTTAAGTCTTAAGCACTTAAAATGGTGGGAATGGGAACCCTTTATCTGTTTTTCTGTATTGACACATGCATATTGTAAAAAGTACACTTTCTTAAATACCATTCTTTGTTTGGGTGTCACAAAGACTCCAATGAGGGCTCTGCTCTTCCATGGATAAAACTTGGGTGAAAGACAATTTTTACCCTCATCACATCAATAGTTTCATCTCTAGCTCTGGGAAAACAACAACAGCAACAGAAGCCAAGAAATGTCTTATGACTATTGTGTGTGTGTGTGTGTTTGGAATTATATCTCTGGAACTCCAGGCTCAAATTACTTCAAATCTGGGTCATTAACCCTATCCTGCAGCCTTCTGATACATACCAAATTTCAAAGAAATTTATCTAAGCATGGCGATTTTACAGCATCTAGAATTGTCCATCTTTGTAAAGATGTTATGATGCCACTTTGACTATAATTGCACTCCTGCACCACTGTGGTGAAGAAACTGCCTGGACCTTGTGGGGTCCAAATAACTATTTAAAACATATAACATACAAGGCCTATCTACATGCACGCTGCTGCTCTGGCAGGATTCTTGTGTCTTCTGAAATCTAGAAGACAATGAGGGCCACTAAAGCGTTCATAAACTATAATATATTTGTAGTAAGTGTTTGTATGTGTGTATACTTAGGTGTGTGCTTATCTGTAATTATCACTATGATACACAAATAAAGAGGTTAAAAATAAAATTAACTGTTTACATTAATTACAATGATTTTATTTTATAATTATAGTGAGACTCCCCAAGGAGTCTGATAATATCAGATCTGGGATAGTGGAAAAAACTCTGCTTTGCTTCATCTCTCATAATGCCCTAAAGATGTGGTGTTATCTAAGGATAATTCATGCACTGTTGCATCTTAATTGCTTACTTCTTGGATGCTCATTCTTGTCTTCAGAAGTCATTACTATGTGTAAATCTGGAGTAAATATGCCAATGTTTAATTTAACTTTTATTTATTTTATTATAAAATGTGACATTAACCCACTAACCTAAAATGATACTGTGTTTTAGCAGATTCTAGTTTAGTAAACAAAAAGTTGGGAACAGGAGAATTAGTTTTGTTGTGAGCTAAACAGTATTGATTTATTTCAGAACCAGATCATTTTAATATGCGTTCAAAAATGTTCCTGAATGTAGGTTCTTGCTGCACTTGGGATCACACTGTGGTGGTAGGTGGGACCAACAATGGTTTGCTGGCCCAGAGATTGGCTACTTTGGACGTATAAGGCAAGGGCCTTTACAGAACTTCTGGGTTTTAAGTCTGAATCTCTACTCTTTGGTTCTTCTCTCTTCCCATCCATCAAAATAGCTAGAAGTCATTCCTACTTCCTGCTGTTGGCCAGACATATTTAAGATGCCTTGCAGGAGAACCAGGACTGATAATGAGGGTGATGGTGGCACAGTTGGGTTACAGGCTGGAGGCGGGCATGGATTTTACTTTTCACAAGCCACTGAGACTCTTCTTCATGACATCTGGAAGGTTGTAGCAGATATATGAAGGATAGGGTTTCAGAGCTCAAAGGACAGCATATGTAGATAGTTTGATGGCCATCTTCCCTGTAACTCCTGTCTTTTTGCAGCCCTTGGGAGTTCACTTTCCTACTCCCAGTTTCCCCTGAATCAGTACTTAGACTGGTATCTGCTGAGACTCATATAGAATAACAGCAACCATGATAGTGAAGAAAGAATCTGGAAGAGGCAGTATACTGCCCACTTTGTTCAGTTCTTTAATTTCTATTCTTCCAAAACATCTTCTTGCCCAGATGATGGGTGATTGCCCTCCCTCATCTACACATGTGCCCCAGTACAGGTGTTGAGACATTGGTTGTCTTGGGGTTTTGGAAACTTGACCCTGTGTAGTTTTTGGTCTGTCCTGACCTCAGCACCAGTACACCAACCCACTGTACCTTTCCTTTTCATGGCTCAGAAAGACTAATGGTCCTGACCTACCATATAAGTCACATTAGTAAAGTTACTGGCCACCTTCTTGTAAAGGGGATACAGATTAATGTGGATTTATTAATATAGTATTAATATTACTTGTGTTCATGATACCAGACTTGCCAGTGGTCTTGGCCTAACTTAAACCCAAACCTTAAATTCTGGAATCTCATCCCTGCTGAAATGTGCCCATATCCTAAAATAACAAAAAGAAGGGCAGCTTTATTTTTATGTCATCATGGATTATCAAAGAAAAGGATGTGACCTTTTCACTCATGGATCTCAACAACATTATACCTACAAGACAAATATGCTATTTCATCCCAGAGCTGAAATACCTCACACAGAGATTAAGGTAATAAGAATGAAGAAATAGTTATTTTGATATTGGTAATACTTGTATGCAAAAGAGCAGCAGAGTCACAAACAACATATTCTAACAAATGCTGCAGCATCATGTGAGAAACATGCCTTATAAGGCCCAGGTGTTTCAACTCCATGCACTTAAATGTAGATCTTTATAAAACATATGCTATACCTCAGTCAGAAGTTATGGCCTTGATGCAGGAATTACTGGATGAAATTCTATGCTACATTTTTTTTATGCAGGAGATTAGTCTAGACCAGTGGTTCCCAAACTTGGTTTGCGGCTTGTTCAGGGTAAGCCCCCGGTGGGCCACAAGACACTTTGTTTACCTGAGCTTCCGCAGTTATGTCTGCTCACAGCTCCCAGTGGCCATGGTTCATCGTTCCCAGCCAATGGGAGCTGCAGGAAGTGGTGGCCTGGCCCATGCCGCTTCCCACAGCTCCCATTGGCCGGGAACGGCAAACCATGGCCACTGGGTGCTGGGAGCGGTCGTACCTCTGGACCCTCAGGTAAACAAAGTGTCTCACAGCCTGCCAGGGGCTTACCCTTAACAAGCAGCAAACCAAGTTTGGGGACCACTGGTCTAGATAATTGTAATGATTCCTTTTTGCCTTAATTTATGAATATAGATAATTTGTCTTCACCATTGGTAGGTAATATGACTCTTATATGGACCTAAGTTTAACTAGATGCACCCATTCAGCTTGTAATAAGTCTCATAGGACAGAGAGAGGAATTGAAAAAGTACAGATACTTCTAGGGGCACTTACCTCAGCAACCATCCGCTGTTGTTTCAAAGATTATTTTTCTTAATAAAGAACATTTTAAAGAGTCTCAGGCTCTGATACTAGCTGCCAGATTGTTAAATGAGACAAGAGCTGTGCCAATAACTTAATTTTTTTTTGGTTTGCTGGCAGTTTTGAAAATTAAAAACAATATGTTTTGAGTCCACCAGAATTTCTGGTGAGCCAAAATCCAAAAAACAAAAAAGGTCAAACGCAGCATTTCATTTCAATTTTGGGGACCTGGAAAAAAAAGGAAACTTATAAATGAAGATCTAGATTTATGAGGGGATTTAGGTGTCCTTCAGAAAATTGAGGAAGAGGTGGTGGTGCTCTCATTATGCCCTAGCCACAGGGCTATTGAGTACTTACCTGGAATGTGGGTTCAAATCAGGGACTTTAATCTTGGTCTCCCATATCCCAGGTGAGTTCCCCACTACTAGGCCATTGGCTATTCTGTAGTAGGTGCCTTTCACTCTCTGCTGTTGAAGCTGCTTCATTTTGTATAAATAATTCAATATTCATAGAACCAGAGAGTGAGACATATTATAGCCTGGTGGTTAGGGCTCTCACCTGGAAGGGGAGGGGAGATGGAGGAAACACCTCTGTTGATTTATCTCCTTAGACTAACCTCACACTTGGTAAAGCAACCCCCATCATTTCATGTATTTATACCTGCTCCTATATTTTCACTCCATGCATCTGATGAAGTGGGTTCTAACCCATGAAAGCTTATGCCCAAATAAATGTGTTCGTCTCTAAGATGCCACAAGGACTCCTCATTATTTTAATTAATATTTAGTTATTTATACAAATTGGAACAGCTTTAACAGAAGAGATGGAGATTTAGATGACTGAATGGTATTTTTCATCTTCTTTGATTTTCAGTTATATTAAAACTGTGCTGGGCCTACTCTCCTGACTCAAGATCATGCTTGTGGAGTGGGGAGCAAATTCCCTAATTCAGCACTTTGCAGATGGAAAATAATGGTGTTCCCAAATAGAATTGTTCTTATACTCAATAGCTGAAGAATAAGACTGTAGAACTCCAATGGGCTGAAATACTAATGTCAACTGCATTTGGCCTCATGAATGTTTGTTACTGTATACACTCCATTGCCAAAAAGTTATTAAAAATAAATCAGAAGCTTGTATAGTAGGTACTGACTCTAAATTACATATCAAACTACAATTAACAGGACAGCTTGTGAATTTAAGTGATCACACAATAAGGAGTGAACAATAGAAAAGGCAGCATTTGGGCACCTCAAAACAAATTTACTTTCTATGTCTGGTAATTGCAAGATAAATCTGTTCATGCTGTTTGTTTGCTTTTTAATGTCTGTGTTTTAAAAATCTGCTTAATATTTTACTAGCTAGTTATTTAGTTACAATTACTGTATCCAATCCAAATAACCAGAATGTCTGTGAATGCTGAAATACAAATTTGAGTGTGAAACAATTTTATCATATTTGCTTTTTGATTGTCATGGATTCCAAGTGTCACTCAAATAATGCCACTTTTAGTACAAATTTGTATGTAGAAATGTGGATTTTTATGCATGCAGAGGGAAGTGCTTGTGTGATGATATAATTTCCTTTCTCCCACTGCTTTCATCTTCTGATCTTTTTGGGGCAGGCACTGTCTTTTTCTGCATCTGCATCCCCATTATGGTAGCAACTGTACAATCTCAGAAGAGGACTTTAGGTGTTACAGTAATATAAATATCAAAATCTGGTGTAAATATTTTAAATGAATAAAAATCAGGTTTGGAAATCAACTAAACAGTGGAATTGATATTAATTAGAATTTAATAGTATTCTTGGCTGAAGAAGGACAATTGGATTTGATCCTTAGAAAGTGCCATAGTTAATAGTCCATTATATGGTTAATGTTTAGCTTAATAAAACATCCTGTCTTATTTTTTCTAAATATAAATTACTTGTATCTAACTCATTTTACCAAAAAGGATACAAAATTGATTACCTTTCATGGTAAGCCACTAGAGAGCATACATGCATAAGCAACAAATAATTCTTCATCCTGCTATGGTACACTTTATTTTAATAATATATAACTAATGCCTCTGAAATAATAATAATAATACAAAATAAGGCAACGTCTTGACACCTTTGTTCAGTACTAGATTAAAAACTGCATATGCGAGTATGTCTAATAAAAAATTCACCTCCTTCCTCCTTTCTCCACACACACATTTCTTATATGCTAATGGGGAGGTCAAGATAGATGGAAGAAAGTTTGATATTTTTCTGTTGGAAGTCCTATAATAGTTAAAGTAGTCAACTGAACCTTATTAAAAATATATTGTTGGAACAATTTCAAAGAGAATATAAAGAATAATTCCTAATCTTAAAAGGACATAAACCAAATTCTCCCTTCATCAAGCTAAGATCAGATGGCAAATTTATGTTGCTTAAAACGTAGCCACATTAGTTATGTAATTTCTATTTCATAGGATTGGCATTTTGTCTTTTAAGAAAATGTACCTATCTTGTGGTATGAGTGTATGTGTCCCCTGTTTTGTATAATGTAAACTATATATCCTCTGCTGCCTTGTGTTATATCACTCAATATGATTTAAGCTATAAACCCTGACCCTGCAATTAGTTCTGTAAAGGCAGAGTCCTGTGTCTATTCACTGACATGAAGGATAGCTCATCTCCAGGGTATTGCAGGATCAGGGCTAAAATTTGAATGGATACCTTACAAAATACAATTGCATGTTATTGTGTGATATGAAGACAGGAACAAATTTCCTCTGGGAAACAATTTAAATATGCATCTCTTTAAAAAAAAGTATAAGAAAAATAGACATTAATAGCTTTGCAACTATTAATTGCTGAATCTAGGAGCTACTCAAACTTTCCTTCTCTCAGAAACCACAATGTAGGAGGGGTTCAGAAGAAATGGTGGCAATTCTACCCATTATCAGTACATCTCAGCCTGGAAATAAAGTGTAAATTTTTAACAGTGAGGGTAATTAATCATTGGAATAACATACCGGGGTTGTGGTAGATTCTCAGCCACTGGCAATATTTAGATCAAGATTCTGTGCTTTTAGAAAAGATATACTCTAGTTCCAACAGGAATTAATCCAGGGAAGTCATGGCCTGTTTAATACAGGAGGTCAGATTAGCTGATCAATGGTCAGATCTGACCTTGGAATCTATGAATCTGTAGTTCTTGGGCAGACAGGAGAATGCTCGTTATTAATATTTTATGGTAGTACCAGTATGTGCCAGACTTTAAAAAAAATAATAATCAAGAAACATGATTCTTGTTCAGTGTAATAGACGTACTGTACTGGAGAAAAGAAAGGAACAGAATCAGAGTTGGCTGAAATTTTTTAATCAAAACATATATATATATATATGTATATATTAGAAAAAAATGGCTTTTCAACCAACAGTAAAGCTTTTCCAGAATTTTTTTCCATTCCTGTTCCTTTGATCAGAATTGTCTTGCTTCCTGGGACTTGCGTATCAGTTCTCCTTAATGAAGCCATCATTGCTTTAGTACAGTGTTTCCCAAATTTGTTCTGCTGCTTGTGCAGGGAAAGCCCCGGTGGGCCGGGCCGGTTTGTTTACCTGCCACGTCCGCAGGTTTGGCCGATTGCGGCTCCCAGTGGCCGTGGTTCACTGCTCCAGGCCAATGGGAGCTGCTCGAAGTGGCACAGGCTGAGGGACGTACTGGCCACTGCTTCCAGCAGCTCCCATTGTCCTGGAACAGCGAACCGCAGCCACTGGGAGCTGCGATCGGCTGAACCTGCGGACGCGGCAGGTAAACAAACCGGCCCGACCCACCAGGGCTTTCCCTGAACAAGCGGCGGAACAAGTTTGTGAACCGCTGCTTTAGTAGTACCTCTTCAGTGCTCCCATTTCCTCCAGAGCTTGTCCAGTGTGTTAGATAACTACCAAATCCTCTTTAATGTTACCCTGCCATACTTGTTTAAAGTCTACTCTACAGCTCTGCTGTGCTTCTCTCTTTGTTTTGCCCTTAGAAGACAAAATTCCTTTCTGCCAGAGGTTTCACACCTTTGCTATTCACTTCAAGCCTTAAACTGGTTCATACCACAGGACATGAAAGGCTCAGGGGAAACTTAGGGGACTCACAGATACACTTGAAGCTTCAGCTGGAGAAAGGAGCATACATTTATATCAAAGAGGTCCTTTTCCAATCTTCAAAGGATGCTAGCAATTTACATGAATGCCCTGGACACCTTACATACCATAGAGTCTACACAATGAAAACAATTTGACCAAAACCACAACAGAAAGGAAATTCAGAATACAGTCTAAGCACTGTCACCTTTTCAGTTTTGTCTTTCAGGAGAGTCAATGCCTTACCACATTGTTTGACCCCTGCAATTGATTTTTTTAAAATATTTCTTGACATTTGTATATACATTGATTTACAATGTATGTAGGCAAATAGAAATGTACAATGGCTTTTAAATGTGATTTCCCCCTCTTCCCTAGTTTCACCATTATGTTTATACAAATGCAGGTTTTATTAATGTGACTAGTGATAAATAATTTGACAGTTCAAAAACAATGGTAATGTAAATTATGTATAAAGAAAAGGAGTACTTGTGGCACCTTAGAGACTAACTAACTTCATCGGATGTAAGCTGTAGCTCACGAAAGCTTATGCTCAAATACATTTGTTAGTCTCTAAGGTGCCACAAGTACTCCTTTTCTTTTTGCGAATACAGACTAACACAGCTGCTACTCTGAAACCTGTACATTATGTATATTTACTAATCAAAATGTATGTTGTAAAAGCATTTAGAATTTGACAGGCTACATTAAGAGCATGGAAATTAGCATCCACCTAGTAGCAGTATGGTGAATTAAGTAGTTATTGAGGCACCCTGTTGTGCCCAAGCACTGAAAATCAGTTTTGCTCACAATTTTTCTTTATTAACTATTGTAAAAATAACCCTTGCATTGTTTTAAAAAGTTCTATTTTCTGTAGCTACAGGAAGTGTGCTATTAAAATGCCATTGTTAGCTAATCTCCCTAGGCTACAAAATGCCCCATGTCATTCCAAACTCTGCTAACCATCAAAGGTGGAAAATAATCTTGACTCAGCATCTATCCACCTTTCCTTTAGCACTGGTTCACTCCCCTTTCTACACCCAGATTTTTTTCTTTTGTTCTGTTTCTGCCATCATGTCATTACAAACATAGTCATAACTATATTAGCTTACATTTAAAATGTTATTTATTCAACATTTTCACAAAATTCTTAATTATATTATCATTTCAACTTAAAATGATAGTTTTGTTTGTCAACTGAAAAGAAAAGTTTTTATTTTCAAATTGGTACAAAATTTTCCATGGGAAAAACAACATCCAAAATATTTTAAACAATTTTCATTTGAAATTTCTCTTGAATGGGGAGAAAATACTAGTTTTCCAACTAGTTACCAGCATTACTGATCAGTCACTGTGAACAAACATTTGTTGAAGGACTCGGGAATTTTAATCAAATTATGGTATAGGACACTTTACTCGAAACTTATAGAATCTTTGGTCTGCTTGCTAGTATTTCATTCACAAAACAGTCAACTCTAGCCTGTACAGAAACAATTGGTATAGGAGAGTAATATATAGATTTTGTTTGTTTTTTGTTTTAAGACCATAAGGGAACATTCTGATCATCGAGACTGACCTCCTGCATGACATAGAAAACATGATTTCCCTGTATGAATTCCAGCTTCTAGTCCAAAAGCTGTGCTTGAACTAAAACATCTTTTAGCAAAAAAAATACTATTTTTATTTTAAAATGTTCAGCAATGGAGAAGCCACCACAATTCTTGGTGAGTTGTTTCAGTGATTAAATAAACTATTTGTTAAAAAAATTGTGCCTTTTTTCTGTTCTTATTTTGTCTATCTTCAACTTCCACCTGTTTGATCTTGTTATATTTTTTATCTGCTAGACTGAAGAGTCCTCTGTTGTCAATTTTCAGTACTGCTATGAAACTATTGCCTTTTTGCTGATGGTTTGTGCAAATTCTATGAACCTACCAAGGCATACAGCTATTACAGTTATATTGAGAGTACTTCAGTGTGATGGTTTGGAGGTATCTGTCTATGTAAAACTTATGAATTCTGTCTGTTATGAAATTGCTGCATCATTGGATGTCTTGGCATACTTGGAGTCAATCATGTGCTGTCAAAGCTGTGTCATGTGTCTTCCTAACTAGGAACAAAGGATGGTTCTTAAAGCTTGGTGGATCCCATTCAAGTGGGAGACTAAGATGTCTGAAGCGTAGGGAAAAAAGTCCAACCATCTTAGTCTGCAGGGGAGGACATTTGGAAAATCTTCAAACAGGAGAACTAAAGTCAAATGTTAATGTTGGGTCTTAAGTACCACAGGACATGAAAGGCTCAGGGGAAACTTAGGGGACTCACAGATAAACTTGAAGCTTGAGCTGGAGAGAGGAGCATGCCTTTGTATCAAAGAGGTCCTTTTTTACTCCATGCCCAGCTAAGGAAGAAGGAAAGTAGCTGGATGAGGGCTAGTACATTCCCATGGGGTCTGGGTGGGTTTGTACTTGGGGCAGCCATCCTGTGCTGCTACTGATTGCTACCCGTACTGCTGTGGCTGCACTATTTTTGGCATGCTATCTCTCAGAGCTAGTGTGAGAGTACCTATTTGAGCTAGGAATTGTACCCCTAGCTCCAAGTGCAGATTTAGCCAAAAGATGATGGGTTCTTGGAAGCCTTATAAAATCAGTGTGTTTGTTTTCACTACCATGCATCCCTAAAGAGAACTGTAAACCCAGAACCTCCACAAGATTGGTGCTGAGGTGAAAAAAAGATGCTATGTGCTTACGACCTTTGAAAATCAAGCTGAAGTGTGGAAGGCTCTTCCCTTGCTGACCTACCATTAGTATTTTCAATTTACCTGATTCATGGTGACTATATCTGCCATTACTTCTCTAATGACTTCCACAAAATACTGCTAACCTTTGATCCCCATGGAGATGCACAATCTCTCCCAGTGCTGTCCCTTAATTACAGGGGATGCACACTAAGATGGAGCAGATCACTTCTCCAGGTGTGACAGCTTTGGTCTGTGAGCCAGTGGAGAAGGGGGAGCAGGGCTACAAAACTAAAGAGGGCAGGGGCTGCCATTTTGAACAGCTTTTGTGTTGCCATGCATTAATGAGTGGGATTTCGTCAATGCCCTGAATGACCAGAAAAGGGTCTGTTATGACAGTTCTACAAAAATCAAGAAAGACACTCAAGTTTTTTTTTTATTTCTGATGTGTGAAGCATATGGCGAGGAACTCTCTGAATCTGAACCACAACCAAAATACTGATAACAAGCATTTAAGAAACACATAACCAAACACAGGCTCAAAATCTATTGACAAATATGCTGAACCTGTTTATGTCTCATCTTATAAACATTGCTAGAAAGCACAAAGGATATGAAAAGTTATTGACTAACTGTTTTATGCTGTGGAAATTATAATAATTGTGTGCTGTTCCTCTGCTTTGACTACAGTAAATATCAAATCTGCAAAATATGTAAATGGAATGGCTAATAAGAACATGAGACCTTGAGGTGAGGGAAAAAATAATTAGGGAAGATTGGCTCAAGAAATGGAAGAGTTATTCACCTCATTACAATAAACTTCTCTAGTCAAAAAGCATTAATTTAGAAGAAAAGTTCTTTTTTATTTTTGTTAGAACTTATTTTCTGTTAGACCTAAAGAATAAGTAGATATAACCTTTTTTTGTAGTGATTTTGCTTTGAAATATTTAAGTTTGTATTTTTAACATCAGGAAGACCTGACAACTTGTATCAGATAAGAAGAAAAATATATTTCAAAATTACTTTTATTTTCCGAATACTTGAAAGGATCTTGGTATATTTGTTCAAAAACATTTATCCCTTTGTTTCTATTATGGTTTCTTTAAATTTGGACTCATGAAATCTGACCATTGAACAGTTATATACTGTGAAGAGCATAGCTTTCGCCTACTGAACAAAGCAAAACGTACTCTTAAAAAACAACAACAAGAATTATGAAACTCTCCCAAACATATATACAACCTACATAATACTCTGCTTTTTCTTAATCTGAGTTTAGCTGGTCCTTTGAAGCGATGTAAATAGATATATCTTGTAGTAATTTTTCCACTATAGTTGTTCTCTATAAATTAACATACACCAAAATGACAAAGATTGTATTCTACAGATTGAAAGTTGGAACCAACTTTGTTCCAATTCCATAACATTTTCTGTTTTCTCTTCCCACAATAACTTAGTATTCGATAGGAGTATGAGTATTTTGGACAAAAGTAGGTAATTGAGCTGGTTGGAACATTTTTGATTATAAGATTTTCTTTGTTGAAATATGCTGTTTCATCAAATCCAAAACATTTAGCAGTGACATAGTTATTTCAATTAAGTTATCAATTGGAAGATTTCTGAGGTCCCAAGGGACTGCCCAATCACTTTCAGAGAGATTCAAGTCAAAATCCTGACCTTTTCAATCTGAAAACTGACACTCTTCTACAATTCAATTTTTCAAAAATAGCCAGAAGGTTTTGTTTTCATTCTAATGCAGAACAAAAACAAATTTCAAAACCTTAAAATCAGTCACAAAATGGAATTGTCATTCTCCAGACACTTCTAGTTGGTCACAGAGCTATGCATTTTTGCTACTATCTAACTCTGATATGCACTTTTTGGCTTCATTTCTATAACTATCATTGTTAGATCTGCAGCAGGGGCCTCCCTACAGGATGGGGGAGAAGACAGATACTGGACACATTTTTGGTATATAATACTCTAAGTACCCTTTATTGCTTACAAAATAAACCTCATTCATTTCACATTCACACCCCTTTCATACTGCACCAGAGTCCAGAGATTAGAACAAAGTCTCAATGGCCATTTGAGTTCTGTTTCCCATCAGAAGGTGTGGGAAGCCTGCGTTGTACACACCTTCAAAATCAGGGCTCTAGATCGATTTCTGACTCCAAATTGCAAATGTGTGAAGCCTACATTTATAATCCACTTTGTGATGTTGTTATTCTTTTGTCTCTGATGTCTGGGCATTTCACACACAATTCAGTTCCAGGCAGAAAGCCATGATCCAAGATGTCCCATTTCCTCCAATTCTTATACATTTTTATAGCAGTCCAACTGGTGTTGTTTCCTTATCTGCTGATTCTTCATATATTTCCCAGGGACATAACAAAGTTGTTTTGTAGAAATAGTCCTTGACCGCTTGAAACCTTAAGTTGTTGCTTCAGTTGCCAACTTGCAATGTACGTACTTATGTCAAACAGACTTCATCCACACTAGGCATTGATGGCCTTTCACTTATTACATGGATATATATTACATGGATATATCCATGTAATAAGTTATAGGCCTTCCAACAAAGGCTCTGTCCTTGCCTCTATGGGTCCCTCATTTCTGGTGGATTTTGCTAGCCTCAGAGGCTCACTGTGACCCTCCACATAACCCTTCTTTCTCTAGAGAAAAGGGTGACAATCTACTGAGCCATTTTCATCATAAGCCAGTAAGGGAGGTGAGGAGAAGTTATCCTTCCTTGCACTGTCTCTGTTGTCTCCCAGTCTTAATCAGGAGGCAAATGGGGCGGGGGGAGCCCGGGCACACCCTCTACTCTGGGCTCCAGCCCAGGGACTCTAATAGTATCAGCTATGGTAGCTGACCTTTTAGAAACATGACATGTACAATTCCCTGGGCTACTTCCCCCACCAGCAGTCCTCACTTCCTCAAGCTCCACTTCACCCTTACCTCAGGGCCTCCTTCCTTGTGCCTGATATGGTGTGTACTACTCAGTCTCTCCAATAACACAACTTCCTCCCACAGCTCTGACATGCACACCCACCTGACTGACTGGGAGGCTTTTAACTAGTTTCAGCCAGCCCCTGTTTGGCTTCAGGAGCGGCTGCAATTCTATCAGCAGGCATCCGCCTTCCTCGGCACCTTGGATCCTCAGGAGTGCCTGGTCCTGGGAGGGGACTTTAACATCACCCTTGAGGAACGGGACCGCTCGGGAACCGAGCAGAGCCCGGCCGCCGTCGCCGTCCTCCAGGAGATAGTCGAACACCACTCCCTGGTGGACGTCTGGCGCGACCACCACCCGGATGACACTTCCACGTTCACCTTTGTCCGGGTGGAGGCCCATCGGTCGCGCCACTCCCGGTTGGACCGCATTTATTTATCACGCTTTCATCTTACACGAGCCCACTCCTCCAGCATCCGGCCGGCCCCATTTTCTGACCATCACATAGCCACCGTGACAGCCTCCCTCTGCGCGGAGAGGCCGGGGCCGGCCTATTGGCATTTTAACAACAGCTTGCTGGAGGATGCGGGCTTCGTGGCGTCCTTCCGGGAGTTCTGGCTGGCCTGGCGAGGGCAGCGGCGTGCCTTTCCCTCGGCACGGCGGTGGTGGGACGTAGGGAAGGTGCGCGCCCGGCTCTTCTGCCGTGACTACACCCGGGGCACCAGCCGACGGAGGGATGCAGCGATAGAGCAGTTGGAACGGGAGGTCTTAGAGCTGGAGAGGCGTCTGGCCGCCAGCCCCGAGGATCCACCCCTCTGCGGAGCGTGCCGGGAGAAGCGGGAGGAGCTCCGGAGCCTCGAGGACCATCGGGCCCGGGGTGCCTTTGTTCGATCCCGCATCCGTCTCCTTCGGGAGATGGATTGCGGCTCCTGCTTCTTCTACGCCCTGGAAAAAAAGAGGGGGGCTAAGAAACATATCATCTGCCTACTGGCAGAAGATGGCACCCCCCTCACGGATCCGGTGGAGATGTGCGAGAGGGTGAGAGCCTTCTACGCAAGCCTTTTCTCCCCGGAGCCGACCGATCCTAACGCTTGCAGAGTGCTGTGGGAGGAGCTCCCGACGGTCAGCGTGGGCGACCGAGACCGGCTAGAGCTGCCCCTCACTCTGGCCGAGTTCTCGGAAGCCCTCCGTTGCATGCCCACCAATAAATCTCCGGGCATGGACGGGCTGACCGTGGAGTTCTACCGCGTGTTCTGGGACGTCCTGGGCCCAGACCTAGTCACCGTCTGGGCCGAGTCTTTGCAGAGCGGGGTCCTCCCTCTTTCGTGCAGGCGAGCCGTGCTCGCCTTATTGCCGAAGAAGGGGGACCTCCGCGATTTACGAAATTGGCGTCCCGTCTCGCTCCTCAGCACGGACTACAAAATCGTGGCAAAAGCCATCTCCCTGAGGCTAGGGTCCGTGCTGGCGGACGTGGTCCACCCAGACCAGATCTACACCGTCCCGGGCCGCAGCATCTTCGACAACCTCTATCTGGTCCGGGACCTATTGGAACTTGGGTGTAGGGATGGTCTGTCGTTCGCCCTCCTGTCTTTAGATCAGGAGAAGGCGTTCGACAGGATGGATCACGGGTATCTCCTGAGCACTCTGCAGGCATTTGGCTTCGGACCCAGGTTTGTGAACTTTCTCCGGGTGCTGTACGCTTCCGCAGAGTGTCTGGTAAGACTCAACTGGACCCTGACCGAACTGGTCAACTTCGGGCGAGGAGTACGGCAGGGGTGCCCCCTCTCAGGCCAGCTCTACGCTCTGGCGATCGAGCCCTTCCTCTGTCTCCTCCGAAGGAGGTTGACAAGGTTGGTGCTGAGGGAGCCGGAGCTGCGGCTGGTCCTGTCGGCGTACGCTGATGACGTGCTCCTCATGGTCCAGGACCCGGGCGACTTGGTGCGAGTGGAGGCTTGCCAGGCCATCTATTCAGCAGCCTCCTCTGCGCGGGTCAACTGGGTCAAAAGCTCTGGCTTGGTGGTAGGGGACTGGCGGCAGGCGAGCCCCCGCCCACCCGCGCTTCAAGCCATCCGGTGGAGCACGGGTCCGCTGCTCTATCTGGGCGTTTACCTTTCTGCCACACATCCCTCTCCGCCGGAGAACTGGCAGAATTTAGAGGGCGGGGTGATAGAGCGGCTCCGGAAATGGACAGGACTACTCCGGTGCCTCTCCCTTCGAGGGAGAGCGTTAGTGCTTAATCAACTAGTCCTGTCCATGCTTTGGTACCGGCTCAACACCCTGGTCCCGGCCCCGGCTTTCCTGACCAACCTGCGGACATCGATTCTGGAGTTCTTTTGGTCAGGACTGCACTGGGTCCCTGCAGGGGTTCTCCATCTACCTGTGGAGGAGGGAGGGCAGGGCCTCAAATGTCTGCTTACTCAGGTCCATGTCTTCCGCCTCCAGACCCTGCAGAGGCTCCTTTATGGTGCAGGTAGTCCGGCGTGGAGCATACTGGCGCACGCCTTCCTGCGCCGCTTCCGAGGGCTCCGATACGACCGGCAGCTCCTTTATCTCCATCCGAGATGTCTTCAGCGAGACCTCTCCGGGCTGCCGGTCTTCTACCAGGACCTCCTCCGGACCTGGAAACTCTTTACAACGAGCAGGTCCATGGCGGCCACCGAGGGGGCAGATCTCCTCGCGGAGCCCCTGCTACACAACCCCCAGCTCCGTTTGCAGGTGGCGGAGTCCCGCTCGGTGCGCCAGAGGTTGGTCCTGGCAGAGGTCACAAGAGTCGGAGACCTCCTGGACTATGACCGGGGAGATTGGCTGGATCCCCTAACCTTCGCTCAGCGCATGGGGCTTTCCAGACCTTGTACTCCCCAACGCATACTTCAGGAGGTGAAGGCCGCTTTGCCGCCCGCTGCTCGGGTTTATCTCGACCGGGTCCTGCACGAGGGCACGCCCCGCCCACCCACTACCCCAGGCCCGCCGGACCTTTTAATTGGACCCCTGCCCCGTGGACCCAACCGATCCCTTCACCCCTTCACTAGAAGCCGGCTGCACGAGATGCAGCCAGTCTGTTTTCAAACCGCGCCAAGAAAACATCTCTACACGCTCGTGCTTCACACCCTTCACGCCCGCACCCTCGTGTCCCGCCCCGATACAAAATGGCGGGACCTCCTGCCACCTTTGGAGGGTGAAGAGCACCGGTGGGCCAGCCTATATTCCATCTTAGTCCCAAAGCCCGCCGGGGATATCAGTTGGCGGCTCCTCCACGGAGCCGTGAGCACGGGCGTGTACTTGGCGCGGTTCACCCCAATCCCAGACACTTGCCCCTTTTGCGGCGTGAGGGATACCCTGGCACATGTCTACCTGGAGTGTGCCAGGCTGCAGCCCCTATTCCGGCTCCTTACCAATATCTTATTACGTTTTTGGTTGCACTTCTCCCCTCACCTTCTCATTTATGCACTCCCTATCCGTGGCCCCACAAAGTCACGGGATCTCCTGGTCAACCTCCTCCTAACCCTAGCTAAAATGGCCATCTACAAAACCAGAGTGAGGAGGTTGACCGATGGAGTCTCCTGTGACTGGAGGGCCTATTTCCGATCCTCGGTCCGTTCACGTATCCGGGCAGAGTTCCTCTGGGCGGCATCCTCTGACTCCCTTGACGCCTTTGAGGAGCAGTGGGCGCTGTCCGGGGTTCTCTGCTCGGTGTCCCCGTCCGGTTCCCTTCTTTTGACCCTTTGACCGCACACCTGTCCCTGTTATTTTATTAGTTGTCCCCCGGAATTTTTTGGGTATCTAGGTCCTGTGGATCCCCCTTTTAGGCTGGGGGGATCCTTTAGCAGTGGACGGGCTTCGCCCGCCCACTTCCCGGATCCCAATAAGACTGCTCTCCCATAGCCTTCTAGCTTGGAGGGAGGTGGGAAGCTGCTACTCCTGCTGCTACTAGGCCCTAAGCTCTCCCTGCTGCTCCAGCTGCTCCCCCGGCTGGATCAGACATCCCCACCCCCCCGCCCGTTCTCTGCTACCTGGTTGCTGGACCCCCCACTCTTGGGGCTGCTACTGCTCCAACTGCAGCCCTGGAGGGGGACTGCTAGCCCACTCCCCAGAGAGGAGGAGTGAGGGACCCCAGCCACTGCTGTTGTGGACACCAACACCACCACCACCACCACCTGAGAGGGGTTCTTTCTGCCTGCTTGGACCACCACCTGAAGTTCCTGGAGCTGCTGCTGCTGCTGTGGAGTCTGCTGCCTGGAGTTGCTGAAGCCCAAGGAGGAGAAGAAGAGGACCATCTACCAGTGGGGCGCACCTAGCTGAATGCTTCCGCAGAGTGTTTGGTCAGGCTCAACTGGACCCTGACCAAACCGGTCAGCTTCGGGCGAGGAGTACGGCAGGGGTGCCCCCTCTCGGGCCAGCTGTACGCTCTGGCAATCGAGCCCTTCCTCTGTCTCCTCCGAAGGAGGTTGACAGGGTTGGTGCTGCGGAAGCCGGAGCTGCGGCTGGTCCTGCCTTTTAGGCTGGGGGGGATCCTTTAGCGGTGGATGGGCTTCGCCCGCCCAGTTTCCGGATCCCAATAAGACTACTTTTCTATAGCCATCTGGCCTTGCCCCGTCTCAATATATATACATATCCCAACGTTTCCCCCCTTTGATACCTGATTTATACCATTAATTATTGTATCACTTTATAATTTGCTAGCAATTCAACTTTATATATCACTTGCTCCAGAAATTTTTATTGTTTTCTTATTTGACAATATAGACATAGCATAATAAAGGTTAACAAAATCATTAGTGCAAATAATATCAAAATAGAATGTAGCATTACATTTAGAAGAGTTGTGACACTAGGAGACCATCGTTTAAAAACCATCTACCAATGAGAAATTGCCAGTTCTTCTCCTTCTTTCCCCAATTTTAATATTTGAGCATTATGGACCAGAATGTTTACTTTGCCCAGCTGAGCAGATTTAAGTACATCTTTTGCATATTGCCTGATTTTTTTCACTTTCATCAAACATTTTTTCCCATTGTTCCTAATGTATACCCAAATCAAAGGCTCAGTCCACATCTTTTGATTCCCAAACAATTTCATTTTTAAAAAAATAAAAGACCTCAATAAATAATTCCATCAATAATGACCTCCGTTACATTACATTTACATGACTCAATTGGGCCTTTTTCTGACATACTTCCCCAAAATATATGTTTTTTTAATGATTGCCACAAAAATACACCCATTGACTAAATCAAACACTCTTGTGCCATTATTGGCTAAATATTCCATGGTACATTGTCCATTTGAATGGTTCAAATGACATCCCTCTATGGACCGAGTTAGCTGTAGGCTCACCCATTTATTTTGCTCCCACTCCTCACAATGTTTTGTTAATTCTACTAATTTATAACCTCCTTCTTTTTGAATCAAGTGGCTCCAACTTATTTATATTTGCTATAATTCTTCACTAATAATTTTTGGCAAAACCCATACCATTGCTGCTTTTCTCTGCTTCCCTGTGTAGTGTCACATCATTCTGCCTTTCCACTCTCCCCTCAGAGTGACTTGATTCCAATTAAACTCCATATATTTCTTCCATCTTGCAATTAGTTGATTCCATATACAAGGATCTTTGAACCCTTCAAAAGGCCATTTCCCATTACTTTACAGATTGACCATTCTTTCTATATATTATATCCCATAAGTTTGCATCTGTACACATTGTATTGCTAGTACAGTTGTATTGTTAATTTCAGACACACCAAACAGATTTACATGTGGAGATGTTTCCAAGGCTTGAGTTTGTTTCAATTGGAGCTCCACACTTCTTATTCCTTTCTCCGAAAATGCACCAAGATTTCGCACTATAAATCTTACCCAAGGTTGGCATTTTCTTTTGTAATGTCTCAATATCAAATTGGTTTAAAACTCCAGCTCCAGCACCAATATATTCCCCTTTGTCTCTCCATTGTTGTTGCCATGCTCGTAATACAGTAAGGTATATGGCATATACTCTGGATGCACTTATGTTTATTTGCCTTCCTTGCAACCAAATTGTTTGGTCCACAATAGTTGGGGACTCAATTACTTCTCCCCTTCTATATGCGTGCTCATCTGCCATGATTCTTGGTGCAATTTTGTTTACTGGTATTTGATTAATAAACATAAAACACCCGACCATATCCCTGAAAATATATTCACTCATTAATTTTCCCATCATTATGGAAGAATGCACCATTATACCAAACTCCCATAATTTGAGAGCCATTGATTCATTCCATCCCACATGAATATTAGTCAATTCTTGTTCATGAATCACATTTAGGGTGGCTACATCAAATCCCAAAAGGTACAATTCAGAGTACTCGTATTCCGATTATTTTCATCATAACTAAATCTAAACATTAGCCAACCTTCTCCCCTCAATATATACAAATATCTCCACTAGTCTTCCAAATATTTTTTTTACATCTTCCCATGTCAAATTTTCCAACATATTTCACATTTTACCTCAAAAGGTTTTTCTTCAAATCTGGATTTATTTGGTCCTGTTTTTTTTCCACTCTGTCCCACAAGTAGTCAAATGTATTATCCCCTCTAATCCATAACTCCATCCGAGAGGTGCTCCCATATGTATATCCATGTACCTTTAAATTTCTCCAAATATTCATAAAACATAAAAGACAAAAATCACATTATCCACTCTTTAGGGTGACACAGATTTTTCCATTTCCCCTGAATTATTAGGATCCTTGATATTGAAGCCATTGCCATCATTCCATAGGAATAATGTCTGATGCTTCCAGCTGTATTATTTTAAACACTTACACTGACCTCTTCTATCTTCGCTCAAACTCCAGTATTTTTTTCTTCCTAAAATATAACGCACACAACACAATTCTTCTACTAAGCAAAAAATGCAAAGCCAAGCAAGCCTAAGCAGTAAGCCAATTACAAAAATCCCAGCACCATATTCACACTCAAAATCCAAAGTCTGTATAGGATAATTTCTGGTGCAATTGGGCATTCCTTCCCCCCTGTAAAATACACTAAAAAGAAAAAGAAAGGAACACTATTTAATATTCAGGTCATAACTTAAATTGTGATACATGGACCCACTTTCCCTATTCTCCCAGGTTAATCTGCATTATAGCAGGTGAAATTTTATTCATGATGTAAAATAGCCCAACCCATCTAGACTCCAGGACAGGGGTGAGCAAACTTTTTGGCATGAGGGACACATCAGGGTAGGGGTATTGTTGCAGGGCTATGAATGTAGGGCTGGGGCTGCGGGAGGGAGTGCGGGGTGTGGGAGGGGGTGAGGTGAGCAGGAAGGGGCTAAGGGCAAGGAGTTGGGGCACAGGAGGGGTGTGGGATGTATGAGGGGGCTCAGGGAAGGGAGTTGGGGTGCAGGATGGGTGCATAATGCAGGAGGGGGCTCAGTGCAGTGGTGCATGGAGGGGTGTGCAGTGCAGGAGGGGGCTCAGGGCAGCGGGTTGGTGTGCAAGAGGGGTGCAATGTGCAGCAGGGAGATCAGGGCAGGGGATTGGGGTTAAGGGTGCAGAAGGGGTTCGGTGCCACTTACCTGGAGCAGCTCTGGGGTGGCAGAAGCGAGCAGCAGGACCAGGGAAGGCTCCCCGCCTGCCTGCCTGCCTCCCTACCTGCCTGCCCCGTCCCTGGCCCAGGCCCCAGCCCCAGCCCAGCCCTGGCCCTGGCTCTGGTCCCACGCTGCTCTGGGAAGCAGTCAGCACCATGTCCCTGCAGCCCCTGGGGGAGGGGGTGCAGAGGGCTCTGTGCGCCTGTGGGTACCTCCCCCGAAGCTCCCATTGGCCACGGTTCCCTGTTCCAAGCCAATGTGAGCCTCAGGGGAGATACCCACAGGCAAGAGTAGCATGCGGAGCCCTCTGTCCCCTCTCCTGTCCCCCACGGGCTGCAGGGACATGGTGCTGGCCACTTCCCGGAGCAGCATGAAGCCCATGGCTTCCCACCATGGGGGTGGGAAATTCACAGACTGGACTGAAAGCCCTGAGTGGCTGGATCCAGCCAGCAGGCCATAGTTTGTTCACCCCTGCTCCAGAACATGATTTTTCTATGTTAATTTCAAATACATTACTCTGTCCCCAATATTGCATAATTTACTGTCATGAGCCACACGAGAATCCACATAGTCTCTTGCTTTTTCAATGGCATTAGACACTTTAAACTCCATTTTCCTAAGTCCTGTCGGTAACTTCCTCACCCATTGAGCAACTGAACCTCCTCCTCTTCTTCTTCTCCTAGGTATAATAAATATCATAGGTCTTCCAAAGATAATTTGATCATTCTGTGTCGTATGTTGTCTGCCCCCATTCTGGAATTGTGCATTTGGTGGATAAATACCCCCACCCCCTAACGACTCTGGACTGGCAGGAGAAAGGGGAGGAGAGGAAGGGGGAGGGGCTCTATTGTCTCACACCTCCAATTCTGCATCATATTAAAACTCAGTATCACTGCCAAAGTTATGCACAACTCCACTCTGGCCTACATCTCCATCTCCTCCTCCTTTTTCATTCTTCTGCCCTCCCTCAAGTAGGCATAGGCAATCTCTGACAACAATGGGCCTGAAACATCTCTGCAGGCCTTTACCAGCCAGGAAAGACATGGATCTCATGTGCAATTTAATAGTCAGTGTTCCTAGCCCCTTCAATTCTTCAGAGAATGACACTGGTCAGAATTCAAGCTAAGAAGACAGGATTTGTTCCCTCAAATGTGTAGTCTGCTTCCACAGAGACAGACAGTACAAAATGAATCAGAGTTTCCTTTGTAAATTAGGAAAATGTGTTTTCACAATGAGAGGTCAAAAGAAATAAGAAATTATATTAACCCATGCTGCCCTCAACCTGAAAAAAAAAATTGCTGATGGTGTGTGCTATAGTGACTGCAAACATTTTTTCTTTGTCTCTGTCAGAACCATAACATATAACTTTAAAATACTTTTTTCATAATCCATCTGGTTCAAGTTAATATTTCAGTCACTAGTGCACCTGCCATCCTCCTTTCCCACTTCAGTTTTCACATGACTAGTGATAACTGAAGAGACCTGTGATGCCAAAACCTGGCAAGAGGGCTCCGAGGGGAGGTTTTATTGACAGTTGGCAATAAAAGTAGCGTAATATTCAAGCAATCAACAGTGATTTGTTAGAGGAACAATCTTATTCCTCTGAGCCCTTTGGAATCTCTGGTTCCATTAGTTTCCAAGGAGGGCTCATCAGAACAAGCCCATTGCCCCAACAGTAACTTCATTATACAATAATATTAATAGGCTTTTTCATAAGGGATTGTGCAAAGCAATGACCATTTGCTGCCTCCATTATTTCAAAGGTCAAGGATTTGTAAGAATGCATAGCCATATTTGAGTCTCACTTCTGTAACCCTTAGCCAAATTGATGAACAATTATTCAGCAGAGTAGTCCCACTGATTTCAGTAGGGCTACTCTCAAAGACACTACTATCCAAGAGCAAAGTGGCAAATCCAGCCTTTAAGAAATATCAGTATACTGAATCTATAATAAAGTCAGAAAATAAAACTTCATAGGGAAATGAGATATCATTAATATCCCAATTTAAATAATCTATTTTCTAACTCCTAAAGGCTTTTTGGGAAAAAAGGAGACTAACTATGTTAAGTGTAAAATACTTAAAAATGTGATTAACATAAAATTAAGTAGTTTATTCATGACTTCATATGTAAGGAGGCAAAAGAGTATAATCATTCCTCATTGATTTTTTGGTCTACTATTAGCCACTGCCAGGGACACTAGTAATGTCAGTAAATCATGTCCAGTAATTGAGCAATCTGTTAAATGAAATTTGTACAGAAAATATGGATGTTAGTACTATTTTTAAACTCTCTTTCATGTAACACTTTAATATATTCAAAGTAATTAGAACCGACAAAAGAATACTTTTTAAAGTAAAGTCCGAGTCCTATCATTCTCAGACGTATGATGGTGGTTCTATAGGCAAGAATTCTAATGTAACTTAAAGGGCTGCATATTGTCATCCTTACAGATAAACTTTCTGGATCAGCTTGTGAAGTTCTTACATGGGTAAGCAGATACTCACAGGAGCAGTCCCAGCTTCAGTGAAACTATCATGAAAAACCAGTCACCAGTGTGACTTAGGAGTTTGCCATCTGACCCTTTGAAAAGGGGTATTCTCAGTCTTTTCTCTTGAAGTGTATGTTTTTATTAAACATTCCATTTTCTTATTTGCTTGGTTCACAAATCACAGAAACTCGTTCTACAGTTAATGTACAGCAGGTTATTGAACCAATATTTTGCTTAATGCTTTTTAACAAAGCACTTCCACTAAACATAAGAGAAGTGGTGACTATTATCATTACCATCGTTTTAATCTCAATTATCTATGTTGTTCCTTCAGTAGTAAAGGCTATGAATTTAATATTTTAATGAAGAGATTTTATCTGTGGATAAACTTGTACGCTGGATGTCTATTTATGTTTTAAACTGAAGAGTTTATCCTAGACATTCTCTATGTACTCTTGTAGAGAAAATTACACTTTTTATCAAAACTTTAGATTAAGAGGTTTAGAATGATATGTAAATAAAACAGAAGCACAAGTAACTTGCTCTCATGTAGGAGGATGTCTTATCACAGCGTGACACGCTACAAATAAACTGGCATTCACAGTTATGGCCTGGATGCACAAAAGGATGCTGCTTGGAATTCTCAGCTGTAAACCCTTTCTTGGCGTTAGGGGTCTACATTGTTATCAAGAAGTGGGGGAGAAAGAGGAGATGCTCTCTCATAACTTTTAACCCAGAGGTTAGGGTACTTACCCAGTATGTGGGAGACATTTGGTTCAAGTCCTCACTCCTCCTGAGGGGGAAGGGATTCGAACAGGATCTTGTGTTATGGGAAAGCTGACTAGTTACTGATAATCCTGTCATAGCTTCTGGAAGAACGCAGAACTGCAGGCATTGGGCTAAAGTCAGACCTGCTGGAATAAGTGCAGTGAATTGCAGGCAAATTGCAGTCTAAGTCCCACAACTGGATGAAGAGGCATGAGAGTCCCTGTGCCAAGAGAGGTGATGGCTAGAGGCCAGAAACTTGAGGGGTGGGGGTCTCAAGGATGCCATAAAGGGCTCAAAGGTACAGTTACCCTGGAACTGTGACATAAATCCTTGGTCAACATGTTCTGAGATCAAAAGACATGATAAAAATGGCTATCCTGTGGATTTTTATGTTCAGTTATCTACAGTTTCCTTCACAGTTATCAAAGCAAGAATGTAGTCATTCCTAGCAGAAGCCACCAGACCCCCAGAGAATCTTTGTGAAAGTTATCACAATGCTAAAATTCCAAATAATGATGTCTCAGTCTAATTTTAAAGTCCCCAGGCACAACTGGTTCACAGCCTGTGACTCCTGAAGTTATGCGGGGTACCTACATTTTGTTATATTTTTAATTGACATACCTCTTCTGCCAAATATTAAAAATAAAATAAAACCAGTATCTAGGAAATCTCTCAGCCAGAAAAAAAAGAGCCACAGTAAAACTAACTCTAAACACAATTCCATTCTTCTACTAAAATCAGCACTTATCATGTCTCCCTTCACAAGAACTTATCAGGCAGACCTAAGTTCAAGTTCTTGCTCTGCCTAATTCAGAGCAGAGACCTACATGTGGGTCTCCTACATCCTAGGTGAGTGCCCTAACCAGCAGGCTATTCTGGAATAGTGCACTCATTGCATTTCAAAAGATCCCATTTTTGTTATGCATCAGCTCAAAAATCTTTGAAATCTCAATTTTTTTGTGAAACAGAATTCTTGTTTTTCAACCAGCACTAACCAAAACCCAGCACAGATATGAGCTTTGCAGTATGCCTTGAAGGTCAACACATTCCAGGCTATTCTGACCAAGTGAGGAAGACCTTTCCAAAGATTAACAGCCCTCCCACAAACTATGGTGAACACCTTGTTGGACGTAGAGATAACATTTGTGCCACACATATGGTCTATATATGCATACTGTGGTTCATAGTGAGCAATAGTTTTTTGACCTCTCTCTACTGTCTCTCTAGGCACCCCTCTCAAGCATTAGGCCTGATGAAAGTCCATGAATCAATCACCTGTGTTTAGACTGAGTCTCTTGGTTACACTACTCCTGATCACCAACCGTGTTTCCTCAGTAGCATGCAAAATACAAATATCTCCCATGTTCTTCACAATGTTGACTGTTTGCTATGTGGAATGTGAGAAGAAGGCATACAGGAGCCACGTGAATCCTTCCTGTGCATACTGCTGAGCTACTTTCAGTCTCTCTCGCCCTCTCAGGTGCTCATGATCCTTCTTTGTCTACATGATGAATTCTTATACATTGGGAATATGCATGACACCTCATAGGGTCAATACTATCATATAGTCATTTCTGTCTGGGAACTAATGAGCTATGTTGAAAATCTAGCCATCCCAGGAGATCAGTTGAAGCTGTAGCACAGAATGGAATTCGCCCTGCAAGGTGAGCATAGAGGTATTGGAAGGCACCAAGATTGTATATTATGTGTTATATCATATCTTACAGCTTTGGCTGTGGCCTCTGAGCTGCATTGTAAATGACTTTATATTAACAGGTTGTTTTAATACTGTGTACTATGGCTCTTGGATGTCAAAATTAATCATATACAGTCAACAAGGACAGAATTTCCGTCAAACTGATATTTTCTATTGGCTCTAATGGCTTTTATATCCTGTCAGTGTTTGTCATAACTCTTGGTTATTTTTCATTTAGTGCACTGTAACCCAAGTGAGGCTTACAGCAGGCTACAAACCATATTAATAAAAAGTTATTTTCTCATACTGGCTATTGTAAAAGCTACTCACAAATTACATATCCAACTGCTGTTTCAAAAAATCTGTGTGGGCTAGCACTCTGCATTGTGTTCAGCTCTCTAGACAGATGTTTAGTTTCTGTATAGTCTCATTATGCAGTTGATTAGTGCTTTTCTCCATTGCAGGCTAAAAGAAGTCAATGAAAATTATCAGTGTCTGGAAGAGAGACACAAAGGTAATTTAGTCACTTAAAAATAAAGATTTTGCAAGATGTTTAAAGGTCCAGCTGATGTGACTACAGGCTGTCAGTTACTGAATGTTTTAAACTGAAAGCAGTTCCTTGCATATGATGTTCCTATGCGCCCAGTTCTGTGCCTTTTGAGCAAATAAAACATCAATTTTTTTTAGGGCTGTGAGTGTACATTCAGTACTTTTGCATACTGCTGGCATGAAAATATGATTGTCTTTTTGCAGGTATTATGATGGTGCCATAGAACTACATAGTTAAGAGACTTGCACTTGACACAGGAGCAAATCTCTCATTTTTATACTCTAAAGATTAAATCTCGTCTCCAAATTTAATATTCTCACTGTTTGTTGACCCATTTAATTTTCCATTTATATATTTAGTTGTCTAGCAAAATAAACCTTTTCAAAATGAGCTCTTTTTGAAATTTCCTCTAAAAATATAATGTCAGGGCAGTGATGGGGATTCTTTAGCTTAAATAACCACAGAAACAAACTCCAGATGTCTCATACACATTTATTCTTCAATGTCTGACATAGGCCACCGTTTTAATTATAAATGTCAACACTAGCAGTTATTTTGATTATTTATTCGGAATCTAATTTATCACTGCAAGGAAAAGCCAATAGTCAAGTTCAACCTCCCTGCACCCAGCTGCCATTCCTCAATTCACCTTGGATTGTCCCTTGAAATGTGTTAACTGCTTACATTAAACAATTTGTTCCATCGTATATTTAGCTCTCTGAGTAAGCTTTCTAAGACCTGAAGAAGAGCTCTGTGTAGCTCAAAAGCTTGTCTCTCTCACCAACAGAAGTTGGTCCAATAAAAGATATTACCTCACCCACCTCGTAACTCTAAAGTCAGCCTTTGTCAGTCTGATATTGTTAACCTACTTCCTTGAGTCTGCAGCCTTGTTCAACATGGGAAACTTTGGAATCCAGGGAGTCAGACTTTGTAATAGGTGGGGATGGGAAAAGATCTTATTGCAGGGGAAGGAAGTGCATCTCAAACTTTATAGCACACCTCTTTACCAATGGTAGGCAGCAGTACCATGAGGGGGGACTAAAGAGGGTGAAGGTATGTGATGCTGTTCCAGGAAGGTGAACTGCTGTGAAGCAATGGGATCTGCCTGCCTGAGAAGGGGAAGAGAAACCAACTCACCAGCCTCATGAAGAGGGGTTGAAACTAGGTTCAAAGGGTTCAGGTGCAAAATATTCACAGGTAGGTGACCTTAACAGAATTGTGTGTGGGGGGAGGGGAGAATGGAAGATTATAATAGGGGCATAGGAGCAATCAGTTGGAAAACAGTGGGAGAATCTGCTCAACATCGTCTAGTTCTATACACAAATTCAAGGAGTATGGGGAAGAAACAGGTCGAGTCTTAATATAAAAGCTATATTATGACTTAACTGACATCATAGAGACTTCGGGGGATATAGCTTGTGACTGGAATATTAGTATAGAGGAGTATGTCTAGTTCAGGAAGGACAGGCAAGGAAAAAAGGAGATGTTTCATTATCTGTCAATATATACACAGTGCAGGGCTGGCCTTACCATGAGGTGAACTGAGGCGGCCAACTCAGGTGCCAGACTGTTGGGCAGAGGAAGTCTCCACTAGGACCCAGAGTGTAGAAAACTGTGTCTTCTACTGGTGCATATATATTCTCTCTGCTCTAGATGCACAGAGATGGTGGAGTGCTGGTCTGGAGGAAGGAGGGCACAAGAGACATAACAGGCGGGCAGGAGAAAAGGTGGGAGGGAATAACAGAAAGAAGCAGAAGATGCAAGGAGAGAGCAGAGGAGGAGCCTCTTATGTACCTCTCTAGCACCCCCAGGAGCCTGGAGTGATTAACACCAGCTTCTCAGGGAGCTTCCTGTTTCCTGCTGCTTCCCTGAACCCACTTGAGGAGAACAGGCAGACACCTGAAGTAGTAGGAGCCAGTTACGCCCTTAAGACGCTGATATCTTCCCTAACTCAGGCCCTGCTACTAGCCTGCTTATTTGTCCCCTTCAACTGAGTGTTGAGAGTCACTATAGCTGTCACAGAACAGCAGTCATGAGTTAAAGAAGAAAACGCCCCTCTGGGGCAGCATTCAGAAAAAGAAAGCACGTAAAGGAAGCTTTTCTATCTAAGCAGGAAGAACAGCTTTCCTGAGATACATAGACACAAATAGAAAAGGAGTACTTGTGGCACCTTAGAGACTAACAAATTGATTTGAGCCTAAGCTTTCATTAGCTACAGCTCACTTCATCGGATGCGTGCAGTGGAAAATACAGTGGGGAGATTTTATATACACAGAGAACATGAAACAATGGGTGTTACCATACACATTGTAATGAGAGTGATCAGGTAAGGTGAGCTATTACCAGCAGGAGAGAATAAAAACCCTTTTGTAGTGATAATCAAGGTGGGCCATTTCCAGCAGTTGACAAGAATGTGTGAGGAACAGTGGAGGGGGGGGGGAATAAACGGGGAAATAGTTCTACTTTGTGTAATGACCCATCCACTCCCAGTCTCTATTCAAGCCTAATGTAATGGTGTCCAGTTTGCAAATGAATTCCAATCCAGCAGTCTCTCGTAGTCTGTTTTTGAAGTTTTTTTGTTGAAGAATTTTGACTTTTAGGTCTGTAATCGAGTGATCAGAGAGATTGTGTTCTCTGAATGTTCACTATGAGCCTTCCGGCCCCAGTGAGGATGTGAGTGGTGAGGAGATGCCTTCCAGTTAGTCAGAGTGCAGGTGACCTGGCAGCTACTGCAGCATCCATATCTCCATCTCAAATGGATTTAACCATGCCCATTCCTGAATAAAGTGTAGATCAGAGAAGAGTGTAGTGGAAGTGCAAGAAACAACTGCTGCTCAGTTTAGTTCCATAAGTCTAGATGATCCATTCCTGTGGACCCACTTGAGCAATAGCCTGAGGGACTTCCTTGTACTGCATGGGCCACAGCAAGTGAAAAACTTCATGTTCCCCAACGATAATGAAAATAGAAGTTTCCATCCAACACATTACTGGTATGAAACCCCAGTAGTGACAAAGTGGAGAGACCATGGCTTATGTACTCAAAAACCCAGAATGCTACATGTTCCAGCCACATTGGGTTCTACAGGAACAAAGGACTGGAAAAATCTGACTAGAAATCTGGCATGCCATGAGAAGGCAGCGAATCACCAGAGAGCATTCCATAGATGGAAAGAGCTTGAGATTAGACTATGGTTAAAGGCCACCATAGATGGTCAGCATCAAGAGAAGATTGAATCAGAGTCTCTTTACTGGAAAAATGTTCTGAAAATGCTCATTGCCATTGTGAGAATGCTTGCTACCCAAAAACCTAGCACTGCGTGGCACTTCAGATCAGCTGTATGTACCAAACAGTGGAAACTTTCTTAAAATTGTGGAGCTGATGGCTGAGTTTGCTGCTGTATTCCAGGAGCATCTAAGAAGAGTCACCACCCAAGAAATGTACACATACCACTACCTTGGAAAAACAATTCAGAATGAGATCATACAGTTACTGGTAACAAAAGTCAAACAGAAGGTTGTGGCAGATCTGAAGTCAGCAAGATATTACTCTGTTATTCTGGACTGCACACCTGACATCAGTCATACGGAACAAATTACTTTAATGGTGCTTTTTGTAACAACAACAGAACCTAGTGAAAATGTCCTGCAATGGTGACTGTCAGAGAGCATTTTCTAGAATTTATTGACATTGTAGTAGCTGGTATGACAAATGTGCTTCTTAAAAAGCTGGAAGATACGGGAATTGCGATAGCTGACATGAGAGGTCAGGGGTACGATAATGGTGCCAACATGAGAGGAAAGAACAGAGGAGTGCAGACACGAATCTGAGAGTTAAACTCTCAAGCTTTTTTTGTCCCATGCAGTTCTCATTCATTCAACTTGGTGGTCAGTGACACAGCATCAGCTTCTAGTGAGGCTGCTGAATTTTTTAATGCAATTCAAAGCATCTATGTATTTTTCTCTGCATCAACTCATCGATGGCAAATTTTGAAGCAACATTTGGGAACATCCTCTCTGACACTGAAACCACTGAGTGCCACATGATGGGAAAGCCAAGTGGAGGTGATAAAGCCTATGAAACACCAAATTGGGAAGATAGATGATGCCATAGTTGCTATTATGGAGGATAATGCTATGACAGGAACTGTTCATGGGAGAACAGTGGAGGAGGGAAATGGAATTACCAGAAACATACATAACTTTAAATTTCTGTGTGGCTTAGTGTTGTGGCATGACATACTGTTTGAAATAAATGTTGTAAGCAAGAGGCTCCAGGGTGTTGACCTTGATATATATGTAACAATGGAACAACTGTACAAAGCAAAGTCATACCTACAATCTTACCTGTCAGATGAGGGATTTCAAAACGTTCTGAAGAGTGCACAGAAGTTGGCAGAGGAACTTCACACTGAAGCTATTTTCACACCCATTCAAGAATACAAGAGTCACCAAAGAAGAAGTCATTTTGATTATGAGGCATGGGTTAATCCTATAAGAGACCACAAACAACAATTCAAAGTTGAATTCTTTAACCAGGTGCTAGATTGTGCAATACAGTCAGTTGAAGAACATTTCATGCAGCTCAAGGAACACAGTAGTATATTTGGGATGTTGTATGATATTCCAAAACTCCTCACTATACCTGAAGAAGACCTACACAATCAATGCAGGGCACTAGAGACAGTGTTGACACATGATGACATGCACGACATTGCTGCGAGTGATTTAGGTGATGAACTGAAAGCCCTTTTAAGATACATTTCAGCAGGATCAACTCCAAAGGCTGTTCTGGAATATATGTGCATAAATAAGATGACTACCCTCTTTCCAAATGCTTTAGTTGCTCTGTGCATGCTTCTAACACTTCCTGTAACAGTTGCCAATGGAGAACGCAGCTTCTCCAACCTAAAGTTAATAAAAACACATCTACGCTTCCCCAATGACAAAGGAGAGGCTGGTCAGCCTTGCAACCATCTCAATAGAGCATGAGCTGGCCCAGACTGTGGACCTTCAGCAGGAAGCAGTTCAAATCTTTGCAATCACGAAGTGACGGAAAGCACCACTTTGATTATTCAAACAGATAAAATATCAGTGTTTACCATGCAGACAAGAAAAGTTACATTTGCTGTTCAGGCGTTTGAAAGTTAAGTGTTACTTAACATTTTTGAACAAGGCATTTTAAGTTGCTAGTTCTCCTTTATTGGGGTAGGTAGCAGAGCAATACCATGAGAAGAATAGAACAGGAAGAAGGCAGAATTGAGACCTTTCAAAGCTTTGGCCCAAACGAGCAGTGTCATTTGAGCTCCCCGCCTCAGGTGCCAAAATGTTGTGGGCTCTCCCTGTATACACACACTGCACAGTTAACCTGTGGAACTCCTTGCTAGAGGATGTTGTGAAGGCCAACACTATAACAGGGTTCAAAAAAGAACTAGATAAATTCATGGATGATAGCTCCATCAATGGGTATTATCCAGGATGGGTAGAGATGTTGTCCCTAGACTCTGTTTGCCAGAAGCTGGAAATGGGCAACAGGGGATGGATCACTTGATGATTACCTGTTCTGTTCATTCCCTCTGGGGCACCTAGCATTGGTTACTGTCGGAAGACAGGATACTGGGCTAGATGGACTTCTGGTCTGACCCAGAATTGCTATTCTTATGTTTTTATGTTTTTACACACTTGTTCTGCAGTCTAAAAGGAGATGAGAACCAGTTCTTCACTTTGTAAGGAAAAATCAAATGCAGAAATACTAAATGGGGAATAATTGGCTAGGCTGTAGCACTGCTAGAAAGGATCTGGGGGTTATAGCAGATTTTAAATTGAATATAAGCCAACAATGTGGTGCAGTTGCAAAGATAGCTAATATTCTGAAGGTGTATTATCAGGAGTGTTGTATGTAAGACATGGGAGGTAATTGTCCCACACTACTCAGCACATGTGATGCCTCAGCTAGCGTATTGTGTTCAGTTTTGGGCATCACACTTTAGGAAAGACATGGAGAAACTGAAGAGAGTCCAGAGGTGAACAACAAAAATGATGAGAGGTTTAGAAAACCTAACCTATTAGAAAAGGTTAAAAACAACTGGGCATATTTAGTCTTGAGAAAAGAAGCTTGAGTGGGGCTAAGTCTTCAAATATGTTAACAGCTGTTATAAAGAGGACTGTGATCAGTTGTTCTCCATGCTCACTAAAGGTAGGACATGTAATGGGCTTAATCTGCAGCAAGAAAAATTAGGTTAGGTAGTAGGGAAAAATGTTTCTAACTGGAAGGCTAGTTAGGCATTGAAATAGGTTTCCAAGGGAGGTTTCAGAGTAGCAGCCGTGTTAGTCTGTATTCGCAAAAAGAAAAGGAGTACTTGTGGCACCTTAGAGACTAACAAATTTATTCGATGAAGTGAGCTGTAGCTCACGAAAGCTTATGCTCTAATAAATTTGTTAGTCTCTAAGGTGCCACAAGTACTCCTTTTCTTTTTGTTTCCAAGGGAGATTGTGGAGGTTTAAGAATAGGTTAGACAAATACCACTCAGGGATGGTCTAGGTATACTGTGTCATGCCTCAGCACAGGAGGCTGGACTAGATGACCTCTAGTGGTCCCTTGTGGCCCTACACTTCTCTGATTATATGTGAGGGTGAATGGGGAGAATGTGGGTGGGCAGTATGAGTGGATCAGAGGGTCTTCATATAGATTGAGGAGGATTTAGGGGAGGAAGAGAGGAATTAAGTAGAAATGGGGAGGGAGCCTGGAGGGGGACATGGTAGTATGCATGGGTTCAGGAGCAGGGGAGTGAGCCTACTCCCTTTGCTCTGAGGCATTGGCATTAAAACGGCTCTTTGAGCAGCAGCAGATGGGAGCTGTGTGTGTTTGCACCAGACCATTGGTACATTATGGGCAGAGTTGTATAAATTACAGATTTTTCAATGAAATGACAATTCTAGAAAGTTCAGGGGAAATTTTTTTTGGACTGAAGCAAGAATAACTTTTGAAAAAAATGTTTGGTGAATCAAAACCCTGCAAATGTTTTGAGTTGAATAAAATATTTTATTTTGACATTTTCAAAATGAAACTTTTCAATTTTGACTCTTTGAAAATGTTTTTGATTTTTTTAAAATAAAATAAAAGGAGATGTACAAACAAAATCCATTTGAAACTGAAAAGGCAAACTAGTTTGTTTAGAAAATATCAAAACCAAAATTTTGATATTTTAGTAGATATTTTTAATGAAACAATTTGCCAAAATTGACATCAATTCCTTTTGTGTCACCAAATATGCCTTTTTCACTG
The DNA here is from genome assembly GCF_009764565.3 of Dermochelys coriacea. NCBI lineage: Eukaryota > Metazoa > Chordata > Testudines > Dermochelyidae > Dermochelys > Dermochelys coriacea. The sequence goes on from NC_050068.2 coordinate 84,362,576, forward strand.
GGGGAGAGAAGTTTTGGCTGAAGATCTTTGCCCAGGTCTAGTTATGGATTCCCCACTTGCTCAGGCTTTGATGTGCACAGGAAATGAGGCACCAACACTGAAGTTTCCCTTTAAGTGTTGATGGCTTGGTACATGGTGGCCTGGTGGTTCTACTATCAGCCCTCCCTGCATATCCCTCTAGGTAATTCATAAGCACAAAGGCTTCCTTCTGTGACAAGATCCTCCCTGCACAAGCTGCATTGTTTCCCTATATTCCCTTTCTAAAACACTGCTCTCCTATGCCACAACTCTCTTCCCTCGCCCCCTCAAAAAAATTCTCCATAGTACTAATGACCTACTAGTTCTCTCTGACTTGTTCTGGAGCAGATGACAGACCTGTACCACCCTCTCTCCTACTTAAGCCCTGTGCTCCCTGGCACTTACTTTTCAGTCCCACACCTCATCCTCATTCTTCCCAGACTGGTAGCTTCCTTTACCCTTACCATCCAGTCGCACCTACGGTACATTCTTTCTCACCTATACTCAGCATCTCTCAGAATTTTCCCTCACACTAAACTCTATATGCTTAGCACACACTCTCTCCTACCAACTCCAGCCCCTCCACCCAAATCTCTTTTCATTCGTGGACCCTACTATATCACCCCTATTCTGTGGGGAGGGACATTTAACACACTGCTCTCTCAAGGGAAGGGGAGTGCCTGGAAAAGGTGGTTAAAGGTGGATACCTGCTCATATATTTTTCCCCTAATTGTAAAAGACCTTTTTATTTCCTATGGCTAAAACTAACTCATTAGTAGTAGTCTATCGTAAATACTTATATCACCCCCATCACTGTAGTATCCAAACACCTCACAATTTTTCACATATTTATCCTCACAACATCCATGTGCAGTAGGAACTATTATCTCTATTTTACACATGGGGAGCTGAGGCACAGAGAGGCTAAGGGACTTGTTCAGAGTCACACAGGAAATCTGTGGCAGAGAAGTGAACTGGGTCCTAAGACCAAGCCTAGTGTCCTAACTACTGGAACATCTTGCCTCTGTCCCTATATCTGTCCTTATATTTTCCTTTCAAACTTTGACTCTGAGTACGCTTTTGTTGCCTTCTTCCTCTTTCATTTCAAGTATAGGTGTTTGGTCCCCCCACGCCACAAAGGGACAATACCACAGAAAGCCAAACTAGTGATTCTTTGTTTTCAGTGAATTATAGTAATTGTATGCTGAAAGACACCACAATAAAGGTATATGTTGTATTACAACAGCTAAAAAAGGCTTTAATGAAATCTTCACTGGTATATGTAAAACGCTAAGATAACAAAAAAAAAAGATTTAGATGTAAATAGCTGCACATGCACAGCAATGATAATGCTGTTTTCCATGAGGCAATAATTCAATTTTCATATTGGGTTAAACTTCAGAGCTCATTGGAATGACAATACTTTCTCTTTATTATTCCAGAACCATTGCTAATCTTTAAGTGAACCATATATTATACAATACAAATAAAAATAATTTGGTTTTTATTAGGTTTCAAGATTTTTTTGGTTCTTTTACAAGTATATATAGTGGAAATATTATATTTTGTGTCAAGGAATGAAAGAATTACCAGTCATGCAAAGCTAAAAGGGAAAATGAGAGGTAAATATTTTGATTTTTGAAAGCTAATGAAAAAGAGTAATTTGAATTCTTCATATTTCTGATTCTCCTATTATAGGCAGTATTGGTAGCCTTGCCTGTTACTAAGGTTGCCAGTAACTTCCCATCATAAGACTCTTTTCTCATTTGCTTATAACTTTGCCAAACCTCAACTGTTTGGGGCTGAAGTTTTCCTGACTGAAGTCTGCCTCGGATTCAATTTTGCAAGGGTTGGGGAAGGGGAGAAATGCCAAATTTCAGGTAAAGATGGCTCAGCCATTTCTGAGAAAAAGTCTAGGGAAAATACACAGTTTAATTCATGGGTTTTTTTTACAAAAAATCTGGCAATCTTTATTCTGAGAAGCTCAAAACGCTCCTATGCTTCAGAAATTTAGCAGTTGCATGGCCATTGTGTAAGAGAGGTGCCTTTTACTTTCCCCAGGAAAATTTGTTCAAATTTGTCCTATTTAAGCTTCTGTAAAATCAGGTTTCCATGTTCTCTTTAGAGACTTGCTAGAGCTCCACACCTAAATTCCCCATAGATTCCATGCATACTGGGCACACTCCTGCCCAGGGCTGAACAAGACTTTCCTTGCAATTGCAGCTCTGGGCTGGGTACTAGACCTGAAAGGACAGGGGCACAGTTTCTTCTTTCTGTCCTCTAAATGTCTAGACAGCATGGAGGAGGAAGCTGCTTTATTCAAACGCAGAGGGGAAAAGAGACTATCCTGCAGATATAGTGAATGGGAGCCTGGAACTGGACTCTATTTGGGGGAGGAAAACTGGGACAGAATTGGGGAGGTGGAGGCTGAGACTGGGGATGGCTGGGTTAAGTGACTGGGAATGGAGACATGGAAGAGGAATCTGAGATTGGTTGGGCAAGGAGACTGGGACTGGAAGCTGTGTAGAGAAGAGGCAGGGAGTGGGACTGACATCAGATGAGGAACCAAGGATGGAGAATGGAACTAGACAAGGAATTCTGATGAGGGAGTTACAGCAAGTACTCTGGGGAAGGAGACTGCAACTAAGAATCTGTTGGGATAGGGAATGTAGGTTTTAGGAGTTTGGGGGGGGCATGAATGATCAAACAAGAGATCTGGAAGGCAAAACTGCGACTGGCTGGGCAAGGAGACTGGGTACAAAAACCTGGGGTGATGGGAGGGGGAAGTAAGAATGGCTGGGCAAAGAGACTAAGGCTACATCTACACTTCAGCTGGGATCGACACTCTGCGATTGATCCATTGGCGGTCGATTTAGCGGATCTAGTGAAGACCCACCAAATCGACAGCAGATCTCTCTCCAGTCCACCTCTGTACTCTACACAAAGAGTAAGGTAAGTTGACAGGAGAAACTCTCCCCCATGGTGTAGACCCTGCAATAACTTGACCTAAGGTAGTTGACTCCAGCTACGTTATTCATGTAGCTGGAGCTGCGTAGCATAGGTCTACTTAGTGTAGACCTATCTTCAGACTGGGAATGTGGGAGACACTGGAATGGGGACTCTGGAGTGGGAAACTAGGACTGGCTGGGCAAGAAGAATGGGATGAGAAACCCGAGAATGGAGATTGGGACTGTGGTAGGCAAGGACATATGGAGTGGGACAAAGAGTTAAGGGTGGGGAAGAGATGGAATATAATAATTTTATTTGGAAAGATGTTGGGTTCCTAATAAACAGTTCAGTTCACTGTAGCACATGTAAAAAACAACACCACTTACTAGAAAGGATTGAACACATTTTTCAGTTCAACTAGTGGACTAAATACCCATCTTTTCTGAATATCTGAATAATATTGTACAATGCATTTAAATACACAATGGGAGATATCAGTCTATTCTACTTACCTCACAATAGTAACTCGGTAAATTATAAATTGTATTAAAAGTGATCTGCATGCTTCAGGAACACTTTCAAACAGATGAAATGCAGTGATGCATTTGTTTTGGGCTAGGAACAATGCTTTTGCATCACACTTAAGATAAATGAGAAATAAAACATCACACAAACTTCTGGGTTTGACCCTATCATAAACCTGAATTGCAGAGGCTACACTTCACATCACATTACATTCATGAAGTGGTGAATGCTGTTGGGTTACATCCAGTGCCTGTCACGATATGAACTCTCTGTAACCTTAACATGCACCAGATAATTCACAATGTGATAAAAACTGAGGAATGTTTGACATCATCACAAAGATTTGATAAGAAGTGGGCACTCATGAAAACATTCTCTTCTCTAACCCTTCTGCCAGTGCATGTCACTGCACATGTTTAATCACAAAAAGAAGATCAAATGCAGCTTCCCCTCCATCAATTTCCAAGTTATTTATAAAGACTAAACCTAAATCTTCCTTGGATTTCCAGTCCAACAGTGCTCATATTTCATACTTTAACAACATTACGTAAAGTAGATGACACACCATTGGTGTCAATGGCTAGGTATCCATTTATGTCAGCAATGAATTTGACCCTACCCATGTAACAGTTTTTTCACATACTTTAGTATTTTACACTGTTTCAGTGTTTGTATTATCATAAAGAGATATGCAAAATAAGAGAAAATACAGTAATCTCAAATGAATTCGATGCTACAGCTCTTGGGGAAACCATTCAACACATAAATGGCTTTGAGCTTAAAACTCTATAAAGTGGCATTCAGCTATAAAGATGATTTTTCAATGTTGTCAGAAGGCTCCACAAAAATACACTAACCTTCAAGTACAAAATGATCTATGGAAAACTGTTGATTCTTAGTGATACTACCTCATTCACAACAAATGGGGAAATCTTGGGGATAAAGTAAAAGAGCAGAGCACTAGAAATGCATCCTGTGCAGTAATGTTGGCAGAATAAGGAGAGTTTCTTTGCATTTTGCTTTTCTGGAATAAATAACTTCCCCTTGTCACTCCCAAATCTCTCATAAAGAGGAAGAGGGCTGTAGGCACACAAGACGAGTTAGGAACTGTGGTACAACCTGTGGAAGGGGTGGGCCCAAGGGGAAGTGTTGGCCTGGGACTTCCTTGGTGGTTTCTGCTTTCATAGCAGGTTATGTTCCCCACTTCCTTCCTCCCCCCCCCCGTGCTGTCTAAATATTTAGACAGAATGGAATGTTAACTAGGTGGTTAGCAGGTGGCCCAGGAAAATATATTTATAGTAACTTGTTTGAAGTCAATGTGGTGATGTTTCATTCTTGTTTGAAGTGCCAAGTTCTAACATTGCAATTAAGCTAATTGGTCATTGGGTTTAAAGTGTGGGTGGTGGGTGGTGTTATAGGTCTGTCATTATACAAGAGATCATGATCTGATGGTCCCTTCTGGCCTTAAACTCTGATTTCAATTCAAACCATGCTGAAGTTCCTTGGCTCATTAATTATTGATTTTTTAGTAGAATATTCCATTCCACTAAGTACTTCAGCAAAAATCAGGGAACAATATATTGAGGCTGGCTGCATCTTCCAAAATACCCAGGCTATAATCTGAACATGGAGAGGCAGTAAAACTTTAATGCAGAATATTATGTCCTCCAAGTTCTGAATAATTTCAGCCCTTATGACTTTTCCCTTGCACAATGAGACCTATTCCCCTCTCACTCTGTGCTCTTAGTCTAAGACTAATTGGTCTAGCCTTTTCAGAAAGATAGGTTTCAGAGTAGCAGCTGTGTTAGTCTGTATTCGCAAAAAGAAAAGGAGTACTTGTGGCACCTTAGAGACTAACAAATTTATTAGAGCATAAGTTTTTGTGAGCTACAGCTCACTTCATCGGATGCATTTGGTGGAAAAAAACAGAGGAGAGATTTATATACACACACACAGAGAACATGAAACAATGGGTTTATCATACACACTGTAAGGAGAGTGATCACTTAAGATAAGCCATCACCAGCAGCAGGAGGGGGAAAGGAGGAAAACCTTTCATGGTGACAAGCAAGGTAGGCTAATTCCAGCAGTTAACAAGAATATCAGAGGAACAGTGGCAGGTGGGGTGGGGGGGGGAGAAATACCATGGGGAAATAGTTTTACTTTGTGATGGCTTATCTTAAGTGATCACTCTCCTTACAGTGTGTATGATAAACCCATTGTTTCATGTTCTCTGTGTGTGTGTATATAAATCTCTCCTCTGTTTTTTCCACCAAATGCATCTGATGAAGTGAGCTGTAGCTCACGAAAGCTTATGCTCTAATAAATTTGTTAGTCTCTAAGGTGCCACAAGTACTCCTTTTCTTTTTCCTTTTCAGAAAGATATTTTTACTGGGAAAAGAGGAGAATAGGCAATTATTAAGTTCTTGCCACATTTGGCACCTTTGTGACTGTATCCATCCTGCAGCTGTAATAAAAGTAGTCAAGTCATTGCTTTATACTATCAAAATAAGTTTTCAAGGCCCTGAATCCAGCAAAGCGCTTAAGAACATGGCTTACGTTAAGCACAAGTCATGTCCCATTGACTTCAGTAGGATTATTCATGTGCTTAAACCTAAGCTTAAATGCTTTGAGGGATCAGGACCTGAGATGTAGAGGTGATGAATGTTATATATTTCCATGGTTTTTTTTAAAAAAAATCTGTTAAATATTAGATTTTTTGATAAATATCTTAAATTCCCTAATACCATTAATATTACTGTGGACTGTCAGTTCCAATGCTTAGCATCTGACAAATTTTACGAATGTGGAATATACTGTACCTAGATCCATTTTTCTTTCTTTTACATATGGTTTTAGCTTATTTACAAAGTGGTGCTTTTTAGTTATTATTTTAAACTAGCTGCAGGGTATATATGGCTCTGCAGAGCGGTCATCTCATGAGTTGCAAGCAGATTCTAACATACAGAACTGTAATGACATAATGTCAAGGGGGTTGAAAATGAGATGGTCAGAATGAGAGAGGATTTAATACCAAGAGAGGTTTGCTTCTAGAGAGCTAAATATTTCCTTTGTTCTGAACCTGTTATTGAAAAGCTAGAGAAGTGCTATTTCACAAACTGCACAAATAATTAGTGTCAGTAATTGAATAAGTGAGCTATGGTTTCCCTAAATTGTTTTAAGAATTATAAACTCCTTCACTTCCCCCACACCCCCGCATCCCCCAAATCATAGCAGAAGATTATCTAGCTTGTACTGTTTAAACAACATTGTGTTTACATCTGTATAACTTTAGAGCACTTCTTGCAAAATAAGCTTGTGTGTCCTTTACAAAGCTGTTAGATATAAGACCACATCCATGAAAAAAATGGTAGCATTGGAGGTTGTTTCTTTGTGACATATTTTGCTAGAGCAAGTTATTTGGAATAATGGTACAGAAGGTTGTGGCAGCCAGGGCCGGCTCTACAGTTTTTGCCACTCCAAGCAGTGAAAATAAGAAGCTGCTGTCAATTTGTCGCTGCGGCCGGAGGAACTGCCACCCCTTTCTAACTGCTGACACAAGCATCCACTTGGAACGCTGGGGCCTGGAGCCGGCCCTGATGGCAGCAAAAATCCTCCATTTAGCTACATGATGCAGATATGAAATGTGATTAAGGGCAGGACTGGCTGAGAGGAACTCGGCAAAAAGAGGGTTAAATGGAGAGCAAGGAAGGTGAAGAAAATAAACAAGGGGATGAAAACAGAAGTAATTTCCGTTAGAACTCACAGAGGAATAGATGGAAGCTGACTGTTAGAAGGACCTGCAAAGGTCAAGGAAGACCTATAATGAAATCCAAGAAAAGAATAATATAGGCTCTTTAGCATCTTAATAAGGTCATAAGTGAGAATGAAGAAAAACTTAGTACATTTAAATGTTTCTTTTTTCCTGCATTGATCCAGAATTACAAAGCCAGCTCCATGCCACTTAGAAATGCCACTTAGACTGAGAGCCTCACATCAGAATAGCCCCTATTCTAGTGGTTAAGGTACTCACGTACCCTGAATACCATATTCAAATCAAATGCTGAATTGAAGCAGCATCTCCCACATCCTAGGTGAGAACTCTAACCATTGTTATAAGGAAGGCTACTTCCTCCTCCTGGGTGTTTTGTGTTGAGTTAAGTGTGTTCTGAGCACACTTCCCACACTGGGATCTGCGGATGGGTGGGGGAAGACCTATCTGCACCTGGTTTGAGTATCATACTGGAGCTTAGGCATATGAGAGGCACCTGGGTATGTATGTATGCCTACAAGCAGAAACATAGGTGTATAGGGACTTTTACCATGAAAATGTAGGTGCCTATAAATTTTAGGTATCTACGGGGTTAGAAGTCTAACCAGGCTTTTGAGGATCTCAGTGGCTCCCACATTTTGGACTCAGCCATATAGGGCCTTTTATGAATTTGAAAGTGGTAGAAAGGGCTTCATTAGAAATGAGAACCAGTAGCCTAATCAAACTCTTGCTGTCTTGATAGAAGGGGTTCTTATTCACTTACAAAGAGAACCTACCATGGAAACAAGGAGAAGGCTACTTCATCCCCAAAGAAAGCATACATGCTTTGTTTGTTTGTTTTTTGGAGGGGAAAAAAGGAAGGATAGTGGACCATGGATTCAGGGAGAAACTAAACTTTTCTTGAACCTCCATCATATGAAAGCAAAGGGTTCAGTTGTTCTCAGAGCAGTTCTCATCCTTGTATTTAATGTTCTTTTCAGATTGACATTAATTGAAGCCACAGTATATATCCACTTACAGCTGAACTGCAGTTCTGTGGAATCATAATAAACCGTTCTGTATGACTGAACTCCATCTGTGCTTAGAGATACCCTGACTACAGAAGGTATAACTGAGATTTCACAGATAAGAGGAAGTCAGATGGGGAGGAAAAAAAAACCTTTATAGTGTCAACCTATTGAAGAACTATGGTACATAAAGACTATTGGCCTCTCAGTGAGTATTCCAAGGATTTGTGCATTGTTTCGCAAATCAAAATACTAGACTGTGATAAATGTTTACTATATTGTTAATAAAGGACTAAACACTTTTCCAGTGAATTCATAAAGATCTCTTTTTCTGGTTATATTATATCCATAAATCACAGTTGAGATTTTTAGAATACTGTGTTTGAAGGGTTATTTGGGATCACCCGAACCTTTTGTAGTGCTAATGATTAGCTTTTCAGGGTTAATTTGTGATTTCATGACCTCTGTGGCAACCATAGCAACTAGAGAGACTTCAGTGGAAGAAAGAGCTAGCTGGGTTTGAATTGGTGACTTAGAATTGGAATATTTTATACCTCATTATCAATCTCAATGAGACATTTAGTTCCCCTACTCCAGGAATTAGTAAATAGAGGCATTATTCCACCCTTTATGTTGATACTGTTAATCCAAATCCCCATATTTCTGGACTATTTTGTAAGGAATGTTAATCTATGCAGTACACATTCTTTTTAATAAAGAGATTAACTCACAGTGGCAGAGGTGATTTTATTTGGTAATTTAAATAATTCTTTTGTTTTGAAGTACTTTGGAAAAGCAACTTAATGGAAGCAGTCTAGACCATATAGCTTATGCCCTGCAGAAAAGATTATACAAAAGTCATAGCCTCTGGGGAACAAAATGAATCTTATTGCTTGTAGTTTAGTCCTGAAAGCTGACTTTCCATCATTGAGAAAATGGAGTATACAATAATGTGTTGATATATCTCCTGTACTGTCATTATCAAATGAGTGAAGCTATATCTGATAGTATACTCCCTTCACTTTACCTATTTTACTTGTGCCAAGTATCTAATATATTTAATTCTTTAAAGTTTTCACTCATTACCTATAGATAACATATTCTATGTCTGACATTTTATAATGTGTGCACTCTTTGTAGAAGCTGATGGGAATCCGGGCAGAGTTTTGTTTTATTGAAAATGGCATTGGCTGATCAGACAAGGTGGGGTATGTGTTTATTTCTGAGTAGGAATTCAGCTGGCATCTTTTTTCATTTTCAAAAGGAAGGGGAACTTGTTCGGCCAAACTCTTATTGATTGATGGAAGGTGTTTTCTCATCACTATAGCATGCCTACAGCGCCTATAATCTCTCCCACACCAGCACATTTATGTTTCTCTTATGATGCAAAGAGGCTGGAGAGCCATGCTACTCAAAACCATGAAGTTAGTTAATGCTAAAAGTGTCCTCATTTAGATACACTGCTTCCAGTGAACTGGGCTATTAGATGTAAAGTCCTTCCCACTTTTTGTGTTAGACATTTGTAAAGAAGAACCAATGTGATTACATTGTATTGGAGGGAGAGGGAAAGAATTTGAGGAGCCTGCACAGGTAATGGGCAAACCCGATAAATCCTTCGGGTTCCCTGTGTTTTACTGTGCAGAAAGAATTTGAGAGCAGGGAGGGTCAAGGGTCTGGTTAAGTCTGGTGCATATGTCATCATAATGCACTGGATTCACTGGCTATTGTCCCCTGGTTAGGAGACATGCAGCAGCTGGAGTTGCAGCTACTGAATAACTCTATAGCTGCTGTAGTGGCTTGGGGAGATTCTGTGAAAGGATTTGCCATAGTGCATAGCCTGGCTATTCACATTTTCATTTGGTTTCAGGGTAATCCATGCTTTACTAACAGACCCATGGCTGGCCTGGGTCAGCTGACTCAGGTACTCAGGGCTATACAATTGCAGTGAAGCCTGAGACAAAATCTCTACACTGCAATTTTATAGCCCCATAGCCTGAGCCCCATGCACCTGAGTCAGCTGAACTAGGCCAGCTGTGGGTGTTTTACTGCAGTGCAGACAACCCTTAGATTTTATTGGTCACAGGAGCAAAAGAAAGCTGAGCAAACCATTCTCAAAATATTTTCAGCTATAACATTTGTGCAATTAGCTGCCTCATCATCTCTTCACTCTCTAGCCCCTAATACAACAATGCACCTGGGCAGATCCCTTTGCAAATATAGAAGAGCTCTTACAAACTAGTGCACTCTTTAACATAGTCATTGCTTAACCCAAACTCATTTGCATTTGCTGTTGTCTGCTAATATTCTCTTTATTTTTGCAAAATGGTATGAAGCTTCCAGAAGCTGATTATGCTGAACAATTAAATTGGCTTTGAGCCTTACAGCTTTATTGACAGCAGTAGTCTTTGAGTTGCTGCCTAAAGAGTGGTCTGCTTTGGTTAAAGCTCAATAAATATTGCAGCTATGGATAGCTATTGTAACCCTTCTGCGAGTCAGAGCTGGCAGCAACAAGGGCCGGGTTCCATATCTAGGGGTTCCATTCCAATAACACAATGCAAACCAGCTCGATCCCCCACCAGTGACCTGGGACAAATATATACCACCCCCACTGGGAGCCTCCAAGAGGCAATACTTGCCCTCTCGCAAACACAGAGTATGAGTGTAGCAAAAGCCTTTTAATAACAGAGAAAAACAACGTGGCATTATGTTGGGGGAACACCACTAACAGGATTCATAACACAACCCATGAGCAAAAACCTATCCCAAGCAAATTGTGCCATGTCCTTTCCCTTTGGTTCTTGAGTCCAGCAACCCAAAAGTCACCCAAAATCCCAAAAGTCCAACAACCCAAAAGTCTCTGTCCCTGGTCAGTGCAGCCCCAGAGTTTGAAAATTTATCTGCAGAGTTTTACCTCCCAACTTGGGTTGAGGTGGAAGGGTTAAGGGGCACCTGACATGGTCTGAAGACAATTGCCCCACCTCTCCAGGGGGCTCTGCTCTGCTCCGCTCCGCTCCACCAGTTGTCCCACAAATTGCTCTGCTCAGCCAGCCCCCACCCGTGAACTGCTCTAGCCATCCCACAAACCATTCCACCTGCCACTCCACTCTGCCAGCTGTCCCATGAGCCACTCCAGCTGTTCTGCAAACTGCTCCACAATATATCTTCAGGCTCCCCCACTATTTAACACAAGACTCAATGATTTTAGCTCTTTTGTGATTTCAGCTTGTAGTAGGGGAACCTCAATGCTGGTACACCATTAGCCTAAAGTGAATTCAGCTCAGTAGCCTGTAACTAGACTCCTAATGGAATCAAAATTAGCTCTAACATTCTACAGTGGAGGGAGAAAGCAATGCAATTGGCACATATGGCCCTCAGGAGCCTATACCACCAGATATTAATATCTGTCCCTCCTCCCCTCCCCCATCTCTCTCAATTAACTGTGTTTTGGAACCCATGTCCCTTGCTAGCGAGTCCTACTTAGTTGATGGCAAGTCCCTCCATCATAACAAAAGGCCAAGTACTGTTCCACTGTCCTTGATTCACATAATCAGGATAATAAGAATTTATTCTTCCTGCCCCAATAACATAGAAACTGGGGATCCCACAGCAGCGAAAGTGACCATTTGGGCAGCTATGGGCTCATGCTAGGCGGGATGGGTGTGCCTATGCAAATGAGATCAGTCCCTGAAGTTCTTTTCCACAACTTGCCACAACTCACCACCAGATGTCAGGGTGGAGCTCATCCTGACTCTGCTTACACTATGAATAAGCATTGAACAATCCTCCACTCAGCCATGACAAGGGTTAATGATATTACAAGGCGCATTCTCCAAGAGTGAAAAGATTTCCCCTTTGGAGGGTTGGGGGCAAGACAAAACTCTTCTTGTTCCAAGTTGTGTTGTTTTTTTTTTTAAATTATCCAGCCATCTGGTTTTCAAGAAAGTGTTGGGGGGAAAGTATGGCATACGGAAACTGTGTTAAAATTGCAAGCTGTCACTTCAATGTTTACAATTCCTGGTCTTCCTTGTGGAGCAGGGAACGCCATACAGAAGCATGTGGTTAGTCAGTGTGCAGCAAGCCACCCTAGAACAAGGTGGGTTGAGTTGTGGCTCTCTGCTTTAGAAACATAAGAACATGAGAATGGCCATGCTGAGTCAGACCAAAGGTCCATTTAGCCCAGTATCCTGTCTTCTGACAGTGGCCAATGCCAGGTGCCCCAGAGGGAATGAACAGAAAAGGTAATCATCAAGTGATAAATCCCCTGTCACCCATCCTCAGCTTCTGCTAAAGAAAGCAGCCTGCTTAGTGTCTTTCTTTTTGAGTTCTTGCATATTACCATTCTGAATTCTAAAAAATTAAGTACCATTTTGCTGCAACCTTCCAGTATGAAAACAAAGTTTGTTTTGAAATTTACAGCTTGTCTGATCATATTACTATTTGCCTAAAAAATAAGCAATTTGACAATTGATTTTAAAATATATAGCTTTGCATATTATGACATATCTTTTAACAAGTCAGTGAAAGAGAAAAATGAGAATTTAAATTCAGTTCTCTAAATCTGAAGAACAATTTTACTGCTATAGAAAATTACCATTAAAATCATACAAAGGTAATAAAAATAAAATGTAATATTATCAAAGCATTATGATTGCAAAAATATAATTGACATTAAAGTCAGCCAAAGTGCATCATAAAAACATCTATAAACAACACATCTTAATATAAGATTAGTATACAGATCATCAGTTATATATGGAAACTATTATTGTCTTACTTTACTAAATATGAATATATCTACTCATATTAATACATCTCTTTTCTTATAATCAGTTCTTTTTTCTTTCCCCTCACTCCCTTTTCTTTCCTATGCATAGTGATGAATTTCACTACAATGAAAAGAGCCTTCACAAAACTAGAGGTGGGTAGGAAATGGTTTTTCTGTTCAAGATTTTGATTTTGTTTTCCTGTCTCAAATTGGGATGAAAAGTCAAAATCACATGTTTGTGTTCCACATGGTTTGTAGTAAACTACCGTCTTTTTCCTATGTATTTTAAGACAGGGCTGGACAAATAATTAACACTTTTTTGTCAAATATATGCTTGATCATAAAAATGAATCCAATAAACTGAGTTTATTCTTTTTTGTATGCACTCTGAATACTCTGATCAATTTTATTGGCAGGAATGTCATCAAAACAGTAATTAGAACATATTTTCAAGCTAGACAAATTCAGACTAAAGATAAGGTACAATTTTTTTTTAGCAGTGAGGGTAAGTAACTCCAATGGTTAATTACTGAGGGATGTAGTGGAATTTCCTCCAATGGAAGTCTTTAAATCCAGATTGGATATCTTTCAAAAAGAAATGCTATATCTCAATCAGAAGTTAGGGGCCTGATGCAGAAATTACTGGGTGATTCTGTAGCATGACTTATGGAAGAGGTCAGGCGAGCTGATTTTAATTGTTCTTCCTGGCTTTAAAAATCAATATATATTCATGGGAAGCAAACTTTTTAATTAATCAGATTCACATGAAAAACCTAATTCTAAGAGTTATGTTCCTCCAATAAGAGAACAACCATATAACCTGTGTGTCCAATCAAGACTAGCCAACACAGTTCAAATTTCAAATAATGAATAAATGTAATGAGCTGCTCATGAACAATCTACAAACCAAGTGTTACTGGTCAGTTTTTCAGTGACTAATTTTAAATAACCAATAAAGTCATAAACTCCTTATGGACAACTTGTAAACCATAAAGGAGAGATACATTTGTCAAATGAATTGTTCATTCAGCTTTGTGTTATCCATTATGCAGTCACAGTGCAGTTTAAAAAAAATCACAGAAACATTAATTATACATACTGTAATTCTACCCCACACCGGAATTCAGCTGTAAAGATTTTAAAATTATTCCTGTTTGTCTTAAGGTTTGAGATGAAACCACAACCAATTGTTTCAAGTTCTCCACGGATTTGCTTTATGAATAAAAACCTATTTGACATTTTTTAGTACTTCTATACAGAGAGAGAAATTTGTCCTGGCTGGGAATTGTACAATAATCACCAATATATCTACAGAGCAACCTTTCTTTATAAAATATTTTCCATCTGCCACTTGACACGATGTGCAAGTGATGCTCTCGTTCATTGTTCTTTATGCTAAATGTTTTAATGTAAATTGATCTCTGTGGAGAAATCTCATGTTGTCAGTAATTATAAAATCTGGGCAAAAGTTTAAAAAAAATTAAATTGAATTTTATTTTGAGTCACCAGAGTTGTGAAAAAATATAGTTTCCTATAAAAGAAATTGCAGAAAATTCTTTGCAGCTGACCACTTTAATACTACAGAATATATTTCACACTTTAAAAAAATCTCATGGAAAAATGACTTTCTTCTCAAATATTGCACATGAGTTTTCATTTCAACAATTTGATTATGATCACAATTGTTTTGCTGATCTGAGTCACAGTTAACTGAAATCAATCATAGAAACATAGGACTGGAAGGGACCTCAAGAGGTCATCTAGTCCAATCCCCTGCACTCAGGGCAGATTAAATATTGTCTGGCTACACCGAAAGAAGGACAGGAGTCATTTGATATGGGTTTAATCAAGCTGCACTTTATTATTAGATGTCTGGGACTACCCAGCAGATAAAAGTGTGCAATGCAGGCAATTCCATATTTATTCCATAATTACCTGAGGGGCTTCTGCCAGCTCCCACTTTTTCCATCCTGGTTCCTCCAGCCAATCTATTGCTGGGACTTTACCATCCACCCAACCTCATAGGAGGGTTAAGGTGGGCTATAAGAAAGGGGGGTTGGTTCTTTGCCATACCAATCATAGGAGTCCCCAACCCCTCCCTCCCATTCATTCCTTTAACAAACACCTTCTTTTAAGTCCTTTTCCAAGCCATTTATCCAGTCACTGTATTCCTTCCCTATGGAGTATCTGCACTGGACATCCACCATAAGGAGGCACCAGCAATTAGCTTAGCTGCCTCCTCCCCAAACCCTGTTGAGTCCCCAAATATCTCCCAATGCCCTCTTTTGTATCAATTAAAAACATGTCAGCACCTAAGTCTGGCAGGCAAACCCCATTCTCCCAAGATAACTCTGGTTCCCCATACACTATGCCAGAATGAGAAATTACCACCCCCTCCTATGCTTCAAGGAATTTGGACACCTTCCTGTTCACATACCTCCTTGCCTTGTCCACCCTGGGGTGGGGGTGACTCATAGCTCCCCAATAGACCCTGTGTTGAAGTATGTCTGACCATACAATTGTAATTCCTGGAAAAAAGATCAGGGATCAGCCTCAAGTCCCCCCTTGCTCTGAGCATAATTGGACCCCCTTTACACATTTCTAAATTGTTTTCCCTAAGATGCACTGCAATTATAACTGTTGACTGCTGACAGGCCCCTACAGCATACAGAAGTGGTATCAGCTGATCCCATTACATGTCCCTTTTCCCATACCAACTCAGTATTGCTTCACTGCTGAACCTCCACTGTGAATCCTCCGGTAACCTGGCCACATGCCTATGTACCAAAAAGACAATATTTTACCCGTAGATCCACACAACTATGGCTGGTCATCCAACAACTGGAATGAGATTAACACCAGTTAATGCTGACTGCCTACCTGAGGTCTCACATGCATTCGGTATGCTTCTGAAGGCCAACACTCAATTGTTTGAATTGTCTCCGCTCCCATACCTAATTGTGCTGCTGCTGTTGCTGCCCCAATTCTAAGTGAGTGGGAACCAAACCTTGTCAAGCCCCCAACCTCATCAGTTCCCATCTCAACACAAAAAGAAAAGGAGTACTTGTGGTACCTTAGAGACTAACAAATTTATTAGAGCATAAGCTTTCGTGAGCTACAGCTCACTTCATCCGGATGCATCCGATGAAGTGAGCTGTAGCTCACGAAAGCTTATGCTCTAATAAATTTGTTAGTCTCTAAGGTGCCACAAGTACTCCTTTTCTTTTTGCGAATACAGACTAACACGGCTGCTACTCTGAAACATCTCAACACAGTAACAATTTGGTACGTTGTGAGAGGACTCCTGTAACTGTGCATAGAAAGGGGGCTTTCCCCCCCACCCTCAGCTGTATGATTGCTCACTCTAAATATATCAGAGGGATAAATACCGGAGAGGGAGAGGAATTATTTAAGCTCAGAACAATGGAGACACAAGAACAAATTGATATAAACTGGTCACTGGGAAGTTTAGACTTGAAATTAGATGAAGGTTTCTAACCCTCAGAGGAGTGAACTTTTGGAATAGCCTTCCAAGGGAAGCAGTGTGGGCAAAAGACCTAGCTGGCTTTAACATTAAACTCAATAAGTTTAAGGAGGAGATGATATGATGGGATAACATGATTTTGGTAATTAATTGATCTTTAAATATTCATGGTAAATAGGCCCAATGGCCTGTGATGGGATGTTAGATGGGGTGGGATCTGAGTTACTAAAGAAAGTTCTTTCCTGGTTATCTGGCTGGTGAATCTTGCCCATATGCTCAGGGTTTAGCTGATCTCCATATTTGGTGTTGGGACGGAATTTTCCTCCAGGGTGGATTGGAAGAGGCCCTGGAGGTTTTTTGCCTTCCTGTGTAGCATGGGGCACGGGTCACTTGCTGGAGGATTCTCTGCTCCTTGAAGTCTTTAAACCACGATTTGAGGACTTCAATAGCTCAGACATAGGTGAGAGGTTTTTCGCAGGAGTGGGTGGGTGAGATTCTGTGGCCTGCTTTGTGCAGGAGGTTGGATTAGATTATCATAATGGTCCCTTCTGACCTTAATATCCATGAATCTATGAACCTATATAGGCCCCCAAAGCCTGCCCAGGGCAGACCTTGGGCTCTCTGTCCTCCCATAGGATAACAGATTCACCCTGGTCTACTTGATCCATCTCAGTATGTAGTTCCAATTAAAACCAAAACCCAAACATAATGTTAGAACGTATCAGGAAGGGGATGGAGAATACTGAAAATATGCTATCATGTAATGCTGTGTTTCTCAAACTTGGGATGCCACTTGTTCAGGGAAAGCCCCTGGCAGGCTGGGCTGGTTTGTTTACCTTCCGCATCCGCAGGTTCGGCTGATCACGGCTTCCACTGGCTGCAGTTCGCCGCTGCAGGCCAGTGGGGGCTGCAGGAAGCAGCGCGAGCTGAGGGACATACCGGCCGCCACTTCCCACAGCCCCCATTGGCCTGCAGCAGTGAACCAAGGCCAGTGGGAGCCGTGATTGGCCAAACCTGTGGATGCGGCAGGTAAACAAACCGGCCCAGCCTACCAGGGGCTTTCCCTGAACAAGCAGCATCCCAAGTTTGGGAAACACTGATGTAACTGAATGATACAACCTCCTCATGTATAGTGTCCAGTTCTGGTCATCCCATCTCAAATGAGATGGAGCAGAAATGGAAAAGGTTCAAAGCTGAGCAACAAGAATATTAGAGGCCTGGAAAAACTTCTATACAAAGAGTGAAAATATTGGAATTGTTCAGCATAAAGAGGAGATAAATAATAGGGATCGTAAAAAAGGTATACAGATTAGTTTATAGTATAGAGAAGGTAGATTAGGCATCTCTGTTTACAAAGGGTCAGTCAATAAGACTGAAAGGCAGCAAATTTAAAAGGGATAGAAGGAAATACTTTTTCACACTAGGCACAATTAGCTTGTGGACTTATTGACCTAAGATGTTATTGAGGTGAAGAGTTTACCAGGCTTCCAGAAAAGCTTATATATTTATATGCATAAAAGCAACATCCAGAGTTACTATAGAATGACTTATTTAAACAAATATTTTGGAAGCTATAACACAGGGATATAAATCCCCATGTTGCAGGGTTCAGCCACCTTCTCAATTTGGAGGTTAGGAAACAACTTTTTCTGTGGATAGGTTATTCTATAATTACCTACTGCATGGTTCTTGCACCTTACTCTGAAGCTTCCAATACTATTGACTGCCTGAGACAGGAGACTGGTCTAACCGGATTATGACTATGATCCAGTATGGACATTCCTATGTTCTTGTCTGGACCCCTTTGCTTTCCCTTTCCAGGTTTCTGCCTTTGATCCAGCAGCTTTCCATCTCCCTACGCTTCCTCCATACAAATACCACAATTGTATCTACAGACAACACTACTCATCTACACTGACTCAGATATTTTTAACACTATTCACTGTCAAGAACTTGATTTACAAGATACCTTTTTCTCCTGGGAAATGTTTTTTTTTTAAATGTTTAAGTTAGTTTGAAATCCCTCTGAAACACAGTCCTGGCACCCTACTATAAAATACATTGGCACTGTAATACTGTCTGAGCTAAATCTTAATATTTTTTTCACAGTCTCACATATTCTTTATAAAAATATTCTTGGCTCCAAAAAGTGGTGGTATAGAAAATGTGGGTTGTACATTGCAGCAATGCTCTTCTTTTTATTTTCTTCCTTTAGGTACTCAGACCTGCAAAAAATAAATATATAAGCAAGTCCTCTCCCAGTCCCAATTTTGAATGATTTATTGATCTTCTGAATGTATTTTATATCTTCTCTAGATCATTGGGTAGCAGTCTACTTTATCTCCATAAGTTTAGTGTTTAGGGTATATTTGTGGTGCTGGTACTTGGAATAAATTGAAATATTGATTCTTTAGAATTATGCATAAAAATTAAAATGAAAACAATCTAAAAAGATGCCAGGCAAACAAAGATTAATGCTCTGTGAAGGTCTTTTGTATAGAAGTTAAGGTTTATGATTTGTACCATAAGAAAAGTGCATCTATAAGACATTAAAATGCAAAAGTCTAGATTTATGTAAACCAGAATATGAACTGTCAGGGAAGGAATTATAAATGGATCACTAGAATGAACAAGTAGGGTATACATTAGTGCATAATATATTGGCTAGATAGCTATATCACTGATTAGTAAAGGTCGGTTGCAATGTTTCCATCGACATAATTTTGATACCTTCTTAAATTTATTTGCTAAAATATAATTTTGTGTTCAATTTGAAATGGACCATTTCATCCTTAAACAGCAGCTAGTAGGAGCTTATTCCCTGACCTGACCTATGGTCTGTAACAAGAAATCTGACAGAGAACCTGAGTAATGTTTATCAGCAAAGATGGAGTTAGAATTCAACCATGACTGTACAACTACGAGGCACAATAGGAGGACTTGTTCTGATGTGACTTGTATTTTACATTTACATTCCACTTTTCATCATGGAAAAGTCAAAGGGTTTATCAGGCTACATAATGTGGAGCATTTCCCCACTACATATGGGGTGATATTTACCCTGTACAAAAGGTCCTGCACAAGGCCTATGCACCACATAAGCCATATTGTATACACCTTAAGTGGGATTGAAGTAATGCAGAGATTTTTGTGGTACTAGGCCCGAAAGTGCATTTGACCTAAGGTACTATGAGGCTTAGTACATTATTACCGAAGCACTTAAAGTCTCACATACAAAGTGTTAATATTCTGAATCCCTTCGGTGTGGATTGTAGATACAGTGATGAAGAGGCTTTTTCATTGCAGAGTGCTCAGCCTAGTTGATATGGTAATACTGGGGGAAGACACTAAGTGTTTGAGTGTTTGGCTTGTGCCACTGAGGTATATGTTCCTGGTTATGAGTTATGGGCCTGACCCAAAGCCTTTTGAAATCCTTTAACTTCAACAGGATTGGGACCAGGCTCTTTGAAAGGCAACCATCACCAGCAGTGCCCCGCCTACTGTCAAGGGAAGCATGGGGCTGGTGGTTTCTCTTTTTTCTGCAACTCTGTCCTATTCTGAAACTCTGTCCTTCTTTTGTGGCTCAACCCTCCAGCCAGGTCACACATTCTAATCCATCCCTTTAGGGATATGGAAAGAAAAGTACAATAATGAAGAAGTCTTTTAGTGCCTGAAAGGGTTTCAGAAATTTCTCCTTAGCTCCAGGATTCAGAGTCTGGACCCTGGTTCAAGGTCTTCCCCAGCTGGATTCCCCACTGAGGAGGTAGACTCTTATTATTATTATTATCCTGTCTTCAGGAGTTGATAGAGCCTGCTCTTTGTACAGGGCTCTAGTCCAGAGCCAAAGGTGAGCAGCTACATTCTGCACTTTGGGATGCTAAATAGCTGCCTCCCTGGACTTCCTACCTGAGTTCTCCTTCTCTGCCAACCCCAGGATAAATTAAAGAACTGAAATGAAAATAAAGTTGCTGAGCTTCCCAAAGTCACCAGTCTCTCCTTTGCAGGCTTAGTCAGGTCTCAGGCAACAAGAGCTCCTGGAATATGTCATGTCCCTAGAGCTCAGAGGAGAGGTCTGTTCCCCTCCATTGCTTACCTCTTTGTGAGCTGTTCTGCTTCTCCTTTTAAGCACCTCCTCCAGCTAGTGCAGGCTTGGTAGATGCAGATGGGCAGGGCATCTTGGGCCCAGAGCTGCTCTTTAACCCCTTGTTCTCCATTGTGGGATTTGTATACTCTATCACAAGTCCACAAAGAGGAAAATTCATCTTGGCCTTCAACAAGAAACAGATTTGGGACCAGGAGATTTCAGTTCCATAAAGGGAAATGCTTTCATTCTTATTTCTTCTTAGTTTGCAGGTTGCTTCCAGTAACTTCAGCTTCTATTATCCGCTTATTTGATTGCTCTCTGCAGTGGAATCAGATTCCTATTAATGTAAAAACATAGCATGTCAAAATAACAATGTTACAGAATTTGCATGTAAAGCACAAAATGCATTTTCCATTTGAATGAAAATTTACCCTAGTTCATTAGTCTGTTTTGCTCTGCATGGGAAAGCTTTTTCTGCAAAAAGGGGAAAGTGTATGTAATGAAGAGCACCATCATTGGAACTGTAGGAATCTTCATAAATTTTGGATCATAGATGAGAGAAGATCATCCCTCTACACTTGTGTAGGATTGTTTACTACTATAATCTCAAGTGCTAAAACCAAAACATTGAGGGAAAAACTGTTAGCCTTTTCAGTAGAGGTTAATGTAGATGCTATAAGAGGCATCACAGCTATTAAATGTCAAACTGAGAATGTTTACTCTGACTTACATGAATTATTACAATGATTTCATCTTTAAGGTTTGGTGAGGGCTAATTTATAGGACAATCTGAATGCACAATTCATCCATGGATACAGTTAATGCTACAAAGTAAATATAACAATATATTTTAAATAATTAAATATACAAAGATGTATATAAAGTATGAATTGCCAGTTGTATAGGTTCTCCAGCATCTTTACAAGACAAGTTGCAAGTACAGTTGAGTGATTTTTTGTGTGTGTGCAAATACTTTCCTTTGCCAAAAAATTTAACAACTCACAAATCTGGGTTGATTCAGCTAATTATGTTGGTATTTGGAAATGCCAAATGGAAATGGAAATGTGAAAACATTGACTTTTTTTTTTTTTTACACACAGATGTTTTATTTTGGAATTTCCCTTCATTTTATTTAAAAACAATAAACATTTTTAAAACTTCAAAATCAAAACAAAACATTTTGTTTCAGGTCAAATGAATCTTTCAAAAGCTTTTTTTTTTTTTAACTTTTTCATTTGGCCATAAACTTTTTTCTTGGCCTGGAGCAACATAGTTTGGTTGACCTAAGTCTCAGACATACAACAGGCCTTTTAAATTTTTTTGTGGCCTGAGCACCGTAAAAACCATAATTAGTTGGCCTAACCCCCAGAGAAAGATTCTTCTGTCAACTTACCTGTCATCTCTGAGAAGGTGATTACCTACATTGACCGAAAAAAACCCTCCTTCTCTTGACGTAGAACTGTCTATACTACAGGTTTTCAGTGGCACAGATGCATCGCCATAGCTATGCTGTTGTAATGTAGACATACCCTAAACCTCAGGCTCTTATGCTATTGTCTCTGATCCCTCCACTTTTGTTTCAAACAACTTTTAGCTGTGAATCTTTATATCAAAATAATTATCTAGTTGGGTATGGCACTTAGTGTATATTGTTTAATGGTAATTAAAGGAAGGTTTAACTGACATTTGATTGACAGTCTAATATTTAGCCATTAACTAAATTTGGTAATTGATAATAAAGCAATAAGCCTGGATCTGCAAACACTTATTATGTATGTACAGTTAAGAACATGCAGGAGTTGATTGCTGGCTCAACACGATAGTTAAGATTTTGTTCTTTGGGTTCCAAAGGGCTTTGCTTCAACACCAGAAAAAGAACTGGATGGAAAAATCAGTGGATGTAAGTAACCAGGCAGACTTTCATGAGGACTCAGCTTCTGCTTAGTGTAGGACTCGGCTGTTTGCTGAGTTCTCAAGGCTAAAAACATTTTTTTCAAGGTTGTAATGGAGTTAGAGGAGTGTCCCACTCCTGAGCTCCCTCAAAAGGGGCAGTTCCACTGATTGTAGTGTACTAAGCCAGTGATCTACTGTATAAAGTTGAAGTGTTTTGATTTTGATGGCAAGCAATATGTGATTTTTTGTTTGCTTTTTCTTGTAGAAAGTCATGTAAAAAGTAAATGACTACCTTTGCAGTGTTGCTAGAGTATGTTAACTTATTTGCTTTTAGCAAACTAAGCATCAGGCTTGCTTAGAGTGCATTTTAAAAATTGCTTAGTACAAATACTGAGGGAAATTTAGCTGAAAACTGATTTGAAAAAAGCAGTGTCAGCAACACAATGATAACTTCTGCTATGTTATCAGGACTGTTAAGCTGTGCTCGTATTAAAACAACAAAATTGTACTCCAGTGTCTGTTTAAAATGAATGAAATAATTATCTGAAAGCTGACCCAACCAGTAAAGTAGAATATGCCTTATTTTCAACACTGCATTGCCATTGTGCATGGACGACTTGCTGACCTTTACTCATAGAGATCTTGATTCAAAGGCCACAGAAGACAATAAGAGTCTTTTTAGTCATCAGCACTATACTGTGAAATTTACCCTTGTTCAAAGGGCTATGACACAAGGTTGTGAATTACTTAACTATCATAGGGGGAGATAGCCATGGAAATATTTCCTCCACACATAGGGTGCTCTGGGAGAAAAAATACCTCTAAAACTGATCCAAAAAAGCACTTAAGCAGATTACATAACTTTAAATACATGAGTGGTCCTCCTGAAGTCAATTAAGACCATCAGTAAAATTAGTCATATGCGTAAAGTAAAGCTTGTGCTTAAGTGCTTTGCTGGATTCAGATCCAAGTGCTCCCCATGGGCCAGTGCAGCTCCACACTACCCTCAATATAGGATTGTGAATTAAAAGCACAATTGAACCCCGTCACAGAATGCCCTCTCAACTGCCCAGGATATTGCATTGACTAGCCTGTTTGTCACCTTGCTCTCAAACATGTTCAGGTTGTTTCACCACATGTACCTATTATTCCTTCCCTCTTACACACATAGCCTAACACAGTCCTATTGTAACATGATCTTTCTGCACCACTTATCTTCTGAGCCCCCAGCCTTGTTTCCTCTTCCTTCCACTTATATCATTTGTCCAGTAATTACCACCTAGGTGCTCATAATACTCCAACAGAAAGTATTTAATCACTCACAGCTGAGCCTGCAGCCCTCTTCCTGGTGCAGTAATGTCAGTGATCAGGGTGCTGCTAGCATTCTGTCACATAACTC
Organism: Dermochelys coriacea; assembly: GCF_009764565.3. Classification (NCBI taxonomy): domain Eukaryota; kingdom Metazoa; phylum Chordata; order Testudines; family Dermochelyidae; genus Dermochelys; species Dermochelys coriacea. The sequence continues at coordinate 84,386,472 of NC_050068.2, forward strand.
TCCTCTATTTCAACTGAAACCCTTTCTTGCCTCCTGGGAGGTCTTCTTCACTGTTCAAGCCATATCCTCTTTGTGGATTTGGGGTTCTACTGGGGCTTCTCATGTCCTTTCAGACTGGCTTTCCATGAGTCACTGGTGAGAATCTCCTGCCTTCAACCTACTAAAAGTGCACTTTGAAGGAAGAGGTTTCCCCACCACCTCCTCTTGACCTATATATTGTTGTACCAATCACACCCCATTGATCTCAACTCTGGTTTCTTTTGTCACTAGCTTGTACACACCAGAGTAAGTTGTCCCTCCAGAACCTCAATTCCTTGATCTCTGTTCTCCTCTGTTTTCTCTTGTTGCTGACTCAGGACTATCAGGGTAAGTTCATCCAGAAGGCCTCATTACCAGGACTCTACATCCCCTCTTCAACATGCCCTTTACCTCTGACCATGCCTGTAGCTTTTTTCCTTTTGGGAGTCAGCTGAGCCTCCTTCTCCTCTAAGTGTCTCTGATTTTTAGTACTCCCTGATCTATTGCCCCCTTTTGAGTTTTTCTCTCCCCACCAAGTCTCCAGTCTTAGTTCTTTCTGGGCTTGTTAACCTATGTCTAGGGTGCTTTTTCACTTCCCCTTGAGGACTACCTGGAAGATTACATTTGTGATTTCTTTATTCAGACTCCATCCATGGGGTTTTCCCTACCATCTTTTGCCCTTCTTACTTAAGGGAAACTAAGTCTGATCCATTCCTATCATGACCACATAGGGTAGTAACTTTAATACACCTACTCTCTGCCACATAAATCTTCCTCCCACCTCCAATAGGATGAAGGCCACAGGGTAAATATTCTTTTCCACATGCACACAGTAGGATGGCTATCATCATCCCACTTTGTTGCCACTGTGGTTTAATCAAGGTGATCACTACCAGGGTACACGCAGCTTCCGAGTCTACCATGCCCCTTGCGGTTCTCCGACTTATTCTGATGGGAACTGTCTTTATCCCAGACCCACCTCCTGCAATTCATGATGATTATCTTAGCAGGTCTGACTTGGTTCAGCACCTGCAGTCCTGTTCTCTCAGGAGCAATGTCAGGGTTAATCAGTGACCTGCTAGCCTTCATTTAAAGCAGAGTGTTATTTTTTCAGAACAAAGGTTCTTTCTGAAATGCTTATGTTAAAAATTCTAAACAGCTTACATGCAGGTCTGAGTTTACCAGGCAGTCATCCATGTTTCACATGGAGACCTTGATAAGAACAAAGTACTTCAAACTCTTCCCACTGGTCTGTCTCTCTTGGTTAGAGTATCATACCAGTGCAAGTGATGCCCCTCTCTTATGTCAGGTTGTTTCCTTTATAAAGTTCTCAGTTCTACCCAGAATATGCAACTTCCCCTGGGATTAAGTGGGGGAGGCTTCACCAGACTTATTGCCTGCCTGCAATAATTGCTCCCCACCCTAGTGATTTTAGTTCCTCCAGGAAATTCCTGTAATCCCTCTTCCAACAGGAGTTAAATGCAAACCCATACAGATACATATAACATGTATAAAATTGAAACAATAATTACAAAGATATGTCATGTGTCTGTAATAGACCACAGCATGTATCTGAATATTTTGAGTTGTGTTCATTAGTTTCAGTTGTGGGGACACAGGTCATATGGTATGGACATCTGTAAGAAAGTCAGGGGTGAAATCCTGGTCCCAATCAAGTCAATGGGAGGTTTGCTATTGACTTCAGTGGAGCCAGCATTCCATCCTAGGTGTCCTGTGCAAATACTTGTGTTTATAAGTTAAAATTTTGCTTTCTAACAATCTCATTTTTTTCTTAAATCACTCTTTCCAAATATTCTTGCTAAAAATCATACTCCCTTAGAATATCTGTAGATGGTAAGTAGCAACAGAGCATAAAATCACCTGAGATCCATCTATTTTTTTATTCAGGTGAGTATTTGTGAATTTTTAAAGGTATTCAGACAGTTCTAAGTGAGTGGTGCAAACCGCCCTCAGAGGTTGATGAAGAGATCTCCTTTACATTCAGTGGCTCAGACATTTCCTTTTTTCCTGTTAGCAAATGAAATGTGATGAAAAGTTATTATCGTGTAGCTCACTTAAATGAATTCACACTCCAAAGCAAAATGTATAAGGAAGCATATTACCTCATGGGAATAAATTAATAAACTTAGAATAAACTTCCTAAAACAGTAAACTTCTACTGGGAAACATTCTAAAACATTTAGTAAGTATAGCTGAGGCCTCTCTCATTGTGTTAATTATTAACTTTCTGAGTGCAAAGAGGTCTTAGAGGGAATCCCCAACAATTAGTATATCTGCAAAATTATCTGTTTTCTGGGTGACAAATCAATTTTCCCCAAACAGCATAACACTTTGAAACAAATGCATGTTGAAGAAAAAAAATATTAAAAGTCTAAATCCAATTATTAAAAGTAAATTATCCATACAGTTTCAGGGAGTAACATGAAGGTTGTTGTAACAGTTTAGTGTAGCATATGCAAAGTAACTGCCAAGATGTATCTGCTGAGAACAATATAGTTTTACAGTCTTAGGTACTAAGCTTACATCTGTAAAAACAACCAACCAAAACAAGCACTAAAATCCTACTCAGACAATGTTTCTTTATGACTGCATAATAGCAAAGGAGAGTAATTGAGCACATTGGATGAAGAATCATTTTCCTTTCACAGGTAGCATCTGTTTCAGCTGATGAGAGTTTCTGCTTTTCCTTCTCTATTTTTTAGGTCTATTGGATAATGAGAATGAAAAGAGCCAGCTGTTTATATTTACTTCAAAATTCATGATGACTGAGTCATTTATATCATGTAGAGATAATGAAAGACAAAGAATAGTGTAGGGATCAGAAAATGACAGGCCAGATGAGAATATCAATTTAGTCTGGTTCTTTATGTAAATTAGAATCTCAACAGAGAACAATATGTAGCTTTACTACTGAGCTCTGCAATTTAGTTTTTATTTTTCATTAAAAGTGTGTTGCTCTATTAATTAGCAGGTTACAGAAACAATGAAGAGACAGAAATATATAGTACAGGACAAAAAAGTGTGAAAATAAAAATGTGGCCTCCAAAATGGCTGAAAGAAAAGACACCAAAGATTTTCTTGCAGTTATAGAAATTACTTTTCTATTAATTTTACCAGAAAAGGGTATTTTCGGTGAAGGAATAGATTAAATGATGGAATGGCACTGCTGCTATAGGAAAGAGACAAAGATAAATATAAATCATTTACACACTATATTTTTGTGAGCCATGTTACCTGAGCAGCCATGAATGCAATAGCTTATACTGATAGCAAATGTCACAATTAAACTTGTGTGTAAACTTTCTGCCAGTCAGAATTGGCAGCAACAAGGCGAGGTTCAGTATCTCAGCATTCCTTTTCAGTAATACAACACAAAACCATCTTGAACCCCCATCCAGTGACCTGAGACAATTACACACAACCCCGTGAGCGCCTCTAAGAGGCAATATTTCCCCTCTTGCAAGTGCAGAGTCTTAGTGTAGCAAAAAACTTTTAATAAAAGGAGGGAAAAAATGCAACATTAATTTGGGGAAACATCACATACAGGGTTTATAAACATAAACGATGATCAAAAACCCACTACCAAGTAAGTTGGGCAGTGTCCTTTTCCCCTCAGGTTCTTAAGTCCAGCAACCCAAAAGTACCTTTAAAGTGCCTGTTCCTTCTCTGCACCCCACTCACAGTTGCTGTCCTTAGCCAGTGCAGCCCCAGAGTTCAGAGGTGCATCTGCAGAGTTCATCTTCCACTTTGGGTAAGGAGGCATCTTACTCATTCTGCTGCTTGGGCACGCACTCACCATCCTTCTCTGCGGAGCTCTGCTCTGGTACTATCCACCAACTGCCCTGCTGGGCACTCACCATGCCTCTCCACCAGCTGCCCACACCTCTCTGCCAGCTGTCCCTCTGGCCACTTGCCACACCTCCCTGCTGGCTATACCAAGATGTCTTCAGGGCCACACCACCAGGTACAAGAATCTATCCCCATCCTTTCACGAGTCACTGGGCTTTGGAATCCATGTTCCCTGCTTAGCCATTTAGTGGAGGGCGAGTCCCTCAACTGGGAAATGCCAAGTACAGTTCTACTGCCCTTGATTCACACAACAAGGATAACAATCCTTTATTACTCTTGCCCCAATAACAGGGAGACTGGGGATCCCACAGGAACCAAAAGTGACCATTTGGGCAAGCAATCCATCATGCTGAGCACCTACGCAGGGTGGTGTGCCCATGCAAACGAGATCAGCTCCTGATGTCCTTTTCCACAGCTCACCACTAGATGTCAGGGGAAAGCTCATTTAGACTCTGCTTACATCTGTATTATTCTTCACAGTACCTAAAGGAATATGACCAAAGTTCTGGTTCAAACTTAAGACAAATGCTTAGAGAATACACGTTTTAAACCTCTCAAGCAAGAATGCAAGATCCAAAGAAAAGTGGAACTGCAGTCTTAACAAGATTAATTGATTAGTTATAAATCCCCATGTAATGACATGACTACTAAATTCCCCTGCAACAAATCTGAGGAGGATTTTGCCATTACTGAACTGCTGCATTATGGTATAATATCTGGGATAATGTTTGCTAATGGATAAAGTTCATTTAATACAATATAGGTATGCTTCTAAAACAATATATTAAAGGACAAATTTACCTACAAGGTCCTGTGATCACTTAAACCTGATGTTAAGAGGTCTTCAGAATTCAGTTCTCTGTAAACATACTTTATAGAAATGGATGCACATTTATAGCGATTTTGTTGTAAAAATTGTTATATAAAGCATAGGGGATTTTGACTCTTCCCTTTATCCTACATTTTTATGATTGGATTTTCTCTCCATGAATTAATTCTGGTTTTGTTTGAGAGAAAAGGTTCCCACAGCTTTTCCCTATTGGACGGGAATGGGGAACCATGGCCACTGGAAGCTGTGGGCAGCTGTGCCTGCAGACGGTCAATGTAAACAAGCTGTCTCGCAGCCCACCAATGGATTACCCTGATGGGCCGCATGTGGCCCACAGGCTGCACGTTGCCCATCACTGGTGTGGAGGGATTGTTTTTACAAAAAGGGAATAAAATTTTACACTGTAAAAATGTGTGGTCTGGCACTGCTTCCTTTTGCAGTGGTGTTGAAGGATAGTTATTCATTCATTATTTACAGTAATTGGGACTAGATAAAGGGTTTGTTGAACAGTACGCTCACTCTTCTAACTTGTATTATCTGAATTATGTTCCATTTACTGTATAAAATAATTTGTAGTTTCATCCAGGGAAAAACAAACCAATAATTTGCTTTTGTTTAATTTCATTTTAGTTTACACAACCTCATTAAGAATGTAAAAATTATACTTTTAGAAAGCACATTTCATTTTAGAGCAGTGCCCACAGTTTATAATATTACTTAAATCTATTTATGTGGACAACATCTACATTTCCCAATTCTTCTGCTAGCAAACACTTTAAAAAAGCAAGTTAAACAGTTAATGTACTCATCTCTGAAGAGATGTTACACAATTAGCACAGTAGATCTTTAATGAAATTATTATAAATGCATTTGTTCTTAAGTATTCAATGAAATTTCACTCATTGTGATTAATAACTTTGAACTTATCTTTTTTTAAGTAGAAAAACAAATAAATCATTCACAAGACAACTTTGGTTAATAAGAATTTGGGAAACAATCTTAAGTCAAATTCAATCTGTTGCACAGCAAACTATTAGGGATGGAAAAGTGTGTTCAAATAAATTACAAGACCAGAATTTATGGGCTCAAAACTTACAGTCAGAATCAACCATCTGAAAGGCCTAAACATATCTGTTTGAATATTCCATCTTTAAATTGTAAACTAGTGAAAGCACATCATAACTACTACCTTGGAGCATCATTGGAACATCAACACAGTAACACATAAGGTGTTGGGGTAGAAAGATAGATGACCAATATCTTGGCCAAAATTGAAGCCTTATATCCAGATCTTTTTGAATTTGCAGGAGGGTTCAGATTAGAAGCTTAAGATCCAAACCTGTTTCCAGATGAGATCCAAAACTAGAAGGGACCCTTTTCCAGATACGGTTTGGATGTGTCAAAACACCCTCTCTAAAAAACAAACAAACAAACAAAAAACATCTTCTAAGATTTTAATGTCATCAAATGTGAACCCAAATACTAGCCTGCAAGTTTTAAAAAAAAGAAATGAAAAGGCAGGATCCATATCTGAATCCCTAGCTCCTTCTCCATATTTACTATAAGCAGAATACAAGAACTGCCATTCTGGGTCAGAGCATTGCCCATCTCACCCGGTATCCTGTCTCCACAGTGGCCTGTACCAGAGCTTCAGGGGGAGTGTATAGAACATGGCAATCATGGAGTGATCCACCCTTGTCTTCAACTCCCCTCCAGCTTTTGGTAGTCAGATTTAAACATGAGCATGACCATCTAATCTACAAGATATTGATGGACCAATCCTTCGTGAACTGACCACCTAAGCTACTATCAATTGATGGACCATTTCTTCAATTTTTCGAACCCAGTTATACTTTTGGCCTTCACAACATCCCAAATCGATGAGTTCTACAGCTTTGTTGTGTACTGTGTGAAAAAGTACTTCCTCCTGTTTGTATTAAACCTACTGCATATTAATTTCAACAGGTGATGCCTGTTTTTTTATTGTATGAAAGAGTAAATAACACCTTTTTCACACTACTTATGCTTTTTAGACCTCAGTCGTATCCCTCCTGAGTAGTTTCTTTTCTAAGCTGAACAGCCCTACATTTTATTGTATTTCCTCATTTGGAAACCCATTCCATACACTTAACCATCTTTATTGAACCATTTCTATTCTACGATATCCTGGACAGAACTGGACACAGTATTCAAGGTGTGGGTGTACCATGGATTTATATTTTAACATTATGATATTTTTTCTCTTATTATATTATCCCTTTCCTAATAGTTCCTAGCATACTCTTTGCCTTTTTGACCACTGCTGTGCATTGAGCGCATGTTTTCAGAGACCTGTTTGTGGTGACTCCAAGATCTCTTCCATTAGTGGTAACGGCGAATTTAGAACCAATCTTTGTATGTGTACATTAGAGATTCTTTTTTTCCAATCTGCATTACGTTGCATTTATCAGTGTTGAATTTCATCTGCCATTTTGCTGCACAGTCATCTGGTTTTGCAGGATCCCTCTAATTCCTTGCAATCTGCTGTGGATTTAACAAACTTGAATAATTTTGTACCATCTGCAAACCTTGCCACCTCATATTTAACCTCTTTATTCAGATAGTTAATGAACCTTCAGAATTCTTGGGTGAATACCATCTGGAATTGGTGACTTATTACTTTTTAACGTATCAATTTGTTCTAAAACCTCTTCCATCAACACATCAATTTGGGAAGGTAATTCAGATTTTTTGTATCAAAGGAATAGCTCTGATATGGATCTTTCTGCTACTTCCTCTGCAGTGAATAGCAATGAAAATAATTAAATTAGTTTCTCTACAATGACCTTGTCCTCCTTGAGTGCTCCGTTAATATCTTTATCATTTATAGGCCCCCTGTCTATTTGGCTGGCTTCCAATATACTTAAATAAATTTTAATTGTTAGTTTTTGCATCTTTAACAAGTTGCTTCTCAAATCCTTTCTTGGCCTGCCTTAACATACTTTTATATTGTTATTGCCAGAGTTTGTGCTCCGTCCTATTTTCCTCATTAGGATTTGATTTCCAAATTTTAAAGGATGCCTTTTTTGCCTCTAATGGCCTCCATTAGTGTGCTGTTTAGCTATGGTGGAATTATTTTGGTCCTCCTACCTTTTTTGATTTGGGGTTTACATTTAGTTTGAGCCTCTATTATGGTCTTTTTAAGTAGTCTTCCTGCTGCTTTCAAGCTTTTTACCCTTCCAGCTGTTCTTTTTAATTTCTTTCTAACTAGCACCTTCATTCTTTCATAATTCCCCTTTTTAAAGTTAAATGTTACTCATATGCGTTTTTCTGGTAACTCCTCCTCATGAGAATGCAATATTTAATTACATTATGGTCCCCATCACCAAGCGGTTCAGCAATAGATACACAAATGAAAGAGCGTGTGAGAGAGAGTGTCAAGACTCAGGAAGAAAAAAGACAAAGCAAATTTGAGGATGCAGATGAAAGCAAAATTCTTAGAATAAAGGGGTCTCTAGGATGGGGAGAGATGTGGAAAGGGAGAAGCAGGGAGTTCTGAAGGGGAGAAAATACACCTCAATCCTGCAAACATTTCATGTGATTAATGGGACTAGTTATGAGCATAGAGCTCAACTGATGGTAGAGTGCTCTTATATCTAGCAAACAAAGGCATAACAATGGCAAGAGGTTGATCCTAGGCAAATTCAGACTACAAATAAAGTGCAAGTTTTTAACAAAGATAGTGATTAAAAATTGGAAAAAAACCCAAGAGATATGGTGGATTCTCTATCACTTGTAATCTTTAAATCAAGTTTAGATGTCTTTTCTAAAAGATATGCTCCAGTTTAATGACAAGTTATTGGGCTTGATGTAGGAATTACTAACAAAAATCTTTTCTATGGCCTTTTTCTGCAGGAGGTCAGATTAGATGCCCAGAAATGTCAGTCCTGGCTTTAAACATCTATAGTTTCCCTCATGTGAAAACTTCTATTTTCATTTGACATTTTTAAGCAAATTAAGCAAATACTGTTGCCTTTCTCCATCTGCGACAGCCTGTGGTACCCCTCTGCCCATCATGAAATTCTAGATTCATACACTGTAAGGTCAGAAGGGACCATTATGATCATTACTCTGACCTCCTGTAGAACACGGCATAGAATTTCAGCCAGCAATTCCTATATCAAGCCAATAAATTGTGGCTGAGCTAATGCAATAGGGAAAATATCTTTACCACATCCATCAGAGCCAACAACCCACTCTCAAAAGCTTCAGTTAATTTCAGAGAAGGAGAACAAATATAGTACCCAGTGCCTCAAACCTGATCCGCTCAGATGCTGAGAGGCGTTAACTCCCATTAACTGAATAGGGGTTGTTGCTTCTTAATAACCTTGCATGAGAACAGAGAACTCTGCAGGACTAGGCCTATCAAGAGCAGGAGCAACAGGTGCAATGTTTTTAATACAGCTAATTTGTGTCATATTTAGGCCCCAATTTAGCATAGCATTTAAATACACTCTTAAGCCCCATTAAAGTCAATGGGAGCTAAACACATGTTTAAGTGCTTTGCTGAACTGGGACCCTAGTGACATTTTGGCAAACACTGTCCAGGTTGTAACATTTATTACACAGTTTACAAATCTCAATCTGCATAGATCACACACGCTTATTAATAAGATGGATGTCATAAATCAAAATTACATCCTTGTTTGCATCACTTAATCTAAAATATTTCTATATATTTAAATAATACTGATTGTTTCAAATCTTTATACAAAAAAAGTGTCACATTTAAGAAAAATAATGAAAATTACTGAAACACTAATAAACAAACTGACACAAAAATTAGGCCTGCTTTCCTTGCCATGTCATTGTTTTGAGGAATGGTCAAAGATTTGAATCCATTCCAACCTGCTAATTAATCAGAATCTAAAAATGCTTAAGTAAAGGATTAACAGCCAATGATATAGTAACCCAAACAGGAAAATAATGCAATTTAAAACAGACCTTTCTTGCAAATACAAATATATTAAACTAGCTAAGTCTCATTAAGACTTGCCAGGTTGAATCTGGGGAATTGGAGCTAAAACAAAAGGATGAGGAAGAGGAGGAGGAGGAGGTGAGTGGGGGGATCCATTCTTCCCGAGAGCCAGGAGTTATTTGTAAACCCAGAGCAGTCCAGCCGGTCACAGGACAGCATTGTGGCTGAGCGTGATGATAGGGAAGGCACTTCTGGTGAGTATGAAATTCCAATCAAACTGTAGGGGTTACATGCGCTTATATTTTAGGGTTAATATGAAGAAAAAGTGAGGTGGGATGGGTATCTGATTCCCAGGAGCTTCTCCAGTTATGCAGAGAGTGCCCCCTGGAAAAGATTTTTATGTGCACAGATTGGAGATCTCCAGGAAACTTTCATGGAGGTAGGCTACAACACTTTCCAGAAGGTTTCTTGGGTGGGCTGCCTTATTTCTTCCACCACACTAAAACACTTTCTCACGCCACTCCAGTATTAATTCTGCTGGCATCACTGCAATACATAGCATAGCAGCAGAAGGACCAGGTCTACAGCCAGACGCTTGCAGCATCTGCTCCCTTGCCGCCTGTTTTACCCTCAGCAGACTGAAATCGCATAGGTTCACATAGGAGAGATGGTGTAAGTTTTCATTCCAAGTGCTCATACCACAAACAATAGAGAAAGCGTCCCCCACCCAAGGTGATTTCTGGGTCCCTAAATCTCAGTTTCCCTAATATGCCAGTGGTTTGGATGGCGGGGATCAGCATTGACCTAAGAATCTGCAAGCCCAGGGAGACTGCTACCAGCAACATAAAGGTAAGGGGTGGTTGGATTTCCTCTTATGACCGCAACCCACCCCCATACTCCTAGAGCCATCTTGGACATAGACCGCACTTTGGGAGGCTCAACACCAGTCCCTGGTCTCCACACACTGTCCACATTGCTAAGGGGAGGGGGCATTGTCCACCTGCGCTCCCAATGTGGGTTGCCCACAAGCTGCAGCACAAGGCCTGTTGCCTATGCCCCTGGGCTATACTCACCAAGGCTGGAACAGCAAAACGGTTCATTGAATAGCTAGGGATACTGATTATGTTCTGGCTTGCACTTCAGTGGAATAAAGGGAGTGATTTTTAAATAGTAACTATATACTAGACCAATGGTTCTCAAACTGTGGGTGGGTCATGACCCCATTTTAATGGTGTCTCCAGGGCTGCCTTAGACTTCCTGGGGCTAAAGGCTGAAGGCAAAGCCCAAGCCCCACTGTCCGAGGCTGAAGCTGAAGCCTGAGGGTTTCAGTCCTGTCTGTTGGGACTCAGGTTACCTTGGTCATCAGCTTCTCTGCCCCTACCCGGGGGTTGTGGGGCTTGGGCAGGCTCAGGATTCGGTCCCCTCTCCTGGGGTCATGTAGTAATTTTTATTGTCAGAAGGGGGTTGTGGTGCAATGAAGTTTGAGAACCCTGGGTATGCGCTGACAATAGTTACCTTGTGCTTAGCATACCTTCCAATGGAAAGCCTGGCCCTCAGCTCATCCTCTAAACTGGTGCAGAGGCGTTCCCTGATTCACAGATGAAAAAAAGAGAATGTAAGGTGACATGTTCAACAGGTTAATGAATGCCTCTAGGACAGCTGACATGGAGCTAAGAGCCTGGAGGATTTCACTGTCTGAAAAACCGGACATGGACATAGAGCAATCTTCCCTCTAATTTTTCCAACCATGTGTGGAATAAATTTTATGTGCACCGAGGTATGTGTGGATGTGCTCCACAAATAGAAACAAAAAACCTACATATATATATATATAGATATAGATATAGATATAGATATAGATATATAGATATATTTAAAGTTACTGTAGGGATAATTACTCCAGCGAGGACAGGTTAGGCATTTTCTACTCAAAGAATTAAATTTATGTATAAGAGAAAAATAAAAATTATGAAGTGCACAGACCAGTCAAAAAACTAAAATAACACACTTTGAAAGAATAAAATTACAGAGAAATATATGTACATCACAGGAAGTACCAAGAAATAACAACAACATTCATACTAGTATGTGTTGGGAGGTGAGTGTGAGAGTGTGTGTGTGTGTGTGTGTGTGTGACACAGAGACGCTGTGTGTGTGTGAGAGAGAGAGACAGACAGACAGACAGTGTATGTGCTGGCTGCTGGGGAAGTTTCTGAGAGATGCTATGAGCTCTCTATTTACGACACTTATTGAAATCTCTCCTGCTCCTCCTGAGCCAGTTCCCCCTTCCCTGCTCTGAAAGATGGGGTACATGGGCAAGGTGGGAGGGGAGAGACAGAATGTGTGTGGTGTATATGAGAGAGAGACAGACAGATACAGAGACAGATACTCTGTGTACTAGCTACTGGGGAAGTTTCAGAGACCAAGCGCTGTCTCTTGAAGGCACTCACTCACCACTCAGAAGTCATGTTCAGACCTCAGAGCTGCTGTGAGTCCTGAGTCTTGCCCCCTTTCCCCTGCTTTGTGGAGATGGGGTAGGTGGGTATGAAGCAAGTGGGGGGAGGGGAAAACCGTGACATCAGCATTCCCCTCCCCCACTCTGCATAGCCAGCAGGAGGGAGCGGGGGGAGGGGCACCTGAACACACGCTGCCGGATGTAAGCAGCTCTGCTAATCAAGTGTGTGGCACTTGAATCACTCCTGGGTGGCTGCCTGACCATGCAGCTTAGAGTGAGAGGAGGAGAGCAGCCCAGGAGCATCAGTGTGACACACAGGATGAGATGCTGCAGATTATGAAGGACCAATCAGACATGTGGAGGTATCTGGTTGAGTTTCAAGAGAAACAGCTTAAGGCTAGATCCCCTCTGCAGCCCGTGCAGAACGGCCTGCAAACATCGCCATATTTCCAATCCTCCTCCCACAAATGTTCCAGAGGGTGGGGAGGGCGGGTGCAGGGGGGAAACTGAGGAGGAAACTCATGGAGATGCTGAGCCCCTTGCTGGGCTTTTCTTATTGTCCTGGTATCTGACTGGTCAAAATTAGCTGCCAGTCCATCTGCCTCCATATCTCACCCCTGCAGAAACTTCTCTCCCTTCTTTCACAGATCTTATGGAGCACACAGCAGGCAGCGATAACAATGGAGATATTTGTTTCACTGAGGTCTAACCTAATAAGCAAACTACGCCAGAAAGACTTTCAGTGTCCAAAGTCGCATTCCACCACCATTTGGCACTTGCTCAGCCTATTGTTGAATTGCTCCTTACTGCTGTCCAGGTGGCCGGTGAACAACTTCATGAGCTATAGGAGAAAATGGTAGGCTGGGTCTCTGAGGATCATTATTGGCATTTCAACATCATCAATCATTATTATGTGATCCAGAAAGAAAGTTCCAGATTGCAGTTTTCTGAACAGACCTGTGTTCTTGAAGATGTGCATGTCATGCACCTTACCTGACCATTCCACGTTGATGTTGGTGAAACACCCCCTGTGATCCACCAGTGCTGCAACACCATAGAAAAGTATCCTTTTTGGTTTATGTACTCTCTGGCAAGCTGGTCTGCTGCCAAGATAAGGATATGAGTGCCATCTATTGCCCCTCCACATTTAAGGAAACCCATCATGTCATACCTATCCAGTATGTCCTGCACATTGCCCAGAGTCACTACCCTTCTTGGAAGAAGTTGATTAATGGCCCTGCATACTTGGATCGCAACAGCTCCCAACTCCAAATTGATTCCCCACTGACCGGTAGCAGTCTGGTGTTGCAAGCTTCCACAAGCGTTCAGGATTCGCTTTTCCACTGTCAAAGCAGGTCTCATTTTAGTGTTGTTGCGCTTCAGGGCTGGGAAAAGCTCTGTACAAAGTTCCTAGCAAGTGGCCTTCTGCATTCAAAAGTTCTACAGCCACTACTCATCATCCCATAATTGCATAATGATGCAGTCACACCAGTCAATGCTTGTTTTCCAGGACCAGAAACGGTGCTCCACCATGTTCAGCTGCTGCCCGACTGCCACCAGCAACCAGGAATTTTTTTGTTCTATGGCTTGCAGCAGGATTGCTTGAAGGATATTGCAATATACGGCACAGTGGATCCTGTCTTGACTCTGGAAATACTGCAGGATAAGACATGATATGTTTGTAATGCTCACAACAAGATTATATACCTGAGCAGGATACAGACTATGGCATTCTCAGTCTATTCTTAGACTTCTCAGACTATGGCATTCAAACAGCTAAACCAGCCTTTTGAAAAGAGGTATGAAAAAGTATGGTTTGTTTGCCGTTGATATCAGGGAGGAAGGGAAGGTGGGAGGGAATAAATTACATCAAGGTAGGTTGAAGCCATGTTTCCATTCCATTCCCCCCTGCAACAATGTTTTTGTCCCATGAGGCACTGCAAACCCTTCCTAAAACCCTCTGTGGCTAGTTGCGCTGTGTGATAACTACACACAGTGCACTGCTCTGTGCATCAATGCAAATGCTGCTAGTGAGGAGGCACTCCACCAATGCAATGAGCGTGGTATGGATAAGCCCAATCGACTTAATTACTGCAGCAGCTGGATGTCAACTTAAATTAAGTCGATTTAACTTTGTAGTGCAGACACGTCCTAATTAAAATCTAATCCTACCTTAATGGATATTTTCTAACACTGTTTCTCTCATAGGACTCAATCCGGCAAAGCACTTTGTGCCCACAGCTCCTGTTGACTTTAATGGAAGTTAAGTTGAAGGTACTTAGCAGCTTGCAGGATCAGGCTCTTACTTACTTTTGTGTGATAGGTGGGGTTGTTTTTAAATTCTGCCTTTCCTTTGTACAAAGCAGCAATGCTTGAAAAGGAAAGCAGTAAAAGATGAGTTAGAGGGAATATGTGGTGCAGTGGCTGTAAGGACAGTCTGTGTATTTACAATATGTCACTTCTTTTTTGTGCTACCATTTGTTTTTGTTGTAGAAATTCAGTCAGCTGACAGAGTTCTTATGATATAGGGACCAGGGTGGTGTATTAAATAAACCCTCACTGCAAACATCTGGGAGGGGGGACATTAGTGTTTCAACTTTTTTTATTGAATTTCTGTGCACAGTTGTTTATTTGTGAAAACTAGATGTGCAGGTGTCAAAGTACCTGTTTCACTGCCTCCTAAGATTGTTTCAAAGCCCTGGAAAATATTTGCAGAATGTCCAGTTTTGCTGAACAGTGTCTAGCAACTGAATTGGGAAATATACCGAAGTCAATACTCAAACTTGATTTATATTCTTCTCAATGCTAACAGAAAAGAAGCATCAAGTGATGAGAACAGTCACAGGGGTGTTAAAATAAAAGTGGCTGTGATGCTCTGTACCTTGAGGGAACACCCCACACCCCCATGTTCATCCATATAAAATGGTTGTGTGGTATCCAATGAAAAGTTTGTCATGGCGGGTGTCTTTGGAAGGCTCATGATACGCTGAACATACTTGTTATAGTAATGTTATATGTTGTAATTTCATGTATATAGTTATGATATTCAAAATGTGTCCTCATGGCTTAAAACAAGCCCAGGCAAAAACTCTCCAAGGGCAGAGGGGCAGTTCACACCTCATCAGGGCATGTGTGGGACAAACCCAGCCCAGCCTCACAGGAACAAAGGACATTGGCCTAGGCAGCTACAAAGGATCTTTTGGTCTTTTGAGTGAGTCACCCCACACCCCCCTTCCTTTGGTCAGTTTGGGACTAAAATGAAGTAATGCTTACCTGACTCTGAAGGGGAGAGAGGGGGCAAAGCCAAGAGGGAAGAAAGATCATGTTAAAAGGGAGAGATATTTGCCATGCTCTTCCTCTCTCTTTCACCTACATCTACAGACACCACCACCACCAAACGACTGAAGCACTGATCAGAGGGGAGAGCCTGGCTGAAGGGCAACCAGTCAGTCTGTGGTGAGAAGCATCTAAGTTTGTAAGGGCACTGAAAGTGTTAAGATCAACTTAGAATTGTTTTGCTTTTATTTCATTTGACCAAATCCAACTTGCTGTGCTTTGACTTAGAATCACTTAAAATCTATTTTTGTAGTTAATAAATTTGTTACTTTATTCCACATGAAGCAGTGCACTTGGTTTGAAGCGTGTCAGAGACTCCCCTTGGAATAACAAGCCTGGTAATATCAATTTCTTTGTTAAATTGATGAACTCATATAAGCTTGCAGCATCCAGCGGGCATAACTGGACATTGCAACACAGAGTTTCCTAGGGTTGTGTCTGGGACCGGAGATATTGGCTAGTGTCATTCGGTTTCACAATCCAAGGAGCAGCTTACATGCCAGAGGATGTGTGTGAACAGCCCAGGAGTGGGGGTTTTCACAGCAGAGCAGGGTAACGCTGGCTCCCAGATCACCGGTCCAGATAATACAAGGAGAACGTCACAGTGACTTTGTGTGTTTCTTAGGCCATGTCTACACTTACAAGCTTCCAGTGGCATAGCTGTACCAATATAGCTGTGCTGCAGTTAGATCGTTCATATAGCTGCCTGATGGGAGAAAGCACTCCCATTGACATAAAACCAGCTCAATGAGTGGCAATAGTAATGTCAGTGGGAGAGTGACATAGTGCTGTGCACACAAATACTTATGCTGGACAAAAGCTATGTTGCTTAGTTGGTGTGTTTTTAACATCTCTGAGCCACAAAAGTTTTGCCGACATAAGTGCTATTGTAGACACAGCCTTACTATATACTTTCTGCAAACAGACCATGAAGATGTGACAGAACTGCCTCTTAGCACCTGCCATAATCATTCTGGGTATCAAAAATTCACTCCAGACCAAAAGTCATTGACATTTGGTGCTCTCTGTGAAATGGTCTCATTTCCAAGTGAATACAATAACTTGATATCACAATCAGAACTGCTGGCAATCTCAGCAAGGATGGCAAGCATGGGACAAGGGTTAGTCATAGAGCATGAGTTATTCTTTTTCTCTAAGATATGGCTCCTCCTTCTTGGGGTGGAGTAGAATGACAACATCATGGAATCTTTCCCCTCTACTGCCCACACTGGTTATGTTTACAGTTTGTGACAGAGTACTGGGCGACAACAACCATGTCTACACTAAATCATTTACAGCAGCACACTTGCACTGATGCAGTTGGGCCGATGTAGCACTTCTGGTGAAAACATTCTAAGACAGGAGAGAGCACTCTCATTGGATTAATAACTCTTAGTTTCTCAGGAGGTGGTAGCTATGTCAGCAGGAGAAGCTCTCCCGCCAACATAGCGTGTCCACATTGACACTTAGGTCAGTATAACTTCTGTCGCTCAGGGAGGTGGATTATTCACATCCTTGAGCAACATAAGTTAGATCAAAATAATTAGTAGTGTAGACATAGCCTGAGCCAGCTCTCTGGTCACTGCAGCTCCAATTTAACGCTGCAGAGCAGACCTTGTTAAGAAGAGTTGTGACTAACTGGTGAGTGGAGGAGAGCTGAAAGGCTAATTAAGCTATTAGGCAGAGACTACAAAAAGGCACAGGAAGGAACGGGAGGTGAAGCAGATAGATAAAGAGAGAGTGTATGCGTGAGTGAGTCAGTGCTTTCTTGCTCACTTGCTCTTCCTGCTTGCCCAAGGAGCTGAGGGCCTCCTACGACTGTAGGAGTAAGGTTGTATAATGTACAAGGGTGGTGGGAACTTATGCTGTAAATAAACTGCACCATGTGTTTCACCAACATAAAGGTCTCTGAGCTCTTTATGGGCTTGAGCAGAGTGGGCAAGGGGTGAGTGGGCCCTGCCACACAGTTAAATCAAGAAATTTGGTTTTCAGGGCTGTGTGACATTACTGACATAATCTATAACTGTATAGATCATTGTTGCAACCACTGTTATATATTTGAAGCAAATATTGTACAAAGGTTGTCGTGTAAAGTGTCTATGGAAAGGTTATGATTTGCTGATTATGATTGTGCTATCTGTATGGGTATAACATTTTTGTAGTTGAAGTTATGAATATTGGCTATGTACTTGTATATCAATGTGTTTTTAATTCTAAGTAGCCTCAGTGAAGCATTTGGTCAGCTTCTTGAGAACGGACTATTCTCAGTAAGTGCCCAATCAAGAAACACTTAACTGACAATGGACTTTGGGAGATGCCAATCCACATCTGAGCTTTCCTGGGAACATTCAAACTAACACGTAAACAATGGTGTCAGCCTGTAAAGAATTGAGTCATGCATGGACTTGTGACTTGCTCATGTGACTCCAAACTCCATCTTGCTGTGGTGATCTTCCAGAGGGCAGAGAATATAAAAGGCTGCTGCCTCATCTCCATTTTGTCTTCAATCCTGCTTCTTACTTCTGGACGAAACTTACTGCAAACTGAAGCTCTGAACAAAGGACTGAATGACCCATCCCAGCTGTGGATGTACTCCAGATACCTGTTTTGAAGTTGCAGTTTATTCCATCACTTCTACAAGCCTGAACCAAGAACTTTGCCATTACTGTATATAATTGATTCCGTTTAACCAATTTTAACTCTCATCTATATCTTCTTTCTTTTATGAACAAATCTTTAGATTTTATATTCTAAGGGTTTGGCAATAGCATTATTTGTGGGTAAGATCTGATTTGTATACTGACCTTGGTCTGGGGCTTGGTCCTTTGGGATTGGGAGAACCTTTTTTCTTTTGCTGGGGTATTGATTTTCATAACCATTCATCCCTATAATGAGTAGCATTGGTGATGATACTAGGAAACTGGAGTGTCTAAGGGAATTGCTTGTGTGACTTATGGTTACATAAGTGTAGCCAGTGCGATAAAACCAAAGTCCTCTCTATTTGGCTGGTTCGTTGTGCCTTGGTAATCAAGGGCACTCAACTTTGGGTTGTAACTGCCCTGCTCTAAGCAATTTGTCCTGAATTGGTTCTCTCAGAAGTGTCTCACCAAAGGCAGCATTGTTACAGGTTGTCAATACTTTTCATGTACACCATGGGACTTATTTATTGCTGTTGAAGTCAATATTAAAACTCATATTCACTTCAGTGAAGTTGGATGCGCCCTTATAGGATATGTCTACACTGCCTGCAGCAGTAAGCCTCCTGATCCAGTTTAAGCCTCCTGATCCAGTTTGATTGGTTTGGACTGGCGGGGCTTGTACTAGCTCTCTAAAAACAGCCGTGTAGACAATGCTTTGAAGTTGTACCTTGGGCTGGAGCTTGGGCTCTGAAGCTCATCCTCCTCCCTAGGCCTCAGAGCCCAAGCTGCAACTTCAAAGCGTTGTCTGCACAGCTATTTTTAGAGCACTAGTGCAAGCTCTGCTAGCCCATGTCTGTTGACCCATGCTGCGAGGCTCCCTGCTATGGGTTGTGTAGATGTGCCTCTAGTTACTTTTAAAAAATACATAATGCCATAACTTACCTTTTAAGAACAGTTCCACAATCCAAAAACAAAATAAAATACAACTAGATTTATCCTTATGAAATACAATATAATAATATAAAGGGGGTCAGGGAGGCAGACTGGTGGAGAAGGAGCACTTCCAGTTGTTGAAAACAGAAAGCAAGAGCCTCAGCTGGTGTATATGGATATAACTTTCTCTAAGTCAATTGAGCTATGCTAATTTATAAAACTGAGGCTCTCACCTACAAAATTGTAGAGAATTTTTCTATATTTATACAAAATATAAGAAAGGCATGAAAGGGAAAGATGTAGTACTTTATAGTTGTGTGTTTTGAATATTTAAAGTTGAAATGTGTGTAAATATGTAATGTTCTGTTGGACTTTAAACTGGCTGGGATACATGTAATAAATTTGAACTTAGTCTTAAAGACATGAAGAGCACTGGAACTGTTAGGGATTTAAATGTGAAAGACATTGAGAAGTAGATTGCATACTCATGATAGTACATTGCTAAATGCTAATAAGGTGTTTGGAAGGTCTAAATTAGAGTGGGTATATGCTGGCTCTTCTTCCAATGTTTAAATGGACAATAAAAAGTAACCAAGACACCAGGACATTAGATCATGTGCTTATTCATATTTGCTTGATAATTAATTGCTTCTGTTCACCTGAAACATTTTTTTAAATAAATAACAAGAAACAAAAAGTTACTGGCAGCAATTACTCTGGAATTCCCCGAAGGACTCACAAGTACTGCTCAGCTGTTCTGTGACAATATAACAGTATATCAACAAAACAGCTGCTGCTCTCAGACAAAAATAGAACAATTATACTAAAATTCTATTTTTGAGAGAAAGACATGAAAAAATCTGCATGAGGAACAGTTTGTTGGAGAGGTAATTTATTAAATAAAGGCATGCACAATTGTTGCATTAGGAAGGAGAAAGGGAAAATGAAAAGGCCCCAATCTGTTAAAAGGGGGCACTCATAGTAGGAGTCTTACAGATCAACTATACACATAATGTAAACTTTGGTGAACCAAGACAGCTACTAATCAATGAGTCAAGTGCAACTGAGCAGAGCTACTTCCAGACAAGTGTCTCTGTAACTTGTAACTTTTATTTTGTGCTTAGTAACTTCTATCGTGGGCTGATTCTGTCCTTGGACAGTAGCTCAAAATGTAGAAATATGAAACAGGAAGTAATGGAGAAAGCTGTTGAATTGCATTGTATTTAATGTCTGAGGATAATAAAGTTAGGATATTTTTTTCTGTTGTAATACTACAATACTGTAGTCTCTTTTCCACATATGCAGGAGCACCCAATCTGCTTTGTCTATTCCTTTAAAATTATAATCAATAATGGGTCCAAGCTGCAAAATCCAGATCCATATTTCAAATTTCAAGGTTGGAACATTTGGGCCCTAGGAATTTAATTAAAGGATGGTCTGTTTTAACACAATTGCAATGTGGAATTACTTTATCAAACACATTTTGGTCAAGATTTTAAAAAATGATTGGATTCTAAGTGCTTCTGTTTTTGGCACATATCTTGGGACACCCTAAGGAGGTTTTTATAATATATCTGTCAAAGCAAATACAAAAATAATAGGCATGAAATACTACATTATCACCAAGTGATTCCCAAATCTCAAGTGTATATTCTCAGGTATTTGCAAAAACTACCAGACTAAGCACATGACCTCTTGCCAAAGGAGTAAGGTAATGTCCAGGATCACACCACCAATGTGTGCTGTTCATACCCATGCCCTAGTGACAAATGGCCGGTCCTGCCAATATGGAGGAAGGGTGTTCTTGTAATTTGGTTTCAGGACAGTGAGTCAGGAGATTTGCATTCTATCCCCAGTGCTGCCACAAAATCTGTGTGACTTTAGACAAGTGAATTACTCCCTCTCTGTGCCCTGAATTCCTCATCCGTAAAAGCTATCGTTTACTCTCTTTCACCATAACATCCAAAAAATGATATCTTTCCCAAAAAGTAAAGCTAATGAAACATCTTCCCTATATTTTCTTCCTCTTTGCCTGATTGAGGAGGGTAAAAATCTTGAATAGTTAGTGGAGTTTTGTTTTACATAAGTGTGTGAAAATTATTATATGCAGTGTTGTGTAGCCATGTTGGTTCCAGGATAGTAGAGAGACAGGTGGGTGAGCTAATATCTTTTATTAGATCAACATCTGTGGGTGAGAGACAAACTTTCACACTTACACAGGCCTCTTCTTCAGGTCTGTGTAAATGTGAAAGCTTGTCTCTCTCACTCTCACCAACAGAAGTTGGACCAATAAAAAATATTACATCACCCACCTTGTTTCCGTGTAACTTATTGTTGAACTGAAGAAATGTGTGTTTTCTTTTGGCTCTCAGTTCACTGAGACAAACCATGGTTATTTTCTTATCACACACAGTTCACAGGTCCCTGTCCTGTGAATATTATCTCATAAGCCTCCTCTACCAATCAACACTACCATGGTTTCAATACAAGGGACTTCATGGGGGGACAAAGTCACAGGGGAAGAGGCAATGTGTCAGGTATCCAAGATTTATCTCAAGGAGGGCTGTGAATAGGATTTTGTATTCCTTCAGGAGTTACTTATTGCCTATTATGTTTTTTTCCCCTCTCTTTCCTCCTCCCTTTCACTGGTTTCCTCTTTCTCCAGCAAGGCTTCTATTTGTGCAGACCAACTATAGAGAACTAAGACCATATTCACACACATAACACTTTGCCATATTTAGCTGAACTGATAGATTTAAGCTGATAGATTTGTTACAACCCAATGGCCCCCTCCCTCAGGTCCCCTGGGGAGGCAGATCAGAACTGTATGTTGCTAAAGCTGTTGAAGGCATTGAAAGGTATTTCGGGAAGGGTTAAAGGTGTAAGTGTGTAGTGAAAGGTTCCTTTGCAGGTTGCAAAAGGTCAAAGAGGGAGGGAAAGAAAAAAGAACGGGTTAACTCGACGCTTCAGCTAGTTCAGTCTGAAGATAAGAGGCTGACTCCAGCCAAGGCCACTGAACACAACCAACTCTCGGCTACCTGCCAAAAAAGACAGGAGCCTAGATTCCAACCCCGATCAGCCATGAGAAAGGAGAACTAAGCTGAGCAGGACTGTAAAAATTGAAAAAAACTAGAGAGACAGCAAAGGCCAGCAAGGGGAAAAACAAAGTCTTGCGTCCCTGAAGCTGGTGTGTTTTGGAAAAGCTGAGAAAGCTGCAAAAAGCCAGTTTGGACTGAAACAAAGAGCATGGGAGACAAAGGTCCCTGAACAAAAAGCCCCCAGAAGAACCCAAGACTTAAAACCCTCCTGGGAGCTAAAGCAAGTTGGAGATCAACAGTGGACAGCTTGTGCACAAGACAGAACTCTCGTCCACCCTTCCCCCATCCCCTTCTCCTGACATTACATCCAGGCTTGGCCAGCCTTGGGTCATGCATGTGTGAGTATGAAAGTGGGTTAAGGCTGGGGCACTAATGCTTTCTTTCTTTCTTTCTTTCTTTCTTTCTTTCTTTCTTTCTTTCTTTCTTTCTTTCTTTCTTTCTTTCTTTCTCTGAGTGACGTGGGGGCATTCCCAGCACTCACTGCTGTTATTTTATTATTTTATTAATAAAGCTTTAAAATTTAGATCCTTGGTGTGCTCTTTCATCTCCTCCCCTAATGATCCTGTGGCCTTAGCCTGATCACCTAACATCTCAGGCAGATGGGTAGTAAAAATCTGTCACAGATTTGCCACAGATTCCATCAGAAGTAACCAAAGCAGGGACTTCTGCACTGTGTGGGAGGAGATATAATGGGGCCTTCTAGAGGCCATCCCTGTCATCCTATGGATCCAGAACTGTGCAGATCCTCTCCCCGCCACACACACTCTGGGGGTACTATGATACAGATGCTGCCCCTCCCCTAGCCTAGGGAGGAAACTGCAGATAGGAGCCAGCCACAGACTCTAGTTGGAAGAAGCAACTTCAGAAGCTGCTAAAAAGAGGGACTTCTGGACATCCAGACAACTTTCTATAGTTTTGACTGGACTTTCTCTGCCCTGTGGTGATTGGCTGTCCTTGCCAAGCTCCCTCACGATATCTTTGCCTCAGATTTACTCCACACTTGCCTCTCTTACCCTCTTCTACCCTGCCCTGTCCTCCTCACCCCTTTCCCATCACTTTTGCTTTCCATTTTTTGACCTCTCCCAACACACCTGAAAATATGGCGATTTCATGCCATTAGCAGTTACCACATTGATCACTCTGCTGGTGTTAGAACCCCTCCTCCACTCTGTGTTTGTCTTGTCCATTTTGATTGTGAGCTCTTTGGGAAAGGGACAGTGCCTGGCTCAATGGGGCCCCTATTTTGGTTGATCCTTAGCACTACCGCAATAAACATGATTAGCTTTTTTTTTTTGGCTGAGTAGAGAGCTATGGATGAATACGAGAAACATCTCTAGGGATGGGTAAGAGAAATCATTCAGGAAAAATTACAACCATCCTGAACACACTGCATGGGACTGATTTTATCAGCAATGTCAGAATGATATATTCTGGGATGACTTTAGTGAACCAAGAAGCAATAGAGTAAAAATAAATTTATGAAATGCAAGTTTAAACATATTTATGTTCTGACTGATCCCAACATTTGCCAGTCATTGTGTGTGTGTGTGTATACTTATAAAATAATAAGATATGGACTCAATTCTACTTTCATTGTAGCTTTGCAGTTCTCCTTTCAATAAAATTTTCTGGATTTTTTTTTTAAGAGAGAGACTCCATTGTTCTGAATTTTGAAAGCAAAGTAAATTATGTGCATTCAACAAAGCTGTTATGTGACGCTGTCAAATATACAACTAATGAAACTGTAATCACCAGGCCTTATCATTTTAGTTGACGTTCTAATTTAATAATAGTTTCAAATCCTCAAGAGCCTTCTTAAGTGTATTTATCATGCATTTGCCATTACCTAATCCAAAATAATTGTCTAAAGTTGATTCTCTAAATTATACTAATAGCATCTTGAAAAAGTCTACATTTTCAGTAGGTTCATGGTAATGTAAATATATACATCACATTGATATGCATATGCTGTAGTATACCCCATTAACAAGGATTCTGTAGAATTGCAATTTAGTGCTATAGGTGTTCCCTGCCATGACCAGGCCATAGATCCAATTTGTTTCTCACCTCCCGAAGGCAAGGAATTTATCCAATCTGAGTCATTGGATTTTCACCTCCTGTTTCATTTGGATAGTTTCTCATCCATTATATGCCTCCTTACTCTCATAATGTGCTCACTTTTCAGGATTGGATCGATTCTGCAGATTTAAGGTCTTGATTCTACACCCATTAAATCAAAGGCAAAGCTCCCATTGACTTTATTGTTCCAGGATTAGGCTCTAAATACAGGAATGCCTAGTTGATATAGTCTATTCATTCCTTTAGGGCTCAATTCTGCCAAATGCTGAATGTTCTGGCTCTAGTTCAGCAAAGTACTTAAGCATGTTCGGAACTCTTGGTTAAAGTTAAGCACATGATAAACTGCTTTGCTGGAGTGGGGCCAGAGTGCTTAGCACCTTGCACAATCAAGTCTATCATCGGGTTTCAGATACCAACCCCATATGTGCAGCTCCCTACACTAAAACATTTGTTTTGTTCTGTTAGAAGTGGAGCAGATGAGGTTATCTTTGCAAGGGTGTATCCGCAGCATTTGCAGTTTTCCTGTGCCCCTGGAAACATTGTGCTTGCTTCTGGCACAATATTTCCAAGAGCTCCCATTAAAAGTTGGAAAAATCAGTTAATCTTAATTCACAGCCTTTTCTTCTCCTTACTGCAGTTCACTTTCTCATCTGCATCTTTAATTACCCTTCCAATAATTCACCACTTTAATTTCTATGGATAAAATTACATAATTTAAATAATGAGCAACATGATCATTGTAGAGATTTTAGGTTTTTCAGTAATAACTCAGCTGATATTTCATGCTTTCTGTGATGTAGTGGATAGCACTTTTGCACTGCCTTGTTTTCCTGTGCAATTGAGCTTTCTTTAGTTATCTAATGAAAGCTCTGTGACTCTAACTAATGTCAAGATCAAGAAAAAGAGAAGAAATAAAAACAAGTGAAGCTAGGCAGGCAATATTTTGTCTTGCCTAATTTTTTTTCCACTTGTCAGGAATTCTGGAGATTAACCCTGACACAACAATGCATAGTAAAGCAGGTTATTAATGGGAAGCTGAAGAGTAATGATAAGGGATCTGGACTTTTGTATATACAAGAGGCTGAATTCATCCCTAGCGTAAGAGAATGCAGTTTATTGAAGAGAATGTTGTGACACCAGGACTGAATCTGTACTTTAGATTTCATATAAAATGATGGCTAGAAATAAACTGGTGAACAATAAAATACATAGGCAAAAATAAGGAATCCATTAAAGTGTATCTGGATTACACATGCCTGATTTTCAGTGGGTTCTTAATGAAGTTCTTTTTATATATTAATATTTGAATACACTGGCATTAGAATCTGTATGCACAAAACCCCTTTGGCAACTGTATATGCGATAAGAAAAGGAGGACTTGTGGCACCTTAGAGACTAACAAATTTATTTGAGCATAAGCTTTCATGAGCTACAGCTCACTTCATTGGATGCATTCAGTGGAAAATACAGTGGGAAGATTTTATATACACAGAGAACATGAAACAGTGGGTGTTACCATACACACTGTAAGGAGAGTGACTCTCCTTACAGTATGTATGGTAATGCCCATTGTTTCATGTTCTCTATGTATATAAATTTCCCCACTGTATTTTCCACTGAATGCATCCGATGAAGTGAGCTGTAGATCACGGAAGCTTATGCTCAAATAAATTTGTTAGTCTCCAAGGTGCCACAAGTCCTCTTTTTCTTTTTGCAGATACAGACTAACACGGCTGCTACTCTGAAACCTGTATATGTGATGTAAGGGTGGGATTCACAAGGGGGACTCAGGTGCCTAAATTGAACATTTTAGGTGCTACTGGCATGCACAAAAATCCTGCTTAGCTGCTGACTAACCCTGTAGATGCCTAAGTTCCCTGGGTGCCTAAATTTCCACTGTTAAAGTCCCCAAGGAACTAACATTTCACTGACTGGGTATGCATGAAGCTGCCTAAATCCTAACACTGCCTAACAACTCAGTACTTAACTCCATCCTAAACCCTTTGTAGCTTGCCTTTGGGGTCTGATCTAGTAGGTGTGTTCAGAGAATATCTAAACCCACACAAAACAGCCAGAGGAGGAAGTGGTGGTCTCCTTAACTTTTAGCCCAGTGGTTACAGCACTCCCTCTGGACATGAATCCCTCCGTTTCTTGTGGAGCAGAGATATGAACTTGGGTCTCCTCTCTCCTAGGAGAATATATTAACTTATAGGGTGCTCTGTTGAAGCTATTTGACTTTATATAAATTAAATATCCATTGGGCCAGAGTGACTATATAGCCTAGCAATTAGAGGAATGAGGTGGGAGACCCAGGTTCCAGTCGCCCTGCTCTAATTACAATATATTTATACAGGGAAGGCCAAAATACCACATAGTCCAATGCTCTAGATGCTTTCCTGGGAATATGGAGACCTAAATGGAGTCCCTCCTTTCAGATGATGTCATGGTATCCTCTAGCACTGAGGATATCCCTGTGGAAGAGGAGACCCCACTTATTAAGAAGAGACAGATAACTATAATGGGGGTTCAATTATTAGAAATACAGATAGTTGCATTGGTGATGACCAAGAGAACTGTGTGGTGAATAGCATGTTGCATATAAAAGTTGCAGACCTCTTGAGACATCTAGATAGACTTAGGTGCAGTGTTGGGGAGGAGGTAGTGGTCATGATACATGTAGGTACCAGTGACATAGGGAAAGGCAGGAGAGGGTTCCTGGAGGCCAAATTGAGGTTGCTCAGTAAGATATTGAAGTTTAGGATGTCCATGGTAGCAGTCTCAGCTTTGAATGCCTTTTAGGGCTAATCCAGGTTGATTTTGGCGATCTCTGCTTCTGCTTCATAGAGCCAGTCCTGTGAGAGTCCAAACAGCAAAAGAAACTAAAAGAAAAAAAACTGTCAGCTGTTTTTATTTCCTTCTTCCAGTATTCAAGCTTATGGGATGAAGTGTTTTGCATGAAGCCTCTACATGGGTGTGAAAGGGCAATTAACAATATCTTTGTATTATGTTGTCCCATAATGGCCCATTTAGTTTTGATAGCCCTTCTTGATGGTTGGAAGATGATTTGTCCTGACTAAGTTCACAGTTTCGAAGCAAAGATTTGTATAGGCATAAAGCAAAGCATTACCTTATAGCATGTGATAAAGGTATTATAAATGAGACTAATGCATGCAACAACTTACAAGCACTTCATAAAGTCTAAACACTAAACACATTTTTAAAGTTCACTACCCATCTTAACCATACTAACTCAGAGATGGAACAGACTGGTTTCCAGCAATGAATTTGTCAGTGTTCAGCTAAGGCCTAAAGCCTGGGCAGGAGCTGGCACCTGGTCTGCCAGCATCACAACAAGCACCAGGGAGTCACCTGATGAAATTAATGGGCAAAAGTTTTAAAACAAACATACGGAAGTACTTCTTCATACCATGCAGTCAACCTGTAGAACTTACTTCCATGGGATGTTGTGAAGGCCACAAGTATAACTGGGTTCAAAAAAGAATTTGGTAGGTTCATGGAGGACAGGTTCATCAATGTCTATTAGCCAAGCAGGTCAGGGACACAACCCCATGCTCTAGGTGTCTCTAAACCAGAAGCTGGGAGTGGAAATGGGATGGATTACTCTATACATTGCCCTTTTTTGTTCATTCCCTCTGAAACATCTGGCACTGGCCATAGACCATGGTTGGAAGACAGGATACTGGGCAAGATGGACAATTGTCCTCACTCAGTATGGCTGTTTTTATGTACATTCACATTGCTGCTCCACATCCTGGGCAAGGGCTCTAACCACTTGTCATTATCTTGTTGTTTTGTTTTGTTTTTTTAATGACTGACCTGGTGTCACACAGAACATGTCCCTTTAAGGGGAGTCAGGACCCAGGCTGCCTGAGATTGCCTTCTGAAGGCCCACCTGGGAGTAACTGACTGCCCCAAGTGGCTTCTTAATGGATACTTTGAAATTGAGAACTTGGTCCTTATAAAAAGGTTCCCCAAGCTCAGTTAGGTTAGGTACTCCCAGGAAGAAGGGGCTCATGGGGAGAAGACTTGCAGGGAGGGAAAAGGGAGCAGCCTGGAAGAAGGATTCATCAAGAGGCCTCCCAGATAACTACTTGGGGCTTACTGAGCAAAGAGCGATGTACTGTCAGGGTTGAAAAATCGGAGTGATCTCATGGTGGAGGAGGTCAACTATAGATCACCAAATGAGGAAGAGGAGGTGAATGAGGCATTTCTAAAGCAACAGAAATATCCAAAATACAGGACCTGGTAGTAATGCGGGATTTTAACTACCCAGACATCTTTTGGGAAAGTAATATGGCAAAACCCAAAATTTTCAGTAAGTTCTTGGAATGTAACATGGCCATCTTTTTTTTTCAGAAAGTGGAGGAAGTAATCAGCGTGACAGCCATTTTAGACTTGATTATGACCAACAGGGAGGAACTGGTGAATCTGAAGGTGAAAGGCAATTTGGGTGACAGTGATCATGAAATGATAGATATTATGATTCTAAGGAAAGGAAGTAGTGACAGCAGCAGAATAAAGGTAATGGACTTCAAGAAAGTAGACTTTAACAAATTCAGATAACTGTCAGGTAAGGTCCCATCGAAAGGAAATCTAAGGGAAAAAAGAATTGGGGAGAGCTGGCATTCCTCAAGGAGACAATATTAAAGGTACCACTGCAAACTATTCTCATGCAAAGGAATGATAGGAAGAATAGTAAGAGGCCAAAATGGCTCTATCAGGAGCTCTTTAATGACCTGAAAATCAAAAACGAATTCTATAACAAGTGGAAACAAGGTCAGTCTGGCAAGGAGGAGTACAAAGGAACAGTACAAGTATGTAGGGGCAAAATCAGAAAGGCTAATGCTAAAAATGAGTTACACCTGGCAAGAGATATAAAAGACAATAAGATGTTTTTTGAATTCATTAGGAGAAAGATGAAGGCAAGTGTAGGCCCTCTACTTAATGGGGAAGGAGTACTAATAACTAATTACATCAAGAAAGGTGAAGTGATTAAAGCGTATTTTGCTTTAGTCTTCACTAAAATCGTTAATGATGATCAGATACTCAACACAATTAATACTAACAACCAGCTGGAAGGAATACAAGCCAAAATAGGGGAAAAAACCCATTAAAGAATATTTTGATAAGTTAGATGTATTAAAGTCAGCCAGGCCTGATGAAATTCATCCTAGGGTGCTTAAGGAACAGGTTGAAGAATATCAAAGCCATTAGCAATTATTTTTGAGAACTCCTGGAGGAGGGGAGAGGTCCCAGAAGACTGGGGAAGGGTGCATATAGTATCTAACTTTAAAAAGGGGAACAAGAAGGACTCAGGGGCTTATAGACCAGTCAGTCTCACTTCAATAGCTGGAAGATACTGGACCAAATTATTAAACAATGAATTTGTTAGCATCTGGAAGATAATAATAGGGTATAAGGAACAGTCAGCATGGATTTGTCAAGAACAAAGCATGCCAAAACAACTTAATTTCCTTCTGTTGATAGAGTTATGGACGTAGTGGATGGGGTGAAGCAGCAGAAGTGATAAACAAACTGGGCTTGGCAGTTCATAGCCCGGGCACCTTCATAACATCAGTTATGAATGAAAAAAAATTGCTTGAGCCCCGGCACCTAAATGCTTGAGGGAGGTCATGAAGTCCCAAATATTGGAAGCTTTAAAAGACAATTTGGTCCAACAGCTGTCAGGGATGGTCTAGGTTTACAATGTAACAATGCAGGGGGCTGGACTCGATTTCTTGAGTCCTTCCAGCCCTTCATTTCTATGATTCTATGAAAAGGGGCAGCCAGCAGAACACCCTGCAGAGACCCTGCCTTCAGATGAGAGTGCTCTGTGGCAAAAAGACCAAGATGTAAGATTGATAAACCCAGAGGCAAAGGGTTTTCTGTTGGAGAAGCTGAACGAAGGTTTTGCATATGCTTTGTGTTGATCTTTTCTGTTAATAAATGACATCCTCCAAAGGGAGAGTTTCTTTAGTACATGCGTGCTGACATGGACATATTTATACCCAGGGTGAGGGGAAATCAAGGCAGAGCTCGCCTGCAGTCCCAGAGCAGAGCACCCCTAACTTTCCGGCCTGGAGTTGGATGAGGCCTTTTCCACAGCACTTTCTACTAGCTATCTTAAGTGGCTCCCCACACAGCACGCTGGCTTTTGTGAATCCCATTCTTAAGAGCCAAACTCTTCCCATGCATTGCATAGCGAGCCTGCATGTCTAACTCAGGGCTGCGAATTTTGCTAGGTGTCAGGGTAGTGCTCAGTGTTACTGTGGCCAAGTCCCCCTTCTGAATCCCACTTGAACCTATCAAGCTTAGGTTTTAAAGCACAAAAAAATCATGCATATGTCATCCTGCCCCCCAAAGCAAAACTTTCACAAATATTCTATTTTTAATTAGCTCTATATTCTTTTTTGGTCAAACATATTTTATACTGAACCAAGAGATAGGTTTGTGCTAACAGGGATCATATCTATCACCAAACTAAATCTGCAGAACTTTGCCCATTTTGGTTAATATTGTTCAGTTACAAACTGTGGTTTTGAATGGTGAAACTTTCATAGAAAAAGTACCTTGGATTACTGGTGGCAAATTCTATATTCTGTGCCTTTTTCTTCTAGAATTTTTTTACAAAAATCCTGAGCCAATACATCCACAAATATGTAAAAATACTAATGTGGACTAGATTGAATCAGACCAAAGAAATAAAAACTGTCAGTAAAAATAAATTTTGTAATATAGTTTTATAAAACAGACTGTTTAGGATACAATTTCCCACTCTTGGAGGCTGTGCTACTTTTCTTTATGGTAGATATACTACTTCTTATGAGAAGTTCCAGTTCATAAATTCAAGATAATTTGTCATTACAGGTAAAATCTGATAGTAGATACTGACCTGGTGGGCAAGAAAGATGCATTAAAGCTATTCAAGCTAGCAGGAGCGTCAGTGGAAAAAGTCGTCTCAACAACACAGATGAGATTGTGCGATGGGAAAGAAGAGTAGGGATGGAAAAGGAGAGTAGCTATAGCAAAGGGGCGAAATCCTGTCCCTACTGAAGTAAATGAAGTTTTGCTACTGATGTCAATAAGGCTAGGTTTTCACCCATAATGTAGGCTGGAACAAGTCGATGGGGGGGGGGGGTTGAAATAAGGAGGATAATTTTGAATTCTATCAGCAGGTAAATGAGCAGACAGTTGAATTGTTTATGGATGGGTGATGGGGCCATTCACTTCTCTAAAAGGAATAATTAACCCTTGGAACTCACTGCTGCATGACATTGAGTCCAGGAGATGAGTAGGATTAAAAAATGGATTACACCTTTATATGACAAATGAAATCATACACAGTTCCACCAAATAAAAATAAATAAATCAGAGATATAAACTTTCATGCTTTATATCATAAGCCTATGATTAACTTTATTCAAGCACTGGGAAAAACTTTCCCTATGGGCAGATATTTCTATAATTGTTCATTGTAGGACTCCTTGCACCATTCTTTGAAGCATCTGGTATTGGCTATTGTTGTAGACAAATGCTTGATCTAGACATACCACTGGTATGATTCAGGATGATCATTCCTATGCCCCACATTTTTAAATGTATATGAAAGTGAACCACATTTAAATTCTGAAACTACTTTGCTTTGACCCCCTCTTGTTCTAACTTTAATGAATATTCATGTTAGCAGCGCTCTAGAAAACATAGCACTCCAGATATCCACAACAGAAACTCTGACATTCCCAATGTAGTCCCCATCCTAATTATTCATGTTCCTTGAGTACTTTATTTTATGGCCACCTGCAAGAGAGCTTTTACTACCCAAGCCTGTATCATTAACAACTGTTTCAGAAGCAAAATCTCACTTGTATATGCATTACTAAGCCTTTTTCCCATGCACACAATGAATTATCTAAGTGCCAGTAGCCCTTTTCCACACTATACAATATTAACAGGAATGGTTCAGAATTCATAAACGTCATCTTTCATTGACTGTATTCCTTTCATGTCTGTTGGAACTGATTAAAGGTCTCATTTGATTGTTTAAGGTAAAACCTATATCACTGGAAAGTTATTTGTTCAAAAATGGACTTTGATGTCTGTCATGAATATAAAGGGAAGGCTAACCACCTTTAAATCCCTCCCGGCCAGCGGAAAAACCCTTTCACCTGTAAAGGGTTAAAAAGCTAAAGATAACCTCGCTGGCACTTGACCAAAATGACCAATGAGGAGACAAGATACTTTCAAAGCTGGAAGGGAGGGGAGAGAAATAAAGAGTTCTCTCTGCCTGTGGGTGTCTTTTGCTGGGACCAGAGCAGGAATGCAGGTCAGAACTCCTGTAAAGGATTAATAAGCAATCTAGTTAGATATGCGTTAGAGTCTGTTTTGTTTAAATGGCTGATAAAATAAGTTGTGCTGAATGGAATATATGTGCGACCCCCTGTTTTGGGGTCTTTTTGTAACTTAAGGTATTGCCTAGAGGGATTCTCTATGTTTTGAATCTGATTACCCTGTAAGGTATTTACTATCCTGATTTTACAGAGGTGATTATTTACTTCAATTAAAATTCTTCTTTTAAGAACCTGATTGCTTTTTCATTGTTCTTAAGATCCAAGGGTTTGGGTATGTGTTCACCCATGCAAATTGGTGAGGATTTTTATCAAGTCTTCCCCAGGAAAGAGGGTGTAGTGCTTAGGGGTTTTTTTGGGGGAAAGACATTTCCAAGTGGCCTCTTTCCTGGTTATATCTGTTAGACGCTTGGTGGTGGCAGCAATAAAGTCCAGGTACAAAAGGAAAAATAGTTTGTACCTTGGGGAAGTTTTAACCTAAGCTGGTAAAAATAAGCTTACAGGTTTTTCATGCAGGTCCCCACATCTGTACCCTAGAGTTCAGAGTGGGAAAGGAACCTTGACATGGTGGCAGAGCGGTGGGATTAACTTGAAATCATTTTGAGATCAACTTGAGATTATTTGAACCAGAAGCACAGATTTTTAAAAAAGGACATTTTTTTCCCCTTTGGGCTGCTGGAAAGCAGGTTTTAAGATGATAGCAGTTAGAGGGTTTTTTTTGTTTCTGCTTGGGGTCCAGAGCAGAGACAAAAGGGAATTGTCTTTTGTGACCTGGAGTTTTCTCTACCTAAAGGCAGGGTAGTTTACCTCCTGCAGGGAAATTCACAAGTCTTCACAGACCTGAAGTTGTGTTTGTTTGTTTTTTTTAAGCCTAAGTGCAACTAGAGGGGTTTTCTGTCTATTTGCCTGGAGACAAGGTGTTGGTTTTTCTTAAGGATTTTTCTGTAGGCTAACAATCACTATCAGAGAACATAGGAATCTGGTTACAGCACAACATATATATATATTGACAAGCCAAGTTTTTCTTTGTTTGTTTGTTTTATTTCTAACTCTTGGGTGTAAAGTTAGTTAAATACAGATAGGTTAACATGACAGAAACCAAGGCACAACACAAATTGGAGTTAACCAGACTGGAGGCCAGCAAGAGGCAGAAAAAGCCATAGAGGCTGCCCACAGGAGAGCTATGGAGGTGAGGGAAAAAGAAATGGAGGCAAGGGAAAAAGAACTGGAGAAGAAGGAAAAAGAGAGGAAGCATGCACTGGAGATGGAGAAGGTAAGGGCTGAGCGGAATCTATTGGATAACCCTAACAATCCTTCCCTAACAATCCACAAATGGGAGCAACTATGTCCACAGTATGATGAATCCAGTGATATTGCTGAATATTTTCTCACCTTTGAGAGACTGTGCACTCTCCATAAAATTCCTGAAGCTCATAAGATGACCACATTGGTCGCAAAATTGACTGGAAGAGCTCTGGACATATTCAATAAAATGCCTGTTGATGAGGCTTCTGACTATAATAAGTTCAAGAATTTGTTTTTAAAGCAATTTCAAATTACATCTGAAATGTACAGAGTAAAATTTCGAACCCTTAAGAGAGGGCCTGGACTAAGTAATGTGGCTTATCTAAACCAGATGAAGGATGTGTTAGATAAATGGGTCCAAGAAAGTGGTATCACTAGCTTTAATGGAACGTGTTATTTGATAGCTCAGGAGCAATTCCTGAATATGCCTAAGGAGGAAATAAAACAGTGTTTATGGGATAAGGAAATGGACTCAGCAGAATGTATTGCTTCTTATGCTGATCGATACGAGCAGTCCCAGAGATGTAGAGCAAGCCGAAACAAAACAGGTGGAGGGAGGAGAGAGGAACAACCCTGGTCGTAGTTGGAGCGGATACCAGAAGGGACACCGTCAGACCACACCCTATTACCGCAGGCAGCCCAAGGCCCCAACTACACACCCAGGAATACTCCAGACACCTTATTGTCCTGCCACACCGTTCTCCAGCAACCCACCTCGCCCCACTGATCCGTCAGCTGGACGATGTTTAAAATGTAACTAGCTGGGGCATGTGAAGGCCAGCTGCCCCAAGAACCCCAAAAGATTATAGTTCATTGCACTGGAATCACACCAGAGGTCCACAGGCCCAGATACCTCCCAGATACCCTTGGAACGGAGGGAAACTGTGAGTGTCAGCAGGAAGAAGGTCACTGCGTGGCGGGACATCAGAGCGCAAGTGTCGGCTATCCATGCTTCCTTAGTGGACCCCAATTTAATCGACCAGAGATCCAAGTGACAATTCAACCCTTCAAATCCAACTCTTTCAATTTGTCTACAGACAAGTTGCCTGTCCAGTACAAGAGCTGGTCAGGAACGTGGATTTTTGCAGTCTATTATGATTATCCCATCCCCATGCTGTTGGGGGAAGACTTGGCCAATCGTGTGAAGCTAGCCAAGAGGGTGGGAATGGTCACCCGCAGCCAGGCTAAGCAAGCCGTCATGCCTAGCCCCGATCTGGAAATTTCAACCAGGACCTGGTCAGAGGTGATGGACATGGACCCCATGCCAACGTCTGCAATGGATCCAGTCCCAGAGACCCAGACAGAGTCAGTCCCAGAATCGACAGAACAACGAGCACCAGACCCATTGCCAGCACTGACTCCAGTACTTGCAACCCCAACACCAGAGGGCCCCAGTAAACCTGAACCAGCAGCAGCTGATAACCCTACACAAGAGGCTCAGCCGGAGCCTGAACCCCAACAATAGTGCAACAGCGGAGAGCGGTTCATCAGATGAAGTGAGCAGTAGCTCATGAAAGCTTATGCTGAAATAAATTTGTTATTCTCTAAGGTGCCACAAGTACTCCTTTTCTTTTTGTGAATACAGACTAACACGGCTGCTACTCTGAATGCCAGAGAGTGTTCCTTCAAAGTAGGGGACGAGGTTATGGTCTTAAAGGCGCTCCAGGCCCAAAAAATGGAAGCGTCATGGGAAGGGCCATTCACTGTCCAGGAGCACCTCAGAGCTATCAATTATCTCATTCCCCACCTCCAACCAATAGCCTAAGGTGTACCATATTAATTCTCTAAAGCCCTTTTATTCCAGAGAATTAAAGGTTTGTCAGTTTACAGCTCAGGAAGGAGATGACGCTGAGGGGCCTGAAGGTGTCTACTATGAAGGGAAAAGTGCTGGTGGCGTGGAAGAGGTGAACCTCTCCATGACTCTTGGCCGTATGCAGAGACAGCAGATCAAGGAGCTGTGCACTAGCTATGCGCCAACATTCTAAACCACCCCAGGACTGACTGAACGGGCATACCAGTCCATTCACACATGTAATGCTCACCCAATTAAAGTCCAGCCTTACCCTGTGTCTCCTCAAGCTAAAACCGCTATAGAATGGGAGATCCAGGATATGCTACAAATGGGGTTAATCTGCCCCTCTGGCAGTGCATGGGCATCTCCAGTGGTTCTAGTTCCCAAACCAGATGGGGAGATACGTTATTGCGTGGACTACCATAAGCTAAATGCTGTAACTCACCCAGACAATTATCCAATACCATGCACAGATGAACTATTAGAGAAACTGGGATGGGCCCAGTTCATTTCTACCTTGGACTTAACCAAGGGGTACTGGCAGGTACCAATAGATGAATCCACCAAGGAAAGATCAGCCTTCACCACACATGTCAGGCTGTATGAATTTAATGTACTCCCTTTCGGGCTGCAGAATGCGCCCGCCACCTTCCAAAAACTTGTAGATGGTCTCCTAGCGGGATTAGGAGAATATGCAGTTGCCTACCTTGATGATGTGGCCATATTTTCGGATTCCTGGGCAGAATACCTGGAACATCTACAAAAAGTCTTCGAGCGCATAAGGGAGGCAGGACTAACTGTTAAGGCTAAGAAGTGTCAAATAGGCCTAAACAGAGTGACTTACCTTGGACACCAGGTGGGTCAAGGAATGATCAACTCCCTACAGGCCAAAGTGGATGCTATCCAAAAGTGGCCTGTCCCAAAGTCAAAGAAACAGGTCCAATCCTTCTTAGGCTTGGCCGGATATTACATGCGATTTGTACCACAATACAGCCAAATTGCCACCCCACTGACAGACCTAACCAAAAAGAAACAGCCAAATGCCGTTCAGTGGACCGAAGAGTGTCAGAAGGCCTTTAACCAGCTAAAGCGACATTCATGTGTGACTCTGTGCAAGGGCCCCAGATTTTGACAGACCATTCCTAGTAACCACAGATGCGTCCGAGCGTGGTGTGGGAGCAGTTTTAATGAAGGAAGAACCAGATCAAGAATTCCATCCTGTAGTGTTTTTCAGCAAGAAACTGTCTGAGAGGGAAAGCAACTGGTCAGTCAATGAAAAAGAATGTTATGCCATTGTCTACGCTCTGGAAAAGCTACGCCCATATGTTTGGGGATGGCATTTCCACCTGAAAACCGACCATGCTGCACTACAGTGGCTTCATACCACTATGGGAAATAACAAAAAATGTATTTGGTGGTTTAGCTCTCCATGCTTTTGATTTCAACATACAACACATCTCAGGAGCTTCTGACAAAGTGGCTGATGCACTCTCCCATGAAAGTTTCGCAGAATCAACTGGTTAAAATCGTCCTTGAGATGTGGAAAATATTATTAGTCTTTATATACTTGGTAGTATATTTAGAGGTGCATGTGTCTTATTAACTCTTTTTTTTCCTAGAGCTCCAGGAAGAAATCCCAGCCAGCGATTCACCCTATCTGTGATTTGGGGGGCATGTCATAAATATAAAGGGTAACCACCTTTAAATCCCTCCTGGTCAGAGGAAAAACCCTTTCACTTGTAAAGGGTTAAGAAACTAAAGATAACCTTGCTGGCACCTGACCAAAATGACCAATGAGGAGACAAGATACTTTCAAAGCTGGAGGGGAGGGGAGGAACAAAGGGTTCTCTCTGCCTGTGGGTGTCTTTTGCTGGGACAAGAGCAGGAATGCAGGTCAGAAAGTCAGTAAGCAATCTAGTTAGATATGTGTTAGAGTCTGTTTTGTTTAAATGGCTGATAAAATAAGTTGTGCGGGATGGAATGTATATTCCTGTTTTGGGGTCTTTTTGTAAGTTAAGGTTTTGCCTAGAGGGATTCTCTATGTTTTGAATCTGATTACCC
The DNA here is from genome assembly GCF_009764565.3 of Dermochelys coriacea. Classification (NCBI taxonomy): domain Eukaryota; kingdom Metazoa; phylum Chordata; order Testudines; family Dermochelyidae; genus Dermochelys; species Dermochelys coriacea. The sequence continues at coordinate 84,424,210 of NC_050068.2, forward strand.
TATAAGGCATTTAACATCCTGATTTTACAGAGGTGATTCTTTTACTTCAATTAAATTGTTAAGAACCTGATTGCTTTTTCATTGTTCTTAAGATCCAAGGGTTAGGTCTGTGTTCACCTATGCAAATTGGTGAGGATTTTTATCAAGCCTTCCCCAGGAAAACGGGTGTACGGTTTAGGGACATTTTTGGGGGAAAGACATTTCCAAGTGGGCTCTTTCCTGGTTATATTTGTTAGATGCTTGATGGTGGCAACAATAAAGTCCAGGGACAAAAAGAAAAATAGTTTGTACCTTGGGGAAGTTTTAACCTGAGCTGGAAAAAATAAGCTTAGGGTGGGTTTTTCATGCAGGTCCCCACATCTGTACCCTAGAGTTCAGAGTGGGGAAGAAACCTTGACAGTGTCCATCTTGATATACTTTTCCAGTTTCTTTGATCTGGATACATTTCATCTTCCTTTATTGAATGTATGTACATAGGCAATCCCTGAGATGGGGATGTAACATCATGGTGTGATTTTTTTTTCCAAAATCATTCACAGTTGTAATCATTAGTTTCCTATAAACAGGTCAGGGTTCCTATTTTTTCCTGACTCTCATATTTATTCAAAAATTCTTTTGAAAGTTTATGCCCAGAATAATTATATCTCAGCTCAAATTAGCATTCTTGAACCTCCAAGGTTATTGTCTACTCTTTGATTAAATCGTTGTGGCATGCTAACTAACCTCTGTTCAAATGTTTATGGTCCCTGGTTTAGAGTCTTACCTTGAAGACTGCTATTTTCCAGTAATTCTATATTAACATGATTTTACTCTGTTACAGTTAAATTATTAACAGGTTAAAGTTGATATACCTACCAATAAAATGTTAAAATAAAACCTATTAATTGTACCAACTATCATTAAATGATTCACCTCTATAAATATAAAATAGATAGAAATGGCCAGAAGACATTGACAATCATCAGGAAAGGTATATAGAGTACACTGCCAAACAAATATACACTGAAATAAAGTAACCAGTACAATTACATTTTTTCCACATTATGCATTTCTAAAATATTTTTGTTCAGTAACATTATTAGAGCTACTACACATTGAGAATGATACAAATTCATTAAACGGTTCAATATAGACCATTTTTAAACTACTGGAGAAGTTCAGTTAAAGTACTTCATTTTGGAATACTAGAGTTGTCCTAAAAATATATTATTCCAATAATTTTATACCATTCTGAACTGAAAGCTCAACATCCTGATAATTTTTAGATCTCAGTATTTATAGTAGGGAAAGAAAAGGAAAACGAGCATTCATAATAGCAGTAATTTGCTCTGCTTTGCACAAATCCATTTTTTGGATTTGCATTATTGAATGAACTCAGAATATATGCAAAGTCTGAAGTTATTTGCACTTATTCAAACTTTAAAAAGAAGAAACCAAAGAAAGTGAAGACAAAAAGAGGGCAAAAGAGGAGATAAAAGTGCAGGAGATATTATATGGTGTTGACCTGTGCAAAATTTCCACTATGAAACTCAAAACCATAAGAATGCAGGTTTCAGAGTAGCAGCCGTGTTAGTCTGTATTCGCAAAAAGAAAAGGAGTACTTGTGGCACCTTAGAGACTAACAAATTTATTAGAGCATAAGCTTTCGCATCCGATGAAGTGAGCTGTAGCTCACGAAAGCTTATGCTCTAATAAATTTGTTAGTCTCTAAGGTGCCACAAGTACTCCTTTTCTTTTTATAAGAATGCAGTGATCCAAACAGAGCCAGTAAAAGCTTAAAGACTTACAGACAGCTGGGGAAACATCACAAAGCGGGAAAAAGGAGAGAGAAACCCAAGTGGGAGTGGACTGGGGAAAGGACTGCAAACAAGATTGGTCCCCGACTTTCAAAAGTGCTAATCGCTCAGCAGCTCCACTGAAATTAATGGGAACTGCAAGCTGATCTACATTTTTTTTTAAATCAGGCCACTTATTTAAGAATCTAAATACGGATTCTATTTTAAACACTAATTTTAAACACCCATTTTTGAAAATCTTGGCCTGCAAATATTATTTAGCCCCATCACCGGTCAACAAGGAAACTGGAAAGGGCCATGACTGAGAGGGGCTTGGGAGATGAGTGTCCTTCAGAGCATAAGGGCGTTGAGGTTGTGATTCCCTAGAAAAGCAAGGGCAAGAAGGGAACAAGGCTGCCTCCTTTCCAATGAGTCAAATTGATATCCAACTTTGTACTCTTCTCTTCTTCAAACCATGTCTTTTAAAACAAATTGTATCCCTATGACCATTGACACAAGAAATGTAACAATCAGCTGAGCTGTTAAGTTATTCTCTCTTTTAGTTTCTCCTGGATGCCCTTTCATCCATGGCTGAACTCTATCCCTCCTCCCTCCCACACTATTGCACTGAAAGAGACCTGTCACTTTTCCCTCCTTCAGCCCAGTTCTTGTCTGTGGACTCTAGATCCCAGATCCTCAAAAGGGAGTTAGGCACCTAAATATTGTTGAGGATCTTGGATCTAGGCATATATGCTGAGTTTCTAATGTGCCAGGGAGTGCTCCCCCCTGGTTCTGCCCCAGGCCCTGCCCCCACTTCACCCTTCCTCCAAGACCCCACCCCTGCTCTGCCTCTTCCCGCTCCATCTTCATCCAATCTCTTCCCACCTCATTCCACTCCCTCCCCCAAGTGCTCCCAGCCCTTACTCCTTCCCCCTCCCCCTCACATCTCCTGCATACAGCAGAACAGCTGATCACAGTGGGTAGAAGGCACTGGAGGGAGGGGAAGGCACTGATAGGGGGGATGCTGGAGTCAGGGCTGAAGCATCCACAGAATTGGTGCCTACGGGTCTAGATGATTTTTCCATGCATCAAACAGACTGAAATACCTTCTGAGAAAGAAAAGGAGTACTTGTGGCACCTTAGAGACTAACAAATTTATTAGAGCATAAGCTTTCGTGAGCTACAGCTCACTTCATCGGATGCATTTGGTGGAAAAAACAGAGGAGAGATTTATATACACACACAGAGAACATGAAACAATGGGTTTATCATACACACTGTAAGGAGAGTGATCACTTAAGATAAGCCATCACAAACAGCAGGACTTCTAAGTGTGTGCGCCCTTTCTCCACTACTGTTTTAGAGGTTGTATGTTTAACTTTTTCTGAAAGAGTATGTGAGATTCCCTGAACATTCAGAAGGCCAGATTCTGAACTGGTGTAAAATGGTATAAATCTATAGAAGTCAATGAAGTGACACCCACTTACATCAGCTAAGAGTCCACCCCCTCCGCCCCGCCACATTGCAAGTGGTCTGTCTAATTAAAAAAAGATTTAAGAATAGAGAGAGAATCATATTAAAACAAAATGAATATTCTGAATAACATATCTAGTTCAACAACCGCGTCTAGATAGGGTCCCATGAGGTTGGGTTGAAGTGAACAAAAAAGGATTTTGTAGTTCCAGCAATCCTTTCTCACCTCTGACTCTCTTAACCATGTAGCTCATCAGTCAGATACTTTCTCCTTTAAGTCTCTTGAGTTTTCTGTACCCCCTGCATCCTAATCCTTTACAGTGTATAACCATTTTTAATATTAAAGGTGTGACAAAATTAATCATCATATCAAGCATGTAGGTCTAGGTTATATCAGCATTTCAGCAATGTAGTGTTTGATCTAGTGAATTATCTGGGGGAAGTGAAATAGTCTCTGTTCTCCATAAAATAATTATTGTTCCCTGTATCTGCTTATATCCCCACTCCCTGTCTAACTCCGGATAGATTTCCCACTTTCCCGTCTCAGAACCTAATATTTCAAATCCCACTTTGATCTTGCCTGAACTTTTGTCAGTGAAAGAGTTGAGGTGACAGGATCTGGGTTTTCAAATCAATTGTTCCTGGCTGGAGGCAATAGTTAAAGCCAACCTCAGGCTGTCTTTAAAGGAACAGGATTTACATTTATTGTGTAGTTTCTTCTTATGGGTATTTCTACTCAAAGCAAATATGAAATGTTGGACGATTAAATCCAGTGTGCCACAAAAAATGCTCAAATTCCTTTGTAAAAGAGCTCAGGAATAAGGGCTGTCTGAGCATTACATCTCTATAGAAAAATCAGAATCATGCTAATGGAATAAGGTTGCCTTCAGCAACTTCCACCAGTAATACTCTGCATTTTTCTTTGAACCAATTATTATTGGCTGAAGGCAAGGGGGTGTGGGAAATTGTTGATCAAATACATTTATTGAACAAAACATGGCAGCATTTCTTGATTAATGAACTTAACAGTTAGCATTTGACCAGCTTTTGTATAAAGTGAGAACAAAAAGACAAGCTAATTCTTATTTCCAGCTCTAAAACTATAGGTTCTAAATATAAACAAGAAAATAGGTCCATGAATCAGGGAAATAACTGTACATGTATTTAGGATGGAAAACTAATGTGCAAGAAAAAAATCAAAAGAACTCTTACTGTATAATATTTATTAGTTCTTATCTAAACTTCTTTCTGAAAAGACTAACGTCTCCAAGTGTCTACTCAGAAGATGCTCACTGTTCGCTCCTTCCTTCTCAAAGCAATAAATAAATAAATAAAAATGTGCCTGCTGCTGGGCTGTCATAGATTCATAGATTCATAGATACTAAGGTCAGAAGGAACCATTCTGATCATCTAGTCCGACCTCCTGCACAGCGCAGGCCACAGAATCTCACCCACCCACTCCTATGAAAAACCTCACCCACTCCTATGAAAAACCTCACCCATGTCTGAGCTATTGAAGTCCTTAAATCATGGTTCAAAGACTTCAAGGAGCAGAGAAGCCTCCCTCAAGTCAACCATGCCCCATGCTACAAAGGAAGGCGAAAAACGTCCAGGGCCTCTCCAATCTGCCCTGGAGGAAAATTCCTTCCCGACCCCAAATATGGCAATCAGCTAAACCCTGAGCATATGGGCAAGATTCACCAGCCAGATACCCAGGAAAGAATTTTCTATAGTAACTCAGATCCCATCCATCTAATATCCCATCTCAGCGGATTTGGCCTATTTACCCTGAATATTTAAAGATCAATTACTTACCAAAATCCCATTATCCCATCATACCATCTCCTCCATAAACTTATCGAGTAGAATCTTAAAGCCAGATAGATCTTTTGCCCCCACTGCTTCCCTTGGAAGGCTATTCCAAAACTTCACTCCTCTGATGGTTAAAAACCTTCGTCTGATTTCAAGTCTAAACTTCCTGGTGGCCAGTTTATACCCATTTGTTCTTGTGTCCACATTGGTGCTGAGCTTAAATTATTCCTCTCCCTCTCCTGTATTTATTCCTCTTATATATTTATAGAGAGCAATTATATCTCCCCTCAACCTTCTTTTAGTTAGGCTAAACAAGCCAAGCTCCTTAAGTCTCCTTTCATAAGACAAGTTTTCCATTCCTCGGATCATCCTAGTAGCCCTTCTCTGTACCTGCTCCAGTTTGAATTCATCCTTTTTAAACATGGGAGACCAGAACTGCACACAGTATTCTAGGTGAGGTCTCACCAGTGCCTTGTATAATGGTACTAAAACCTCCTTATCCCTACTGGAAATGCCTCTCCTGATGCATCCCAAAACCGCATTAGCTTTTTTCACAGCCATATCACATTGGCAGCTCATAGTCATCCTATGATCAACCAATACTCCAAGGTCCTTCTCCTCTTCCGTTACTTCTAATTGATGCGTCCCCAACTTATAGCTAAAATTCTTGTTATTAATCCCTAAATGCATAACCTTACACTTCTCACTATTAAATTTCATCCTATTACTATTACTCCAGTTTACAAGGTCATCCAGATCCTCCTGTATAATATCCCGATCCTTCTCCGACTTGGCAATACCTCCCAGCTTTGTATCATCTGCAAACTTTATTAGCACACTCCCACTTTTTGTTCCAAGGTCAGTAATAAAAAGATTAAATAAGATTGGTCCCAAAACCGATCCCTGAGGAACTCCACTGGTAACCTCCCTCCAACCTGACAGTTCGCCTTTCAGTAGGACCCGTTGCAGTCTCCCCTTTAACCAATTCCTTATCCACCTTTTGATGTTCATATTGATCCCCATCTTCTCCAATTTAACTAATAATTCCCCATGTGGCACGGTATCAAATGCCTTACTGAAATCTAGGTAAATTAGATCCACTGCATTTCCTTTATCTAAAAAATCTGTCAGTACAGCCCTGTTAATCTCACCCACAGGTAGTAGCTGAGAGAAGATGCCTTAGCTTTTGACTCCCATCATTTCCCAAGACTGTTCAGGTAGTCAAAGACTCCTTCCACTACCAGTTAAGAACAGTTTCTGCAAAAACCTCTTTGGTCAAACTGTATAGTTTTGGTGTTCAGCTCTAATCGGAGATCTAGGGCTCTCCCATTTATGAAGAGCTGCAATTAGGATTTGCAGATACGTTCTTTTGGTGATATCTTTCCATGAGTCTACTGCACATGGCTGCCACTATCCCCAATGATATGCAGCCTCACTCTTTTCCCTTTTGTTGGAAGCTATGTACTGATCAGAGACAGCCACTGCTTTTCCACCCTAGCTAAAAGGCTCATTCTGCCTGCAAAGCTGAGGCAACATCTTGGTGATTAAGAAATTAAAAAAAAAATGGAAAGTGGTCACTGGGCGTCAGAGAGGACTCAGCTAGCTTGGAAGTGGATATATTAGAATAATTGATCTATATGTGAAGCTTCCAAACCCCAGAGTATTATAGAAGTACTACCAGAGAAATTCTCCAGCCTCCATTTTGTGCATCTAAACTCTATTCTGAATAAGCAGGAGTCATTCCACTCCAAGATGGAAACTGCAGATCTTGAGCATGCCCAGTACTGAAAAAGGGTGAAAGGTGTTGTTAATTGGCAGAAAGCCCAGGAATGCTAAAATGGTATCTTGGCAAAAGGACAAGTGGATGAAAGGCCAGTTGAGGTAAACAACTAGCTCAAGATGCTGCCTTGGCAAAAAGGCAAGTGTGTGAAAAGGTAGGCAGAATCATAACTCTGAGGTAAACGGCAACTGTGAGCCTTTGCAAAGTGTTGACATATATCAAAGAATGAGGTAATGTTTAGTAGCAAAACATGCCCAGACAAAGACCTGGGAGCTGATAGCACAGTATAACAGTCAGATGCTCAGGAGCAGAGTTAGCAATCAGGAGAGGATGGACAAAGAGATGAAAAGACTGCAAGAAAAATTGCTGAAAAAGAAGTTAGAAGCTGCTAAGAGACCTGACCGCAGAAGATTGGAGTGGAGGTAAATGACCAGAGCTGACCAAGAAGCAAGCAGAAATAGCAGTATCAAATAGAAGCAGCAGTTAGATACAGAGATTAAAGTGTAATACCAAAGTATTTATAAAGTTAATCTTCTAGTTTTTTAATGATAATATAGCATAAATATAGGGTAGTGTATAGTATTTGTGTGTGTGTGTGAATAAGAATGCATAAATTCTGTTATTAATTGCAATTTACCCGTGTAAAATTTAGGGCATATTTAGGAATTTCTATCAGTGATCTATAGCAGACTGACCATCTGTTATAGAGCACATTGCTTAGAGTCATTTAATGTATGTATGCTTAGAATTATATATACTGTTGTAGTTTAAATGTTCTTTAGCTTGCAGTAAGGGATTTGTGAAAGGGACTTATGCCTCATTTAGGATTTTAGATTACATTGCAGTAGGGATTGTTGGTTACATTAATAAAAGATACTTTGTTTTGGAAAGCATGCTACCTATGTCAATCACTTTATCAGAAGGCATATCCGTGTCCTTCACGGATTTTCTTACCTACTCTGGAGTCCAATACCGCAGGCAGAGCCGATTAAGGGGGAATAGGCAGTTTCTTCTAGGGGTGCCCTAAAGCCTAAATTTCAGGGTAACAGAAGTACCTAGATTATGACACAGTACTGATTGATTATATAGTGTCATTTGTGTAGTGAGCCTAAAGATTGACCAACTCCTTGGGATTGTGATTTCCCCCCTGTCAAAACCATACAGCTAAGGGTAGCCTAGCATTCCTCCTTACCTGTAAGGAGTTAAAAAGCTCAAATAACCTGGTTGGCACCTGACCAAAAGGACCAATGGGGAAAGAAGATACTTTCAAATCTTGGAGGGAGGGGGAGGACAGCTTTGTTTTTGTGTGTTCTCTTGGGAAGCAGAGAAGCATCAGGTCAGAAAACTCCTTCTCCTGTACACCATCCTAAAAGTCTCTCATATTACAAAAATTGTAAGTAAAAGCCAGGAAAGGCATATTAGATTATCTTTTGTTCTGCTTGTGAATTTTTCCTTTGCTGGAGGGAGGTTTATTCCTGTTTTTTGTAACTTTGAAACTAAGCCTAGAGGAAGTTCTGCTGTGTTTCTGAATCTTTTGTTACCCTGTAAAGTTATTTTCCATTCTGATTTTACAGAGGTGATTTTTACCTTTTTTTTTTTTTTAAATAAAATCCTTTTTTTAAGAACCTGACTGATTTTCTCTGTTGTCCTAAGACCCAAGGGTTTGGGACTGTGATCACTTTTTGTAACCAATTGGTTAGGATATTATTCTCAAGCCTCCCCAGGAAAGGGGGTGTAAAGGCTTGGGGGGATATTTTGGGGGAATAGGAACTCCAGGTTAATTTTGGGGAAATAGGAACTCTTAGCATTTCCATCTGCCTGTGGTTTTGGGTGCTACTTCCATTTTTTTCAGCCATGTGACTCAATCACCCAACCAATAACAATGTAATAGTTCAACCATTTACATGTGCTAACTGGAGTGGCCTCAGACTAAATTCTCTTTGCTCTCAAAAAATCTAAACTAACAACTTTAACAGAGTGCCCTTATTTCTTGCCTTTTGATTTTTCTGTATTAGAGTGTTACTGAACATATTTTAGATGTTTCATAGTAGGATTTCTGGGAAAGGCATGGGTAAGATTTATTTTAAATTGGTTGGAACAGCAATTTTAAAATACTGTATCTAAACTTGCGGGGGGAGGAGGGAAAGGAGAGTCTAAAATAGTGGTGGGCAACCTGTGGCCCGTCAGGGTAATCCGCTGGCAGGCTGCCAGACAGTTTCTTTTGCACAGCCTCCCACAGCTCCCAGTGGCTGTGGTTCACTGTTGTCGACCAATGGGAGCTGCAGGAAGCAGCGGCCAGCATATCCCTGTGGACCGTACCACTTCCTGCAGCTCCCATTCACCGGGAATGGTGAACCGCGGCCACTGGGAGTTGGGGGGAGCTGTGCAGATGTAAACAAACTGTGTGGTGGCCCGCCAGTGGATTACCCTGATGTGCTGCATGTGGCCCGCAGGCCGCAGGTTGCCTACCACTTGTCTAAAAGGTTCAAACTCTGTTTGTGTACGTAAAATTTTGCATATATGCAATCTTTTGCACATACACTTTGCATACAGTATCACTTGTGACAGCTTCATTTGTTTAGTGATAACAGTCAAATGTGCTCAGAAATGGAGGCCAAATTGGGGGATACATTAGGGATTTGATCTCAAGGGTGACTAGGGTTTTTCAGTCTCACTAGTTACTTGCTGATATTTTTCATCTTTTCTTACTAATATGTTGTATTGTACTCTTAAATCGGTGACATAGCGGCCTTTGTGTGGGGACACAGGGGGATTGAGGGTACCAGGGTCAAATGTGCAACCAATGTAAGACACAGAGACAGAAGCAAAAAGTATACTTTCAGAGGTGCATATTTCTTCCAGAGTCTGGGGTTGGAAAACATGGCCGCAGAACTGCATAACCTCTGAATATGCTAAGGGAGCAAACTGGACTCACTATCGGAGAATGGGGGGGGTGTCAGGGTTCCTTCCCCACTCTGAACTCTAGGGTACAGATGTGGATATCCACATGAAGCTTATTTCTACCAGCTTAGGTTAAATCTTCCCCAAGGCACAAATTCTTTGCCCTTGGAGGGTACGCTGCCACTATCAAGTGATTTAACAAAGAATTTAACAAAGAAACTCAGGCAGATGGAAATGTTGAGAAGCTGAATCATGCAACCAGAGGATTTTAAAATGCAGGGATCGAGGCTTTGATGATGGAACTGTGTGTGTCTCTTTGTGTGAAAGACAAATTGAATACATACAAGAAACTGAGACTCAGGGAGAGAGAGAAAAAAAAAAGCCAAGCAGAAGTCTGGAGCATGGAGTGTGTGGCAGACTGACTATATCCTGTAATATCCTGAACAAACATTATGGAATTAAGTTAAACCTTATTGAATTATGGTTAATAGCTTTGGGACACATGGTATTCAAAACAGAATTGTGTGTGTGGTGGTGTGTCATTTCATGTACCTTCTGTAATAAGAAAGGGGGGATGCTAATGAACTTCCTCTGTTGTTATCCTTTAAAGCCACCATCCGAGGAGATATGCATACGCTGGTTCCAACGGGATTCTCCAGAGAGACCAACAGAAAAATAAAAGACTTTTGGAAAAAAGCCTGAATTTAAAATGACTCAGGTCCTTCTTCCTGATCCAGTTAATGGTACTAGTCTATGGAGAGCCCAAATCCTTAGGAGAAGATATGAAGGACTTAGTCTACTGAGGCCCCATAAGACTGTGTGCTTGTTCTGAGCTGAAGCTCTAATGAACTTGTAACCATGAAGAAGCCCCTATGGAAGGGTGATGCCTGATAAGCTTATTAGCATGTGTTCCTAATAATGTTCTTTTAATGTTCCTAATAATTTTTTTCACTCTGAGGTTTTTTACCTAAAAATAAAGTAGGCTTGCTTAGAAAGAGCTGTGTGGTCACTTATATCTGTAGCAATCACTCTGTTATCTGTCACTGAATAGAAAGCAAGGAAGTCTGTTTAGTCTGGGAAATATCCAGTGAGGGCAGGGAACTGTGCAGTCATGGAATACCCTTGTCAGAACAGAGAAAGATGCAGTTGTCCACCCAGAAAGACAACAGCTGAGGAGCTGGAAGCTGAGGTGATTGCCCTTGCTGAACCACTGAGTTGGTGCAGTTGCCCTGCTCTGTGACAGTATGGCCCTGGGATAAGCCAAGAGAGAATTCTGGGTTGGGATGTTGGCTGAGAGAAGCTTGGGTCTATAAGCAAAAAAAACTACTCTTTTTTTTCTCGTGTGTGTGTGTGTGTGTGTGAGATTCTCCTACATTTGGAGAAGCGGGACTTTGTATGTTACTTTTAAAAATACCAGAGTGTATCAAAGAAAGCACCAGTTTCCATTTCTCCTTCATCAGTTTCTGCTCCCAAATAGAACTTCTGCAGGACCCCAAACTTTGACTAGCTGCTTTGGCCAAAAAGGGGCAACAATATTTTAAGATAGGATAACAATTACTGATTGACTGCTAAGAGAGCAAAGGGATCAGTAAAAGAGCTGGCACACTGTAAAGAAGATTGCACTATTGTTCATCAAAGTTTCCTATGACTAAGCACTTATTTCAAAACAAAACAAAAATCTCTCAGTCCAGCACATTCTGGTCTCATCCCCCATAGCAGACTCTTTTCTGATTTGATTGAAATGTTTTTTTATTTAAACACTGCATTGATCACAGCAGCAGCTTGCTGATGACTGCCTGGGCAAGCCTGGGAGAGCAGATATTTTATCCAGTTATGGCAATTATAGCCAAGAAGAGGCCATCCACTTGCAAACCCTGTATTGTACAACGTAGGAAGCATAAATATTATCAGGACTTTTTGTGGAAGTTTCTGTCATAGATGCAACCTATTTTTCTGAATGTTATATAGCTTTTAGCTTGCACTTCCATCGAGTCCAGCAATTTAGTATATATCTGTACTACTAATGTATAATTTAATTTGACTTATAAAACAGATTAAAAACATTTTTATTTTGTATTTATACTACCTTATACATTTCTTGGGTAAGGGTTAATGGCTTCCTCTATGTACTGGATATCCCTAAGTACATTTTTAGTATTCAATATATAATAGATGATGACAATCTTAAGGAATGATGCAAGTTTGTATTTAATAGGAGGAGGGAATATTTTCTAGAGATGTGTGAATAATTTTAGAAGCTCAGAATTTTAACAAAACTCTCATAGATTCATAAATACTAAGATCAGAAGGGACCATTATGATCATCTAGTCTGACCTCCTGCATAACACAGGCCACAGAATCTCACGCACCCACTCCTACGAAAAACCTCACCTATGTCTGAGCTATTGAAGTCCTCAAATCATGGTTTAAAGACTTCAAGGAGCAGAGAAGCCTCCCTCAAGTCAACCATGCCCCATGCTACAGAGGAAGGCGAAAAACCTCCAGGGCCTCTCCAATCTGCCCTGGAGGAAAATTCCTTCCCGACCCCAAATATGGCAATCAGCTAAACCCTGAGCATATGGGCAAGATTCACCAGTCAGATACTACAGAAAATTCTTTCCTGGGTAACTGAGATCCCATCCATCCAATATCCCATCTCAGGGGATTAGGCCTATTTACCCTGAATATTTAAAGATCAATTAATTACCAAAATCACATTATCCCATCATAACATCTCCTCCATAAACTTATCAAGTAGACTCTTAAAGCCAGATAGATCTTTTGCCCCCACTGCTTCCCTTGGAAGGCTATTCCAAAACTTCACTCCTCTGATGGTAAGAAACCTTAGTCTAATTTCAAGTCTAAAACTTCCTGGTGGCTAGTATATACCCATTTGTTCTTGTGTCCACATTGGTGCTGAACTTAAATAATTCCTCTCCCTCTCCTGTATTTATCCCTTTGATGTATTTATAGAGAGCAATCATATCTCCCCTCAACCTTCTTTTAGTTAGGCTAAACAAGCCAAGCTCCTTAAGTCTCCTTTCATAAGACAAGTTTTCCATTCCTCGGATCATCCTAGTAGCCCTTCTCTGTACCTGCTGCAGTTTGAATTCATCCTTTTTAAACATGGGAGACCAGAACTGCACACAGTATTCTAGGTGAGGTCTCACCAGTGCCTTGAATAATGGAACTAAAACCTCTTTATCCCTACTGGAAATGCCTCTCCTAATGCATCCCAAAACCGCATTAGCTTTTTTCACAGCCATATCACATTGGCAGCTCATAGTCATCCTATGATCAACCAATACTCCAAGGTCCTTCTCCTCTTCCGTTACTTCTAATTGATGCATCCCCAACTTATAACTAAAATTCGTGTTATTAATCCTTAAATACATAACCTTACACTTCTCACTATTAAATTTCATCCTATTACTATTACTTCAGTTTACAAAGTCATCCAGATCCTCCTGTATAATATCCCGATCCTTCTCTGAATTGGCAATACCTCCCAGCTTTGTATCATCTGCAAACTTTATTAGCACACTCCCACTTTTTGTGCCGAGGTCAGTAATAAAAAGATTAAATAAGATTGGTCCCAAAACTGATCCCTGAGGAACTCCACTGGTAACCTCCCTCCAGCCTGACAGTTCGCCTTTCAGTAGGACACGTTGCAGTCTCCTCTTTAACCAATTCTTTATCCACCTTTTGATGTTCATATTGATCCCCATCTTCTCCAATTTAACTAATAATTCGCCATGTGGCACGGTATCAAACGCCTTACTGAAATCTAGGTAAATTAGATCCACTGCGTTTCCTTTATCTAAAAAATCTGTTACTTTCTCAAAGAAGGAGATCAGGTTGATTTGGCACGATCTACCTTTTGTAAAACCATGTTGTATTTTGTCCCATTTACCATTGACTTCAATGTCCTTAACTAATTTCTCCTTCAAAATTTTTTCCAAGACCTTGCATACTACAGATATCAAACTAACTGGCCTGTAGTTACCCGGATCACTTTTTTTCCCTTTCTTAAAAATAGGAACTATATTAGCAATTCTCCAATCATTCGGTACAGCTCCTGAGTTTACAGATTTATTAAAAATTCTTGCTAATGGACTTGCAATTTCAGTTGCCAATTCCTTTAATATTCTTGGATGAAGGTTATCTGGGCCTTCTGATTTAGTCCCATTAAGATTTTTGAGTTTCACTTCTACCTCAGATATGGTAATATCTACCTCCATATCCTCATTGCCATTTGTCAGGCTACCATTAATAAGGCTAAAGAGGATCTTAGGGATAAAGACTGAGGCAAAGTATTTGTTTAGATATTGGGCCATGCCCAAATTATCTTTAACCTCCACTCCATCCTCAGTGTTTAGCGGCCCCACTTCTTTCTTAGTTTTCTTCTTATTTATATGGCTATAGAAGTTTTTACTATTGGTTTTAATTACCTTTGCAAGGTCCAACTCTACTCGACTTTTAGCCTGTCTCACATTATCCCTACATGTTCTGACCTCAATTAGGTAGCTTTCCTTGCTGATTCCTCCCATCTTCCACTCCCTGTATGCTTTCTGCTTCTTCTTAATCACCTCTCTAAGATGCTTGCTCATCCAGCTTGGTCTACAACTCATGTCTATGAATTTTTCCCCTTTCTTAGGATACAGGCTTTTGATAGCTTCTGCAGCTTTGATTTAAAGTAATCCCAGGCCTCCTCTACCTTCAGATCCATAAATTCCTCAGTCCAATCCACTTCCCTAACTAATTTCCTTAATTTTTGAAAGTCAGCCCTTTTGAAATGAAAAACTCTAGTTGCAGATTTATTTTTGTAAATCCTTCCATTCAGTTTGAACTGAATTAGCTCATGATCACTTGACCAAGATTATCCCCTACAACCATTTTTTCCTATGAGGTCTTCGCTACTCAACAAAATTAAATCTAAAATGGCATCCCCTCTAGTCGGTTCAGCAACTACTTGATGAAGGAATCTGTCAGCTATTGCATCTAGGATAATCTGAGCCCTATTATTATTACTAGCACTGGTCCTCCAATCTATATCTGGGAAGTTAAAGTCTCCCATGATCACGCAGTTTCCATTAGTATTTACTTGATTAAAAACATTAAAAAGGGCTCTATCCATATCCAAATTAGATCTCGGAGGTCTATAGCACACCCCAAGCACTATCGTAGGAGAGGCTCTACTAGTTTTCTTCCCCAATGTAATTTTTGCCCAGACGGACTCTGTCTTATCCATTGCATTGCTTCTTATTTCTTTACATTCTACCTCATCATTGATATACAATGCTACTCCACCACCTTTACCTTTGTTTCTGTCTTTCCTAAACAGCACATACCCTTCAATACCTGTAGTCCAGTCATGACTACTATTCCACCATGTTTCTGTTATCCCTATAATATCTGGTTTCACTTCCTGCACCAGTAGCTCTAGTTCCTCCATTTTGTTACCTAGGCTCCTCGCATTGGTGTACAAACATCTTAATTTTTGCTGTTTGGCCTCGCTCACATTTTGTACCCTATTAGGCACAGTCATTCTACAGCCAGTATAACCTATTAGACTAGTATCCACACTGCCCTTGCTCCTTATATACATTCTCCTACCCACAGCTGTATCCTTTCTTACTTCATCTTCTTCCCTCTCAATGCTAAAATCTGGCGTGGAGATTAATTGGATATCTCCCAACCATCTCCCCCAAATTCCTAGTTTAAAGCTCTCTTAATCAGTTGTACCAGCCTCCATTCTAGAAGTCTATTTCCTTCCCTGCTCAGATGAAGTCCATCCTGAGAGAACTGTCCTCTGTCCATGAATGCCTCCCAGTGGCCATACATCCCAAAGCCCTCCTTATAGCACCACTGCCTAAGCCATCTATTGACAGTCATAATCTTCTCACACCTTTGTTGCCCTTCTCTAGGAACAGGCAGGATCCCACTAAAGATCACCTGAGCTTCAATTTCCTTAAGCGTATTCCCCAGCCTAGCATAGTCTCCCTTAATACTTTCCAGCGAGAATCTAGCCGTATCATTTGTGCCCACATGAAGGATAATTAGGGGATTCTTTCCCGCTCCCTTTAGGATCCTTTTCAACCTCAGGTCTACATCCCGTATCTTAGCACCCGGAAGACAGCACACCCTTCTCTGGATCAGCTCTAGTTACAGGCCTGTCTATTCTTCTCAATAAAGAGTCCCCTATCACATAGACCTGCCTTTTCCTGGTGATGGTGCTATTCTCCAGTCTCTCCCCTGTTCCCTCTGGCTGAAAGTTCTTTCCATTCCTATTTTCCCTTATAATTCTCTTCAACCCATCCTGTATCCTCCTGGGGTTCATATTTGGTGTAGTCTCCATTGATTCTTCCCCTTTTCCTATAGCCGCTAGCGACTAGCCTCTCTTCTCATCTTCCTTGTCCTTCCACCTTCAGCGACTACCTGCTGAGCCCCTTCTTTATTTTCCAACTCTGCAAACCTGTTCTTGAGCTCTATTTCTCCTTCACTAGCTCGTCTTTTCCTCTGCCTGGTTCTTTTAGTCACATGCTTCCACTGACCACTTTCCTCACCCAGTCTCCCCTCAAAATTCCCCAGCCCTGCTTCCATCTGCAAGTCTGAGCTTTTCCCTTCAGATACCTCATCTCTTTGCTCCATAATCTGCTCAAACCCCTTCCTAAACTCAACCAGACTTTCCACCTGCATCTCCAAACCTCAGATCTTTTCCTCCATCAGCTTTATCAGAAGGCATTTCATGCAGAAAAAAACTCTTACCAAGTACCCCCTCCAGGATCATGTACATACCACAGCTTCCACATCCAGTCATCTTCATTGTGTCTTCCACTACATAAATCACTCCCACTGCTACCTCCATATCTGTCATAGCCTTCCCACCTAAATCCTGTTAATCTGGGAAACACAAACCACACCAAAAGACCACCCCCCACAGCAAAAACAAACCCCAAACAAGCACCACAATGCAAACTCCCACTCAAATTCCCCTGTATACAGCTCTGTTTGCTGGCTCCTGTGCCACTGCAGCTGTCTGTGCCGCTGCACGACTGGCTGGCTACCTTTATAGGACCCCTAGTCAGAAAAGCCCCACCCCCTAATCAGGGCTCAGCTTCTCTCCCAGCACAAAGCCCCTACAAGCCTCTACACACACACACACACAAATACTAAAAATACAAAACCAAATACAAATACCTTCTCCTCTAACAGAACTCCCACTCAAACTCCCGTTTACAGCTCTGTTTGCTAGCTTCTGTGCTACTGCAGCTGTCTGATTATTTAGATCAATAGTCATAGCTTTGTAAGACCATAAGATACCCTCATGATTATCTATCTTGACTCCTACAAACAGGCCATAGATTTCATCCTTCATCTAGACCAACAACTGGTAGTTAAACTAGAGCATATCTTTTAGATCTGTATCTCCTTTTGTTTCTCTGAATCTTCACAAGTCGCCAATTCTGTTGAAATTCATCTATGATCCTTTTTAGGTCTCACACTGTCTGCTGCGCAGGTGGCTCATCTATCACACAAATTTGGGAAAGCTGAAGGAAAATATATTCCTAGGTCCCCCTTACCTGAGAGACTCCGAACAATGCAAGATTTAAATAAGAACAGCTGGACAGAATTCACCTTCTGGATAAACTGCAGAACAGGAGGGGCTCATCTGGGCCTTGGCTTTGCCATTGTAACTACAGGCAAACTACAAGCAAACTAGGCAGCTGCCTAGGATGACTAGGGTTGCCATCTTTCTATTCACACAAAACCGAACATCCTTGACCCACTGCCTACCCCCTACTCACTCCTTCCACCCTCCCTCTGTCACTCTCTCTCCCCACACTCATTCCTCGTTCATTTTCACCGGGCTGGCTCAGATGATTGGGGTGGGGGTGACGGTTCTGATTAGGGATGCAGGCTTCAGGGTGGGGCCAGAAATGAGGAGCTCAGGATGTGGGAGGGAGCTCTGGGCTGAGAGGTGGAGCCAAGTGGTAAAGAGTATGGGAGGGGGCTCTGGGCCGAGGGAGGGGGTTGGGGTGTGGGAGGGCTCTGGGCTGGTGGTGTGGGTTCTGGGTTGGGGCCAGAAATGAGGGATTCAGGGTGCAGAAGGGGGCTCCAGGCTTGGTCCGGGGGTTGGGGTGAAGGTGTGTGTGTGTGACGGCTCCAACTGGGGGTGAAGGCTCTGGGTTGTGCCTGGGGATGAGGGGTTTGGTGTGCAGGAGGGGGCTCCAGGCTGGTATTGAGAGGTTTGGAGGGTGGGAAGGGGATCAGTGTTGGGAGAGGAGCGGAAGGGTGCGAGGCAGGCTCTGGGTGGCGCTTACCTCAGGCAGTTCCTAGAATCAGCAGCATGTCCCCACTCCAGCTCCTGCATGGAGGCACGGCCAGGCAGCTCTGTGCGCTACCCCATCCACAGGTGCCACCTCACAGCTTTCATTGTCCGTGGTTCCCGTCCAATGGGAACTGTGGAGCTGGCGCTTGGGATGGGGGCAGCGTGCAGAGCCCCTGGCTGTCCCTATGCCTAAGAGCCATAGCAGGGACATGCCGCTGCTTCTGGGAGCTGTGCGGAGTGGTGGCAGGCAGGGAGTCTGCATTAGTCCCGCTGTGCTGCTGACCAAACTTTTAACAGCCCAGTCAGCAGTGCTCACCATAGCTGCCAGGATCCCTTTTCACCCGAGATTCCGGTCGAAAACCAGACACCTGGCAACCCTTAGGATGACAGATTCAGCCAAGAGTGGAAGGGGTAGCCAGGCCAAAGCAGAGAGATTCTGTGACCCCATGCACCAGGTCACAATGCCACTCAATCAAATTTGTCAATTCCACACTTGTGGCATACCCACCAAACCATCAGAAGGCTCGCCATGTCTTCCTGCCTTGAAAGTCTGATGCACCTCCCCAGGACACTGCAACCTCCAAGTAGACAACCCCTTTTCTATGGCATAGGAGGTGGTTATCTGAAGGTTATTGTATGGAACAAACCTCTGTTCCCCAGAGCCCTATTTGATCATTTCTGTATTGAATGGAATGTCACCAAAGAGAG